>NC_090437.1:890735110-891375498 GCF_031143425.1 Pleurodeles waltl | reverse complement strand
GTGGAAAAATATTATGGAGGCCTAAGCACCAAGTTCCACAAATGGTCAAAAAAAGGGCTCAGCACGGGGGGTAAAATAGCCTCAGCAGTTAAAGGGGTAAAAACAATCCCTTCCTTAGTGTTGACATTTCAATTCACACATTCATTTACATGGGTCTCCTTAGGAATGCAAATGCTGTCTACCACTGCACCTCCATGCAGTGGTAATCCTACACTAGGCTCAGGTCATCCATTTGTGAAACTATTTTATGTAGATTATATCAACTGGAATTGCTTATGGATTTGCTTGCACATTTATTAGCATTTTGAATCAGACCCACAGAGCCTATGTTCTCATTACATGTTCTACCCTAATTCCATAGTTTCACAGAAAGGGTTAGTCCTGTATGTTTCAGTCATAGTTTCTAGGCACACACTAGGATTGTCATGTGAATTTGCATTTCCCTACTGTGCAGTTATACATACAGTATAACTCCAGTCAGAAAAGGCATCCTGATGCGCAAATGCACCTTATTTTTCTTTCTTTTGCCCCTGTGGCTAAACCTCTTCTTCACCCTTATGAAGCTTGGGGGTTATGCAATTATGCACTAGTAATTTGCAGTAGAATGTGTTCCACTCACTGGCATCTGTACACAAGACCATGATAAGAAACTGGGTTCACGTTCCAAGATAGCTCAGGCCTCCCAGTTCTTTCTAAAGGGATAGCATTGTTGCTCGAACCCATTTTTGAGTATTGAATCTTATAGCAAAGGTGCTATAATCTCATGTTGTGAGTAGTACCTAGACCTCACAGAGTTCTAAACCTATCTGGTTTTGTTGATCATCTTTTGAACTCTGATGTGGACCAGGTGTAAGGTTATGCAGTTGCAAACCAACTGGCTCACAAACTCATAGGGTTTGCGATTGAAAAATACTATTTTAATATATTCGAAACCTGTTGTGTGATTCAGAAAAACCTTCCAAATCACAAAAGTGGTATTGCTATTAATTCCAAATACTAATTAGGAGTGGGGTAAAAGCACCATCACCTCCTATGTGTGATTCACAATGTAATTATGGTCACAAACCATTGGCAAGTTACCAACACTTCAAAGGAGATGGTAACTTGTTCTTTGGCTTAGCTACCCCGGAGGGTGAAGTTTGCAAATAGAATAGCATTGTTATCAAGTAGGAGCATGCTGGCACTGGAATGCCCTATGCATGGTATACAGTTGTGTTCTCCTGAGTGCCGATCCGAATGTATCTGGTACCCTATTTTTCTTATTTTGGTCTGGGTGTGATGCTCATCTAAAGTGCAGGCAGAGACCTACACATGTCCTTGGACTCGTCCTGTGACCTGGAGGGATGCACCAAGAGTGCCCTTGTTTACTGACAGTGAACTACTGTCCCTGTCATGGGTTTAACATGTAGAGCGTGGGGGCAGAATACCGTGAATCTATAGTTGTCACAATAACTTTGTATCTGTGTTGCTCGAATGGCGGCCTACTGGCCCACTCGTTAAGTTTCACTTCTATGCACTTACCTAGTTCCTAACGACGGCATCTTGAGTGTATGCTATACATCTTTATGTGTCTAGCCTGAATGGAAAATGCATCATATGTGTAAGTCAGCCAGAGAAAGGGAGGGCCTTTCTGCTTTCCATGCTGCTTACTGGTGGGAACAGTGCTCATTGTCACCACAATTGCCGAGGCCTGTCAGGCCTGTAATTGTGAGTTAAACCTGGTCTGTGCAGTCCTCAACTGCCAGAAGAAGAGTGGGCCTGTGTATGGCTGTGCTTGCTCAAGTTGATAGTGCCATTGGGCTGTGCATGGTTGCAACTGCAAAGTGATAAGGACCTAAATGTAGAGACACTCACTGTTCGTGTGATCGAAACACCATAGAAGCAAGACTGCAGCCTTTGCTTCTGCTAGGCACACTAACAAGTGTGGGCCCAGTGGACGAACCTGGAACCAGAAGACTTTGCTGGTTTGAGTGCAACCTCTTTTGTTGAGGTGCAAGTGACCCAAGACCCAGGCGGCTGAACTGATCCATAAGCGACTGACCCACTTCAAGTGGTAAAACTGTGTACTCAGCACACCTATTTTGGAGTGAAATAAACTGCACCTGAGCTATATTCACACTACTATCCCCGATGTATATTCTATCCCATAGAGACGGGGGCCACTGAGACCCGGTGAGAGAAAGCGTGGATCAAGGGGGAGGAAAGTAAATAGTACTGTCTGTATATCACTCATAGACACTAAATAGCATTCTGTTTACAGTGTGCACATTTTCATTCTAGTATGCACTAAAGTGCTTTACTTTCTTATAAAGATAAGCACTGGGCTGGACATTCATTTATTGTGTTGTTTTGTGCTCATTTAGTTTTGAGCTCTAGCATCCAAACACTACCTCCTTGTGGAGCCTGTGACTGCTCTCCATCGCTATCAGTGAGGGTCATGTGTGGAAGGGGTTGTACGTAGCACAGTTTGCAGAGCAATATTAGGACAGACCCCGGACATCAGAAGCAAACAATCTCAACCACCCCCAGAACTGAGGCCCAGTAGCCCCTGTATGCCCCATGGATAACTGAACACGCTCTTATAGAGTCTAATAGTACAAGAGGCTCTATGAAACAATAGTGCACAACTGTATCCAGCACAGATACTGCCCAGTGACGAGTGGCGGTCACAGGGCCCAGTGAAAACACCCAACAGTAAATCTATCAGCTCTCACATATTAAGAGCTTAATAGTGGAATCCTCTCAATTGAAAGGATGTTGATGTTGGGGTAGCAAAACCTAACAAGTCCATATTTTGCGAAATATGCAGAGATGTGTGAGGCAAACTAAGATAACAATATCTCCTATGCCAGGAGAATCAGGGTGCTGTACTAGGAGTGCTGTCAGAAGACTTGAATTCAAAACATGTTGAGATACATGTAAACAGGGGGTTAGAATGCTCAGGTGTGGCAGGGGTCACCAAGCGGAAAGAAGGAAAATTATTTCTTTTATACAGACAGTTGCAAGGAGAGTCCCCAATGTTAAATAGAACACTAATAAATTGATGAAAGGGGAGAATGAATCTGTGGAGGAAGTGTCCGCATTTACTTGGCATTTTTTTCTTTTTTTTTCTTAAATTGAGGTCTAGGAAATATGTCTGTGTATTGAGTTGTGGTTCAAAGTATTATGCATCTCGAGAAAATGAAAAATAAAGGAAGATGTGAAAAGAAAATTAATTAAAAGATGAACTAGTTTTAACGAGGCAATGCAGACAGAAATATTAGTGACAGTCTGACTTTAGAATCGAGCTGAGTTTGGAAATCTAGACAGTTTAGATATTAAATATATAGTTAAAAAAGGTATCTAACATGAAAACAAATGCTTAGAGATTAAGTATACAAGAATAAATTATTATTTCTAAGGAGGTAACCTTTCTACAATTGCAATGAAAGAAGTGTAATTCTGTGATACTACCAAAAAACAAAACATTGGATCAGTTGAAGCTTTGCATCATTGTGTTGTAGTTCATTAACTTATTTCAGTAACTAGATCGTTATCATGCATCTGTCACATAATCAGACCCTTTACACCCTCCTGACTAGACAAAAGAAAAAGAAGACACAACTCACCTCCAAACCCCAAAACTGGAAGTATTAATTCACCACCTTGTATTACACGGTTGTGGCACAATGTGGTCTTTTTACCATTGATTAGTTGGTTAATTGCCCAACTGAGTGAAAGCTTTGTTAGGCACCCTATTACTCTTTCACAACAAATTCACCCAGTGGTGCTGGACCAATTTTCAGAGTGGGGGTGCTGCCATCAGTGTTACATCACTGAACTCAATCCTTACAAAAAGTGTAGCAAATGAGCCCTGTCCATTCAGCAGGAAAATGGTTGATTTGATTTATAATTTACAGAGCGCATCCTATGTCCAGAGATGTCTTGGTGCTCCAAGTAACAGGTGAGTCGTTGACCAAAACAATGGCTAATCATGACAAAACAGACACACCTTCAGAGCCTTCCCGAACCCCAATAAGGAGGTGGCTGCTTTTAGGTCTGGAGTCAGTCGATTCCAGTTTTGTGCAGTGCAGATGACAATACTCCTGCCTCCCCAAGTAAACAATTTGCAAGGGTATGGTATGTAGCAGGTGGTGCATGGTGGAGCACAGTGTTGCAAATATTTTCACGTAGGAGTGGAAGTGCACTGTCATTTATAGGCTGCACATTTGCCACTGAAAAGGCCATTACATTTTCACAAAAACACAGTTCTACTGATAAAAACTGTATAGCCCACAGCTGAGTCTGGAAATCAGGTTTCAGTGACTAATGGTCATTTACGTTAATTGTCTTGATTTGTTGTCATCCTAATAAAAATCTTTGCTTCCATCACACTTCAGAATTACAAAAAACAGTGCTTATTTGTGCGTTCTTAACTAAGGGTATACATCGAGATGTTTTTACAATTTATTTATACGTATCTAAATGTTATTGTGTTAGAAAAATGACACCCTTCAGCATTCCTTTCACACTCCTTGCAGCCCACCGCAATTGCCACATGTTCACTTTCAAAAATCATCTCACTTTGCAGTCAGAAAATGAAAGGTAAACATCAGTCTCCATGTTAAACGCAGAAGCAGCAATTTCTCAGAAGGTGGAGCCTTACAATTGACCTCTGACTTTGAATGCTCTGTATTTTCAAGGCATCTTTATTGCTCATTTACCTTCTGAACTCAGCATGGTTATTTCTGGAGGTGCTGAAGCACCTCTGCCGCCCCCCTACTTCCAGAGCCACTGGATTCACCTTTCGAAGAGCAGCTACATCTGCCATGAGCTCTCATTAAAATTATAACCTTGATAACAGGAGACAGGACTGTGAGACCCAAGAACACAAACTAATCCTCTCTTCCTCTCAATGGCCTTGAGAGATATGTCTATCCTTGGCGTTTCAGGAGCCCAGCTCATTAGTTCAGAAAACACACAGGGGAAAGCACGCATATGAAGTAGTGAAACAAGACATAATGATAACGATAATTGCGGAAATCTGTGTGTTCTTTGCTGTCATCCCGTGAATCTCTTTTTTCCCCACTTCAATATAAAAAATACTTAAAAATAAAACTAATATGAAAAAACATAGTAATGCAGCAACAAATGAAGATTATTCTGTGTATGCCAAACAGTAAACTGATAAATTTCTCTCTGGTGAAATATCCGCTAGTTTATGGGTAGGATTAAAGTGCAAATGCTATTTTTTTCAACCTGGCAAATGTGTATATATTATTCTCTGTGGAGTGATCCCTTCCACCACTCTCTCAGACAGTAAGGAGTTGTTTTAGTGTTGCAGACTTTCTTCAGTCATTTTTAGGTCTTGCTTGCAAGCAGTGCTCAGCAACGGTCTATTGTGTCTAAAAAAGAAACTTCTAACAAGCATTTGCAATGCAACGGGTCTTGCATTTGCTCAAGTTAGGGCTATTAGCGTTGTAAACTCCTAACCGGACTTTTCTTGCCACACAAATTACAAGAAAAAACACACCGCACGATCGTGCTTGCAAAATGCAGCGCGATCGCGCTGAAACAGAAAACGGAAAAACCGAGTGCCATTGTGCTATGTAAACTCCAGCGTGATCGCGCTGCGTGGAAAATAAAAAGATAAAGTAGTCTGGAAACCATGCTGAAAACATCGAGCCTCGAATGGTTTAAGTAGTTTACCGGTGCTCTGTAGGTGGGCTAAACAACAGAAAAGGCATGACGTATGCATGCCTTTCACAAATGAAAACAAGCAGATTGTAAAAGGCAAGCCCATGAACCAATAAAAGTGACTGACGTAACATGGGCATGGTTAGAAGCCCAAAGAGAGATTACAGCATGGGACGGAGCCTTTGCGCTTGCCCATAAAAAGGGGTTTTTAGCCCACCCATTACTTACCATTCGTTGGCATCATTATTACTCTTCTTTCCTGCCTTCTAATTCAGCAGTGCATATGAGGAGTCACTTCCCGTGTCACTTAATCTTTCTGTGTGGAGCATGAACCAAGTACAGATTGATTTAACTTAATTAGTGCCCACCATTGCTTGTGCCGTGAAAGAGGTACTATTTCTTCTTTTTTTGCCATTTTTACATAGTGAGAACTTGACGTAACCTGAAGGTTTTGAAGCACTTCATTTGAGCACCAGTTACATTACACAAGTTCACATTCATTGTTTTTTTTTAGGCAGAGGATACTAAGCTAAGAATCACAGGGTGTCAAACCGATGCTAAAACGGTAACCTGGTTCCCTACTTCCGAAGTTGGCAGCTTTGGCCGTAGTGCTACATCCTTCTTTCCCCTTCTGCCTACTCCTTGCCCATTTGGCTTCTTAGGACATCTTGTAACAGGTTAGGAAACAAACATTGGCATATGTGAGATCCATTGGCTTTCCCAATGTTTATCCCCATTTTGTATAGTAGCTAACCTTCTGTGCAGCATGGCTGAAAGTGTCAAAAAACCTGCCATGACACAGTCAATGCTGGCCACCTTAAAGCATTTGTTTTTTTAACTTTCAACCATGCTGCACATCAGCCATGCAGCTGTACAACGTAGCTGAAAAACATTGAAAGGTCAAATAGTAGAGCTGTTTGGCTTTATCAATGTTTTCTTTGCTATACTGTACAGATGCGTGGCTGCTGTGGAGCATGGTTGAAAGTAAAAAAGAAATGCAATAAAGTGGCCAGCATTGACTACGTCATAACACTTTCTTTTAACTTGCAGCTGTGCTGCTGCACAACATGGCTAAAAAACATTAACAAAGCTAATAGATCTTAAAAGAATTACTGACTTTGCCAATGCGTGTTTATTTTACTGTGGCGAAGCCACTTTAGGTGGAAGGTATTGAAGTGTATCATTGATGAAATGGACTACTCAACAGGAAGGAGTTGGGAAAATCACAAATTTGTGTCCCTCATTATTCTGGGCTCTATGCTTCCATCTAGGCTTTCAGGGATGCTCTCTGTGTATCTTAGGTTCTGTTCCCCTAGTCTTCACCCTGCCTCATTGGCCCTCCTCTGTCATCTCTCACATCTCTGTGACACTCAGTCTCTCATTCCCTCTTCCAACAGCCTCTTGAATTCTCCCAGTCGCACAGACCTAATCCATCTTTTTCTTGCCTTCAGCTCCTTGAGCTCCTTCTCTTCACACCCATCTCAGTCTCAGGCTCAAGCTCTCACCTCATTTTGCTGATCTACTTTCTGTGCTCCCGGTATGTGCCTTACCAATCTCTCACTTCTCTGTCCTCTCCAGATCTTTCATTCAGCTCATCTGTATTTCACCCCATTACCACCTACCTTTGTCTCTTTTCTTGGTGTCTCCTTCTCTTCAGGCACTCTTTCCTTAGCTCTTCTATGTACTTTTGGGCTCATCCCTTTTCTAATTTTATCATTCTCACTTGGATGAAAGGTTTAGCAGGCCTGCCATCGTGAGAACCTGCCACCAGCAAGTTCCACACAGAACTCCTCAGTTTGAACCAACTTCAATTCTTCTGTGTGCATGTGTTACTTATAAATTACACCTCTTCTTGTGTGCCCCCAGGTGAGCCCCACCAGTAATGTCTGATATTATTAAATGCAACTTCAAAATCCATGCAGCATGATGAAAACATTTGTGGGCTAAAAGGTAATAACATATCTCTCCGTTTTCTATTGAACCAGTCATATTTGGTACATTATATATGTTACATTGTTTTACATTTTTGTATACTGATCACTCTGTTGATTCTGTGCTTCATTTCATCTTTATTTCCAGTAAACAAAATTCACAGGATTAGGGTGTTGGCTGAAGAAGTCTTGGAGCAGCCTGCAGATATCCAGTTGAATCCAATCAGGGCAGATTCAGGGCAGATTCAGAGCAAAGGGGTAATTCCTTACAAATGGATATCCTGCCTGCTTTACTAGGATATAATGCACTTGTAATAAGGCGGACAAGATATCCGTCATGTTTGTGACAGGGAGACTGTCCTCCAAGCTCTAAATCAGGTCTTTAGTCTTACCCACACAAATGTGGGAACATGACTATTGTGTTGAGTAGTTATAACCAGTGCTTAGTTTGTATAAATAAATAGTAATAGCTGAGTGCTAGCATCAATGCAGTTCCAATCATATAAAAGGTGAGTGTCTCTGCAATTTGGTTCTCAACACTGAGCAGTTGCGGATATGTACAGCCAAATGGTGATGTTTGGCAGCGGTGGCAAAGCACTGTCCAATCAACTTGAGCAAGCACAACCATGCACAGACTAACTCTTCTGCTAGCAGTTGAGACCTGCACAGAACAATGGTTGACACTCAATAACAGCCCTGACTGGGCCTCAGCAATAGCAGTGAATAGCGGTGACAATTATGTTCCCACCAGTAAGCAGTACGGAAAGACTTAGGGCCCTCCATTTCTCTGGCTGTTTCACAGATATCAGGCATTCACTATACAGGCTAGACATATAAAGATGCAAAACATACACTCAAAATCCCGACATTAGGAACTGGATAAGCTCATGGAAGTAAAACTTTACGTGAGTGGGCCAGTAGGCCTCCATTCCAATTCCCCAAAACGCAATTTCAATACTTGAGCTACAAATTTCACTTCAGGCCACTTTGAATTGTAAATCAATAGGACTAAAGCAAAGCTGTGGCAGTGAATAAAATGATCCAGAAATACCAAAGGCCACCCTTTTCCATGACCAGCCACACAATCAGTTTTAATGGAACAGGTACAACCTTCAACATTTTCTCACTCGTTGAACAAACTTCACAATCACTTACTACCTTCTTGGCTATTGTGTTCATGTCCAGCCATCAAAAACATGAACTTATGAGCCTTTTCATGCATGACATACCAAGATGTTTCTCATGGGGAAACATCAAATTTCTTCCCTGTATCCTGGCCAGGAAACACATTTGCTTTCCTTGAACAACAAATCACCTTTAACTTCCGGTTCTCCAGAAACTTTCCTCAATGGCAATATTTCCTGAAGAAAATTTCCCTTCCTGGGTTGTCCTTTACAACATGTTATTTTTACTTCCTGAAATAACCCATCATTACTGTGACTATCTGCCCACATCACTCCAAACATGTCTTAAAACAACCCAGACACAATATCTTCATGGACGTTATTTAGGGGTAGCAGTTGCAACCCCTGGCTTGCTCCTTGTGACTCCTGGCATTGTCTTTGCGACCCTTTGCCTCAGAGGAAGCAGGGGCTGCACACTACTCCCAGAAGCAAAACAGGAATTGAAGCCTTGCTCACCTTTAGTGCTGGAGTTGTACGGACTCCTCTCTGCTGCGGGAATCCCATGAAGAAACTACCCTCACCAATACTTGCTACTCATGATCAAGGATATCTACATATTATCTCCTTTGGCTCCAAAAAGAGTGGGGAAAACAACAGGTACAGGAGGTGGGGGGACTCTGCTCTGAAATGTATTGCATGCTCGTTAAATGAATTCACTAGGAAATGGTCTGTATTCTGGGGCATGAAAAAAAACAACTAGAAAATTAGACGCAAAACACAGAGAAAAGCACTAGGAGAAACAGTAAACACACTTTTTTTATTTTTATCTAACCTCAGAGATGACATTAAAATATAAAAAACAGCAAAATATTTAACTTGGTAAGCCGTCCACACGAAAAGCATGAGGTCATGATTCTCTTGCCCCTTTCTGAATCTGTAGCTCCCGTTATACCTTGGGCAGGTGCACGTGTTACTAAATTGTAACAACCTAAGAAAGCGCTGACATTGGGGGGGTGGTGCTGTCTAGGAGTTGTCATGTAATGAGGCAGAATGAGGAAATACCAACCAAGACTGATGACTCCAGCAGTAGCCTTCCAGCCAGCCCAAGTGATGTGCTTTAATGGGAGATGGGCTTTACAGGACAGAGCTGCTATGCAGGAGGGGGTATTTTAAATAGAAGATGCTTTTCAGGACAGACGTGCTTTGCAGGACATATGTATTCATTGACACAGGTCCATTACAGGAGAAAGGGTCCTCTACAGGAGCACGGTGTATAAGACACGTGCATTACCAATGACAGGTGTTTACACGAGAGAGGTGCTTTACACAAGAGGGGTTGTTCACAGGAAAAATGCTTCACGAGGTGTGTGATTTACTGTAGGTGTACTTTGCAGGAATATTATGCTTTATAGGAGTGCGATGCAGTTGAGAAGATAAGTGATTTGCTGGAAGGATGCTTTAGAGGATAGAAGCACTTTATACAGAGGAGTGTTCTAAAGATGAGGGGGACTTCAAGGGGATAGAGGAGTTTTAGATGAGAGGGATACTTTAAAGAAGAGGCGAGGTTTACAGGACGGAGGTTTATAGGGCAGAGGTGCTCTACACGAGCTTTGAAACAGAAGAGCGTTTTAGAATAGAAAGTTGCCTTGCCAGAAAAAAGGTGCTTCACCAGACAGGGATGCTTTACAGCAGGGATGTGTTATGAGGAGTTTTGGAGCATTTAAGAAGGCCATTCTGTAAAGGGAAAGCGCTTTAAAAAACGGGTGCTTTAAGGGAAAGGTTTATTTTGAAGGAGGCAGGAGCTTTAAAGGGCAGACGTGCAAGATACGAGGATGCTGTTTTGAATACGAAATGTTATTTAAGCACATTACTTTAAAGGGAAGTTGTGCTTTAAAGGAAAACACATACTTCAATTGACTGGCAGAGTTTCTTTAAATGAAATCAGTGATGTAAAACACAGCTACTCCTATTTCACACACCTGCAAAAGAAAGCTTAACCTCAAGAAGGTAGTAATGCTGAGAGAGATAGCTGACGTTATATTCCTCCCTCATCCTTGTCTTGTAGAGATAATATATGTGAACACGCAAAAACACGCAAAGAATGTTATGCAGCAAATGCATTAACGTTCGGACAGACAAGTGCCTTGATCTTTCTGTACTACTACATTAATGCATGATCCAAATCAAGATTGAATTGCTCTGCATAGTTAGCTGCTGTGATTGGATGTTCACTGCAAATCAGATTACAAGTTGTTAGAAGTGGGGTCTGTAGTTGGCAGTGGTTTGTACCCTGTCTAAGTAGGGACCCTCACTCTGGTCATGGTAAGGGAGCCACACAGCTAAGATAACCCCTGCTCACCCCACTAGTAGCTTGGCACCAGCAGTCAGGCTTATCTCAGAGGTAATGTGTAAAGTATTTGAACGCGCACACACAGTAACACACTGAAAATACCACAAAAGTACACTACACCAGTTTAGAAAAATAGCCAATACTTGTCTGAGTAAAACAAGACTGAAATGACAAAAATCCAACATACACAAGCAATGATATAACTTTTAAAAGATTAAATGTAATTTTAGTTCCTTGAACTCAATGAAGTACTCGACTGAGGCAAAGTACCTGAGATGTGTCAAAAACAAAGACAATGCAGGCCACAGGGGAGGTGATGCATCGAAAGAGCTGGGGCCTTTGTGGAAAACTGTGGTTGTTGCATCAAGTGGGGGCCACGCTCCAGTGCGGGCAGAAGCGATGTGTTCAATTCTTGCAGCAATTCATTGGTTCGGAATAAAGCAGTGAGGTGATGTGTGGATTTTCTTCTTTCAGCACCTAAAACCTCCTTCAATGGCCCAGACTGGATTTGGCACCACTGGACAGGACAAGACTCTCAGCAAATGAGCCCAGGTGCTGGCAGATTAAGTATTTGATGTTCCTGAGCAAAGTCCAGTGCCTTCACTCCCAGGACAGATACAACAAGCAGCAGACCAGCACAACAAAGCAACAGGCAGAGTGGCAGTCCCTCCTACAGCATCCAGCTCTTCTTCCTGGCAGAATGTCCTCAGTCCAGTAGTGTTCTAACTTTGTGGGGTCAGAGGTCCAGTACGTATACCCATTTCTGTTTTTGAGGTAGGCAAACTTCAAAGAGAAGTCTTTGTAGTGCACAATACCCTGCCCTTCCTGCCCTGGCCCCAGACACACACTCCAGGGGGTTGGAGACGGTTTTGTGTAAGGACAGGCACAGCCCTATTCAGGTGCAAGTGTCAGCTCCTCCCACCACTCTAGCTCAGGAAGACCCATCAGGATATGCCGGGCACACCTCAGCTCCCTCTGTGTGACTGTTTAGAGTGAATTCACAAACAGCTCAACTGTCATCCTGACCCAAAAGTGTATTCCACAGACAGGCAGAAGTACAGAATTGGTTAAGCAAGAAAATGCCCACTTTGCAAAAGTGTCCCTAAGAAAACGTTGCCAGTGTTGACCTTAATTTTAAGAACATGTTTTTGTGTATGTGAACACCTCATTCAATGAGAACGATCACCTTTTATTAGTTACATAATACATATTTTATTAATTCTTATTTAAATATGATGTAGTCGTACAGAAGGACAAAAACACAAAACATGACATTACATTAACAATACTGTTTTTTATAGCCCAGTGAACATACACAAATTTGCAAAACAATCAGTGTTAAAACAGTGAATACAATAAGACATATGAGTGTATCCAAGTTCTGGAATTCAACACCCATGAGGGGTTTGTCTCTGTTTCATAATAATTACTTGCCCCTACCAATGGGACAGACCCAGATGGTTTTGATCAATTGTTCGACAGGGTACTGCGCAGGGGTCTCACTTATTTCATAATGTTACATTCCCTGTGTGTCCAAAGTGTCTTTTGCAGCACTCCCTGGATAAAACACTGCCAATGCGTTTCAAACCCCACTATTACTATCAGGTTCTCCTCAGGACACAGAACTGATAGACACTATATAGAAGAGAACAAGTAAAGAAACAATAATCAGTGGACTAAGCAATTACAAAGTGCTTAACAATATCCTAACTCAGCCTTGCACTCTTCAACTTACTTCTGATGCTTTTTTAGTCAAAAATACCCTTTCCAAATGAACATCATTGCTATGTAGTGACTGGGTCTGAAAAATGAGACAAAATGAACACCTTTGTGTCGCACCTTCTTTTTATAATTGGAGGTCTAATGGTGCAGAGACCTTACTGCAATATAACTTGTAGGAAAAAAACATTGTAAGCAGTTGGTTGGGTGTAACAGGTAGACCAGTTAGGAGAACAGGCTGCTGGAGGGAGCATGGTAGTTTTTTTTTTTTTTTTTTTTTTAAATGAAGCCTCTGCCTGCCAAACCTCTGCTCAACGAGCATTTGCCTGAGTGCACTTACGTGATTTGTGATGGGGGACTGCAAAGAATACTTGACAGGGTAACTTCGGATGATTGCAGAACCGCTGCAGTTAGCAGGAGACCTTGCTCAAATAGGAGACAGGAAATTTAAACTCAGGCCAACCAATCTGATGGTGATTACTGAGAATGTGAAACAAAAAGTCTTTGGGAGAATTCTGGGAAATGTAGTGAAAAGCTTTCGCTATGAACATGGTCTCTATTGAAATGGTGTGCCGAAAATTGGCATGGATTCCTCTGGGTAGCAATGTGAATTGCATTATATAAAGGCATTTCTTGGGAAGCCTTACTAATAGGGCCATGAATGGTACATCGTATGACAGAGTGAGAACTCCAAAGAAGCAAAAGAATGAAGTCTCACCTAATGAAAATTATAACGGGAAAAACGCATGTGATTTATTTTGCATGGCGTTTGTAGATTGGGGATATGAGCATTTAAGAGCAAAGTGGTTGAACAAAAATGGGGAGCTTATTTTAACTGGGAGAAACTGGGATAGTGGGCTTTTTAAAATTCAGATAGTGTGAAAGAATTGGGAATTATATGGGAGGTGCTGAGATCTCTGGTGTGCAGATGGGTCATAAGTTGTGGTGTTCAGTCATCTCATTTGGACCCTCATCGACTGTGTTGAAACGAAGTATAAGATGAGCCTCTTTTTTCGTCAGTAATCTCACAACGTCACCTCCTCTGTTATCTGGTTGTATTGTCAACAAAACTGTCCACTCCAAATCATTCTCAGAGTGGGATTTTTCCATGAAATGGTTTACCAGAGGGGCCTAAACCACTCTCCGTCGTATCCAAGACTTATGTTGTGTGATTCTTTGCCTGATCTTTTGCTGCGTCATCCCTATGTAACATTTTTCACATGGGCAGATTACCCCATACACAACATTTTTAGTTTTGCAATTTGAAAATGTGTTATGTTTCCATGTGATGTTCCTATGCGAAAATTCTTTACCTTCAATGGTTTGACTGCAACAAGCACAGGTATCACATCTGTGGTGCCCTTCTAATGGTGCCAGGTTGAAAAACTGTCTTAGGTTTCTCTTGGTTGTGGGTGGTGGTCTGTAAGCCCGGACTACTTGGCTTCCTATACTGTGGTCCATCTGAAAGTGAACAAAGGTCACTGGAAAGATTTGTGTAATTTTGAGAGCAAATGCCGATTCTGCAAAAAAACATTTTTTAAATGATTAGCTTGCGGACAGAAGGTCGAAACACAGACTAGCTGTTCTGAAGGTATTTAGTCTTTCTTGACCAAAAGTGAATCTCTGGGAGTGAAGCAAGCTTGTTTCATGGAATATTTTAACTGTTCTTTGGGTAGCCCCATTCTTTGAGTTTGTCAGTCAATGTTTATGAATGATGAAGAAAATCTGTTTTGCTGAGCAGTTGTGCCTGATCCTCAAAAACTGCCCAAAAGGAAAATTGCCTCTGAGACTGCGTGTTGTCATCAGCTTTCCCTCTCTTGTCAAGACTTCTACATCTAAAAATGGGTTTATTTCACTGCTACTGTTTAAGCAAAATTTGATATCCAGAAATCTAGTGTTTAAGCAGTTGAAAATTGGGTCAGATAGTCGTCATGGCCAGTCCAGATACAAAAGATATCGTCTATATATCTCAACTAGTTTGAAATCTGTTGATGAAATGAATTATCATGGTAAATTAATTGATCTTCAAATTTTGCAATGTGCAGGACGGCTAGCTCTGGTGCAAAGGGACAACCGATAGCTGTGCCTTTCACCTGCCCAAAAAAACTGCTCATCAAATTTGAAGTAGTTCTTCTGTAATGCGAAACGGGCCAGCTTTGTGATGAACTGAGTAGGGACCTGATGCAGTTTGGGCCTCTGTTCCAAAAATCCTTCAATTGCATCCAGTCTATCTTCCTGAGGAATCTGGGTATAAAGGGATACTACATCAAGAGTAGAGTGACCAGGCACATTCTAAAAGTGGCATTTTCAAACTTACAATTTAAAAATCAACTTCACCAAAGATGTATTTTTAAATTGTAAGTTCAGAGGCCCCAAACACCCCAAATGCCAAATCGCTACTTGCTACCAAAGGAAAATTACACTATTTCAAGGCAATTCCTATGTTTACCTATGGGAGAGCTAGGCCTTGCAATAGTGAAGACTGAATTGAGCAGTGTGTCACTATGAGGACATGTAAAACACACCAGTAAATGTCCTACTTTTTAAATACACTGCAGCATGACCGTGGGGATGCATTGGGCCTACCTTAGGGATGACTTACATGTGGTAAAAGGGAAGGTATGGGCCTGGCAAGTGGGTGCACTTGCCACATCGAAATGGTAGTTTAAAACTGCCCACACAGACACTGCAGAGGCAGGTCTGAGACATGTTTACAGGGCTACTCATATGGGTGGCACAATCAGTGCTGCAGGGCCACTAGTAGCACTTGATTTACAGGCCCTGGGTACCCATGGTGCACTATACGAGGGACTTACTAGTAAATCAAATATGCCAATCATGGATAAACAAATTATTAATACTATTCAGACAGAGAGACCTTGCACTTTAGCACTGGTCAGCAGTGGTAAAGTGTCTAGAGTCCGAAAGCCAGCAAAAACTAAATGCAGCACACAGTCAAAAATAGGAGGTCAGGGGCAAAAAGTTTGGGGATAACCTGCAAAAAGGGCCATTTCTAACACGTGTGCTGTGAGAGCTCTAATGATAGCGAGTTACTTGCTACAAATGTATACTTAATCTCTTATCATGTGGGCCACAGTAGAAGTGTAAGAAATCAAATGTTGAGTATTTGGAGACCAGAGTACAATGCAAATCTAGATGAGTACATTCAATAGTTTTGTAGATGTCTTGGCACATGTGAACTAAGGAGCCACATATGTCAGGATTACGGTGCAATATGAGAACTCTCTTGATTTCTCAATCATAGGGTAAGATAAAATAGTTTTTCATTACTGCAACTCTATTAATGTCTAGTCACGGTGTAAATGCAATGCATGATGGAAGCCCATGTGATTGCGCTTGGGCATAGTGCAGTTGGGCCTGTTCATTTGAGGCGTTTTCAGCCATTTTATGATTTGTTTCTTCATTTAGAGATTGTAATTGGGTCACACTGCATGTCTGAGAATGCAAGTAGGCATATAATAGTCAACCCCACAAACGTGAGCTTTCACTTTGGTATTCCAGATTCTAATTGGTCATTTAAGTTTCTGCTTGGGCATATGGTCACTTTCTAGAATTTTACATTTGTGCCTGGGCACGTTATTAATGTACTTCTACTATATCTTGTTTCCTCACTATGTAATTTTCAAGTTGGAGCTAAATTACAGTTTTGCCAGTTTTAGTGACTTATAATTTTATTTAATTAGTTGTGCACTTATATTAGATTTTTGTCAGGAATCTCACTTCTGTCAGACAGTCAGGGACAATCAGGATCAGTTGAAGTAATGCTTGTGATAGCAAGAGGTTGAAGGATGTGTGATGTCACATACTGTGATGCTATTGGGGTCAAATGGCATGTGATGTCACCTCTGCTACTCCTGGCATTTTGCAGAATTGACATTTTGAATAACTCCTTTGGTGGCTACCATGTCCAGTGTCAAACCTTCATCCAAATCCTTTTAATCAGGGACGCATGGCAGCCTAGAAAGAAATCAGATGTTACATTGTTCTTCTCAGGTGCAGACACAATGGTAAAACTGTATTCTTTAAGTCTTGATGTCAGTCTTGTAGTGCACACAGTATAACTCCATCCCCCACCAGTGGGCAAAATAATATTGAGTGTCATTTGATCAGTCCTTAAAATAAAACGACAACCTAAAACCTGATCCCTAAAGTGCTCAATCGCCCACACACATACCAATAATTATTTCTCTAATGTAGGATACATCCTTTCAGTGTCATTTAAAATTAACAGCTCTGTGATAGCATTCTCATAATCCTGTACAAACCGGTACCCACAGTAATGATACATCTCATGTTTATGCAAAATGGCTTTGTTGTAGGGGGCATCTTCAATTAATGCCTTAATCTGGTCAAACACTCCTTGCAGTTTATCTATCCATGCAAATTCTACATTTCTCCACTTCAGATATCTTAGAGGCTCGATTTTTTCAGCACTTTCTTAATCAATTAGCCAGAATATTCACATAATCTAGTAAATGATAACAATATCTCCTTCTTTTCTGATGCAGGAGCTTTCACAATGGCATCAACCAAAGATCCCTTTGCTACTACCCCTTCAACTGATAAAGTATGCTCCAAATATTCTACAGAGTTGCAAAACAATTTACATTTACTCCCCTCCATCGTAAGACTACAATCCTCGAATTTCCTACATACTTCCTTAATGTTAGGTTATAGGTTCCTGTTCATTTCTTGAAAACATGAGTATGTCATAATGAAAACACTTCACAAAATCATCCATTTCCTTAAAACGTGAAACATTGCCCTCTGAGAAACTGATGCCATAAAGGGTAATCCAAAAGACATTCTCTTGATACGGAAAAGAAGGCAGTGAGTGGCTTTCAATCTGCGGTCAATTTTATTTGGTGGTATGAGGAGCACAAATCCAATGTAGAGAAAATGTTTGCTCCCTCCAGCATGCTTATAGTTCCATTATTATTGGGAAGTAGGTGATAATCCACTACAATATTACCATGAAATGATCTAATGTCCACACACATTTTTAAATGTTTGTCTGCCTTTTTCTTTCAAAAACTATATGCAAACCCACTTAGATGATTTAATTTCCTCAATTATTCCTTCATGCACCATCTTATCCAATATTTGTTTCAACGCGTTACACATTGATTGGCACTTCTCTCAGCTTTTGTCTCTCACGCTTAACACTTTTCTTAGTCCTAATTTTGTGAGAATATTTTCCTATTTTTCTAATTTATCTGTGAAAACAATAGGAAATTGAGTAGATATCCAAAACGTATCATTTACTTCTGTAGCTAGATTTACAGGTTCCTTGCCTCTAGGATTCAAAATCCTTCCTAGCTTCCATTGATCCCTTGAACCTATTATATTCACACCCTTAACAGGAACCTACAATTTAATTAAGCTTCTCTTTCTTTGAAAGTTAAAAACACATTTTTTTTAGAACAATTACAATGGTAAAACCATCAAAATGTTCTGCAATTTTGTCAGATTCTTTTAACCGTTCCAGACTCAAAACAGTTCTAAACATTTCCATAAAAGTATTTCCTTGTTAGTATTGTCCACAGAGAATCTGAATCTGCCATGACTTCCAATTGTTTCTTCAAAATCATTACCACACATTTGGGTGGGCCTTTAACTTCCAAATGTTTCTCACAGTTACTAAAATGTTTTACAGACAATAGAATTCCTTTGTGATCTCCAGTTTCACTATGACACTCACACATGCATTTTAATTCACCGCCGTTACTAACATGAGAAGCTTTGCTCTCATGCAGTACCCAGCTGTTTTTAACATTCTTACATACTCAAGCAAAATGTCCAGTGCAACCACACGTCTTGCATTTTTTGTCCATTGCAGGACATTGAGAAAATGAGGCACACGACTTGAGCTTCCATACCTATAACAAACCACAGATTTCTTTGTCTTTTTATATTGAGAAAGATCACTATGCATTCATGTTGTTGTGCAAAGACAACATCCATTATTTGGATTGTTCTAATGCTTTAGTTATAGCATCCTGTAACTTTGGATTGCCAATGACCCAAAGCTGTTCCAGGATTGTTTTATTCTTAACATGTAAGAAAGTTTGATCTCTGATTATCTCTTCTGTAAAGTTACAATTCATTGAGAATGCCCTTAACACTGTCAGAAATTCATCAAAAGATTTGCCTTCCTTTTTATCCCAAGTATAAAATTTGAATCTGTTTAATGCTATACTAGAAGTCACTTTAAATCTGAATTCTATTCCCACTAATGCATCTTCAAAGTCGTCAATGTCTCCTTGGTCTTCCTGCGGTGCAATCTGTGGCAGTATTCTGAATACCCCTTGGCCCTCTGATGCAATGCAAAAGTATGCTCTTTTCACTTTCTGTGGCCATTTTCTCTCCCTCAGTGATGTTTGTAAAGGTAATGAGCTCCTCTTTCTACCTTGTACAAGAAACTGGAGGATCCTCTTTCATTTGTAGAAATTTTGCTGAAGGATCAAACTGCATGTTTTACTAAATAAATAAGTACTTATGTTCTTATAAAAGAATAATCCAAAAGGTGCCAAAATTGCAACACTAGAATAATGTTCAACATTGGAGGGATGTCTCATTTACTTGAGAGGAAATTTAAAGCGCAACTTTTCTTCAGAAGTGCACCAATGTGCTTAACAGTACTCTAGAAATGCAATGCAAATCACAGGAGCTCAAGTTAAACACAACGTAAGGAAAGGAGCATGGTTGCACAGTGGACGTGGCAAAGAATGTGAAGCGGTCATGTGTGCAAACGTGCATCAACTACATGACCGATCCAATACGTAGATTACCGCAAGAGGCTGCCAAAGCTGGAACTGTCTGGTGAAGCTATGTGGCCTTGTGAGCAGAACTTGTGTGGTCACTTGTGTGAATCAAAAGATGCTCTGAGTACTATTTCCAAAATTATGTTTTACTTCAATCCTGTAAAGAGATTTCTTGGTCAGTTTTGATCCTTAGTCTTTAAAAGACAGTACCACTTCTGTGCTGCATCTGGTGTAAAGTACATTTCCATTCAACGCCACTTATTAAATTCAAATCCAACGCAGATAAGGAAAGTAAAGATTTCTTAATGCAGCACAGTACAATGAGGCTGTATCAATTCAAATCTGCTGGCAACTGGCACCCAGCAGTTCCACATTTCTAGTGCAGGTGACAAGGCATGTACATGTCATGAAATTCTAATATATATGAATATGTGTGAGAAGGTAAACATAGCATAAGAATGTGAACAGAATATATAACACTTTTTCACTGTTTTACCTCCTTTCTCTTCTTCCCACTTTCTCCATCTTCTGCCTTCCTTTTATTACTGTGGATCATTGTCTAATGATGAAAAATATGCCCTGGTTCTAGTAAGGTTCACAGTACCCTAATTCTCCTCCACAGTACTCTTCTCGTCCAACACTCATTTTACTCTATCCTGATCTACCTGTTTCCTATTCATCCATTCGTTCTTCAAATGGGATCCAGCAACTCTACTCCTCAACCAAGTGAAAGGTGATATCCCAGTACCAGTGTGTGGTGTGGTTCTCAATGCCTAAATCATATCCTTGAACAAATTCATCCAAGACCATTCACAAAAGCCAACTGCAATTGATCTTTGATAATGCAATTTACCCTTTCAACAAGAACATTTTTCCGAGGGTGGGAATGTGTTTGATACCACTAGAATATAGAAACTCTTACATCTTTTTAAATATTAAATACAAATTGAGTATCATTTTCAGTTACCAGTTCCTCCAGATAATCGTACCTGACAAACATATCCTGGAAAATCTCCTAAAACACTTATGTTGATACAGTCAACAAATTTTATCTCAGTCCACTTTGACATATAGTCAACTAACACAAGAACATATTTGAGTGAACTCCCTCAGACACTAAGAAGTCCAGACACATTGAAGGCAAGTTTGCACCACAGCACCCCTTTAATAGCAATGGTGCTAACAGGACCAGGCACGGTAACTTGTGTCTTGCTACTCAAAACACATGCACACAATGCTCCATGCCTTTATCTACACCTAGCCACCAAAAAACTTCTATGATTCTGCGTTTCATGATATGCATGGCAACATGCCCCTCATGGGCAAACTTGAGCACCTTATAACGAAGAATTTCAGAAACCACTAAATGTTCACATCTACCTAGAACATCATCAACTGAAGACAATTTACTCACTGCCCTCCAGAATAGGAATAAATTATTATCCATGTTTTTAGACTTAGGCCAATAGTCGATTAAACATTTTATGACTTCTTGTAAAACATTTTCATCTTCAAAAGCCAGCCTCCACTCCTCATCAGATAAAGCTCCTCAGATCAACGTATTTACAAATATACAAAATCCAAATCTTCTATCATGGATTCATCATCATCATCAAACTCTTACTTCAATGGTAAATGTGATAGCAATCAGCAGCACAATTATGCACATCAGGAACATATTGAAACTTAAACTGAAATTCCTGCAGCCGATATTGCCATTTGGCAAAGCGAGGAGTTGCCTTTCCACCCTTACTAGTGCTAAATAAGTCCACTTATGGCTTAAGTTCAATATGTAACACACAAAATTCCTGAAATACTGGATACCCCACCCAGAGCTTAAAGTCTGCTTTTCAATAGTGAAATCAGTACGTTCTGCACCTTGTAAAGCTCTAGAGGTGAATGTAATCATTTCCTCACAGTTGTTATTTCTTTTTTACATCTAAACAGCTCCTAAACCATAATTGCTGACATCAGTGGTGATGATGCACATTGTGAGTGTCAAGATGTTTCAAAGGTCATGGAGACACTATATCCATTTTGATGGATTCAAAAACCTTCTTACACTTACAGTCCCAAACATACTTTGCATTCTTTTTAAGCAAAGTGAATAAACATGTAATTTTAATGGCAAAACTCTCAACAAACTTAGCATAGTGCTCAAGGGAGGACCTCCGCTGACCTTTATCCATTCATGCGACCACCTCTTTAATCAATCTCAAAATCTTCATTTTGGGCTCAATACTCCTACCTTGCACATAATAGGCTATATAATCAACTCAATTAAACAGAATTTGCACTTGCTCCTCCTCAATGTCAAACTCTTCACTCTCTCCCTTCACGCTCATGCTCATTTTTTCCAAAAATCAGTATATCATCCTGAAAATATGCAATCCCACAGAGATATCCTTGAAAAGATTGTTCATTAGCCTCAGAAACACAGAAGATACAGACACTAAGCCAAATGGCATTCATGCCTAATGGTATGCCCCTGCTCGCATCATAAGTGATGCAAGATATCTGGACTCTTCACACAATTCCACCTGGTGATACACAGCAGACATATCAAGAGAAGTGAACGAAACCCCTATAAGAATATCTAACATTTCATTGGTTTTAGTAAGTGGCTGGCAGTCGATCCAGATGTTAGAGTTCAAATGATGTAAATCAACACAAAGCTTTAGCATTTTATCAGATTTTCAGGCCAATACTATGGGGATCAACCAATCTAAACCTTCAATTGACTTTAATTCTGGTCTCAGATCCATCCACAAATTAATAGGTACCAAGCACACTTTGTACACTACTAGTCAAGCTCTTTCTTTTAACACAATACAAAGCAGGTAGCCTTTCAACGTCTCAAACCCATTGGTAAAAACCTCAGGATACTCATTGGCCCCCTTACATTCATCTATTTGACGCTCTTCAGTGTTACACGGCCCTAGGAGTTCATATCTGGACACACCGTGATCTGGATAATTAGGGCCCAGAATCATATCAAGCTACCTCTGTTTATTCCAGCCAAGTTAAATCAACCCATCCCTAGTGACATATATGGTATTTGTAGCTACAATGCTGTCAAAACCAAGAGTATCATCGAATTTGGCAATAACCTCCATTCTATTACCCCATATGCAAAAATCTTAATGCATTAATTTTTGTGACATACAGTTTTAAATTTGGAAATTTCAGTTCCACCAATTAAGTTGTATGGCGAGCAGAATCAGTATTAACTTTCATTTTGAGATCATCAATTGTAATGTCACAAAAAGGTGGTTTTCTCCTCTTGGCATTGCTAACTGATGCAAGCTGACCAGTTTCACTCTCACAAATAGCTGATGAAGACAATATTAGCATAACATTCTCATGATCTTCTGATGCCATATCTTCTAGAGTTTTTACAGTTTGACTGTTTTACCCCTTCTGATTACTGGTTGACTTGTACAACCTAGCAAAATGACATTTCTTTTCACACTTGAAACAAGTTTGATTGAGAGCAGGAGATACCTTGGCATTGCTAAAATGTGATTTGCTGCCACATTGGAAACATAACATTTGGACTCTCTCAAAAAACACCTTAATGGTTCTATCAATGTCACGAACTAGGGGCTTGTCATTGCTCATTTTGGTGCCCCGTTTAGCAACATTTTAATTGACTTGACATGCCACAACTCCAACTCTCACATCCGCCATACAATGTTTTGAATGTTCAATACATCTGGCAATAGTGAGCACTGTTTCTAGCCTACGATCCTCATTAAATATTAATCTCTCCTGAATCTCCTTGTTGATGGTCTTCTCAATTAACTGACCCTAAATCATTTCAACTTTAAGTTCCAAGTAGTTGCATGTGACAGCCAGCATACATAACGTTACCATAAAGTTATCAATAGGTTCAGCAGCAGTTGAGATCGTTGAATAAAATTATGATGTTCTAATACAATATTCTTCCTGGGATTCAACCTTTTGTCCAGTGTTTTAATGGCTGAGCATACCCATTGATTACATTGCCGTCACCATCCTACCCATATGTACAGTAACTGTTTTAGTGAAAGAGTTTTTAATAAACTCCTATCTTAGTGATATAGGATATAAATACAATACAAATGTATGAAGCACGCAGCTACTTCCGAAGAAGTGTCCCAGCATTAGCAGCATGTAGAGAGAGGTAAAGGACAACATGCAATGATTAGAGGTTGGAGTTAAAAAGACACGTTTTCAAGTTTTTCCTAAAAATAGCTTTGGAAGGGGCTAAATGAAGACCTAGCAGTAGAGAATTCCAAAGCTTAGATGTGAGATATACAAAGGATATCTCACCTGTCATAACTTTGCAGAATCGAGGCATGGGAAGTAGCCTTATGCTATTAGATCTCAAGGATCTAGTCTAAGAAAATTCCTTGTGTCTCTACCTTGGGTAGAGGGGACCTTTGTATTCAAAACCTCTGTAGGCAAAGGTAAGGGCCTTAAATGTAATCTGTTTAATAACGTGCAGCCAATTAAGTAGTCATGGATATGATGACACTGACAGGCATGCAGGAATTTCCACAATTAATTGAACTGCATTGTTTTTAATATTCTGAAGATGCTGGATCAGATACCCTGGCAGGCCCAAATATAGGCTGTTGACATAGTCCAATTTTAAAGTCACCAGAGAATGAGCAATGAATTTACGAATTTCCCTTGGTACCAGATGCAACATCCTCCTTAAAGATTTGAGTGTTGCAAAGCAACTAGCAGATATAGCAATGACTTGGGGTTCGAAGGAGAGATCTGAATCAAATTTGATACCCAAATTTCTTACAGTGTCAGCGGGAAAATAAGGGGTTCCCAACCCTGAAGGCCACCCATTCCAGTTGCATGAGTCAGGGCAACATTTAGTTCCAAAAAAGAATCTCCATTTTGGCTTAAAACAATTATTGCCCATCCACTCGCTGACAGTTTTAAGACATAGTTTAAAGGAACTGCAAGCTTTCTTGCTATTGTCCTAAAGGGACAGAAGGAGATGAGTATCATACATGTAGGAGATCACCTGCAGACCCAAAGATTCAGCAAGACTCACTAAGGGCTCTGAGTAGACATTAAAGAGAGTAGGACTCAGAGTGGAGCTTTGGGGAACTCTGCCTTGAAGGTGTTTGGCAGAAGATCAATAAGGCCCTCTTTTTTTAGAAGTGAAAGTGTCACCATCAATGTCTTCTACTTATGCTTCAAAAGCATCTCACCACTGTTCCAAATGTAATGGTCAAGTACCAGGAACAGGGAGAAATAAAGGTTGTGCTGCTATTCTTTCCATAGTTGCTCAATAACGAGGGTGTATTCACACAGAAATGTGTACTTTGTAGTTATGCACATTTATTACACAGAGTGAGTTGCTGCCTGCAACTGTCTTTATGTCCAAACAGCAACACAGGTATGCCCTATCATCAATAATGCAGGCTATTTTTAGTCACTAAACTGAAACAGGAATCACCAATAATGGACTTCCAGTTTTTAATACAGTGTTTATACCAAAGCAAAATGGCTTCCAATATCATAGAGTGTGAGTTCCTCCAAATACCAAAGAACCTGCTTTAGGTAAGTCATAAACAATGAGTAAACCACAAGGAAACATGCCCCATTGTTGTAGGGTGACCACCAAGCATACAGCTGCATGTATTTCAATGGACAGTGAAACACAAACTGATACTCAAAGTCACATTCTACCTTCAACATTCCAAGAATACAAATAATAGCCAGCAATCATACATGAATACCACTGGCATTGCCAAACCCTTGGCAACAGGCTATTTTTGTCTACAAATATCTCTCTATTGTAGTTTAGGAACAAGATAGAAATAACAAATAAGTGAGGAAGAACAGCAAAAACCACCTATATTGCAAGCCTTTGGCAAGGATACAGAAGTGTGGTACAGTAGATAATACAGTCGCCATAGCGTTTAACAGGCTGTTTTTAACACTTAGGCCTTAGTCTTTCATTTCCATTTCAGGTCACATGTGTGCTTCAATATGCCATTTAATGTTTTGTGCCTAGTACACACATAACAGTGCAGTAAAATGCGTAACAGTCCTCTGTGATATCACTTTGAACGCCAAGGTGGACAACTCCCTGCCATTACCCATCTACAATTTTCTGTTGTGCCTGCTCCTCCACGAGCATCCTCTGTAAACTGATATCACTGAGCAGTTCTGCGGGGGCAGAACAGTTTCGGTGAGCCATACAGTTTCTCTCAGAGCCATTTCCTATCGCCCCGTGCAACTCATTCCTGCTCCCCTAAATATTAAAAAAATACCTGGAATCTTATACCATTCCCCTCCTCCCTTGACCGCCCACCACCAAAATATCAAATAGTAATTTTAAAAAACCTGACACCCCGCCACCCTCCCTGACAGCCTCAAAAGTACCCTCCCCTCAATGTCGCTAAGATATTAAATAGAAAAATGCTCAGCATCCTCCCACCCTCATTCAGTGGGGAGCCAGCTTCCTGCTGCTGCGAGCGGCTCTAAGTGAGCCACATCAGCATGTACTGAGGTCTCCTGAAAGCCACCAGTCTGTCACACCCGCCACTAAAAGGGGAAATACCAAGATGGCCACACTCATTCCTCTGCATCCAGTGCTTAATTTGTAAATAAAAACGTGCTGGTTCCCAAATCTCTCCTCTTACACACGCGGCTGCTGCATTTAAATGTGCGAGCACAGTATACTGAGGCTGCGTAATTCTGAGGCCATCTCGGCCCTCTTCAATCCATTTACAGCCACTCCTTGCCCCTTCAGCTCACTGTAGCAGCTTTCAGCTTTCTACCTTTGTGATGCTTTTTGGTTTTTCTCTTCCTCTGTCTTTCCCGTATGTGTCTTTTGCTCTCAGCAAATGCTTGAGGCACAAGAATAAGTGCCGGCCCTCAAAAATAAATGCCGGTGCACAGCACCGGAAACAACAAGCACAAGTTAAGCTCTGTCTGCATCTCTCGGTCTGTGACAATGGAAGAAGGGTGGAGGAAGACGAGGAAGCGAAGGCTTCCCGAAGTGAGATCAGAGCATTAAAAAGCAGCTTTTATTTCTGTGTTGTAATTGCATTGAGTTGACGACCTTCGAATCTTGTATGCATGCAATGGCTCCTAATTGACGCCAAACAAAACAGCACATCTCTTCCTCAGTCGCTCTGAATTGCATATATTTGAAGTCAAAGGAGAAACAATAAGGCACAAGCTAGTAACAAAATGAAATTCCGATTTCCAATATGGTCAAGCTTTACCTTTTCATCCACTTGTTCATTCTTAGCTGGCCGCTGCATGGGCCTCATTTTGTTGCAGGCCCAGCTAGCCGCCGCCTGGGTTTTATTTGTTTACTTTTATCATAATGGGAAACCAGCACTTTAGAGATTTTACAACATTTGAACGATTTTAGCATGAATTTCTATTGATGATTTTATAACACATCATAGTGATATTATGTATTTTACGAATTTTATTTCTTGAGTGCAATAGGTAATATTGTTATGGTTTTAATTAACTAAACAATAAATATTAATAATGGATTTGGCCTAGCATAGTGGGACTAAGCAGCATATAACATATAAATTCATGCTTTGCAAATTCCATCTTATTGAATTACTTTAACCTTAAAGGCCTACAGACATTAGCAGGTACGCCGTTTTTAGTCTTGCCTTCTATTTATATGTCAATAAGAAAGTATTGGTTTCTTGAACCAGATGATTTATGAGAAATAAGCTACACAATTGTGAACCAGATGCACAATTCCTAATGCTGCTCGTCATAAAGAATGAAGTGCCAACAAGGGGAACAAATGACAACATAGATTTGTGCACAAGAGTAAGATCGCAAGGGAAATCAATATTTATAAAAAACCAAAAATAATTGAAAAGGCAGGAAAAAAAACAAGGCTCGATTGGCATGTGCAGTGAAGGGCGCCTTTTAACAAATAAAATAGAAAACCTCTGTAGCATCAAAAGCAGAGTCAAAAGATTCTGTCATCCGCCACAGTTTTCTGTGAACTAAGAGCTTGCATTAACAGCCATGACAGAAAAGCATTCTATTTTGAGAGGTCTTTGGAATGAATATAACCTGCTCACTGGGGAACGAGTGAAGTATCGACAGACTTCAAAATTAAAAATGATTAGTAGAAAATGCTATTAGGAAAGCACTTGTTAATTTGGAGTGTTCTGATGTAAAGGAGTATGAGGAAACGGGATCTGGCTCATTTATTAATCTTTCTATATTGTTTTAATTCTTTGTTAAACGATGCTCTGTGTACCTCCTAACAGTGTGAATCAGGGCCCACACTGTTAGGCAGCAAAGGTTGTTTTGCAATCTTCATGAAGTTTTATTTAAAACTTTGCACATTTTGAAATGTTATTTTCTTTGTTCTATCAGCTAGACAATAAGAACGTTTGCAGCAATGTATGTGGCACATGCTCATTTAAAACTAATACAATTTTATGGGGCTGAGTTGCAAACATTTTGCGATGGGTTTGCATCATAAAAGTGACCTAAACTTTTGCAAAATGTTTTTTTAATTTACTTTACAGTTGATCTAAAGTAACGCAAAACACTGTTTTGGGTTACTCTATGTCAAGGGGCTGTTGAATGGGTTGTACCATGGGTGTTTGTGTGCAACTACCCATGGTTTTCGATGCAAAAACGTATCTACCAACAACAGTAGTTGGGATGTTGCACTAGAAGCAGGCGTTAAAAATGAGAAATGGTTTAATTTCTCCTAACTTTACCGACTTTGCGTGTGAGCTGTTCTGTACATCACACATCCAATGTGGGAAAAGTTTTGAAGTTAGTCTAGGTATGATGTTTTCTACTGAAAGGGTATACTTCGTGTTCAAAACCTATGTTAGAGTCATGCAGACACCGTTTCACTATGGTGCAAAGGTGAGTGGGTGGCGCTAAGCAACCTGATTGTGCGTCAGCACTAAGGGGACAGCAGGATAATACCATATCTTAGTGAATATGGTGTTTTTCTGCTCTCTCCCTGTCACGCAACATAGCAGAGCATCTTTAGGTGTGTGACAGCTTTGAAAATCTGCACCTAAGTGCCAGTTAAATGTGCAAATGTCTGCATATTAGCACTCCCAGGTTTGGTTTTCACAAAACCTAGATTTCCACTTGTGCCTACGTTTATACATGCATACCATTACCAAATGATGGAGTACTATTACTCAAGTGAAAATAATACTCAAGGGGCTGATAGTTGATATTGCACTGCATGGATGGCATGAGAAGTTTGAAAACACTCACACATTTCTTTCCAACTGATTCGCATCCTGGAGATGGCAAAAGATTCACTTTTCTCAAGAGCAAGAGTAATTCGCTTTCCTAGGCAGGAATATGCAAGGAACCCCAAAATGGATGGGAGTATAAGTGGAGGGACATCTCTTCACATGAAGATAGAGGCATTATCGAATAGCTGTGAAAATTCCCTTTTAACACAGACAACATACCCTGAATGAAAGTGAAGCTAAACTGGGAATACTCTCTGTAAGTCAAAAATTGGGAGCTTTGCAAACTGCTTTGGCAGGAAAACAAATTGTATAACCCCACATCAGCAAATTCTCTTGCTCTCAATGTAGTACGAATGATTTGTTGGAAGATTTTTCATGCAGAACTACTAACCATCAAGAAGTGTATTCTATAGCTTGTTTGTCTTATCTTGCTTTGTTAGGTTTTCTGGCACTTTGTTATTTTGTTTAAAATATTTTCCATCAGCTACCTTCAACAACATGGTCCCAATATCTTTGTTTCAATCATTTTGTCTGCACACCTGTAGGAGGCTGGCCTGGCTTGTAGTGGGTACCAATGGCACTTACACCTTGTGCCAGGTCCAGTTATCTCTTATTAGTAGAATAGTGGTGTTTTCTAGCCGCTTAGGCTGATAGAGGTAGCTATAGCAGAGCAGCCAAGGATGAACTAGGAGACATGCAAAGCTCCTACTATACCACTTATATCATATAGGTACTGTATCATAAGAAAGACAATACTCAAAGAGTTACTAAAAATAAAGGTACTTTATTTCAGTGACAATGTGCAAAAAATATCTCAGAGGATATACTCCTTTAGGAGGTAAGTAAAATACACAAAATATGCACAGCGACCCAAAACAGGTAAGTAACACAGTCAGAAAGTAGTGAAAACAATGTAGAATAGGATGCAATAGGCCTAGGGGCAACACAAACCATATACTAAGAAAATGGAATGCGAACCATGAATGGGCCCCTAGGCTAGTGTAGTGTGTAGAGGGTTGCTGGGAGTGTAAGAAAACACTAAGGGTGTCCAAGATACCCCACCCCAAGACCCTGGAAAGTAGGAGTAAAGGACTACTATTTCCCCAGAAACACACTAAAGACCACAACAGACTGCAAAGCACTGATGAAGGATTCCTGGACCTGAGGACCTGCAAAGGAAGGGAACCAAGTCCAAGAGTCACGAAGTGTCCAGAGGGGGCAGGGGCCCACTAAGCGCCGGATGAATGTGCAAAATGGCTGCCTCTGGATGAAAGAAGCTGAAGATTCTGCAACAACAAAAGATGCTAGGAACTTCTCCTTTGTGCTGAAGATGTCCCACGGTGAGCTGGAGGATGCAGAGTTGTTTCCTTAGCAAAATACTACAAACAAGCCTTGCTAGCTGCAAGAGTCACGGTTAAAGAAAAAGGGTGCTGCCTGGGCCCAGGAAGGATCAGCATGTCGCCACTTGGGAGAGGAGACAGAAGGGGCCCTCAGCAACGTAGAGAGCTCATGCACAAGCATGAAGCACCCGCAGAAGTCTTTGAACATGGGTTCAAGAAGTCTGAACATTGCGGTCATCTCAACTCTGCAAAAGGATGTCCCACAACACCGGAGATCAACTCAGGGAGCTGAGCATCACAGGACAGAGTGCTGGGGACCTAGGTTCGGCTATGCATGCAAGATTTCTTGGAAATGTGCACAGAAGCCCTTACAGCTGCAGTTCATGCAGTGAACAAGATTACTGTCTGGAGAGGGCAGGCAAGGACTTACCTCCTCCAAATTTGGACAGTTGGACAGTCTGGGTCACTTAGGTCCACCACCTGTTCCAGGGGCCGTGCTCGTCAGGATGAGAGGGGTCCCAGAGTACTGGTGAAGCTGAAGTTTGGTGCCTGCTGAAGCAGGGGGAAGATTCCGTTCTCCCACAGGAGATTTCCTCATGGCTTACAGTGCAGGGTGAAGGCAGGCAGCCCCCAGAGCATGCACCACCAGGAAACAGTCGAGAAAGCCGGCAGGATTAGGCGCTACAATGTCGCTGGTAGTCTTCTTGCTACTTTGTTGCAGTTTTGCAGGCGTCCTGGAGCAGTCAGCAGTCGATCCTTGGCAGAAGTCAAAGAGAGAGGTGCAGAGGAACTCTGGTGAATTCTTGCAAGTCGTTATCTGAGGAAAAGCCCACTGGAGAGACCCTAAATAGCCCTCAGAGGAGGATTGGCCACCTAGTCAGGTAAGCATCCATTAAGGAGGGGTCTCTGATGTCACCTTCTGGCACTGGCTACCCAGAGGCCTCCAGAGTGCCCTCACACCTCTGGAAACAAGATGGCAGAGGTCTGAGACACATTGGAGGAGCTCTGGGCACCACCCCTGGGGTGGTGATGGACAAGGGAGTGCTCACCCCCCTTTCCCTTGTCCAGTTTCACACCAGAGTAGGGACTGGGGGTTCCCTAAACTGGTATAGACTGGCTTATGCAAGGAGGGCACCATCTGTGCCCTTCAAAGCATTTCCAGAGGCTGGGAGAGGCTACCCCTCCCCAGCCTTTAACACCTATTTCCAAAGGGAGAGGGTGTAACACCCTCTCTCAGAGGAAATGCTTTGTTCTGCCTTCCTGGGACTGGGCTGCCAGACCCCAGGAGGGCAGAACCCTGTTTGTGGGGTAGCAGCAGTTGTAGCTGCAGAGAAAACCCCAGAGAGCTGGTTTGGCAGTACCCAGGGTCCATAGTGGAACCCTGGGGATGCATGGAATTGGCTCCCCAATACCAAATTTGGAATGGGGGAACAATTCCATGATCTTAGACATGTTACATGGCCATATTCAGAGTTACCATTGTGAAGCTACATATAGGTATTGACCTATGTGTAGTGCACACGTGTAATGGTGTCCCCGTACTCACAAAGTCTGGGGAAATTGCCCTGAACCATGTGGGGCACCTTGGCTAGTGCAAGGGTGCCCTCACACTTGATAACTTTGCACCTAACCTTCAGCAAGTGAAGGTTAGACATATAGGTGACTTATAAGTTACTTAAGTGCAGTGAAAATGGCTGTGAAATAACGTGTGCGTTATTTCACTCAGGCTGCAGTGGCAGTCTTGTGTAAAGGTTTGTCTGAGCTCACTATAAGTGGCAAAAGAAAAGCTGCAGCCCATAGAGATCTCCTGGAACCCCAATACCCTGGGTACCTAGATAACATATACTAGGGAATTGTAAGGGTGTTCCTGTGTGCCAATTAAAATCGGTGAAAATGGTCACTAACCTATGGTGACAAAGTTAATGGCAGCGAGAACATAAGCACTGAGGTTCTGATTAGCAGAGCCTCAGTGACACAGTTAGTCACTACACAGGTACACACATTCAGGCCACAAACTATGAGCACTGGGGTCCTGGCTAGCAGGATCCAAGTAAGACAGGCAAAAACAAACTGACGTACATGTAAAAATGGGGGTAACATGCCAGGCAACATGGTACTTTCCTACAACACCTCCTTAGTTTTTAACTCCATTTTATTTATTTTGTTTATTTGTTTTGACTAATCCTTGTTTGTTAAATTGTTAGTGTGATTAATGTGAAGATTTCACAACAAAGATATTTAAAAATATTATACCAGATACAAGATATTGCAGATTTAATTCACAGTGTTCAACCTTAAACCCTTGTTTGGACATATCTATGATTCTACAGGGCATACAGCGGCTTTCAGCGATTCAGGGAGAGGACAATCAGAAAGTGAGTAGGGTAAAATAAGAAGAACCAGACAGAGAGCAAACCAGGAGCAGGGAATGTTCAGAATAGCCATTTGCTTAGACAGCACATGCTTGGCAGCTCTGGATGTAGGTGCAATGATTTTAGCCAGGGCAGGTCGAAATCGAGGCTCACAGTCAACCTTGGGCAGAAAACTCAAGGAAACATGGACTAAGCATGGGAGGAAGAAGAAGAAGATAATCTGGTGTAATAGAAGGGGAGGGTTGCCCTTCGCATAGCGGAAGGAATACTAGCTGCCATTATGGGGTGGCCAAGCAGTCTGCTGCACCGGCACCAACAAGCTGGCGTTTTGCACATTTAAAGGCACCAGCACTGACGTATCTCCTGATTTTGTGAGACAAGTTGACTTGAGGTAGTGTCTATCAGGATTCTACCTACAATGCCACTATTGCAAACCTGTTGGTGTACACTGCCAAGTATCTTTTTTTCTGTCAAATTGTGGCTTCCTTCAATGTACAAAAGCCACAGTTCAGCAAATATTTAAATTGCTGGTATACCCTGAGTCTCTAACAAATCATTGCCAGCCACTCCAGCCCTACGTATATCCCACTCTCAAACCGGGAATGCTATGACCGATTTGGAGAAGTCTGAGACTCTCTAGATTAGATAAACAACCCTTTGCAAACAATCAAACAAGCTAAAAGTTAACTGTGAAGTTGCAATCTGAACTCAAAGTAGTGCTTACTGCTATGTTCTGAGGGCTGTCATTCGCACTCTTTCTCTAGCTTTTTCCACTTGCTTTCTTCCAATGTTCGTGTAAAAAAGCTATACGACTTTTTCCTGCAACAACTTATCCATAGAATTTTGCCTCAATGAAACATGTTGTTTCAGAATGCCCATGAGTGTAATTTTGCCTGCAGTCTGAGTTTCGCACACCCATATCCTGCGATAGGATGAAGGCCCCCTGGTGTAGGTGTGTCAGGAGGCTTTCTGAAGCTGCTACAGCTCTATGGCCAAATGCATTCCCTAATTTAAACGAGTCCATATCTCCATGCTAAAAAGGAGAAGCCTACTTTGCATTGTGCAGGAGATGAGTTCAGACGAGTGCAATGTGTATATCAGAAGTAGCTCCACAAAGATCTTCACACCCCGCGTTTAATACTAAAGGTCTGTAGAAGTGTTAAAAATGGCTACAAACCCCCTGGAAGAATAGGGCTGTGGGACTGTTTTCATGGCTCATTCTGCTAATTGTAGGCCAAAGCATTATTCACTGTGGGGCACAGAGTTTTCAAACATGCGCACACATGACTTAGTACTGCACAAAAATAATGCTTCTGAATGCTGTGCCACACCCTGATGCATTACACTATTTCACTATTTTCTCTTCAGACAACGCGGCCAGTTGTAATTTGCAACCAATAAATAATTTTTCCACCCGACCTAGAAACAAATAGGTCGGTTCAGAAAATTTAGATTTGCAGTGGGTTGCATTCTGGCCTACCTCATTAATATTCATGAGGCTGGTTAACTGGAGATCATTACAGGGATAGTGGCCTGCTGGGTCAGAAGACCACAATGTTTGTGAGTTCCTTGCAATAAAATGAACTGTTTTTCAAAGGAAGACCATTTTCCTTACAGGAAACAAGACTGTGTTTTAAGAGAGAAGTTTACTTTCTTAAATGTGTATTTGAGAGTTGGCAGTGGTCCCCTAGACCACGGACTACTCCCCAACACACTTTTTTTTTAAGATTCACAAACAGTAGGGGGCCCAAAGGGACAATCGGAAAGGGAGTTGAGTAAAAGAAAAAGAATCTAGCAGACAGCACAACAGTAGCATGATCTTTTCAGAATAGACATCTCTTTAGGAAGACCATGGTTGGCAGCCCTGGACCTGGATGCAGTGATTTGAGCCAGAGCAGAGAAACTGGTTCAGAGTCAGTTTCGGGCAGGAAAAAACTCAGGGCAATCCTAGCTGTTGTGAATGAGTTACCACCCCAACATGGCTGTTAACTTTTCAATGCTTTGTGACTGCTATTTTAGTCCTACCCCATTGATACATATGGATGGGATTCTCTATAAAGGAAGGGAATCTTACAATTTTCCTTTCCCAAATAGCATTTCTTTATTTATGAACCCATTTATAGAGTCAGAAGAAAGTTATTGACTCCTGAAATGAGTTTAGTTTATTGCAAAAAAGCATCTTTCGGTTGCTAAATGAGAATGAGACCACAATAACGATTTGCACTTCCAGTCCTAGGTTTGTAGCCTAAGTAGTACTGTAGAATTCATTTTTAACCCATTTAAATTATATTTGGAGGAGAAACCTTCCACTGAGTACAATTTAAATGGGTTCAATTTGGACCGTGCAGTGTGGGTCTGGATTAAAATAAAATTCCAGACCTGGTATTAACTCCCAGTCCAGCCCCGGAACTCACCCTGTTATGCAGAGTACAGGCGAGGCCCATCCTTTAATGCGGAGGGGCCACGCCCCCCTCCTTTTGCCCCTCATGAAGAGTGTCTGTCAGGCTGAGCAAAGGTCAGCCTGACAGACACTCTTCATGTTCAGCTCAGGCAGCCAGGAGCAGACATGCGGGATTTGCGCAGACTCCTGGCTCCTTGAGCTGAACTTTGCTGGGCTGAAGAGGTCACAGCTCCTATGGGCATGACCTCCTCGGCTCAGCAAAGGTGCCTCGAGGCCCTCCCCCGGGTGACGAGGGAAGTGTCACCCATTGACACCGACCTGGGCGTTTCATGTTTAAACCCTGAAGCGCCCAGGGCGGGTGTCAATCAGTGACACTTTGTCACAGAGGGGGGTGGGGTCAGCAGTCTCACTTACCCCATCCCACTCTGTGACAAAGTTGGGACTGCTGCCTCCCCTCATTGGCTGACCTAAGGTCAGCCAGCGAAGGAAGGCAGCAGTCCCAATCCTCCTGGGACCGAGGCTGAAGATAAGGGGGGCTGGGTGGGTGTGTGTGTTCTTCTTAAATGAATGTTTGGTGCATGCGTGCATGTTTGAATGTTGATGAGTGTTGTTAATGGATGTGCGTGGGTGTGTGTGTGAAAGAATGAGTGCGAGTGTGCTGCTCACCCCACTCCCTCCTAAAACTGCCGGCTGCCACTGGCAGAGTAACAGGTATTGTGAAGTAAAGTAGCCACTTGATTCACAAAATGAGTTCTGTTTGTGTGATCCATTCACAAGTTGTGTGAGTCTAGCACATGTGAGTTTGGCTGCCACAATGAATAGTCCTCTAAGAACCTCCTTAAGAGAGACACGGGAATACCAGTTTGGTAATTCTTTGTCTAAAATTACTAATACAGCAGACTCCTATAAATCCAAACAGCAGGTACGAATCGCCGTTTGAACACCGACTGGTGCATTTCATTCTCCCAACTGAGTTTAACCCGGTGAACTGTGCACAGGAAAAAAGACCTCAGACTTCCATTGCTCCCTTCAGCTTTGAACAAGTGTTCAAGGATCACTTCTGATTACACTAATTCCCATTATCAGTACCTTAGAAGGACGATATGCCATAGATGGCCAGATATATTCACACAATGGTAGGATATGAGATGGTGAAAAATCTAAATCAAAATGCAGCTTATCAAAATTACATTATAAGTCGCAGGTCGCGTGACTCATAATAACAGACGTGGTTTCTTCTAAATAGCAAAGAGAAGGGGTGGCACCTTCCCCCCTTACATGCAGTTTATACTAAGGTGTTCCAGTGGTTTGTAACTGGTATGCTTGAAAAGCTTTGAAAACTCACCCCATGCATTTGTCAGGCCATAAACACTAGCAAGGTGAGAGCTGTCAATAGGAACAGCTTCCACTGCCCAAATGACAGCTGGGGTCATAGGGGTAAGACGACAGTGGGTGCATGGGCTGAGGCAGCCTCCCCATCCTCCCTTTTGCAATGGGACACTTTAGTTTTAGCGCGGAAAAGACTGTTCACATCAGGGAATACCTGCACTTCACGAATCCTGAGCGGGAGGTTTGATGTCCCTTGCAGGCCTCCATCACTGCATCACAGCAAATTGAGTATTGTCACACAAAGAAACCTGCCTCGCAAATATCGGTGGGGCCGACTTTTAGCACATGCCTGTGACTAAGGCTCCTTGTGCTGTATTGGATTGCTCCATCAGAGGAGGTGCAAAGAATTGCCCAGTTCACATTTCACTCAGCGTGCAAACGCTGCTGCGTTGCAGAGTGGTCTATGGTAAATTTGTTCCAAAGTGCCTCAACAGTAAAAGTACAGATCTTGATCCATTTTCTTCCCATTTATGCCCATTTCACAAATTCTATAATTCCCTCAACAAAAAGAAAGTTAATCACTTCCCGCCTGTGCTTGCCAAAACCTTTAAGTTTTCAGAATCACATTTTCATTTTTCATTGGTATTCCACGTACAATGTTCCAGAACTTAAAAGGGATCAGGGATAAGACATCTAGCAGCTTGATTAAGGTATTTTGTTATCCTCCCAAGGAGTCAGTTATCTCTTGGTAATGGCATCCGATATTTTGTACACCCAGCATGTCCCTTGAACCAAACATCATATCATGGTTGTCATTTAGGCGTTGCCATATGTTGCAACTGCGTCCCCTGGCATGTTTCTTGGGACCCCTGCATTGATTCTGCAAAACCTTGCATCAGATCAATAGCCAGATATAGCTCGATAGGTACTATTTGTTTCTGGATAGAAAAGGTGTATGGTGGCTTAATAAAGGCGTATTATTTTTTCCACTGTGACTCCATTGCCTAAAAGGATATATTTTATGTGTTTTCCTTTGGTTGAATTTAATCAATTCCTTTCAACTGCGTTTCTGTCAATTTTGCAAGAGCATTGAAATGACACAAGTCATTCATTTAGGCAGGAAGCATTTAACACAGGTCGCTTAGCGCCTCATGGATGATTCTCTAAAGCATTAGAAAAGAGTGCCTCGTCTTCCCCTCTCTACTAGTGTACCCCATGGAGAAATACAGCTGCCCGTGTCCTGAACGTGATACATCTTCTCTCTGGGATGATGGAGATGCGTGGTATGGAGGAACGGAATAGTGTGCGGGTGGCTGCAACGGCATGGCGTGTGAATATGTCTGTACATGTCAGTGGCTTAAATGCCACAATGACAGCGGAACGCAACTGCCAGCCAAAGCCAATGAATGCAACATTTAAACCCCTGGATCTAGAGCAGAATGCTGCTGCTCCTTTCCCCCATTATACAGTATTAAAAGAAATGCAGATTGACACACTGATGGTTTCCTTCATTTTCAAAAGCATTAAATAGCAATTTATGTCCTTTAGTTTGGTAACGTTTGAATGCCTTTGTGTCTCATGTATTTAGTGTTGAAACAAGCAGTCTTAACATGTAAATAAAAATTACGCTAGCAAATTAAAAAATGTGAATGAAACTAGTAACACTTTTTTTTTTTTTATCAGTCATGGTGGAAATTCCAGTTGGCCAGTAATACATACCTTTTGGGCAACTTGGCCAAATGATGATTTTTAAACAAATGCAGTATTATATTTCTATAAGTATATTTTAGTTTCTGGGTAGACAGTCTGGATTTTCTTTCTTGCCCGTTTCCTTGTAAATCTTTTGAATTCTAGATTCACAAAGTTTAGAAAACATTAAATAACCACTTTCGCCATGTTTTAACTAACCATCTTTACAAGAATGCTCTGTACTCCACACCTGTATGCTGCAGATACTTGTTAATTATAAACAGCCACAATCATCAGAATTATGAGATACACAAACGGTTTTGTTGCATCACTTTCTATCAAGGGTTAATGTGCCATTAGGTGATACAAAGACATTTCACTCAATGCATTGTAATGCAGCCGCACTTTGCCCTGTGCTTCATGATTCGAATGTGTGAGGTGGCAAGAGAAACACTACTGTGCAGACTTTCAGGAACCTACTGAGAGTTCTGTTTTAAGCCTGACCCTCTTCTGGTTGCATTCTGGTAACATTTCTAGAAGTTGTTTGGTGGTACAACAATTCAGCAGACTGGATGCTGGCTGAAGAAAACTCGTGTAAACGGTATCTAGTCACAGTTGTCAACCATCTACGCCTCATAGATCCACATTAGGCAATTCAGGCCCTCATTACAACCCTGGCGGTCGGTGTTAAAGCGGCAGTAAGACCGCCCACAGGCCGGCGGTAAAAAAAATAGAATCATGACCATGGTGGAAACTGCCAACATGGACAGCCACTTTAACACTCCGACGGCCACGGCGGTACAAACAAACAGCATAGCGGTCACCACCAACAGACTGGCGGAAGACAATGTACCGCCCACACTATTATGAGAGGCCAATCCGCCACCTTTTCCGGGGAGGATAAAACGCGAACAAAAACACGGCGGATACAGGACTTGGAAGGGGAAACACTCACCTCTACACAACCCAAGAGGAACCAGGAAGCCATGGAGCCAGAACTCCAAATCCTCCCTGCGATAGTTTTCCTGCTCCTCTACCAGGAGCACGAACGACGGCGGTGACGACCACGGTGAGTACTGCACCTACAGCACAGGAGAGGGGGGAGGGAAAAGAGAGTGACACACACACACACGCAACACGCAATACCCCCACCCTCACCCACAACAACACACACACCAATACATGCTGCAACAATAGATTTACGCCCCCCAACCCTCCCTGGAAGAACGCAATGACAAAAGGAAATGAGTTGAACGATTGTAATCAATAAAAATCCATTAGTCAAAACTTTAAATACAGTATAAACAATTATGTACACCAACTATACAAATCTGGATAGTGCACCATTCAAAGTCCGTGGGCCACTGAGCCCAAAAATGCATGGGCGAGGCCCACACTCGATACCAGACTGCAAACGGAGAGAACACTGCTGGGGCATCACATCGAAATGAAACAGCCACTTCAGGGGGAAGGGGGGCACCTCAGACGGATGAGTGCACGACGCCAGCTCCACGAGGGGGCTCCATGCCCATTGATGTATCCTGGGGAGTGGAAAGCCACAGTCTCTCAAGTCCTTTCAGTGGGGGGGGGTTGCCCACTGCTCTATCCTGGGGAGTGCAAAGCCACAGTCTCTCAAGTCTTTTCAGTGGGTGGGTGTAAGGAAATGGCTCCCTGTTGCAGTTTCCCCCCACTTTTTGGCTGATAATGATGCTGACTTGACTGAGCAGTGTGCTGGGACCCTGCTAACAAGGCCCCAGCACTAGTGTTCTTTCACCTAAAATGTACCATTGTTTCCACAATTGGCACATCCCTAGCACACAGATAAGTCCCTTGTAAAAGGTACCAGTGGTACCAAGGGCCCTGTGACCAGGGAAGGTCCCTAAGGGCTGCAGCATATGTTGTGCCACCCTAAGGGACCCCTCACCTAACACATGCACACTGCCATTGCAGATTGTGTGTGTTGGAGGGGAGAAAAAGGCAAAGTCGACATAGCATCCCACTCAGGATGCCATGCACACAAAATACTGCCTGTGGCATAGGTAAGTCACCCCTCTAGCAGGTCTTACAGCCCTAAGGCAGGGTGCACTATACCACAGGTGAGGGCATATCTGCATGAGCAATATGCCCCTACAGTGTCTAAGTCTATTCTTAGACATTGTAAGGACAGTGGTGGCCATATTAAGTATATGGTCTGGGAGTTTGTCAAAAATGAATTCCACAGCTCCATAATGGCTACACTGAATACTGACTTCTCGGAATAATAAACCCACACTGATGCCAGTGTTGGATTCATTAAAAAAATGCACACAGAGGGCATCGTAGAGATGCCCCCTGTATTTTACCCAATTGTTCAGTGCAGGACTGACTGATCTGTGCCAGCCTGCTGCTGAGAGATGAGTTTTTGACCCCATGTGGTGAGGGCCTTTGTGCTCTCTGAGGACAGAAACAAAAGCCTGCTCTGGGTGGAGATGCTTCACACCTCCCCCCTGCAGGAACTGTAACACCTAGCAGTGAGCCTCAAAGGCTCAGGCTTCGTGTTACAATGCCCCAGGGCACTCCAGCTAGTGGAGATGCCCGCCCCCCGGAAACAGCCCCCACTTTTGGCGGCAAGTCCAGGGGAGATAATGAGAAAAACAAGGAGGAGTCACCCACCAGTCAGGACAGCCCCTAAAGTGTCCCACCAGTCAGGACAGCCCCTAAGGTGTCCTGAGCTGAGGTGACCCCTGCCTTTAGAAATCCTCCATCTTGATTTTGGAGAATTCCCCCAATAGGAATAGGGATGTGCCCCCCTCCTCTCAGGGAGGAGGCACAAAGAGGGTGTAGCCACCCTCAAGGACAGTAGCCATTGGCTACTGCCCTCCCAGACCTAAACACACCCCTAAATTCAGTATTTAGGGGCACCCCAGAACCTAGGAAACTAGATTCCTGCAACCTAAGACGAAGAAGGACTGCTGACCTGAAGCCCTGCAGAGAAGACGGAGACACCAACTGCTTTGGCTCCAGCCCTACCGGCCTGTCTCCCCACTTCAAGAGAAACTGCAACAGCGACGCGCTCCCCAGTGTCCAGTGACCTCTGAAGCCTCAAAGGACTACCCTGCATCTAAAAGGACCAAGAACTCCAGAGGACAGTGGCCCTGTTTCAAAGAAAGCAAAACTTGCAACAAAGAAACAACTTTAAAAGGACTCCACGTTTCCCGCCGGAAGCGTGAGACTTTCCACTCTGCACCCAACGCCCCCGGCTCGACCTGTGGAGAAACAACACTACAGGGAGGACTCCCCGGCGACTGCGACTCTGTGAGCAGCCAGAGTTGACCCCCCCTGAGCCTCCCCCAGCGACACCTGCAGAGGGAATCCAGAGGCTCCCCCTGACCGCGACTGCCTGCTTCCAAGAACCCGACGCCTGGTAAAGACACTGCACTCGCAGCCCCCAGGACCTGAATGATCCGACCTCCAGTGCAGGAGCGACCTCCAGGTGGCCCTCTCCCTTGCCCAGGTGGTGGCTACCCCAAGGAGCCCCCCCCCTTGCCTGCCTGCTTCGCTGAAGAGACCCCTGGGTCTCCCATTGAAACCTATTGCGAACCCAACGTCTGTTTGCACACTGCACCCGGCCGCCCCGTGCCCCTGAGGGTGTACTTTCTGTGCTGACTTGTGTCCCCCCCTGTGCCCTACAAAACCCCCCTGGTCTGCCCTCTGAAGTAGGGGGTACTTACCTGCTGGCAGACTGGAACCGGGGCACCCCCTTCTCCATTGAAGCCTATGCGTTTTGGGCACCACTTTGACCTCTGCACCTGACCGGCCCTGAGCTGCTGGTGTGGTAACTTTGGGGGTCGCCCTGAACCCCCAACGGTGGGCTACCTTGGACCCAACTTTTAACCCTGTAGGTGGTTTACTTACCTGCAAAACTAACAAATACTTACCTCCCCCAGGAACTGTTGACATTTTCACTGTGTCTAGTTTTAAAATAGCTTACTGCCATTTTTGCCAAAACTGTACATGCTATTTTGCTGATTCAAAGTTCCTATGATACCTAAGTGAAGTACTTTTCCTTTGAAGTATTGATTGTAAATCTTGAACTCGTGGTTCTTAAAATAAACTAAGAAAATATATTTTTCTATATAAAAACCTATTGGCCTGGAATTGTCTTTGAGTGTGTGTTCCTCATTTATTGCCTGTGTGTGTACAACAAATGCTTAACACGACCCTCTGATAAGCCTACTGCTCGACCACACTACCACAAAATAGATCATTACAATTATCTCTTTTTGCCACTATCTTACCTCCAAGGGGAACCCTTGGACTCTGTGCATGCTATTTCTTACTTTGAAATAGTACATACAGAGCCAACTTCCTACATTGGTGGATCAGCGGTGGGGTACAAGACTTTGCATTTGCTGGACTACTCAGCCAATACCTGATCACATGACTAAATTCAAAAAATTGTCATTAGAAACAGATTTTTGAAATTTGAGCTTTTTTCTAAATTGTTTAAAGTCCTGCTAGGGCCTTGTGTTAGTCCCTGTTAGCATTTGTTTTAGAGTTTAAAAGTTTTGTAAAAGTTTGAATTAAGTTCTAGAGATAGTTTTAGATTCTTAAAAAGTATTCCAACTTTTAGAAACAAAATGTCTACTACAGAAGAGATAGTGATGGAACTCAACCTCACCCCTTACCTGCATCTTAGGATGTCAGAGTTAAGGTCTCTCTGTAAAATCAAAAAGATAAAAACTGGTTCAAACCCTACCAAAGTACAGCTCCAGGAGCTCTTGGCAGAGTTTGCTAAAAACAACCCCTCTGATGATGGCCTCACAGAGGGGGACACTAGTGATGTGGAGGAATTCCCACCTCCAGTCCTAGTTAGGGAGCCCAGGGTTTCTCCAACCCTAACTCCAGAAGTGATAGTCTGAGATGTTGCTTCTCTCACAGGAGAGTCCAACAGCTCTGGAAGCATTGAGGGCAGCCTCAATGAAGATGACCTCCTGTTAGCCAGGATGGCCAAAAAAATGGCTTTGGAGAGACAGATCCTAGCCTTAGAAAGGGAAAGACAAGAGATGGGCTTAGCTCCCATCAATGGTGGCAGCAACTTAAATAGGGTCAGAGAGAGTACTGACATCCTAAAAATCCCCAAAGGGATTGTAACTAAATATGAAGATGGTGATGACATCACCAAATGGTTCACAGCTTTTGAGAGGGTTTGTGCAACCAGAAAAGTAAACAGATCTCATTGGGGTGCTCTCCTTTGGGAAATGTTCACTGGAAAGTGTAGGGATAGACTCCTCACACTCTCTGGAAAAGATGCAGAATCCTATGACCTTATAAAAGCTAGCCTGATTGAGGGCTTTGGATTCTCAACTGAGGAGTACAGGATTAGGTTCAGGGGGGCTCAAAAATCCTCGAGCCAGACCTGGGTTGATTTTGTAGACTACTCATTGAAAACACTGGATGGTTGGGTAACTGGAAATGAAGTGCATGACTATGTTGGGCTTTATAATTTGTTTATGAAAGAACACATTTTAAGTAACTGCTCCAATGAAAAGTTGCATCAGTATCTGGTAGACCTAGGTCCAATTTCTCCCCAGGAATTGGGAAAGAAGGCAGACCACTGGGTCAAGACTAGGGTAACCAAAACTTCCACTGGGGGTGACCAAAAGAAAGGGGTTACAAAGCCTCCCCAGGAGAAAGTGGGTGCCACTAGAAACAAAGAAAAGGAGTCCTCTGTAGGGCCCCAAAAACCGGACCAGGTGGGTGGGCCCCAAGACACAACCCAAAACAAAGGTGGGTACCAGGGTAAGAACTGGGATGCCACTAAGGCATGGCGCCAAAACTGTAGACAGACTGGGCACCACACCAAGGACACTTCTTGTCCCAAAAACAAATCCCCTAGCAAAATCCCAGGGGTGACCAGTGTAGCCATTGGGGATGACTCCTCAGATGAGGAGGTCTTCATAGCCTTCAACTGGAAAAAGGGCCCAACAGGTGACTTGGAGATTCCAGAGGGAAGTAGACACTTCCACCACCTACTGGTGAATGGAATCCCAACCACTGCCCTGAGAGACACTTGTGCCATTCACACTGTTGTGCATGACAGGCTGGTGTTCTCAAACCAATACATCCCAGGTGAGACTGCCAGAGTAAGAGTTAGCCCAGACAGGGTCATGATAGGCCTGTGGCTTTTGTGCCCATAGAAGTGGGTGGGACTTTTAGCTGGAGAAGGGTGGTATTCAGTACAGACCTCCCCCTTGATTGTCTCCTTGGAAATGACTACGCAGAGGTTAGTCAGAGCCCAAGAGAGGAACTGGTCCAGTGCCAGTCCTCTCCCAAGGATTCTGGAGGTGCTACCCCTGCAGTAACTGCAACTAGGCCCCAAAAGAAAAAGAAAGGAAAACAGAGTAGGAAAGTTAGACAACCTTTAGCCTTGGTTCAAGCAAGCCAATGAGTTTCTGCTCCAGTAGGGGAGAACCCCAAAAATGGCACTGGTAAAGTCCAACCTGACCCACAAGAAGTCCTGGCTAGAGAGGCAACTGTTAAACCTGAGTGGGTGGCTCCTCAGTTAACAGAAGAAAGAGTGGAAGAAGGGTGTTTACTACAAGATGTAGTAACCCCCCACTCTTACATGGCAGACAGGCACCTTGAACCCAAAGAAGCCTGTAACTTAGCTCCTTCCCTTGCAGGTGAAGAGCTAAAGATGTGGTTCTGGGCACTGACAGCTGTCAGTGGCCTCTGCTGGGTGTTAGCCTTTATGGCTGCACTATCCTTGGCATGGTGGTCTGACCCCATGCCAAATAGCAAGTTAGGCCCCCTGACCCTGTTGGTCATGGTGGGGTTACTCCAGCTCTGGGTAACCTATTTGGGTAAGCTAGGGGTGACCCTGGCTAAGATAAGATTAGCAGAGGTGGATACCTCTAACCCCAAACTAGAGAGAATGGGTGAAGACATTAAAAGCACAGACAAGAAGCAATTCAGAGTAGGTCCTATCACTGTGGAAGTGGGTCAGTTACCCAGAGGGAATTACCTGAACAGGAGGATGTAAGGCAGAGTAGGCCCTGCAACAAACCAGCCTATTTCCTCTACTCTTCCTCGCCTGACAGACTAGGAAGACTCTCCCAGCTTTGGCTGAGTCTCCTGGCCTGTGGGCTGGGGGGGGGGCTTGTGTAAGGAAATGGCTCCCTGTTGCAGTTACCCCCCACTTTTTGCCTGATACTGATGCTGACTTGACTGAGAAGTGTGCTGGGACCCTGCTAACCAGGCCCCAGCACTAGTGTTCTTTCACCTAAAATGTACCATTGTTTCCACAGTTGGCACACCCCTAGCACACAAATAAGTCCCTTGTAAAAGGTACCAGTGGTACCAAGGGCCCTGTGACCAGGGAAGGTCCCTAAGGGCTGCAGCATATGTTGTGCCACCCTAAGGGACCCCTCACCTAACACATGCACACTGCCATTGCAGATTGTGTGTGTTGGTGGGGAGAAAAAGGCACAGTCGACATGGCATCCCCCTCAGAATGCCATGCACACAAAATACTGCCTGTGGCATAGGTAAGTCACCCCTCTAGCAGGCCTTACAGCCCTAAGGCAGGGTGCACTATACCACAGGTGAGGGCATATCTGCATGAACAATATGCCCCTACAGTGTTTAAGTCTATTCTTAGACATTGTAAGGACAGTGGTGGCCATATTAAGTATATGGTCTGGGAGTTTGTCAAAAACGAACTCCACAGCTCCATAATGGCTACACTGAATACTGGGAAGTTTGGTATCAAACTTCTCAGAATAATAAACCCACACTGATGCCAGTGTTGGATTTATTAAAAAATGCACACAGAGGGCATCTTAGAGATGCCCCCTGTATTTTACCCAATTGTTCAGTGCAGGACTGACTGGTCTGTGCCAGCCTGCTGCTGAGAGACGAGTTTCTGACCCCATGTGGTGAGGGCCTTTGTGCTCTCTGAGGACAGAAACAAAAGCCTGCTCTGGGTGGAGGTGCTTCACACCTCCCCCCTGCAGGAACTGTAACACCTAGCAGTGAGCCTCAAAGGCTCAGGCTTCGTGTTACAATTCCCCAGGGCACTCCAGCTAGTGGAGATGCCCGCCCCCTGGACACAGCCCCCACTTTTGGCGGCAAGTCCAGGGGAGATAATGAGAAAAACAAGGAGGAGTCACCCACCAGTCAGGACTGCCCCTAAGGTGTCCTGAGCTGAGGTGACCCCTGCCTTTAGAAATCCTCCATCTTGATTTTGGAGGATTCCCCCAGTAGGAATAGGGATGTGCCCCCCTCCCCTCAGGGAGGAGGCACAAAGAGGGTGTAGCCACCCTCAAGGACAGTAGCCATTGGCTACTGCCCTCCCAGACCTAAACACACCCCTAAATTCAGTATTTAGGGGCACCCCAGAACCTATAAAACTAGATTCCTGCAACCTAAGATGAAGAAGGACTGCTGACCTGAAGCCCTGCAGAGAAGACGGAGACACCAACTGCTTTGGCCCCAGCCCTACCAGCCAGTCTCCCCACAGCCCTACCAGCCTGTCTCCCCACTTCAAGAGAAACTGCAACGGCGACGCGCTCCCCAGGGTCCAGCGACCTCTGAAGCCTCAGAGGACTACCCTGCATCTAAAAGGACCAAGAACTCCCAAAGACAGCGGCTCTGTTCCAAAGAAACCAAAACTTGCAACAAAGAAACAACTTTAAAAGGACTCCACGTTTCCAGCCGGAAGCGTGAGACTTTCCACTCTGCACCCGATGCCCCCGGCTCGACCTGTGAAGAAACAACACTACAGGGAGGACTCCCCGGCGACTGCGACCCTGTGAGTAGCCAGAGTTGACCCACCTGAGCCCCACCCAGCGACGCCTGCAGAGGGAATCCAGAGGCTGCCCCTGACCGCGACAGCCTGCTTCCAAGAACCCGACGCCTGGTAAAGACACTGCACCCGCAGCCCCCAGGACCTGAATGATCCGACCTCCAGTGCAGGAGCGACCTCCAGGTGGCACTCTCCCTTGCCCAGGTGGTGGCTACCCCGAGGAGCCCCCCCCTTGCCTGCCTGCTTCGCTGAAGAGACCCCGGGTTTCCCATTGAAACCTATTGCGAACCCAACGTCTGTTTGCACACTGCACCCGGCCGCCCCCTGCCGCTGAGGGTGTACTTTCTGTGCTGACTTGTGTTCCCCCTGGTGCCCTACAAAACCCCCCTGGTCTGCCCTCCGAAGTCGCGGGTACTTACCTGCTGGCAGACTGGAACCGGGGCACCCCCTCCTCCACTGTAGCCTATGTGTTTTGGGCACCACTTTGACCTCTGCACCTGACCGGCCCTGAGCTGCTGGTGTGGTATCTTTGGGGTTGCCCTGAACCCCTAACGGTGGGCTACCTTGGACCCAACTTTTAACCCTGTAGGTGGTTTACTTACCTGCAAAACTAACAAATACTTACCTCCCCCAGGTACTGTTGAAATTTGCAGTGTGTCCAGTTTTAAAATAGCTTATTGCCATTTTTGCCAAAACTGTACATGGTATTTTCCTGATTCAAAGTTCCTATGATACCTAATTGAAGTACCTTTCATTTGAAGTATTGATTGTAAATCTTGAACTCGTGGTTCTTAAAAAATAACTAAGAAAATATATTTTTCTATATAAAAACCTATTGGCCTGGAATTGTCTTTGAGTGTGTGTTCCTCATTTATTGCCTGTGTGTGTACAACAAATGCTTAACACTACCCTCTGATAAGCATACTGCTCGACCACACTACCACAAAATAGAGCATTAGAATTATCTATTTTTGCCACTATCTTACCTCTAAGGGGAACCCTTGCACTCTGTGCATGCTATTTCTTACTTTGAAATAGTACATACAGAGCCAGCTTCCTACAGTGGGTTGCCCACTGCTTTATCCTGGGGAGTGCAAAGCCACAGTCTCTCAAGTCTTTTCAGTGGGTGGGTTGCCCACTGCTTTATCCTGGGGAGTGCAAAGCTAGGAGGACCCCCTCCACTAACTTCTCCAACTCCTCCGAACTGAAGGCAGGGGCCCTTTTCCCAGACACATGAGCCATCGTCGTTTCCAGACACAGGTCACAGCAGCACTTGCAGTGAAGGTCCTCTCCTGTCGAAGGTCAGGCATCAAGTGAGTGAACAGACAGAAAATGGCGGTCACGTCGGCGGGGGTGCGTACCATCACTGCTGGCAAGCATCGTCCTTGGCTCCTCAGACCCATAGGGCCCAATGTTAACCAATGCAGGATTGCGCCGTGGTATTCGACCGCCTACTGCGACGGTGTACAACGCCAGCGCAGTTACCTCATATCCCGTTGTCCCACATTACAGGTCAGGCAGCCGCCATTTCAGGTGGCCACATGGCATTATTTTTAAATGCTTCTCACATATCTAGGCCTTGCATACACACAGTGACAGGCACATAGCTGTTTGACAAATGTGTGCAATAAATTATTTTTTTACTACCTCAGTGTTTTCAAACAACAGTGGCAATTGCATCAGGGATGTCCCAGCCTATGTTCTCAAACATGTTCTCCAGAGTGTTGTCTGCCCTGCTGAAACACATGCGCAGCTACATCGTTTTCCCTCAGGTGGAGGATTTGCCAACATTGAAAGGTGACTTCTATGCCCTGGGACATATCCCCAACATCATGGGTGCCATTGATGGGGCACATGTGGCATTGGTACCCTCCCCTGCAGGAGTGAACAGGTGTACAGAAACAGGAAGAGCTACCATTCAATGAATGTGCAGATGGTGTGTTTGGCCGACCAGTACATCTCCCATGTGAACGCCAAGTTTCCAGGCTCAGTGCATGACGCTTACATTTAGAGGAATAGCAGCATCCCTTATGTGATGGGGCAACTCCAGAGGCACCGTGTGTGGCTAATAGGTGAGGACAAGGACCCTATACCCTGTGAATAGTTGTCTGGGTCTGGGGATGTTCCTAAGGGTTATGTGTGTCTAACAGTTGTCCCTCGACATTTGCAGGTGACTCTGGGTACCCCAACCTGTCATGGATACTGATCCCAGTGCGAAATCCCAGGACAAGGGCAGAGGAATGCTACAATGAGGCACATAGGCGAACTAGGAGAGTGATAGAAAGGACCTTCGGCCTCCTAAAGGCCAGTTTCCGGTGACTCCATATGACAGGTGGTTCTCTCTATTACTCACCAAAGAAGGTGTGCCAGATCATCGTGGCCTGCTGTATGCTGCACAACCTGGCTTTGCGACAACAGGTGCCTTTTCTGCAGGAGGATGGTCCAGAAGGAGGTACTGAGGCATCTGTGGAGCCTGTAGACAGTGAAGAAGAGGAGGCAGAAGAAGAGCATATCGACAACAGAAACAACGTGATCCAGCAATACTTCCAGTGAGACACAGGTAAGAAGACATCACTGCCTTCTACATCTCATACAATTGTTAGACCTATCATATGTCTGTCACTTTCAACCAGTGTATGGACCCTGACCTGTCACTTTGCCTTTCCATTTCACAGATGTGGCTATGTTACCTCGTGGACTAGAGCTGTGTGACATAGGTATGTTGACAATACAATGGACATTGCTATGTTCCTTAGTTATAGCAAATACACATTTGTGAAAGCACAGACTGACTCCAAATTGTTTTGTGATTCAACTGTGTTTATTTAAGTGCAAATTAGTGGAGGGTGTTGGAAAATGGTCAGGGGTGATGGTGGAGGAATGTACATGGCAGAGTCCAGTTATTTGTCTCACAGGTGCATTGTCCAAAGGGGAATAGGAAGTGGAGCTAGGGCAGTTTAAGGATGGACAGGGTGACGAAGTGGGACAGAAGGATGACATTCAGGGTGGTCTCATTTCTTGGCGGGGGTCTTGGCGCTGTTCTCTGTCTTTGTCCTGGATCTCAGGGAACGTTTGCGGGGTGGTTCTCCTTCTGCAGGGGGTGGGGTGCTGGTGTCGTTGTCCTGTGGCGGTGCCTCCTGTCCACTAGGTGGTGGTGGGCAGTTCATCATTGAGGCTTGTGTCAGGGGACCCTTGTTGTGCCACAGTGTCCCTCGTGGTGTTCACAAGGTCCTTCAGCACCCCTACAATGGTGACCAGGGTGGTGTTGATGGACTTGAGCTCCTCCCTGATCCCCAAATACTGTTCCTCCTGCAGCCGCTGGGTCTCCTGAAACTTGGCCAGTACCGTTGCCTTCGTCTCCTGGGAATGATAGTACACTCCCATGATGTTGGAGAGGGCCTCGTGGAGAGTGGGTTCCTTGGGCCTGTCCTCCCCCTGTCGCACAGCAGTCCTCCCAGATCCCCTGGTTTCCTGTTCCTCTGTCCCCTGAACCGTGTGCCCACTGCCACTGCCCCCAGGTCCCTGATGTTCTTGGGTTTGTGAGTTTGCCTGGGTTCCCTGTAGTGGTGGACACACTGCTGCTTGACGTGTCCTGGGGACAGAGGGATGGGCCCGCTGGGTGGGTGCTGTGCTGGTGTTTCCTGAGGGGGGAGGCTCTGTGGTGGCATGTGCCAGTGTGTGGGGAACCGACTGTCCCAAGGTCCCAGATGGGCCGGGCTGGTCATCTGGATCCAGTTGGACAGAGCTGCTGTCATCACTGTGGGCCTCTTCTGTGGGGGGGGGTGGACATGTCTGGAACCTCCTGCCCGGTGACGTTGGGTAGGGGTCGTGCAGGGGTGTAAAGGCATGATTATTGCATCTGTGTGTGCCATTGTGTGCAATCGGTGGGTGACCCTGTATCCCAGTGCTTACATTCTTGTCTAGGACCTTGTGTGATATTTGGTTTGGGGATCTGTGTGGGTATGTGTAGTGGACATGATAGGTGATGGGTTTCCATGCTTTGGTGTTGTATGCAGGGCTTGGTGTTGGGATGTGTGGGTTGTGATAGTGGGACATTTGTGAGGTGTTGGAGTGATGGGGGTGAGGGTGGGGTATGTGTTAGCATGCAGGTAGGGTGGGGGATGTAATAGTTAAGATTTGACTTACCAGAGTCCATTCCTCCTGCTACTCCTGTGAGGCCCTCAGGATGCAGTATAGCCAAGACTTGCTCCTCCCATGTTGTTAGTTGTGGGGGAGGAGGTGGGGGTCCGCCACCAGTCCTCTGAACTGCAATCAGGTGTCTTGAGACCATGGAACGCACCTTCCTCCGTAGGTCGTTCCACCTCTTCCTGATGTCATATCTATTTCTTGGGTGCTGTCCCACTGCGTTGACCCTGTCTACAATTCTGCGCCATAGCTCCATCTTCCTAGCAATGGAGGTGTGCTGCACCTGTGATCCGAATAGCTGTGGCTCTACCCGGACAATTTCCTCCACCATGACCCTGAGCTCCTCCTCAGAGAACCTGGGGTGTCTTTGAGGTGCCATGGTGTGGTGTGGGTGATGTGTGAGGTGGTGTGTGTTGTGAAGTGTGAGGGGAGATGTTTGTGGATGTTGTGTGAGGTGCGTGGATGTTTTGTGAGTGATGGTGTTGTGTGCCTGTGGATGCTAGTTTGTTGATGGTGGTGTCTCTCTCTGGCCTTCTTTCTAAATTTTAGTAGTAAGGGTTGTGGGTGTGTGTTTTATATACTGGATTGGGTGTGTGGGAGTGGTGTGTGTATGTGTATCAGGTGTATGTATTTTGATTTGTCCAATGTGGTTGTGTTTTGTAAATGTGTGTGTATTTTGAGCGCGGCGGTGTGTACCGCCAATGGAATACCGCGGTTGAAAGACCGCTGCGTGGATTTGTGGGTCGTGATAGTGTGGGCGTATTCCTGTTGGCGTGACGGTGGAGGTTTGGTTATTGCCAGTTTATCACTGATCTTTGGTGTGGCGGACTTGTGTGGTGTCTAGATTTTGTCGGATTCCGGCCTGTGGGTCGTGATAGCTGTAGCGGATTTCCGCAGCCGCACTGGTGTGTTGACGGTCTTCTGCACGGCGGTAAGCGGCATTTACCGCCAATGTTGTAATGAGGGCCTCAGTTTGCAATATGTACTATGTACTAGGCCTTCACCAAAATTGTCATTGTGCTGGCATAATTAACATAATTTCGGTATTTCCATATTCTTCCTGTTACTCGAAATTCCTGAATTTACACTATTGCACCACATCACGTAATTACATGCCATTCTCATCAAAAATGTGCCTCACACGAGTGGGAATAAAGCAACTGAGAGAGTGTGAGCAGCTGTTGTTTGCGGTGCTTTTTATTTTTTTGCACTCTTTTTCCAGACAGAAATACATCCTCACATCCACACTAGACACAATGATGCATTTCATGCTAAAATACATCACTAAATGTCAGTTTTGTATTTGACAAAATTACATGTCCTTTTGCCAAAATTTCACATAATTAAGCAAAATCAAATTTTGTGAACTTTGCAAACCCCTACTATAGACATGTCAAACATATTCGGTGCATGTAAAATTACACTGTTATAATTGGTGGTGTGCTCTAAATACTTGGCAAACATATTTAGTGTATGTTAAATTTAACTATTATAATTTTTCGAACATATTGTATATATGTGTTTGTTTCGAAAATCAGTGATCAAACTAACCATGATGTCACTAGAATAGACACAGAGGTGTCCTGAACACAGCTTTCGGTTTGCTAAATAGCAGAGCTCACACAATTTCTCATACTGGGTGACCTGAGGGCCCATTTAACCATTATAGACACTAGCCCTGAGAGAGAGAAAAGCATGCACACATGCTCTACTATGACTATATGTGGGCATGTTACGCTATAACAATTGTACTGGAGCAAATGAGGGTTGTGCAAGGCCATTTTGGCTGTATTTGGGAATGTAACGGCTCTACTGTCGGCCAGTAACTACCTTGCATTTGTTCTATCTTATTTGCACGGTTGCCATTCAAAAGCAGGAATATAGGTGTGATAATTCAAATAGAGTTTTATCTACTTCAGTTATTTTTTCTCTATGTGCCGTTTATATTGCTTTTATTGTGTCTGTTTTTCAAGTTCAGTGATGTGACTTCCTGTAATATCAACAGAGTTAAAGGCCATGTGACATAACCTACTGTGATGTCATCAGGGTCGGAGGTAAGGGAACTTCTTGTGAAATTATGAGGGGAGGAGTCACAGTGTGATGTCACTCCAGCTACCCCTGGCATTTTGCTGAATCGACTCCGTTGGGCCAGACAATGAGACAGCAAGATATCTGAACAAAAAGGTCCCTAAGGTAGGCTACATGAAATCCTGCTCCATTATGTATCTGTTTCAATAACTGTCCATACTGACTCATCCTAAAGGTGGGGGCACTAAATAATTTCACTCAAAGCAAGTTCAGAAACACTTTCAAAGCACATTGTACAATATTACTTAAGGGCTCTGGCAGGTACCCTCTCATCTCAGACCAGGGATGTAGTGTAGATCCCTGCAACCACAAACGCAGGATACTACTTTTGAAGTGCTCTCTGCTTAGCCTAAGACCTATGAATTTACGTGTGATATGGGAGTTTTGGGGCCCACACCACTTTCTGCAGAGAGGTCTAATTATTTTGCATAACACTACTAGCACAGGTGGGACTCTTTTCCCTCCTCGGTGGAGAGGTGAGTGACACATCATCTAAAAAGAGATGCGAGGGTGGCAGTCCACGGCAACAGATGTTCTAAGTGCCAACTTTATCCCGGCTAGGACTTTAGAAGTATTATTTGTCTATAGACTTTTGGTGTTTACAAAATGAAATCCTAAGCAATAGATGAGCAATAAGGGTCTCATTACGAGTTCGGCAGTAATCCTAATCCGGCTGGAAATGGGAGTTCCCATCCAGATCGGGTTTACGAAATCCCAGCAGTTGATCACCAACGTACACCACATAAAGAAGTCCTCAGCTGGAGGAAGATCTTTCACCTACCTGGCAGCAAGAGTTTGGAACACCGTACCTCTTCACCTCAGACGTCACCATCGCTAGCTCAATTCAGGAAGGACCTCAAGACCTGGCTCTTCGATGGAACCCTGAGGACATGGCCTTCTGTGCCTTGAGACCCTATGGGTGAGTAACGTACTCTAAAAATATCTGATTGATTGATTTTTTGCTTAATTTGAGCAAGTGGGTGCAGGTGGAGCCCACTGGCAGTCATTTTTGAAAAATGGCACTTATTTTTGTGCATCTGACATTAATTGAGAGCAAAAGGGAAAAACATAAAGTGGAAAGATGAAGGAAGAGAAAGATGGAAAAACTGTGAAAAAGAAAGAAAGCAGGGATGAAAAAAGCTGCAAGAGTGAGATAAGTGGCAGAGAGTCTCTGATGGTGGATTAAAGAGGCATGTGGTGGATTCTAGATTATGCAGCCTGTTTTACAGTGCAATTTTATTTAATATCACTGGCCTAGAGCTTCAGAGCAGAGTTCTGGGCGCCAGCACATATTCTATACCAAATTAGGCACTAGATCAACCTTATGTATGCAGGTCCATTGTGCTTCACCCAGAGACTCCACCTTATAGAGAATACGGGGAGGATGGGGAATCTAGGAATAGTCACTGGAACTAGGACCAAGAGTACTAACTCTTCACTTGCAGTCAGGAACCGCCCACCCCTCCTGCTTACTGGTGGCCCTGTTATTGGTAACTCTGGTGGGTGGGATTCTTGAGGTACTCAGAGGCTGTGACTAGAATAGACATATAGATGATAAGATGGCTGTTACAGAGTACATTTATGAATGGTTATAATATGTGCTGCCATTAAGAATCAACGCTGCAGTCTGTCTCACAAGGAAAAGTTGTGCATCAAGCCCTATTTACCAGCAAGTAGTCAGTGTCACACTGATTGATTGCAGCATTAATGTGTTACTTCTGCGTTATAATTTTGAATTGCCTACCGTAAAAAATGTGACTCATTTACTAGCCTTTATCACCGAGTAGAAGTCCAATTATAATATATCATCCCTTCTTGAGTGCTCAGCCTAACTCATAAAACAAGCCATTAAAAATTAATTAAAATATTCTGATATGTAACAACACTAAGGCGGCCCTATACATCTTGCCTTTGCTGAAGAAAGCATCTTTGTGATGTGGTAAACACAGAGCGGTTTCTAATACACAGATATGACTTTTCCGTCATAAACATGCTCCTTTGCCATTTCTCAAAGGTTACTGCCTCTGGACAGGACAGCTCTTTCAGAGGATGGCATTTACATCAGTGTCCCGTCTGGACGGGGCGGGACTTCATATCAAAGCCAGATTTGGCTGCTATTGTGCGATCGCAGCGCTGTGGCATTTATGAATCACGGTCCAAAATTCAAGACTTCCATTTCACTAATTGAGCGAGTTACGTGTTCGCATCCTTAAGAATTCCGGCACAGTCAGCAATAAGTCTTTTAAAATCATAGTTAAGTGAACGTTGTTTTTGAGAAAGGTGAGCTACCTTTAGAAAAATAAGATGGCCCATCAGAGCTCCTTAAACAGAAACATTTGAATTTAATAGTCTGCTTCTGAAAAAGCATAACTTGGTATTTAATATAATATACAATTTTATGAGTAATTTAAAAGAATTTATTGGCTTAGATTCGGGGTCGGACTGACCTATAGCGCAATCTGGCAGCCCTAAGAATGGCTGGTCTTGCCAGTCAGGGCATGAGCCTTTTTTGTCTTTATGTGGACTTGTTTGAAGGATAGGGGGCTGTTTTCACTGTTGAATTACCTGGTATCACCTCAAATATTGCCTGCAGCAAGCAAATGCATGCATACAGGCATATCTCGCAAAACATTTACACGGCGTTTACACCCAAGTACAAAACTGCCCCGATTTGCACTTTTTCAGTAGCCCGATTCGTTAATGGAGGCCAATTTTTTTTATGGCTCAAAACTCGTTTGTAGGTGCAAGGGTAGTGAAGCTGAGTTTACAAAAGCACGATTTACAAATATAGTGCACATTGAGAACCTTTATGGGTTGCACGTGAAAAGAGGAGCCAAAATGATGCAGCCCCCAAAGCCGTTTTTGTGGCTAGCATGGTGACGCCTGAAAGCTTCGTGACTGCCCCTGCGGCTGCACAGCATGGAGTGGTAATCGAAGTCAGGGCGGGGGTAGGCATTCACAAAATGTAACGTGCCAGTTTCTACCTGATTACACCCCCGTTTCACAATGTTCTCATTCTGGATTGTAAATCTGGTGTATGAAATATCCACAAAGTAAATTCAGGCCCGTCGTAACGTGTCAACATTTGCACAAGTATTGAATATGCTAAATGAAGACTTTTTTGTCACTGTGTTTTGATGTACTGCCCTATCATTTACACTTATACCGGTGCCACTGGGTCAGCACAGTACATAGGCAATTGTAAGTTTTTTTTTTTTTCCATGAAGTATATTTGCATCGATTGGGATAACAGCATGTACATTTGGGACCAGTCAAAAGTCCAGTGCTTAATTTGATTTGGTGGTTTCCGGTGCTGGGCACCGGCACTTATTTTTGAGGACCTGCACTTATTTTTCTGCCTTAAGCAATTACTGAGAGCAAAAGACACATATGGAAAAGACGGAGGAAGAGAAAAACGAAGAAGTGTCACAAAGGAAGAAGGGAGAAAGCTGCAAGAGTGACCTAAAGGGGCCGGTAGTGACTGTAAATAGATTAAAGAGGCCCGAGACGGCTTTAGAATTACACTGTCTCAGTATTCTGTATTCGCACATTTAATTGCAGCACCCACGTATTTCAGAGGAGAGCTTTGGCCACCGCACGTTTTTATTTACAAATTAAGCACTTCACAGGAAATATTTGTAGACTTTTCTAGGCAATAGTCACCTAGGTACAAACCATGCCATACAGTATTTTATGTTTCTAATCCAGATAGTGATAGACATTTTAGTGCTGCTCTTTAGGTCTCGCCTACAAACAGCTTCTAGCTAGCAGTTGTCAAAGACTTATTGTGAACAACGTCAATACTTATAGTGCACTTTGTAGCAACCAATTGGTTACCACTGGTTGGCTTTTTAATGAATACTATTTGCTTTTTACTTAATGTTTTTTCTTCCTTTCCTGCTTGCCCATCCCATGGAGCATAGCTTCTCTATCCTTCTACTGCTTACATTGAGGGAACTACTTTTTATTTTTGTTAACCCTTGACATCAGCTGACTATACAGATGATAATACGTTCATAATATTGAACAGAGTGCGCACCTATTACAGGAAGGTGCCTATTCACCCAAAAATGTTGTGTTCACTTCTATAAATGAAAGCAAGGTGTAATGAATGAACATCACAGTGTGTACATTCTAAATATGTGTACTTTAAGGGCAAAGCACTTTGTATTTTACACATGCATGTGTCACACAAGAACATGCCCTTCATGGGTTACACTGTGGAAATTTCTTAGGTCACCTGCCAGGACGGAGACATCATGCTCCCATCAGCACCCTCAGCTAACTGCATGGACGTCAAGTGACATCACACTCCCTTTGACCTCCACTTTCACTCGTACACACATACTTACACATACACACAAATTCACACTTACATACACTCTCACATAAACACACTATCTTGCAAGCACGCACAAAGCATACATTTATGAGCATTTTTTACTTACCTCAGCTGTCATGGAAGGGCATATTCCAGCTAACTGTACTCCATTTTTAGGGTGGAGCGCGCGCAAGCGCTCTGGACCATGTTGTAGTCTCTCTGTGGGCTTCTAACCACACCCATGTCACACCAGTCACTTTCATAAGTTTGTGGGCTTGCATTTTAAAAATCGATTGATTAAATTTGTGTAAGGCATGCATACGTCATGCCTTTTCCGGTGTTTAGCCCTCCTCGAGCGCACCGGTAAACATACGAGGCTCTGTGTTTTCAGCTGGTTTCTGGACTACTTTAACTTTTCATTTCCTGTGCAGCGCGATCTTCTGGGCAGAAGTCGAGCGCTGTGCATGACATCGACCCTGTTACATGGATAATTTCACTTTTGCTGGTTACATGGATAATAGCTCTAACACGAGCAAACGTGAGACCCATTGCATTGCAAATGCTTGTTATCATACTGATAGTGAATAATATACTGTTATTCACTATAAGTGCAATAAAATATTGACAGAAATCAAAGTGAGTGGAGCCCCAACTGACGTCCATGCGGCCGCGCTGCCCTGGCGTTCCTGGCACTGAATTTGTCACCCCTGCGGCCAGGGGTCTCAAAGGCAGTGCCAGGGGCCGTAAAGGGCAAACCAAGGTTGGCAGCTGCGACCCCTGCCGACCTTTGAATAACATCCATGGCTAACTGCTTCTCATTCTTGGGTCCTAGCACCCACCTGAACTTCTGTCACTAATAGAAGTCACAGAAGGGTAAAAACATGAGCCATCATGCACGAGTTCAGCATTAAATACAGTTCTGTGCCATGAATTCATTATTCCTTTCTTTTGCCACCCCTTTTTTCTATTTCTTTTATTGGTTTTCATTCCTGACTTTCTTTCTTTATTTCTTTAGGCACCTTGAACTCAGAGCTTCAACTGTCACAGATCCAAGCATAAGTAGCTTATTCGGTATAGCCTTTTTTCTCTGCTGTCAGGTGGCTGTAGTCCTCATTTAATAATGGAATTAAAAAAGGAATATAAGTTTTGGAATGCAAAGTAAAAATCCTGAACTGGATGAACCTCTCATGCACAAACATGGGAAAACTGGGACTGTGTGCAAAATCCTTCAGTCTTTTAACCAGGCAGAGCAGTTCCAGAAGCTCTCCGGTGCTGACTGGGGGGAATTAACACCGAAAAGTAGCAAATCAAGGTACATGAATGTGTGAATAATCCTGCAGTCACCTGACTCCTACTGCAAGGATTGACTCATGCCTTTTGACTTCTGTTGGTATCCATGGGGTAGGATTTGCTTTTTTCGGGGCCAGCTATAACCTGTGCGACAGTGGAGGGATGAATCTGCTGAGGGAACCATGGAGGATTCTCCTGGATCTTCTGTGGACTGGTCCTGCAATAGTGTGATCTCCATGGGAGATGGCTCCTGACTTTTACTTTCACAGGTGCCCTGCAAGTGGTCAAAGCATCCTGTGAGACCTGTGGAATGCAGGCAAGTAGGGCAATCTGGCTTGGGGGGCTTAAGGGTGCTGCTGAGGAAGAACCTGGCGTGAGGTGAAGTGCCCAGACCAGAGACAGAGCCTGTGTACTGAGCTAAAGGAAAGGAGAGCAGGCCTTGCCTCTCCCTCATTTTCAGAAAGCAGTGAAAAATCACCTCCAAGAAAAATGAAAACATGTTAGAGGCTAGGGAACCCGAAGTCCATGCTCCCACTAGGTACAGCTGGTCACCAACAGTGAAAAGCAACTTTCTTCATCAGGAGAATTGTTCCATGTTTGCAAGCATTCTGAGAGCGGGCACTTTTAGCTCTATGGGTCTTGAATGTAGGTACTCTAGTGTTAATGGGCCCTAAGAATGCTTAGCATCATATGTAAAAGTAGAAAAAAAGACTCATATGCATGCAGCCTATTGAACACTAAAATGCTTTTTTGACAGTGTCAGTGAATAATCAGTGTTTATATGGTATTAATGAATGTCATCATACGATCCTTTAATCCTTAGTGGTTTTAATGTTATTGCAATGGTTCTTTTAATTAACATGTCCATGACAAGGATTGTTATAAAATCAAAATCAATGGTCACATTTCATTAAATATGGTTATACCACACACATTTATTTTCTAACACTGCAGTGAATGCACCTCAATATTGACTTCAAGTGCACCACTACACAATTAGTTCAGCATTAATTCACACATTATGTTTTCATTATGGTCACGTATCGATTATCATTCTGACATCAAGGGTAGCAGCCCATTGTCCGCTGCACCAGGCTGATGGGGGTTGCCAGCATAAACATTTGACCCACGCTGCCCAATGATTTTACAGGGCTCACCACAAGCCGTAGGAGAAGGGACGTGGTTGCATGATGTGCTCCTGGGAGGTAGTTAGTGGATCATGCTCGACAAGCACCTGGATTGTTATTACCAGTTTGCGTCTGCTCTTGATATATATTTTGGGAGACTCACCTTCACCTTGCCATCCATCGCATCTCCAGTACTCCGTTTGCAGTTCCTGTCAGGTGGTGAGAAACATCTATGGGTCAGTGTCTCCGAGAAGACATCGTAGAGTGTGCCGGCTACTGGAATATTACTCGAAGGCACCATATTACAAGCATTCCAACAAGAGTATAACACCAGCATTAAACACTGATCCACACACCTACAGTGGATCATCAGTATCAACACTGATCCACACACCTATAGTGGATCATCAGTATCAACATTGATCCACACACTTAAAGTGTATTAGTTATACTCAGAACTTTGCTGTGGGGTTGACAGTATTTTTATTTTATTTGGAGGGGGGTGAACTCTATCTCATAATATTGAATTGTGTTATCAGATTACAGTTTCTACATTCGGGTTTGATAGAGCGTTCCGTACTAATAATTTACCTGTATTTGGACGCTCTTTAGGCCGATGAATCTTTTGGCTAAGTGAGACCCTCTCCACCCTTAATCAGTCAATTTCATTAAATCAATAATCAATAACGAACATAAGCAATACCCTGATCAACATAACACTTAACAATTAATCCAGAATACATTTCGGCGAACCCTGACCTTTCAGTCAGGAATAACCACACCAGTTTATTCAAAGTTAGTGAATTTATTTCCCTATATTAACAAAGCTAGCACAATATAGATGTGTCTCAACACCAAATGATAAACATAAATGAACATTAATAGCTGTCCATAGCGGCGAAACAGGTGCAATCTATGCAGCATTTGAATAACAAGGCATTCGATAATAGCAATGCAAATCACTAATACTATAATCTGTAATGAACTAATTGCATACATTTAGTCAGCATAACAAGGTCTCAAATTGCATCGTGCCACAAAAGAATCCTCATCTAACCTCAAATTAGCATCGGCATGTGGGGCTTCATGCGAAAACAATTTAGCTACATTAATTTGGAAAAACTCCTAACTAGGGATCTTATCAAAATCAGCAGTTGGTTACCTAAAAGAAACACAATGCAATTTTACAATTTCCTTTCATATTTACCAATTACGATCAGCATACAAGGAAGTCTTCGTCTCACAGGTACCGTTTCTCGATCAGCATGGGACGGGGCAAAGGGGCAAGGTGGACGGGGCAATTGCCTCACGGCGGCAAGGTAAAACTACTACTTCATGCAAGGGATCAAAGTTAAAGTCTCTAGGGCAAGAATCATTTAAAGTCTCTTTCTCTCGATTAGAGAAAGCATCAAAGTCGCTTTCAAAATGGCGTCGCAGCAAGGTGGGCCATAACTGCAATGTCCTGCAAAATGGCGGGTATCGGGCTGGTAATGGCTGTAATGGCTACTTTCTTCTCGTGCACCTGGTTTAAATAGACAACAGTTCAAATCCAGTAGGGTCTTCCATTGGAGGGTTCATAGGTTGGCTTCAAATTGTCCAATCAAAAACAACAGTTCTCAAGCTTTTACTTAAGCATACATTATCCTTGGAGACGGGTACGCAAGTTGCAACATTTTATACCAATTAACTCACTTTCAGAGCTTCCATTGTCCGCACCTGCAGATTGACCTTGGAGTAAAGAGAGAAATATGCCAGGCTGGCACGAAACCTTAAGATAAGCATGTGAACGATCTCAGTGGAAAAGTACAGCTTCAAGCAAAAATACACGTTTATTAGCACATTGGAAAAATACGAGCATCTAAACCGTGAGACCAGGCAACTAGGCCGAAGCCTGCACTAAAGTAATGCTAAGCTAAAACATTTCAAACAAGCAAATCATAGTACACGTTTATGATTATGTCGGATTAATGCACTTCTAATACATCACGTTATATAAAGCACGCTTATAAATGTTGGCAAACTACTCTGAGGGCACATTTTGTCCCCGTACAATCTTTATTAGTTCGGTTAAAGTCACACATGATTATTTCTCTCTACGTTTATGCGTCAATAAATGAAAACCTTCATTTTCTGCGTCATCAATCCCTCCTCTGATGACTACTTGTCATCACACAAACTATTCCCACAAATTTTATTCCATTAAAATTCTGTCAGTTCTCTTTTCCTTTTAATTCCCCTAGTTTTTGCTTTGTATTCTTCTGCCATTCTTTTCATCATTTTCTCTTCCTTCCTCCTCTTAATTCTTTCCATTATCATTATTATTCCCCTTTTTATTCCCCAAATTCCAAAAATGCAAATTAGAACTATTAGAATTCCCTGTATTATTTTTAGCAATATTCCATTCCAAATGCCCCCAATCCAATTTCCCACTGAAGCAAGTCCTTTTCCAACCTTCTCCCACACTCCTGGTTCTTTCAGTTCCTTCAAATCTGCACTCTCTTTTGTTAGATTAGCAAGCATAGTTTTAATCTTCACACTATTGTCTGGAATATACGTACAACAGTGTCGTGCACCAAGCATTTTGCAAACGCCGCCATCCTTTGCTAAAAGAATGTCTAAAGCAAGCCTGTTTTGAAGAGTCATAGCTCTTTCCGCTGCAAGTTCAGCATCTATCAGGATTATAGCACCTGAAAACTTTGTCAACATGTTATCCACTATAGTAGACAACTTTCTTATTTTGATGGAATTCAACACAACTCCTAATGAAGGAATCCTGGCTCCAAATATATCTCCTACCACAGCAGCTGCGGTCTCTCTTTTCTGGATACGATGGGATCCAGATGTCTTTTGAATCATCGATAGGTCATCCAGTTGATAAACCTTTGGGAACACTATACCCAAATAACATCTCCCCCACCATCCCTTTGGAAGACGATAATAGGCATTATACCCACAAATGTAATATACACCTGGAATGACAGGGTCAAGTCCGTTCATCATGAATGTCCATTTGGCCTTAAAGATAAACGTATGTTTACACTCACTCGCTCCTACGAAAATGTTGTCATAATAAAATTCACCTCGATATATACAAAATTTCCCTACATGCCAAGCATCTAAAGCTATTCTCCCTTGTGTTTTTATTGCGGCAAAATCATAATTATCTACTGAAGTCCTCTTATGTAATTCCTTTTCTAATTTCGCATTCATGTGTGCCCTTCTATCATCTGTGCGATCTAAAAAGCTTATTTCTACTGCAGAGAGCGAGCAGGTAACATTTTCCCTATGAGCGTGAGCCGTTTCAAAAGGTTGCATTGGCTCGAAAAATTCCCTCATTATTTTAGCATCCCAATCTTTAGCAATCTGGCTTAGCTGCGCTATTATAGGAACATATGCAAAGGTAACATCATAATTTGAGTAAAAATACTGTATGTTAGTTTGACCATAAAATCTAGACATTACTATACTACATGTAATCCCGTATGTAAGAGGCATGTGGTGATAAGTCACCCCTTCCTTTACTGATGTCGGTATCTGTGTACACACATAACAATCTTTCGCATCCATAGTCTCAACATATTCTGTTAATAAGCGATAGAAAACGTTATACGAAAGCTCTTTCTTATCATGCAAGTGTCTCTCATCTAATTCTAGTCTTTTCAGTGCAGTTAGTTCAGTGACAGTAACAGGAGCAAAAGTAGAAGCATCAATTCTCTCATTCTCACCCTTTCCATGCATTGTAAGCACTATTGCCATTATTATTAGTACACATGCAATTATCAAGCCTATACACGCATATTTACAATATTTCTTTCTACTGTTTTGCGTCATGATCTGTATAGAATCAGAGAGCTAGAAGCACCTATAAAGAAACTATTTGGCAATTCAGTTACGAAGCTGAACGAGCGCAATGTTCACACCGTCTTCTTCAGAAGGCCAGTCACTTATCGGTTAGCAGCATTTGTCTCAATTCGGCAATAACTCAGTCTTTTATCAGTTCAGCAAAAGTCTCATCCGGTTTAGCAATGTCTCAGCTGGTTGTTTGTATCACGTTGGATTGTAGCAAGCAATATCATTTATTACCCTTTCAATCGACAGAGTCCATAAAACTTTTCTTTTCTATTGGTATCTCTTCTTCTTCGTTCTCGAGGCTAAGAGATACAAACTCGTCAGTCCAATCGTCATGAACTACATATGCCCATTCAGGACCGGAATATCTTCTGTTCGGTATCCTTTTCCTTTTCAATTTTGCTTCTCTTTTCGATTCTGCTTCGCTGGTACTTTCCACTTTTGTCAAGTCTTTTTCTTCACTCGGGGATGGTACCACGACAGTTACTTCTTTTCTTTTCTCTTTCACTTTTGGCCTTTCTCCGTCGTTCAAACTTTCTTCAGTCCTTTGTTTTATTGGTGATATACTTAGTCTCCTCTTTGCACCATGTCCATTTGATGGACCTGCGATCTTTTCTGTGGAAGCTTGAACTGTTTCGTTCTGTTCTGCCTTGTCCCCTCCTTCTGGGGAATCAATCACGTTCTCTTTTTCTTTTTCTGTATCGTCTGCTTCTGGGAAAGCCCTCCTTTGATCAGGCTCTCCTGCTTTTTCACCTCTTTCGAGCCCTTCGTCACCGTTACTTTCGTCAGGCTCTTTATCACTTTCAGCTGCTTCAGGTTCTTTATCACCTTCAGCTGCTTCAGGCTCTTTGCTACCCTCAGCTGCTTCAGGTTCTTTGTCACCTTCAGCTGCTTCGTCGCTGTCTGAACTTTCTCCTTGGTCTTCCCCAAGTGAGTTGGTCTCTTCGTCCTCAGAGAATATCTCTCTCTCTTCCGTTCCTGCCTGTTCACTTTCAGTTCGGTTTTGCTCTGTCTCAGCACTCAGCACTGTTTTATCAGGCACTGGCAGTTTTAGCGCTTCAACTTCCTAATCTGTGGGACACAACACTTTCTTTGTGTGACTGGCGTGAATCCAGTTGGGAACCCCCGCACACTTCACAGCGGTAGTTGTCGTCAGGATCACTTGGAAAGGGCCTTTCCAACGGGGTTCCAGACACGACTTCCTCACGTGCTTCTTTACCACGACCCAGTCACCTGCTTTCAGTGCGTGTCCTGGACCTTGGATCGGTGGTAAGGTGGTTGCTTCCACCTGGTGAGAGAAAGAGCGAACCACGTCAGCCAGACCCTTGCAGTAGTCTAACACCATATCATCTGTAATATTCAAAAGCGCGTTTGCGGGAACTGCAGGAAGTCTCATAGCCCTGCCCATGAGAATATCATGCGGAGACAATCCAGTCTTTCTATCAGGGGTGTTTCTCATTGACATTAGCACCAAGGGCAATGCGTCAGGCCATTTCAAATTTGTCGATGCACTAATTTTCGCCATTCTTGATTTCAGTGTACCATTCATCTGCTCCACCAGTCCTGATGCCTCAGGGCGATAGCTACAATGCAGTTTTTGCTCAATGTTCAGCGCTTCGCAAAGTAACTTTATCACCTCGTTATTGAAGTGGCTTCCCCTATCTGATTCTAAAGAGATCGGGAATCCGAAACGTGGTATCAACTCTCTCAACAATAGCTTTGCAACTGTAAAGCTGTCATTTCTACGTGTGGGGTATGCCTCAATCCAGTGACTAAAAATGCACACAATCACCAACACATACTTCAGACCTCCATGCACAGGCATCTCAATGAAGTCCATCTGCATTCGACTAAACGGGCCACTGGCCCTGCCAATGTGGCTCGCGTTCACAACTGTTCCCTTTCCTGGGTTCATCTGCTGGCAAGTGACACATCGATGGCAAACTGCTTCTGCAGCTTGACGAAATCTGGGGTTAAACCAATCAGTTTTGAACAATCTTATCATGGCATCTCTCCCTAGGTGAGCTTGCCCATGATAGAACCGCGCAAGCTGTGATAAGAGACTTTGGGGCAAAACAAATTTTCCCTCATTTGAAACCCATAACTCGTCTGGTCTCTTTATACATTGTGATTTAATCCAGGAATCTCTTTCATCCTCCCTGACGTTATTCTGTAATGCTTTTAATTCATCTATTGTATCTACGACCTTCAAGGCAAATGCTTCAGCTGGTTCGAGTTCTGGCTCACTTATCGAATTCCATTCATCTCTGAGTAATATACAGTTCAAGGCACAAAATCTTGCGACTTGATCCGCATATGCATTTCCCAGAGAAACATAGTCCTGTCCTTTCGTATGAGCACTACACTTTACCACTGCAACTTCGGCTGGCATTTGAATGGCGTGTAACAATTCCCTTATTCTTTCCCCATTTTTCACTGGGGATCCTGAAGAAGTCAGGAAACCTCTCTGTGACCATAGTTGTCCAAAGTCGTGCACAATCCCAAACCCGTACTGACTATCAGTGTAAATGGTGACTTTCATCAATGCAGACAGTTGACATGCTCTTGTAAGGGCTACAAGTTCTGCTACTTGTGCAGAATAGACTCCTTGAAGCCAGCCCGCTTCCAAGACACCTGTTACAGTACATACAGCATATCCTGCTTTCAAAATTCCCATCCCATCTCTTAGACATGAACCATCAACGAAAACAATTTGGTCATTTTCATCAAGCTTAGTATCCTTAATGTCAGGTCGAGGTTTTGTGCAAAATTCAATCACCTGAAGGCAGTCATGCTCGACGTCTTCAGCGTTCTCAATTTCAGCATTTTCTCCAGGAAGCAAGGTTGCTGGATTCAACGTAGTGCACCTTTTCAGCTGCACATTCGGTGAGCCCAGAATTATCGATTCATACCTTGTGAGTCTTGCTCCAGTCATGTGTTGCGTTCGGGAGCGGGTCAAAAGTATCTCAACTGAGTGAGGGACCATGACTGTTACTGGGTGTCCCATCACTATTCCTTCACTCTGAGTGAGGCTGATACCAACTGCTGCTACGGCGCGCAAACACCCTGGAAGTGCTGCTGCGACCGGATCCAAAGTAGCTGAAAAATACGCTACTGGTCTGTTTATGCCACCATGGGCTTGAGTCAAGACAGACAAAGAACATGCATCCCGTTCATGACAAAACAATGTGAAAGGCTTTGTGTAATCAGGCATACCTAAAGCTGGAGCCCTGCACATGCATTCTTTCAATTCAATAAAAGCATCCATCTCATCTCCTTTCAGCTCAATTTGATCCAATGCATCCTTCTGGGTCAATTTCAGTAAAGGCTTTGCTAGAGTCGAGAATTTGGGAATCCACTGGCGACAATAGCCCACCATTCCCAAAAACTTCCTCACCTCCCTCCTTGTCTTTGGTGGACTCATTTGAAGTACACTCGTTATTGTTTCCTTCATTATTCTCCGTGACCCTTTCTCTATCTGGTGACCCAAGTATTTCACTTTCTTCTGACAGAACTGCAATTTGGAAGGAGACACCTTGTGTCCATTCCTTCCCAAATGGTTCAACAGAGCAATGGTATCGGCTGTGCAGCCACTTTCTGTCTTTGATGCAATCAGTAAGTCATCAATGTACTGTACTAGGGTTGATTCGAATGGCAATTCTAATGCTTCCAAATCTTTCTTTAGAATCTGATTGAAGATTGACGGTGACTCAGAAAACCCTTGAGGAATTCGACACCAACTGTACACTCTGTCTAAGAATTTGAAACAAAAGAGAAATTGGCTGTCCTCATGAAGAGGCACCGAAAAGAATGCTTGTGACAAGTCGATGACTGAGAACCACTCGGCATCGCAAGGGACTTGAAACATTATCACAGCTGGATTTGGTACGACAGGGCAACACTTTATTATGATGTCATTTATTTTCCTCAAGTCCTGCACAATTCGGACCTTTCCACTTGGCTTTATTAATCCCATGGTTGGTGAATTACATGGACTGCTCAACACTTCTTTCAGTACTCCCTGCTTTACAAATTCGTCAATGAGTTGGGCAACTTTCATGAGGGTGTCTTGTGCCATGTGGTATTGTGGGGTCTGGGGAAAGGTTGCATTGGGCTTTATAGTCACCTTCACTGGTTCCACTCCCTTCATCTATCCCACCTCTTTCCCTGTCATATCCCACACTTCCTTTCCGACTGTTTCCCGTAATTCGGCTGGAATATCTTCTTCAGTTATCATCGGGAAAAGGCAAATCAGAGGATACTCTTCATCGACAGTTTCCATCTCATCCCCCTCTACACTGTCCTCTTCTTCCCCATCACTGCTCGTCTGGATTTTTATTCCCTCGTTCGAACACATAATCGAACAACCCAATTTGCACAACAAGTCTCTCCCTAACAGTGCTATCGGGCTTGAGTCACATACCACAAACTGATGTACCCCTTGATAGTTACCGATGCTGACTGGTACCGGATCTGTTATTGGGTTCGTCAGGTGCCTGTTTGCTACTCCCACCACTTGAACTGTCCTCCTGAGAGTGGCAAATTTGGTACTTCAATGCTCTTAACAGTTGAACGTGTGGCTCCTGTTTCAACCAAGAATGAGACACGATGACCCATTACTCTTCCCTCCACGTACGGACCCTTTTGATCAACTTCCAAGGATGCTGCAAGCACACAATCTCCTTCCTCTCATGAACTTTCACTCTCCCATACATTGTTTATTCCACTCTCACTGTGTAATGGGAACTGTTGTACGGTGCCATTTGTATTCATTACCTGACCCGAGACCTGTGGAGGAACCATCACTTGCTGCTGACTCATTGGTGCCAAAGGTATTTGCATTTGCTGATTAGGTACCATGGGAAACTGCTGTTGCATTGGCTGCATTTGCGTCACCTGCATAAGAGGCATCTGCATCTGCTGCGGCTGCATAGGTTGTAATCCCTGCAACTGATTTACGGTCTGAAAATTTGGGTTTGGACCTCTCATTTTTCGGTCCCCTCATTGTCTGAAATGCATTGACATCATTGTTTTGCTGACCAACACCTGCACCTTCCTGCACCACCATCGGGCACTGGCGTTTCCAATGACCGACAATTCCGCACACTTGACATGGCATCACCTTTTTCAATGCCTGCACACCATTCGGAGTCACAACAGTGTTCAAATCCGGACCATTATTCACAAAACCTCCTCTGCCTCTGCCTCTCGCCTGTGGCTGAAACATCATATTTCCCTGCAACTGCTGCTGCGGTTGCGGTACCTGCTGTTGGAACCCTTGCAACCCTTGCAAACCTTGCAGACCTGTCTGAGCTGCTTTAAGTTGCATCATCATCACCTTCTCTTTCAACTTTTTCTGTTTCACTTCAATTTCGTCGCTACAGTATTTCGCATAATTCAACACCTCATCAATAGGTTTCGACTGCCAACAAATCAAATGCGACTTTATCATCTGACTTATCTCTGGTCTCAGCCCTTCCACAAATCTAAACACAAAATGAAGCATGTCCTTCGCCTCTATTGTTTCCGTGCCGCTGTAGTTCTTAAACGCCTTCAACAACCTCTCATAGTAACTATGAATCGACTCTTTAGCCTCTTGGGCAGTTCGATCGATCTTCTGCCAATCCACATTTTTCGCGGCCACCTTCGTCTTCAAATGCTCAATCACCTTATAGTACAGGCTCATCACCATAGGTGATGGTGCACCCGTCTCCTTGTCTCTCTCTGGTTCACTTGTCGGCCAACCTACAGCTCTTTTGCAATCCTCCCACAAATCCGCCGGAACCACAATCTCAAAGAGAGTGTTCAGGTCTTCCCAGAGGCATTTTGCAAGCTTCACAAACCTGTCAGTCTGTTGATACCATTCAATCGGTTTCTCTCACAGTTTGGGAAAATCATCCGTAAAAGACTGAATGTCGCTTCTGTGCCATGGTACATGTATTAATTTTCCCCCTGCTGTCTCCCTCATTGGTAACATGGTTACCGCATCACTACTCTGTGGTCTTTTCTCATTGAGCTCTGGGACACTGTCTTTCATCTTTTCCTTTCTCTTTACCCATCTGCTTTCCCATTTGTCTAAGCACCTCCACACTTGTGCACTCTGCAACAATTCTCTAAGGTGGGCCTTCATGCCTGCTGACCTCATGTGTTCAAAATCTGTGGTCCCAAAATCCAATCTGTAGCTCCTGCTCAAGTGTTTTGTCTTGTCTATGTCAACCCCGTTTTTGTCAGCTATTTCTTGCAAGCTTCTATGTACCTTGTTCACTTCTCTCGTAATCCTGGGACATAGATATCTCAGCTCTTCTTCTGAGTAGGACTCTAACCTATTCACACCCATAGTCCCTTCCACCAATTCTTGTGCTTCCATGTTCAACCTGACCCTATTCAGATAGTCTTCTCCCTTCCCACTGGCTGAGCTTTGTGTGGAATTCAGACTGTTGAACCACTGTGTCAGCTGTTGCGCATTCAACCCCATAAGTGTAGCATTTAAATCGACTGCCATTGATGGTTGCGGCAACTTTTCAGTATTCGATGACAGCGGTATCACCAGTGGGGGACTTGACCTCACCAGTGTTGACTGAGCACATGTGGGACTAAACTCCATCAAGGACCCAGATCCATTTTGCTGAGCCGCTATAGGGGTTATCCCTGGAGTGTTTTCTATGCACCTCCTTTCTGTCCCACTCTGCAGCATTGGTCCCTGACCGCTCATACCTAGGTTAGGCTGACTGTACAAAGGTACCGGTGGACCTACAGTAATGGGTAGTGATAGCGCGTCTGGGTTCTGTCCATTTCCCATGTTCTGAGACATGTTCATTCCCACACTATGGGTCATCATTGCCGGCATGCCCATCTGACTCCCCGTCATCTGAGCATGTGCTGTCCCCCCTTGCATCTGCTTTTGAGGCATCAAAAACTGTGTTGATTCGGCTTGTGCCAATGTCGGGTTGTGACCATTCTGTACCCCCCTTACGGTTGGATCTAGAATCGTTCCTGCACTGTGGTCACTGCTGTAGTACCCTGGGATCTGCGGCTGATAATTTTCTGCTGGTTTCAATATGGGCACATCTGGATATATTCTCCTAACCTGCGGTATCTGCGGGGTGAACAGTAAACTCGGGTCCTTAGACCCCGATGATGCTCCTGAACTCTGAGTTTCACTGTTCTGTACCGGTGCCGGAGGGGCAGAACTGGTACTTGGATCTTGTCCACTCTCTGCATAAGGTGGTGGACGGTCGTTCAGCAATTACATTATTAACTCCTCATCCTCTAACTCCTCTTCTCTTCTCAACTTTTCCTCGTCCTCTCTATCCTTGGAACACCTCCTGTTTGTCTTACAGGTAGCTTTCTTACCTGTCTCCTCTTCTTCCTTAGTAATTGCGGGAAACAATTTTATCCCCTGCAATACATCTGACCTCCACACCTTCTGTGCATTATCCCACCTAGCGTCCGCTAGTGTCTTTTCTACCTTTCTTATCCTGGTCTCGAACTTATTTTGCTGTTGCTGTCTAGCCATTAGTTCCCAAATTGCTAGAGCCTCAAACTGGGCTGGCCTTGGAGGCACCTTCATGTCGTACATCGCGAATCTCAAATTCTCTAGAATCCTTATATTGAATGTCCCATGGATCGGGAATGCTACGCTCCCATGTTTCTCTGTCAACTTGTGCCATTGCTTTAGCCAAAGGCACGGAGCTACCCCCTTTTCCTCCATTACAATGTAAGCTGGTGTGCCTTCGGGCGGCGTCTCCTCTCCTACGCTCGCTTTAATGTAAGACTCCCCCTTCATCGCACTCTTGAATGCTTTAAAAAATTTCATTTTCTCGTCTTTTATTTCACAAAGTTTGTAATCAATAGGTGACTTTAATTCCCGGAATACTCTTCGCTTGCCTTTCCCCTTCCAATCGAGCCCCACGGACTGCGTCCAATCCGTGCGCGACCCTTCTCTGCAACCAACCTATCCCAGCGCGGCTCCTAGTGACGTCACACTCACACACACTGCGGCTGACAAAGCCTCGCGGCTAGTCCTCCTTCACTCAGCTCTTTTTGTAACAACTCCTTGCATGTATCGCGAGCTACCAAAAATATAAAACAGATCTGTCGGTTTACTACAGGAAGGGTAACACAACCGCTTCAGGACCTTAGGGATTTTTCACTAGCCTCGGCAGTTATTCCATCTTTCTCGGTCCCCACTTTCGCAAGCAAATCTGACCAGCAGACCTACTCTCAACTTGTCAATGATCTATTCTAGTGCACTTAGAATCTTGTCAAAGCCCGAAGTCGAAGTTTCTTTCACTCCCTTACACACGTACCGACTCGTTGACCACGCCCGGTCAACCTACTAAACCGACCAGACCACAACATAAAACAACATACTCCGGAGTCTCTTGACCTCGCAGGGCCCGTCTCAACAACAACAACCACGTGGACATTTTTATGCACGAAGCGCCACATGCACATGAAGTTCGACGACTTCCCTACTCTCACACTCGGAGTCGCACCTCAGCTATTTCTATGAAGTTCGACGACTTCCCTACTTCTACACTCGGAGTCGCACCTCCGCTATTCTCTAAAATCCTCGCGACCTTTTCACACAATCTGCGGCAATAAGCTGTGCAAGCGCAAAATCCTAACTTCACTCATACCATCACTAGTACCGCCAACGCCGATTCCACACCTCCATTCTCTCCATTCGCAAGCTCCGAGATCCCGGGAAAGTCGTGGTGGACCTAGCCCATCATCATTCTGTCAATCTATTTTACCCAAGAAAAATCTAATTCAACTTCTCGAATGGGGTCTCAAAGGGCGTAACCGTCAATTCAACACCATGTACTTTAAGAGTACGGGGTCTCAAAAGGCGTAACCGTCCTCTGCTACCATCTACTGATAGAGCGTTCCGTACTAATAATTTACCTGTATTTGGACGCTCTTTAGGCCGATGAATCTTTTGGCTAAGTGAGACCCTCTCCACCCTTAATCAGTCAATTTTATTAAATCAATAATCAATAACGAACATAAGCAATACCCTGATCAACATAACACTTAACAATTAATCCAGAATACATTTCGGCGAACCCTGACCTTTCAGTCAGGAATAACCACACCAGTTTATTCAAAGTTAGTGAATTTATTTCCCTATATTAACAAAGCTAGCACAATATAGATGTGTCTCAACACCAAATGATAAACATAAATGAACATTAACAGCTGTCCATAGCGGCGAAACAGGTGCAATCTATGCAGCATTTGAATAACAAGGCATTCGATAATAGCAATGCAAATCACTAATACTATAATCTGTAATGAACTAATTGCATACATTTAGTCAGCATAACAAGGTCTCAAATTGCATCGTGCAACAAAAGAATCCTCATCTAACCTCAAATTAGCATCGGCATGTGGGGCTTCATGCGAAAACAATTTAGCTACATTAATTTGGAAAAACTCCTAACTAGGGATCTTATCAAAATCAGCAGTTGGTTACCTAAAAGAAACACAATGCAATTTTACAATTTCCTTTCATATTTACCAATTACGATCAGCATACAAGGAAGTCTTCGTCTCACAGGTACTGTTTCTCGATCAGCATGGGACGGGGCAAAGGGGCAAGGTGGACGGGGCAATTGCCTCACGGCGGCAAGGTAAAACTACTACTTCATGCAAGGGATCAAAGTTAAAGTCTCTAGGGCAAGAATCATTTAAAGTCTCTTTCTCTCGATTAGAGAAAGCATCAAAGTCGCTTTCAAAATGGCGTCGCAGCAAGGTGGGCCATAACTGCAATGTCCTGCAAAATGGCGGGTATCGGGCTGGTAATGGCTGTAATGGCTACTTTCTTCTCGTGCACCTGGTTTAAATAGACAACAGTTCAAATCCAGTAGGGTCTTCCATTGGAGGGTTCATAGGTTGGCTTCAAATTGTCCAATCAAAAACAACAGTTCTCAAGCTTTTACTTAAGCATACATTATCCTTGGAGACGGGTACGCAAGTTGCAACATTTTATACCAATTAACTCACTTTCAGAGCTTCCATTGTCCGCACCTGCAGATTGACCTTGGAGTAAAGAGAGAAATATGCCAGGCTGGCACGAAACCTTAAGTGAACGATCTCAGTGGAAAAGTACAGCTTCAAGCAAAAATACACGTTTATTAGCACATTGGAAAAATACGAGCATCTAAACCGTGAGACCAGGCAACTAGGCCGAAGCCTGCACTAAAGTAATGCTAAGCTAAAACATTTCAAACAAGCAAATCATAGCACACGTTTATGATTATGTCGGATTAATGCACTTCTAATACATTACGTTATATAAAGCACGCTTATAAATGTTGGCAAACTACTCTGAGGGCACATTTTGTCCCCGTACAATCTTTATTAGTTCGGTTAAAGTCACACATGATTATTTCTCTCTACGTTTATGCGTCAATAAATGAAAACCTTCATTTTCTGCGTCATCAGGTTCCTCCACCACCAGAAAGTAAGTCTTCTTGTCATCGAACCAAACATAATGCAGCTTATCAATTTGCTACCCGTTTTATGGTGAACCCTGGTGACCACCGATGATTTGGAGTAAGTGAAAGAAAATGTTTATCAACTATGTCATAGTCTGTAGGCCGAATCTAGGGACTGAAAGAAAAGTAGCGCTACTGCTAGGTTGTTTAGGGGCTGAAGGGCAGGATATTGGAATATTCACCAGAACGAAATGTTGATAACTGTCGGGATCTTACTGCTTTTTAAATGTTTATTAAGAATTAGATAATTTTTTTAACCGAAAATGATTACTCTGTTAGAGAGATACCATTTTACTAAAAGAGTTCAGACAGATGGGGAAACTATGGAGGAATTTATTTTGGCACTGAGGAAATGAGCTGCACATATAAATTTGGTGCATCGCTAGACAAATGCATCTGTGACCAATTTTTGCTAATGTGCAATAATGATAGAATTAGAGAGAAACTATGGCTTACAGATGATCACCCTTAAAATGAGCTTCTCATCATGTCCAAGCATGTGGAGCATATGCTAATATATGTGAAAGAATTAAAAATTAAGAGACAAAGCAAAGCGCAAGGTGAGTGTTGAAAAGGGTTACCTTAATGCGTTAAAGTAGGGAAAAAATTATCTCCATAAAGCTAGTTAGCAATCTTTCAAAGGTCAATGTTATAGGTGTGGCATAACAGGTTACATGGCCAATTGGAAAGGGGATCCTGCGTGGAAAGGCACAAACAATAGCTGTGCATGCTGTTAAAGCCAGAAAACTGTAAAGAAGAACAAGGGTCTGAAAGTGTGGGAAGTATGTGAAGAGATTGTTCTACAGATGAGCACTTCTCATATAGGAAATCCCAAAGACATGGTGAAAATTGATGATGTGGATGCAGAAGCAATGTCTGATTCACGCTCTAGGTTGACCATAATATATGAGATAATTTTCATTGTTTGGAATGGACATACAACTTGGTGTGTCAGGAAAACAACATATCAGTAGGAAAGAGTATTTCTTGTAAAGGGTTACGTACAGAGGCTGAGAGGCTCAAAGAAAAGTATACGCCTATGAAAAAGGAGACAACATCCTAGGTTGGCCCGTTCAAAAGGATTTAGTTATGTATTTGGATCCTAACGCATGACATCAGATTCAAGTGTAATCTGTGTTATGTAAGTAAATTGCCTGATGTCTTTTGTGAGAAATCATGATGCCTCAAAACATATATCCACAAGATAAAATTAAAAGATGAGGCAATCCCAGGAGTCTGTAAAGTCCAAACATTATGAGTGAATATAGGGGACACAGTTAAGAATGAATTAGAAAAGTTATGTGATCAAGATGTGATAGAACTAGTTGAAGTCACAGAATAGTTGGCACCCATAGTGGTAGCACGCAAGGCTGGAAACGCCCGGAATGCTGACTCCGGAACAACAAAGTTGTGGGCAACGAAAGCGGAACAATGCTTTCGTTAACCACGACTTCAGTGTTTTGTGCCTTAACCACCCATGTACTGAAGGAGGACGACGCGATGAGTCAGGTAAGTGGGGTGGGGTTTGGGGTTTTAGTTTTAAGGGCGGGGTGGGGGGTCGGGGTATTTTTAGTTTTAGGGGCAGGGTGGGGAGTTGGGGTTTTAATTTTAGGGGCGGGTGGGGGGTCGGGGTATTTTTAGTTTTAGGGGCAGGGGTGGGGGTCGGGGTATTTTTAGTTTTAGGGACAGGGGTTTTAGTTTTAGGGGCGGGGTGGGGGTCGGGGTATTTTTAGTTTTAGGGGCAGGGGTTTTAGTTTTAGTGGCGGGGTGGGGGTCGGGGTATTTTTAGTTTTAGGGGCAGGGGTGGGGGTCGGGGTGTTTTAGTTTTAGGGGCGGGGTGGGGGTTGGGGTATTTTTAGTTTTAGGGGCGGGGTGGGGGTTGGGTTTTAGCTTTAGGGGAGGGGATGTTGGGGTGGTTTAGGGCAGGGGAGGGAGGGGAGGAGAATTTTTAGTTTTAGGGGCGAGGGTGGGGGGGTCGGGCGGTTTAGGTTTGGGGGAGGGGTATTTTTAGTTTTAGGGGCGGGGTTTTAGTTTTAGGGGCGGGGTGGGGGTCGGGGTATTTTTAGTTTTAGGGGCAGGGGTGGGGGTCGGGGGTTTTAGTTTTAGGGACGGGGTGGGGGGTTGGGGTATTTTTAGTTTTAGGGGCGGGTGGGGGTTGGGTTTTAGCTTTAGGGGAGGGGATGTTGGGGTGGTTTAGGGCAGGGGAGGGAGGGGAGGAGTATTTTTAGTTTTAGGGGCGAGGGTGGGGGGTCGGGCGGTTTAGGTTTGGGGAGGGGTATTTTTAGTTTTAGGGTCGGGGTGGGGGGTCGGGTATTTTTAGAATTTGGGGGTGGGGGTTGGGGTGGTTTAGGTTTTTAGGGGTGGGGTGGGGGGATTGGGGTGGTTTAGATTTTAGGGGTGGGGGTTGGGATGGTTTTAGGTTTTAGGGGCGGGGTGAGGGGTTGTGGTAATTCTAGTGGTGGGGGTTGGGGTGGTTTTAGGTTTTAGGGGTGGGTTGGGGGTTGGGTAATTTTAGGTGTCGGGGGTGTTGGGGTGGTTTTAGATTTGAGGGGTGGGGGTTGAGGTAGGGGTAGTTTAGGTTTTAGGGATGGAGTGGGGGTTGGGGTTGTTTTATGGGTGGAGGTAGGGGTGGTTTTAGGGGTCGGTTGGGGTTTGGGTAATTTTAGGGGTGGGGTTGGGGGGATTTAGGTTTTAGGGGCAGGGTGGGGGGCTCGGGGTAGTTTTAGGGGCAGGGTGGTTTTAGGTTTTAGGGGTGGGGGTTGGGGTACTTTAGGTTTCAGGGATGGGTGGGGTTGGGGTTGTTTTAGGTTTTGGGAGTAGGGTGGGGGTTGCAGTAATTTTAGGAACGAGGTGGGGGTTGGGGTAGTTTTAGGGGCAAGCGTGGGGGGTTGGTGTGGTTTTAGGGGAGGGGGCGGGGGTCGCGGTAATTTTTAGGGGTGGGGGGCCAGTGGGGACGTATGCTGGAACCATGCATGCTAATCACTAATGCCTTTACCAGGACTGCCTTTGCAACGAAAAATCGTTGTTAAAGCATTCGTGGTAAAGGCATTAGTGGTAACAACGCGGTCGTTGTTCCGACCTCGTTGTTCAGGCATGCATTGTTCCAGCATGCGTTGTTCCGACATACATTCCGCAAGGCTGACAATAAAGTAAGGTTGTCCATGGACCCAAGGGCCCTTAATATAGAGGTCATTGTCGACAGATTTCCCTTGCCCACCATTTCAGAAATGTGCACAGCACACAAACGGGTCAGAGTCCTCTCTACTCTGTATTTGTCTTGGCTTATTATCAAGTACGATAACACCCCAACTCACAGGATCTCACTGCCTTTATTACACCCTTACGTATGTATACATTCAAACGCATGCCCTTTGAGTTGGTGTCGGCAACATCCGTATTTCAGAGAACCATTACATGTATGCTAAGTTCCATACATGAGGTCTTATACTGACAGGATAATGTGCTCGTTTGTGGCACGAATAAAGCAGAACACAATGAAAGAGTTAATCTAGGGTTGGGAAAATTTAGAGAGTATGGTATGACTGTAAGGGCTGAAAAATGTAAATTTTGATGAGAGGAAATTACATAGTTAGGGCATAAGGCCAGCGTGAGTGGTATAGAACCAAAAGAAGAGTTGGTGAATTCAACTGTAAAGTTTGCCACTCCCAAGAGTAAGAAAGAGCTGAAATCCTTCCTTGGGATGATTAAATTCTATAGAAAATGTATCAAAAAGTTTGAAAACAGGAGCTTTCAGATGAAAGCACTGATGAAAGCTAGAGCAGACTTTGTTTGGGATAAAATGTGTGAATCGATGTTTCAGGATATAAAAACTGCTTAAGATGTGCCTCAAAGTTAAGTTCATTTATGCCAGGAAAAAAAGCTATAACAATCACAGATGTAAGCAGAAAAGATCTAGGTGCTGTCTAGTCACATGAGGCTGCAGAAGGCGAGGAAACCATTGCTTTTGCATTGAGATCTTTATGGGGTGCTGAAGTACACTACTCAGTGATAGAGAAAGAAGCCTTGGTCCTTTTTGGGACAAGGAGCAGGTCAAGAAGCTCATTTGGGGTTCTGAATTCAAGGTAAGGGCTGGTCATAAGCCTTTGAAGGAGATTTTTCAAAAAATGGTCTGGATTCCATCACCCGTCGAATCAGGAGGTGGATTGTCAATTTACAAGGATTCACTTTTTCTGTAGCAGATATTCCAGGGATTAAGACCAGAGTAGCTGACTGTCTGTCTAGGTTGGTAGACAGCAAAACTTGTGAAAGTGAAACTCGCGGAAAGAAAATGAAAGTGCTGCAACAAGTGTTTCTGTGGTAACAGATGGAGCGATTATGAAAAATGATAGAAAAAGGAGTTGGAGGGTAATGAAATTCTGGCCAAGGTGAGACAGTCTATTATTAATCGGTGGACCCATCAAGATAAGAATAGGAATGAGTTCAAGCCTTACTGGTGTGTCAAGGAATAATTATCTAAAATGAAGGGCTGTTTATTTAGAGGCACCAAGCTGATTCCCCCTGACAAGGTATGGGAGAAACTCATTAGTAAAGCTCATGTAGGTCGCTTTGGTGTCTCTAAGACAAGAAAAGAGGCTGAGGTTGGATTTATGGTGGCTAGGTATGTGCATCTAAATAGAAAGGCTAATCAGAGATTGTGTAATGTGCAACAAAATTGATAAAATATTGGTCACTAGGAAACCTTCTATGCACACTCGTAAACTTCCAGAGAAGCCATGGAAGGATCTTGACATTGATATAGTTGGCCCCTTGTCTGCAGAGGTAGCCACTCCATGCATTGTGGTTTTAACCGACCTAATCTCCCTGTGGCCTGAAATAAAAATTCTTTCTGATATCAGTTTGAAGAGGATCATAAAATTCATAACAGAAATCTTCGCAACAGAAGGCTTGCCTGACAATGGGGCCCAATTGTGTTTCAAAGAAATGCAAGAATTTCTAGAAAGCAATGGTCTCAAACATCTCTGTTTGGCACTTTACCACCCTGAGACCAATGGGGCCGTGGAACAGTTTAACAAAACTTTAGAGGAAGAAATCTAGCTTGCTAAAGATAACAATGTGTGTTGAAAAAAAGAAGTATATAGAAGGGTGGAAGCTTTCTGACTTACATCTCACCAAACCAAATATAGAACTCCTTTTGAACTATGAAGGGGTAGGAGTCCAAATTCAAAACTAGTCCTAGCCTGGATGAAGTGGCAGAAGGGCTGGGCCGATACTCACACTAGACTCCAAGACTTGAAGAAAAGGAAACATGACTAGGATTTCCACACAAAGGAGAATGAAGTGAGAGTTAGTGGCTGGATAAAAATCAAATGCAGTGTGGGGAGGTACAAACGGTCGAAGTTTTCTAAAGCTGTGAGTGTGATCAAGTTATTTCACAATGCAGCAAAAACTGAAGATGGGAAGATATGGAACTTGGGGAGATCAGTGAAACTTGATCATTTAGTGGTTGATGGCAAATTTAGAAACCACGGCTGACCTAAACTGTAACAGTAAGTATGAAGATAAATGACAGCCAAGTACTGGGTGGGAGAACTGCTCCGTGTTCTTTGAGTGATACCACATTCAAAATACAAACACATCCAGCTGAACCACCAAGGTATTTAAACAGATACTTCACTAGGTAGTGGGAGAGTTGTCATAGCATTCTCCCATAGCAGCATTCCTGACATGTTAGCACATATGTTTCCATTGTATGAATGAATTCAGCTCCTTTCCTCTCGAATATATAGCTATTCATTTAGACTGGTTAAATAGTTTATCATGCTGTATTTGCATGCGATAATTCTTGTAGTTCTAGATCTTATATCCAGTCATTCAGTTTTGATTGTTCTGTTGAGTCATTTGCACTATAATATTTGACATTATTCATCTTTACTTATTTATTGTTTTCCCCCTTTTTCTCCTTTGTCTGTATCACTTATGTTCAGTGAAGAAAGGGGGAGGAAGGGGTATCTCCCTCTTTCCCTTAAATGATTATTGAAACCTTCTGAATGAAGGAAATTCAGAATGTTCGAAGTTGCTGACAGTTAAAATGTTAATGGAAGACAACAGCATGATGGATTCACTCAACTGTGGCTGGGGTGTTTCCAATAAAGCTTCTGTTTTACTTCATCTTGACCCCGGTGGTGTGCCAACCTTTCCCACAGCTGCCCATGTGATGGAGCACATCTGGCTGCCTAAGGAACATGGAGGCCACCCTGATCATGGCACAGCCATATGTTGTGGACAGGGACAAGGGCTGATCTTATGCTGCCAGCAACACAAATGGGAGATTGACCCTTTGAGGGTTGAACTTGGACCACATCTATACTCTCATAGTGTGGAAGTGAGTGTGCAGGCCTTATACTCCCCCCCGGAAATCTTTCCAGCCCCCCAATGAGGACTGTAGTTTGGATATTAAACATGGAGGTTTAAACAAGTCACCCACTGTGTAACTGTGTAAAGTTGAGACTGGGGAAGCCCACTAACACTCTGGTTTATTCCCCTATTTGCAAGTAATTCAAATTTAGGAGAATTATATTGGTACTACAAGGGATGATAATCATCTTACTTTACTATACCCCAACGACTGAGCACCTCAGAAACCAACTGCAGGTGAAATTATCCCTCCAATTTACCAACCATCCAATATTCTTTTGTTTCATGGCAAGGGACTGAGTGAGGCCAGACTTAATAACAGCTTCTACAAAATCTTGAAGCAATTGCACTGGAACACAACCAGACCACACAGAGCTAACATATGCCCTACTTCTCAATGTTAGAAATGCAGTTGGTATTACTGCAACATTCTCCACATTTTGTGGTCCTGTCTCAATCTTGCCCAGCTCTAGTCACTGATTTGGTTATCCATAAGATTGTTCTACGGTTTTCTCTTCCTAATTTCTATCACCCTCGTCATGCTACAATACATGTTGGAAATCACAGGTCTGACCACACACTGGAGGAAATGACTTATGAAGGCCCTCTCTCTTGTGAGACTGTGCATTCACAGACTTTCAAAAACTCCAATGGCCATGACTCACTAAACCTGGTTCACGAAAATTATGACCATGGCAAATCATAAAATGATATTATATAAACGCAGTGATCAAACCAACTTCTACTATATGACCTGGAGACATTATACAAATTCCTGTGCATCCAGACCTGAGTAGGTGAAAACCACATATCTGATTATAAGCTACACATTTGACAAAGGTACTTGTCACACTGTCTATTGATACACTACCCAGCCCTCCGACCTTATTGTGCCTCCCATCAATCGCCCACTTCATGAATTCCCATTGTATCACCTGCACTAAGCACACTGGCACACATTGTGGTTCTACCCTCACCTCGTCTCATACCTTGTTTTGTACCACAGCTCATTGACTAAACTGTGAAGTACGAGGCACCTCTATATAGAATTAGTATCTCCCCATCTCACTTGTGGTGAGTGATTTCTCTCCTGCTTCTGTCATTTGCAGCTCCACATAGGACAAAACAGTCAATTGAAGATGGCCTCATATGGGGTTCCAGTTGAACCACTCTTAAACGAATTGCGTCCCCAGTCTAACAACATAACTTGTATTTTTGACACTGCTCCCCAACACCACTATCTCTAGCCTCCATGACCTTCATGTCCTCGGCAGCCAGTCACTGCTTCCACCGTTACCCCATACCAAGGTTCAAGGTGTACTGTCAGTTCCTCCCATCAGATAATCTCTTCTTCTATTACATTTGCAGTGTACTAAGATTTATTAGTTCAATAGCTTGATATTTAAGCTCCCTGTTTCTGAATGACATGCTAAAACCCAATAAATAATTGTTTAAAAGAAGGCACATGTCTGAAGGTTATTATTATTAACTGTATTCAGTTATTACAAACCATTAAACCACACAGATCATAGTAAAACAATACAATAAAATTGGATGAAGCAAAATAACAATACAGTGGAAAGCTAAAACATCATAGGGCCAAAAGAGAAAGAAGAGCACCATATTAGGTTATCACATAAGACAATCATACAGCAGCTAATGAGGACTAAAATGAATATGCAAAATGCAAAAAAGTACAACAGCGATATTATTTAAAAAATTTAAGACTTTTTCGTTTATACCATGCGCTTTGGAGATATAGAGCATGTACAGCAAATGGGTCTTCTTCCTTAAAAGTCAACAATGCGGATGAGCGGTCTAGAAAGCCCAGCCAGAACAATCCATTTAGAGCAGCTTGCTGAATATACTGAGCAAAAAAAGAGAAAATGCTCCTCGGTCTCATTATGACAAGAGCAAACGCTGCACACTGCAGAGCTCCCGATGTTACCTGACCAACTAGTTGAAAATGCTGCAAGGGAAAGAATGCCATAGTGAAGTTTTAGGTAAAGGGATCTCGCAAAACATGGGCAAATAGGTCCTAGAAATTAACCCATCAACTACTAAATTTATGGGGATAACTACACGCAGGTCCTTCAGAGGCAGAATGAAGGTTGATGGTTGTCAGATAGAACAGGTTAAACATTTTGACTGCCTAGGGGTACGGCTACCGGACACCATGAATTGGGCCCATCAATTGAAGAAGAGTAAAATATCCCTTAATCAGAAAGCACGCCAAATTGGTAGGAAATGCAAGGCAACTGCAGGGGGCACTGTGTCTCCGGCCCTTAATATATGCAGAGACATGGCAGTGTTGGCAGCCGTTTACAGGGCAGAGGTATGGGGGTATGCTGATGCATCTGCTCATACAACTGTACACCCCTGGTTCCGTTGAGGTTAGACCTAACACTACATCCTATTGACTTGATATCGTTGTTAAAACCTCTATTATACTGGGTGAGGATATGGCCAACCCTGGAGTTGACACCCTACAGGAACTCCCTAGTAGACCTCATCTTCTGCGATAGACAGGTCTACACTCCCTAGCTGAAAAATGTTAAGACACAGTGCGAGATGTTGACAATGGCATAGATTTGGAAGTCACTAACAGTAGCTGCTAAAGGAGCTGGACAGAAAGTTAAAAAAGTGTACTGGGAAAATGTTTTGCTACGGATGAGGTCTGACCATGTTGGGAGTTTAACAGTGCAGTTTCTGAACGTCAAATGCTCACCAAATTTTGAAACTTATATGGACAGAATCTAACCGTCCTTAGCAGAACATTTGTATGTCCAACTCAGGTATGGCTCATTGCCCTTAAGATCATTCATAGCTCAGTGGGACAAATCAGGTGGCTCCTCAGAGTATTGTCCCTGTTTCCTACTGGTAAAATTAATGGAAGATCATTCCCCGTACTCACAGCCACGCAAGGAATGGATAATTGATGTCTGCAAGTTGGTGGGTGTATTGGAAGGCTTTAAAGAATCTTAAAAAGTGATCTGAAGACAACAATAGTCTTTGGCGTAGCAAAGTACTTAGAGCAGGCTTGGAAGATTAGAATGAAGGGAACCCATAATGTTTTAGTACTAGCTATGGTGTATATTTTGACTGTGTACAAACTCATTATGATGGAACACTGTATAAACTTTTAAATTAAAACTCTACAGAGAAAATGCTCTCTTGAGGTAGTAACAGTTTTTATTGAGTTTTAGTTTTTAAAAAGATTTTATAATTATATGTTTAAGATTCAGTGCTCTGGCAACCTCTCGCTAGAAGGGACTACTTAGACAGCATACCAGACACATCAAAGCCCACCTGCAGGTCTTTGTAGAGGTTTTTGCTGCTAATGAATTTCCTTGTGTATTCTGAAGGATGTTTTGGTTAATTGATAATGTGGGCTGAAATGTGTGGTTTTAACATATAATATTTATTGTATTTATCTTAAGTATTTTACTTGCATGATGCACTTTGATGATCTTTTGACCAAAATAAAATTTATACTACTAGTATCTAGAACATTTTTATAGTAAAAAGATGCTTTAAAAGTCAAAAAAGATTCAGTGAGCATGTCTACAGATCTAGGGGCTGAGAGTTTAGCATGATGCCTTTCCCAAAATCTCACTTTTAGAAGTTGCAGGGTACCCTGGCCAACGAGTTCAGCGAATTCCAGAGAGCTCCTAAGCTAAGTTCCATCAGGTTCACCTTGATGAATCTTAACCAGGAGACCTTCTGTAGGCCTACCACGGTTGTCAACAAGACTCTCCATGTAGGGCTTCAGTACATCCAGCTTCTAGATGAACACCCAGTAAGCTAATGGTGGAATTTGGCCACCAGGCCCAATGGCCTTAGCCCAAGGTCAAGCTGAACTGGTAGCAAGGGACAACTCTGGGGGAGTACTAATAGCGGCGGCACACACATTTTTTCCTCACCACCCACTTTAGTCAAATCAGAGTAGGCCCATAGCTCACCTCCATATAGTGCTGCAGTTAAAGCCTGCACCCTGTATATTTGAAGGGGAGTGTTGATAGGATAAGACTTGGTAGGTTTCACAAATTTTAGTATGGCCCTTTCCCTGTATTTTTATATAGCAACACTCTTTTGTATCTGGGCTTCCCACGAGGTAGAGTCTGATATCCAAATGCCAAGGTAGTCAAGTGTGACTCCATGCAGCATTATACAACCCTTAAAGTTTTGAAGACCATACAAATTATCTCAGCTGTGTTCAGCTCAAAACCACAATAGTCACAGAAGAGGAAAAATCACTGCAACAAAATTGGCAACCCCCAGCAGTATCTGACAGCAAGAGGGTGTTGTCAGTAAACTATAAGGCAGGGATCTTGGTGCCAGCTAAAATGGGCGAGTCATTTTGGCAAACGAGTAAGAAGTCCATACAGCCATTGATAAATAACAAAAAAAAGGTTGGGGGCCAAGTCACAACCATGGCAAGCCCCTCTTTCTATGGGAATGCACCTAATCAATTCACCATGAGGATCCCATTTAACCTGGGCTCATGCAGTCTAATTAAAATATCTATAATGTCATGGGGCATCCCATGCTACCTCAGTACACTCTACAGTTTCTCTCTCTTGACCAAATCAAATACAGACCAAAGGTCTACAAAGGTGACAAACAGGCTTAATGCGCTAAAGTCCACCGTTTTCCACTTGGGGACCAGCAATGAAGTTTTGGTCGACAGTGCCCACCTTATCTTGAAAGCCAGCTTGAAAATAGGTTATCACTTTACTGTTGGCTAGCCACCCATTAAGTTTATCAAGAATTTGTCTGCAGAAGATTTTTTGGATTTAATCTAGAAGCCTAATGGGTAAGTAGTTCTGCAGCAGATCCCTTGGTCCTTTGCTATGTAAGGGGACAACCTTTGCACTCTTCTAGGTCTGGGGCATAGGGGCACCCGCTAAGATGGCTTTCGAGATTGCATTGCAGTAAGGGGCCCAGACATCAAAATTAGATCGAAAAAGGTCCCTGGGAATCTTATCTGGGCCGCAGCCTTCCCATTTTTTTTGCAAGACTGCAGCCCTTTTTGTATCAGTTAAGGAAAAAGTGCACTTGTTGCTCATGGTGGCAGTCACCACACTCTGCCAGAGAAGTGGTGACTACAACTACATACAAGTTAGAAGTCAAGGCGGTAATTCCATACAGAGTTTTAAAATTGTTCACCCACTCTGAACCCTGGATATGAATTTCTGGGTGCATTGCTGCATGAGAGGAGCCATGTTTAACAATGTGCCAAAATTTAACAGTATCTTTTTTTGTTGCTGCATTTAAGAGTTCAGGCCATAGGTCATCATATCAATTGGCTTGGACTGATCTAAGTGCAGCTTTATATTGTGCCTTAGCTAATAGGATCACACTTTTATGCCCTCCTTTGATAGCTTTGAATAAAGCACGTTTAGCTCCCTTACAGGCAGAGTTAAAACACACATTGGATTTAGTTGGTTTCCTGGCAGATTTATAATCCTTCGAAAACCCTCCTAAAGCTTAGTAAAGTTAATGTTATGCCTAGTTCTCTGTCATCTAGCGAGTCTGTCTGAAGTAAATATCCTTGCTGTGCATAATTCTTCAGCTCTTTTTGTCATTCGCTCGCCAGATTCCTGTTTACTACAAAGATACTGAAAACATTAATTGAGCCACATAGTCATTTTTATCACCATTTTACATCAAATGTTTACATTTTCAAATATGCCTGTATTGGTTTTCATAGAAGCAGGTTATAAATGTGGAAAAAGTTCCACTTACTTATCCTCGCCCTGCCTTTCTCGTTTTTCCCTGCAACTCCACACACTTCCTGCCAGTAAGTCTCAAACCAACCCATACTACTGAAGGGTAAGATAAAGATTCTTTTATAATTTTTTTTATTGTTTAGTTGTTAAAAAAATGCAGTATGATTATTTTAAGAAGTCATTAATTGCCTCTGGCACATGTCCTTGAACATGTTGTTTGGTTGTGCTAACAGAGCATTAGCCATATACATCTTTAGGCAGGCTCCCTGTTAAACCTGCCAGCTGGACTTAAATATAAGGTATAATTTTGGTGCATAGAGTAACTTGATGCCAAATTCTCCTGCTTAGAGGCTGTAGCATCCCTTGTCAATAATATTGCTGCAAACATTTTCTTGTTTTGCATTAATTTCGGATCATATTGGAATAGGGTGTTAAGATATTTCTTTCGCTCTTACCATTACCACCAAACTTGAGCAATTATGCTGCACCATGAGCCTGTGCGTTTTGCATATCAAATTTAATTAGCCTCTAGGAATACTTTTTTTTTGGCAGTTTGATTACAGTGGATATTTATCATACGCAGTTGCGTACGTTATTGGGCACATTCAATGAACGCCCGTAAATACAGAAATATGAGTGTTTCCAATATTTCACTGGGCAGGCCTCCTAGATTGCCTGATCTGTTGGGGAGGGCAAAGCCAGTCGTTATTTTGGAGTGGGTTGTTGAAAGGGGGTTTCAGAATGTTTAAGGCATGTTCCACTTAAAGGCAAAGCAGGGACAATGGCCTCTTAAATGAAGGAATGTGTCAGATAAGTAGACGAGAGTTTTATCAGACCAGCTGGCCCAACAGTGCCAGCCAGACATATTAGCATCCTTCAGACATGATGTGCGGTGGTATTTATACTCAGCGGGCATGCCACGGAGTTGTGACCTCAACGACTGCACGTAGCACGCACTGTTTCTTCCTCGCAGACTGTCAGCTCATTCTGTGGGCCAGATTTACTAAATCAGCAGTCAAGCAAAATCACATCAAAACCGTGAAAACCCTCACAGGGGTATTTACTTTCTGAAAGATGAACATTTATAAGAACATTTTGGCCCAGATTTAGAAACATTTGCTCACTGGGTTTGCATCACATAAGTGACACAAACCTCTGCAAAATGGTTTTTGGATTTAATTGCCACAGCAAAACTTTTTTTAAGCTGGAAAGTTTCCTAAAAGTAAGGCGAAGAACTGCAGAGCTCTCTGCTCTGCTCTGCTCCAAGCGAGTGTTCCTTGGGTGGTACACAGGTGTTCCCGCGCTACCAACCATGATTTTTGGTGCATAACCCTATCTGCTAACATTATTAGACAGGGTTTAGCACCAAAGGATAATGCCACTTTGAAGCAGGCATAAAAAGGGCAAATGCCTTTATTTCTCCTAACTTTTCACACTTTGCAGGTGTGCTGCACTGTACATCACAAACCCTAAGTGGGAAAGATTAAAGTTAGTCTAAGTATAGTTTTGAACTGCAAGGGAACCCTTCCAGTACACTACTATGGTGCAAAGGTATGTGCCTGGCACAAGGCTGTCTGACTCTGCACCAGCTCTAGGGAGCGACCAGGATAGTGTCAAAGTTTAGTAGATATGGTGCTTCCCTGCTCTCTCCCTTTCATGCAGCACAGCACTAGTTGATGAGCCGCATTTATGTGACACCTTTGTAAATCTGAGCAATAGTGAATTGTGTTGCATGCAACTTTGCATCAAGAGAATATTACTTAGTTGTAAGTTGGACTGATCAATGCAAGCACCCATAGTTTTTGGTACAAATCCCAATATACTAAGATAGATTAAGGTTTTCATAAGAAAAGAACACCTAGAAGCCAGCACTAACAAGGACAAATGTTTAAATTTTGCCAAACACTCCACTTAGTCCGTGTGCTGCACATATACAATGCGTGGTATGTTTCAGAATCTGTAGAGGCATAGAATATTGTACTGGACAGATATAACTTCTGTACTAATTCAACACTAAACAGCACACACACAACTGCACCGTGGTACAAATGTTCTGGGTGGCGCTAGGCAGCCTATTTGTGTGCCAGCATTGGGACTGTGAGCAGCAGCAGCCTTGTGTTGCAGCTCTGCACTAAAAAATACATGATCTGCCCTTGCATGTTTTAATTAGGATGTGTAAAGCTTTGCAACATCGTTTGCCTCCACTTTCAAAGTTTTTTTGAAACTCTGACAACTGTCTAAGCTCCATGAACACAACTGAAAACACTCCACAAAGAGTATTTTATTGCATCTCACACAAAATATACTTTTTGTGTGAGACGCTAGAAAACTATACTACAAAAAACATTTCTTGAAATTGTTGCATTGAAGTCTATGTTGAAAAATCACTAGCTGCAAAACAGTACTTAAAAAGTGGGCTGCGTGGAACCCTTTAGGGGTTAAGGTTGTGAAGTCCCTACGACCAGATCATGACAGTCAGTGCAGTTTTAGATGGCCTGTGGCTTCCGGGTGCAGAGTTGTCCTGAATGTCCATGGTGGCGAACGGGACTTGCGTTGAAGTCAATTGCAGGGAGCTACTGATGACAAACGACCTGCTGGAGGTCGAGCTGTGGGGAACTCTTCTAGGGTTAAGGTTGTGTAGGTCCTGCACATAGGCCACAGAAATCAGTTCACTTCTACCTGGTCTGTGGGATCCGGGAGTGCAGAGTTGTCCTGGCTGTCTATATTGCTGAACAGGACTCGCGCTGGTGCTGTTTTTACCGCTTACATGATGGTGCTGACAAATGGACACAAACTCTCCGCTGGGGTCAGGTTGCAGATGTTGGATGCAGGCTGCACGCTGTTCTCTGCAACTGCAGCGTCGAGTGTGGGAGTTAGTTACTGAACTGGCTACCAATAAGCCTTCGCAGGTGCTGAATTACTCTGGGAACTTCACAGGATCTGGGGGAGCGGTGTAGCAGTCTGAAACTTGGAGGCAGGCAGGACTACAATTCTCAGAAGACACTGGACTACATGGCTTTCGTCGATGCCACAGCGGGCTCGATGGCAGGTGAAACTTTGGATCATGTGAGCATTTTTACCTGCAGTTTGCAAGGGACTAGTGCCAAAAGTCCAAGGGAGTCTGAGGGGGCTTCTGGTTTGCACAAGGGTCCCTCAGGTCAGGAGTGGTGAGTTTCAGCCAAGAATGAGGGTCGTTCACGCAGTTCCCAGTCTGTTGCCTCAGGGATAGAGTATCTCTCTTTTGCTTTGGTGCAGTAAACAAAGTCCAGTTGTCGTGATGCAGAGCTCCTCCTGGTTCTCCTTTGAAGTTAGTTGATCAGAACTGAGGTGATGGTGTCAGGGATGTCCCTTAAATCCTGGATTTAGGAGAGTTAGAGCCGTGGAGACTACAGCCAATGGGCAGCTGGCTCCTACAGCTAATCCACCCCTGAGGTGACTACATCCAGTGGGAGAGGTCACCTTTAGCTACCCAGAACTCCCTATACTGCTACTCCTAAGATGCCAGAAATCAACATTTAATGCACAGATCAGGCTGCTCACTCTAGAGGTGTTGTCAGTCTTTTAGGGGTGTGTACAGTCCTGCATATCTAATTTCCCTCCTGTCCATGAGCAAGTGTGCCTGGGGTAAGGGGGTGGCTGTTTCCTCCACTGGGGGAAATCACAGATGGCCATCAGGGGCGGTAAAGCCTTTAAAGCTCACTGCCCTGATGGCTCTATTCACTAGCCCGGCTGGGGTCGGGAGGTGTGACCTCCTTCCTGCCTCAACCTTTGTTTCTGTCTTCTGGGAGCTCCCAAGTTGCCTGGCAGGAGATCAAAAACTTGTCTTGGCAGCAGCAAGCACAAAAAAAAGCACAGGCTGACTGGCCAGAGCACAAAGAATGGTGGCAAACAGATGGGTAACCTCTAGTGTGCCACCTGAATGCATGCTAGTCGTCCTTCGACACCAGATTCAGGTTGGGAGAGAGAAAGCAAGTTGTTTAATGCCAAACCTGACATACCTAGGCGGTACCATAGTGGAGCTAGCTGCCTGGGTCTGCCTGGTATTAAGTCCCATGTTATCCTATGGACCAGCCTGCACTTATAGTGTAAATTAATAATAAGGATGCAGTAGAGACATGCAAGCTCATGTCTATATGCTTGCACCCTAAATATAATGCACCCTGCCTCCTGGGTTGCAGACGCCTACCTTAGGGGTCTCTGACATATAGGTAAGGCAGTGTATGGGACTGTGTAACTCATGGTGCGGGCACAGTCAATCTCGAGCAATTTGCATAATTCTGGCATTCTGCAGTGGCAGGCCTGCCATCAGCAATTTGTGTGGCTCACGTAGGGTGGAACAAACTTGTGCTGCAGTGTGGGGACCCCTTTACAACCTATGCCCTGTGTACCATTTACTTGGGGCTTATAAGCGGGTAACGTCTTGCCAATCAGTAAATCACCATGTTGACAAATCAATTTAGGGAGAGAGCACAGAGTCATACACATCAGCACTGGAGGCAAAAAGTGGGGGTGACCATACACAAAGGGGCACTCTCCTATACTCAGTTATATGGTGAAGAAAAGAAAAGGAAACCCATGAACTGTAACAAGCAGCAAAACAAACTTTTCTTCCAATAACATAAAACGTACAGCTGTTTTCCTGGCCTTTACAGAGGCATGTGAAATAGGAAGATGTGTCTGTGCACTTTCTCATTTCTTTCAGCTGGAGTATTTATCAGCAAAAACTCCGAAAAGTGTCTAAAAGGAGTGCCACTTTATATATGGCTGTGCCACCCCTCCGATCCTGTGGCTCAGTGAACCACTGCAAGGGCCTCTGTTTAACGTTGAAGGCCATTCAGCTTCTCCTCCTTCTGAGACAGGTCATATGAGCAGCACTGTGTTGGGTAACAATGAGCCTGGCCTATCAGATGAACATGCACTTTACATAATAGAGTCAGGATATACAAAGACGGTGTTTGGAATCACAGGCGTTTCTTTGTGGTGCGCTGAAATCTTTACTTCCGGGTGACTTGAAATAAGTCAATGATCGCTCAGCAGCTGCGATTAGAAGGAAAGGCTGCGGGCACCCAGGAATCCTTTGTGGCTGAAATGGATTTGATTGACATGTTAGCTCTACAGGCCCAGTGTTCGGCTTTCATACAGGCCCACTTCACTCCTTTGACTACGCTGGTGTAACTAAGGTTTAAGGTGGGAAGTGAACTTCGCACATATGTGCAGTGGAAAAGTAAACTTCGCAGAGCTCTGTACCAGTTATGTATGACTGCGTGTAGCCGCACCCCAATTACATGGCCAGGGAAGAAAAAAGGAAAACTGCGACCTGTAATAAACCTTTAGGAAAGCACTTCCTGTGTCCCTAGGTAAAGGCTAGGTACATCGCCAATATGTTATTGCGGTGCATCAATGTAAAATGAATTAAAAGCTGGCAAAACAATCAAACGCCCCACAAAGTGTTAAATATGCAATATGCAACAGACTCCAAGTTTAGGTACCTATATGACCATAATATACAAATGTGTGGCAAACAATCGACTTTCCAACCTCTTTACCTGAAACACGTGAGCGGTAATGCAAAAACGTGTCGATTTGCTTAATCTTGAGAATCTGTTCAGCGGGCGTTGAGAACAGGCTTCGATTGAAATATACATCGTGGCGCTCTAAGGTAAAGTCGAAAAGTAAAGCTCGCAAGGTTGAGTTCAGATAAGCCACCAGGGGCACTTAATTATTCATGTTCTTCCAGCCAAGATGCGCCTCACCCAGAACTCACTTGTGAGTAATTATACTCCAAGCCCACCAAAAGGACCATTCCTGGGAGAGACCTTCATTTAGATTGTCAAAAACAGGTGCACTGCCCCATAAAGCAGCTGTGCACAGGTGCAATATGAGGCAGCTGCGAAGCAAGGCCCTAACGCTAACAAGGTAAATGGTCCTCCTTCTTCTGCCCACGTAGACAGTAAGAGACATTGATAATTATGGCCGAGTTGACTTCTGACACCCTAGGGTTACTTACTGGATTAATGAAACCTATATCCATTGAATGGGTCATGATACATCCCCAGGTATCAAGGAGGCTTCTTTTCTATAGTCCTACTGTTTCGCTCCCCAGACCTTGAAAGGGTTCTCTACAGGAGTGGGATCACAAGTCCTGCCCCAGCTTCTGAAAGAGCTTGGATTCCAGCACTGTCCGAAATTGGAATGAAACTTAAGCCTCTACTGCCCGGTTAGCTACTCGTCAGTAACATGCCTTGCTGAATCCCATGTCCAGTGCTGTCCCCCCTCCGCTACTGCAATGGAGGAGTCACCAGCAGAGGCAAGGTAAGGAAAACAATAACTCCAAAGTCGTTACATTTGTGAGCGAGAATGTGTGCGAGTGAATGTGTGAGAGTGTGCATCTGTGAGTGTGTTTGTGAGTGGAAGTGTGTACCTGAGAGTGAGTGAAAGTATGAGTGAGGATGGGTAGGACTGAGTGGGAGTGAGTCACAGGGGACTGAGTGTGGGAGGAGAGAAAGCAGGTGAAGTAGTGTGGGTTAGTATGAGTGAGTTAAAATGAGTGAGGGGAAGTAAGTGAATGTGTGTTTTAGTCTCTTTGTGAATGTGGGTCACTGAGTGAGAGTAAGAGAGAGTTAGGGTGACAGTGAGTGTCTGTGTGTGTGTCACAGAGAAGGAGTGAGAACCAAAGACTGAGTGTGTAAGAGTGAGTGTGAAGATGTATGGGTGATGTGATTGTGAGTGAGTGAAAGTGAGTGACAATCGGTGAGAGTGAAAAAGAATCAGTCTGTTTGTGAATGAGAGTATGTGTGAGTCTGTGAATGAGAGTATGTGTGTACCTAAGAGTAAGGGAAAGAGTGAGTGGAACTATGGCTTGTGCTGTCAAACGTTTGGTTATGTTTGTCCTAAGGGTGGACAAACGTGGCATATGGGGAAATGGAGAAAACCCATGAGAAAATACTTGACATCTTAGTGGTATTTTTCACATATGGAACACCCATATGTGTGCCATTCATATGGGTGACATGAATGACAAAATGTGTTATATTACATGTACTTTTACTTTTATTTTGCATTAGATAATTTCGACTTTTACATACAACTATTAAGAATGTTAAACACATCCAATATACATTGTAGCTGGTGGGGAATAGGGCAGAGTAGATGGATTGAGGTAAGATAATCGAGTGCCAGGAGTCCTTGCAGTAAAGAGAGGTGTGGAAGTTATCACACGTGATTGCGGTAGGTGTAACACCCCATACAGAAGTAGATGTAGTTTGAGAGATTCTGGCCATGGCAGCTAATGGCTGAAGCTTTCCTTAGGTACAATCCAAAGGAACATCGTGAGAGCTGTTGTTGCATACAGTTGTGTGGGTACTTGACAATGAGCAGGCAGAGAGCCCCACACAATGAAAATTAGGGTATAGTTCATGTATATTGATGCTAGTCCTTGTGTCTGTGTTAGCTTCCTTAGATCAAAGGCTTGTGGTACGAGATTAGAGGATGCACATGGGAGTTCCCATGCTGGTGGGAGGGGAGTTTATCACAATTGTGATTTCTTGACCTGGGATTCATGTCCTGCTTGTGCCTGTGAACGTATGTTAAAAACCCACCTGTGTTCTTCATTACATTTCGGACTAGCAGAGAGATTTTGGATTTTCTCATTTTACCTGCAGGATTGAGGAACTTGCATTTGATTGTTCGGTGTCAGTCCCCACTAGAACTTCTTTGTGAATTTACCTTATTAGGTTCTTATGTAGGTCTTCCTGCACTTTGAGTACCATTAGCATTCGAGGAGAATTTGGGCAATGTTTTCATCTGAGTTCACCTTGTAGAGACAGTCTGAATGTGAAATCTCATGCCATCTGCAGTTTTGCTCCTACAAGTCCAAAAGTGTAAGGCACCTATTCACAAAGGTAAACTTACACACAAGTAAATTCACACATGTAAATCTACTATTTGCAGTAAATGTACTGCTTTTGGCTACTTACCATTTACAAGTGTACATTTACTACAAAGAGTAAACTCACAGGTCCCCACAGGACACCACCTCCATCATAAACTCAGTCAACTCAGGGGCCCCAGCTGACCAATGCCATCACCACATCTTCACATCTTCAAACTAGGTGAAGCCAAAATCAGCCACGTACTCACCACATTGTTCAAAACCTCAATTACCATTGCCACCTTGCCCGAGGACTGGAAGCCACACAAGTCAACACCCTACTATAGAAACCATCGAACTCAACAAATACTGACCACTCTCCCTGCTCCTGTACCCAGCCAAAGTTTTATAAAAAGGCATCAACCTATAACTTGCCTAACATCTGGAACGGAACCTGCTACTCAACTCATCCCAATCCTGATTCCTCAGCAACCACAGCACTGAGACAGCTCTCATTGCATCTGCCGATGACATCTGAGCACTACTCGACCAAGGAGAGACTACAGTGTTGATCCTTCTAGACCTCTCAGCAGGCTTCGGTACGGTCTCCCACCACACACTCATTACAAAGCTGCACAACATAGGAATCTAAGGAACAGCTCTCAGATGGATTGCCTCTTTCCTCACCGGAAAAACACAAAAAGTCCCCCATCGCACCTTCATCTCTAAATCCAAGGAAATCATCTGTGGAGTATACAAAGGATTGTCCCTCAGCACCACCCTCGTCAGCACCTATATGAAACTCTGGCCAGCATCGTCAAAACTCATGGACTCAATATCATATCCTACATTGTCAACAGACAACTTTTCCTTTTCAACTTTGAAGACACCACCAAAACCTAAACCAACTTCCACAACTGCATGGCAGATGTTGCCAGCTGGATGAAGGACAACTGCCTAAAGCTCAACATGGACAAGACAGAGGTACTGATCAATGGAAGCAAAAGCCCTCCATCGGATGCATACTGATGCCCCTCAGAACTCGGACCTAATCCTACCCCCACTGACTATGCTAGGAACCTAAGCATCATTCCAGACAACAAGCTAACTGTGATGACTCAGGTCAACTCTGTCTTCTCCTCCTGTTTCTCCAACCTCCATTTGCTTTGATAGTAAAATAGTTACCTCAAAGCTCCATCACCCAGGCCCTCATCTCCAGCCGAATGGACTATGACAACGCTTTCTATGCAGAATCGCAGCTCACTTCCTCCGATGACTACAGACCATATACAACGCCACAGCCAGACTCGTTTTGGATCTACCAAAACTAATCCACATCATCCCTTACCTCGGGGAACTCCATGGCTTCCTTTACAGAAAAGATACCAGTTCAATAACCTGACCCATACAGAAAAGGCCCTACACAACTGCAGACCTACCTACTTGAACTACCGTCTGAACTTCCATCAGCCCAACATACCTCAGCTCTTCTTCTTTTTCTCCAACCCTCGCTCCCCCTCCCCCCCGAAACTGATGTAGCAGATGCAGGGGACACTCCTTTTTCTGCCTAGCAGCAATGACATGGAACAAGCTACTCTTTTGTCTCCAGACCTCCCCATCTTTTCCAGAGTTCAAAAAGTCCCTGAATAACTGGATATTCGGCTAATCAGTTGGACCCTGCCAGCACAAGAAGCGCTCCAGAGTTTTTTTTAATTTCTCAAGGGGAGTTTCTTTCTATTAGTTACCTCATCAGTTGTTTCTGTGTTTTTGAGGCATTTATCATTGAACTAATGGCTTTCTTGTCATATGTTTATGGGTTTGCAGGTTTTGCAGTCCTCTGATTGATGGTTTCTGTTATATCCTTGAAGGGAGCACATTTGCTTCATTTAGGATGTCAAATCTTATTGTGCAGATTACGGATAGTGTCAGACATTATTTGTGGGTTTTACATCTCCCCAGCTGAGATCACCTTGTAGAGACAGTCTGAATGTGAAATCTCATGCCATCTGCAGTTTTGCTGCTACAAGTCCAAAAGTGTAGGGACCTATTCACAAAGGTAAACTTATGAAAAAGTAAATTTACACACGTAGGGGAATCCAGGACACACATGCACTTTTTACTCCATTAGAAAAAGCCTTTTTGGCATGTGTGAGTCAATGGATTGTGTTCACTTGCAACTCTTCATGACAATTTGGTGTCTGAAAATAGTGTCCAGTCTGCTAGGGAAATGAAGATGGTATCCATGAGTGAGGATGCCCTGCCATTAAAGAATGAAGGGATAGTTTGTTGATTGCTACATTGTGGAGAGCCGAAATCAAACATTTCATGAAAGAGACTTTTTCAAGTATCTTTCCATTTGAGTCTTTATTTGGATAGAGTTGTTTTAGAAAGGGGGCTCCCAGGGGTCACCTGGGTTCTATAGCAGCTTCTTTGTCCTCACCACACTATTCCTACCTTGTTGTTGAAGTCCCCTGCTAAGATGACTTGGCATTCTGAAGGAATGTTGTTCTCAATGTGTCTTCCGGATATGCTAGAGGGACTTTAAATTCCGTTGAGATATGGCATTAGGCATATAAATTTCCTACCCTCAAAGTTTAACTGTCAAGTACATTAGTGTCTATTATCTGTACCTCTTGAATAGTAGCTGGAGCCTAGACTATCTTGTTAAATTTATTTAACCTCTGGCTGTTTTGTAGTCCTCTGGAATTTCTACCACCTTTGACTGCACGGAGATGGATTACACCAGGAGTCAGATTGAAAGAAAAGCCCAGGACAGAGATGGCTGGAGAGTCCTTGTCGATGGCCTGTACCCGAGGAGGGGTAGTAGGCATAGGTATATTGTTTGCTTTTGCAGCAAGATTAAGGGCCTGATTTAGACTTTGGTGGACAGATTACTCCGTCACAAACGTGACAGACATCCCATCTCCATAGGCTATTTTGGGACTGTAAAATGGTGAATGGGATATCCGTCACATTTGTGACGGAGTAACCCATCCACCGAACTCTAAATCAGGCCCTCCGCCAAACTCTAAATAAATCCTGATAGCTGTGAACCCTTGTGGTTCCCAAGGGTTTAGGCAGCATATTTCTTGTAGCAGAATCATGCCCTAATCTTGGGCAATTATTTTCCTTCCGGGTCTGATGCCTTGGCCACAATGCCAAATATGTCCCACATAAAATTTGAATTGCAGGCTTGATGTGCGAGACTAGTTAAAATGAGCCCTGCATTTCAATATTATGCCCTGCTGATTGTTCATAGTGAACTCTCCCCAATATTTATGGGTCATGATTGACACTGTGCTCATGGTAAAGTGTCTTAGTTGGCTGTACATTGCGTTCTTCCTTGACCCAGATCTCTGAATGTTTATTTGAGTTCTCTACTATGGCTTTAATGAAAAGTTGACTGAAAATCCCAAAGAGGTTACTTTCAACTGAGCCTTGAAGGTTCATTTCAATTGCCATTGTCACAATCCTATTTTCTTTAGTCTGTCAAGATGAAATGTGGTCTAACTGGGTCATGTTTTCCAGGATAGGCGTTGGGCTATATGTTGTTCAGGTTTAATATGCAGCAATGCTTATTCATTTGCTACCCCCTCTGGTAGACTATATGGGAATTTCGTCAGCCACTTATTGATGCTATGGTTTGCATTTTGAGGCTTTAAATTGCTTTGTTATTGGGAGAATTTTCTCTTCATTGATACGGTTTTATTCCACTGCACCCTAGAGTAAGATTCTTACTTGCTATGGCAGATTTATAACAGGATTTCTTCTCCTTATATAGACTATTAGGAAACTGGTGCCTGTTCTAATGTAGATTATGCCTTGATTATGTGCTTGCTTTTGTGAGTTAAGTCTTTCTATGAAACATACATCCTCTCTTCGAACTCCCCCTGGTCCAAGAGTCTTTGACAACCAAAGGCATGCTTTGTTTCGTAGGAATATTACTGATGGACTGGGTGTTGCAGGCAGGTTTATGATGAAGACGTTGTTGCTGTTTCAAATGTTTTTTTTAATCCAATTGATTGGCAAATAATGGGTCAGTGTCGATATCGATATTGTTGGTTGCCATTTTTTCCCAGTCTGGTTCCATCACTGAGTCCATGTTTAGAAATAAGTTCAGTTCTTTAATGTTGGTATTGAGACACATTTGTGGACCCATAAAGAAAGGTCTTTCTCGCTGCAACGTTTCAGATTCCACCATGTTTGTGGTTCCAGATTTATCTTGGCACATGGTTTTAACCTTAGGTTGAATCTGTGGCCTGGTGCACGAGATAATGCCCACTGGAACATTTGGACCTCTGAGAAGTGGGGTAGCAGTTTCTTTGTTTGCAAGGCCTGTTGGTGATAAGTCCCTGGAAAGTGCGCTTCACACAGATTTTGTTCACTAGATGCTTCTGTATTTGGTTTCGGCCTTGTGTGGTTGAAAATTGTAGTGTTTTGATTTCTTCTTTTAGTTGTATGACATGATCTCTTAGGGAGAAGTACAATTTCATCAGTGCTCCAATCTCTTGTTCGATTTTGACTTGGTGGCTGTGAATTGATGTCTTCCTGGTGGATCTTCTCCTTGTCAATACCGACCAGGCTACTGTGCGTCTTTTGCTCATTTCTGACTCCCTTCTTCTATGCTCTTTATGTTCTTTTTGTTTCCTCTCTGCTGACAGTTTTAGTTATTGATCCACTGATGGAAGTGGAGTGTTTGAAGCCCCTTCTAGATTCACTGTTATGTTCTGTTTGTTTTAAAAGAAAGGTCAGGGAGCTTTCTATTTTTTAGGTTTTTGTAATCCTGCGTTGACTTTTCTATAATTGTTGCAACTATGCATCATTTCATGGAGCACAGCTCTTAGACAAGGTTTCCCATTTTCCAGAAGCATATTCTGGTGGTTGTTTTGCTGTGCTCATTTCCTTGGTTTGTGTGACGGAACAATTCACTTTCCTGCTCTTTTCAGGGATCTGAAGTTTTTTTAGGAGAATGTTGTAAAGCTTGCTTCTCAATTTCACATTAATTGATCCTGTTCCTCACGCACCTGTTCTCCTTGGAGATTGTCAACTCATGTTAGTGTAGTCTAGGTATCATTGTAAGGTAATGAACTACTCTGGCCCAACCAGACCTTTTAGGGAAACACCCCACTGCAAGAGTTGGGAAGACCCAAACGCAGGGGAAAGACTCATATTGGGAGGCTTTCCAAAGTAGTAAGGTCTGTTTTTCACAGGTCCCTGGAGTCCTTTGAACTTATAGTTCCACCCTTCCATCTGTCACTTTTTGAAGCATTGCTTATGTCTCTGAGGGTTGTTGTTGGTTTATTGGTGGAGACCAATCTAGTTCATGGGAGGCCCTGATCATGGTCGGATTTTGTGTTTATTTCATGAATTACTGTAAGGAATCTGGGAGCAGTACTTGTTGAAACCCCTGAATCAGTGGTAAAGTATGACTTTTTGTCTTTTGCCCTGCGAGTTCATATATATACATAAATATTGCTTTATTGGTGTTGCTTTCTACTATATCTGTGTCTGGGGTTTTCAGTTAATTGAATGTACCTCCGGGAATGAAGCATTGTATTTTGGGGTGGGGATCATTGTATCTGTCTCTGGAGGACCTGGAAGTAGCATATTCCTATTATAGAACTATGTCATTGCGGATTGGGGAATGTGTGAGACTTCTTTAACTTATTTCATGTGGTCTGTTGGACAACTGATGGACTTGAATGACTTGTGCTCTTGGTGCCCAGTCTCCTATATTATGTGCTTTACACAATGTGGAGAGTGAGGGCTGACAGGGTGGGAGCTGTCTCCTCAGGGGTCTAATGGGTCTGATCGATCTGGTTGGTATAAGGGAGTTGTCTTCTCTAGGGTCTGAGGAGGCTTTGGCGCCAGAGTATCCCATTGCTTCTTTTGTTATGAGTTCAGGAGGTGGACTTGGTGGTTTCCTTCCTTTGCTCTCCTATAGTCGCTTTTTGTGGTTCCTGCATATTTTCTGTATCTGGTAGGCAGGTTTGGGCAGGCTTGGGCTCTCTCTTTTCTCTAAAAAGGGGAAAGAGAGCATTTGGGTAGAGTGGGTCACTGCCCAGGTATGCACTTGGCTTATGCTACCCTAGTTTTCTTTGGCAACCCGAGGGTCCTTTTTTTTTTTTTTTTTGAGTCTAGTCTCATCGACTTTTTCAGTCTCACGTGAGTGGTTCTTGACCCTGGGCTTTTCACTTTCCATCATATGCCCTGTGTTCTTAGGGCACAGCCTATCAGACAGTACAGCTGTCTGGTTTCCTGGGTACTTTCGGAAAGTTGACCTAGGAATGTACTCTGCTCATTGATTACCATTGGCTTTGTGGTTTGTAACTCACACTTTTTGGCTTTCCATTTGCTGGCTTTATTTGCTTTACGCTCTCTATGTTCAGTTCTGCCCTCCTGTTGCCTAAACCATGTTTTCTGTATTCTTCTACAAACCTGCTTTCTGTTAACAGCCCTTCAAATCTTGTTCTTATCTCATCACATTTGTTGTGCATTCAAAGACTGAGGTCACATGTCAGGGCTGTCTTCCAGGGGTGCTTGTTTACTTTTCTTTCTCTGATTTCAAAGTGAGAGGATTTATGTGACAATCTAGCTGGATACTGGGGGTAGGAAAGAGTTTTTTTCTAGCACATGACAACATTTAAATGAACAGTGTGAGTATTTCAGAATATATCAGAATCACAAACGCACAATTAAAGTTCTTTTTTTGTGGAATCTCTGAACTGTGTTGGAAACAAATACTTCATCAAAACAAATCATTAAACTATGTGATGCAATTCCATACATTTTCATTTGTGCACTGTTTGTGCAAATGTAATGGCCATGTCAATTGAAAATATGTTGTCTGTAATGGCAGTATGCCACCTCACCATGAAGACTCCACTCTACCCCACTCCATTGTACACCACTCCACACCACTGCACTCTCCTCTGCACCACTCCAATTTACACCACTACATGCCACTGCACTCTACACCACTCCACTCTACACCACTGCAATCTATGCCACTTCATGCTAAGCCTCTCTGCTCTACTCTATGCCAATGCTCTCTTTGCCACTCTATTCTACACCACTGCACTCTGCACCACTGCACTCTACACCACTCCAGTCTAGACTACACCAGTCTACTCTACGCCACTGCACTCTATGTCAACACACTCTATGCCAATGCACTTTATACTGTAACACTCAAGTCTATGCCCCTCAGTCTACACCAATCCAATGTATGCCACTCTAATCTATTCTGCACCACTAATCACTATGCCACTGCACTCTACACCACTTTACTCCATGCCATTAAACTCTAGGCCATGCTATGCAACTGTACTCTACCTTGCACCCTTCAACTCTATGCCACTTCACTCTACTTTGAAACAATCTACTATATGCCACTCTACTCCACTCTATGCCACTGCACTATATGCCACTCTAATCTTAAACACTGCACTTTATCCCAATGTACTCTACACAACAGCACTCTATGTCACTGCACTCTATGCTACTGCACTCTACTCTCCATCACTGTACTCTACACCTCTGCCCTCCACTTCACTCTACTCCCCTCTATACCACTGCACTATGACAGTCTACTCTGCAATACTCTGCAACACTGCACTCTCTGTCACTGAACTCTATGCCACTCTCCTCTGCACTACTCCACTCTATGCCACTGCACTCTGAGCTACTGCACTCTATGGCACTATCCTCTAATCTGCACCACTCTATGTTACTCTCCTCTACTCTATGCCACTGCATTCTCTGCCACTCAACTCTGCTCTGTACTCTATGGCACAGCACTACATGCCCCTCGACCCTACTCTGAGCCACTGCCCTCTGCATCACTCAACTCCACACCACTCCACTCTGTACCACTGTACTCTGCACCACTGTACTCTGTGCCAATCTACTCTGTGCCACTCCACTCTACTATGCATCACTCTAATATATTCCCCTGCGTTCCACAATGCTTCATGGTATGCCACTGAATTTAATGTCACTGCACTTTACACCACTATACTCTACACCACAATACAATACTATTGCACTCACAGCACTCTACTCTTAACCACTGAACTCTGCACCAATGCACTCTACACAACAGCACTATTTGTCACTGCACTCTATGCCATGGCACTCTACTCTCCATCACTGTACTCTGTGCCACTCTGCTCCACTCTACAACACTGCAGTCTGCCACTCAACTCTGCAACACTACACTCTCCTCCACTGAACTCTACGCTACTCTACTCTGCACTACTCATCTCTATGCCACTGCACCCTGTGCCACTGCACTCTATGGCACTATATTCTACTCTGCACCTCTCTATACCACTTCATGCTCTGTCCCTAGACTCAGCTCTGCACTCTACACCATTGCAGTCTATGCCATTCGACTCTACTCTGCGCCACTGCCCTCTGCATCACTCAGCTCTACACCACTGTACTCAGCAGCACTTTGTGCCACTGCACTCTGCGCCACTGTACTCTGTGCCACTCCACTCTGTGCCATTGCACTCTACAGTGCACCACTCTAATCTACACCTCTGCATTCTACGATGTGGCATTGTACATTGCTGAATTCAATGCCACTGTACTCAATGCCACTGCAATCTACACCACTATACTCTGCAACACTCTATGCCAATGAACTCTTCATCAGTCCAGTCTACTCTATGCCACTCAAGTGTACGCCACTCTACGTGACTCCACACTATGCCACTCGTACACAACACTCTGCCACTCCACTCTGCCATTCTACTCTAGGACACTCCACGCCACTCTCCACTATGCCACTAACTTTTAGCCCTGCTGAACCACAGCCATGCTGGTGAACAACATGACTAAAACACATTGGCAGAGCAAATAGCCCTTGCATAGGCAATACCTAATGGCTTTGCCAATGTTTGTTTGTTTATGTTACCCAGCCACAGTCTACAATCCTGCAACTTCCAAGAGAGAACCCTGGTGCCTCTCATGCCTCTGCCACCTTCAGTCTTCAAACGCTGCGCTGAGTCCTCACCCAGCGGTTTGGCGAACAGCTACAGACAGTCCCAGAGCAGGAAGGCAGTCCCAGTAGCAGGGAGAAGCAGGGTTGAGGAGACAGGCTGCACCAGCAACTATGCCAGCCGCCTCAGCAAATCCCTTTCTCTGAGACCGGGCACCTGGCATCCATGTGGTGCCCCCTCTGTTCATAGCTCCCTGTCTTAGAACGCCAGGCCATATTACATGTGCGCTGTGAGGTGTCTTCCACTGCTTCCTTAGGAGCAACCAGGTATAGATATCTGTCCATTACTACTTCAAGGAGTAGGATTTTAAGCTTATAAACAGAAGGTTAGAAGGCAGCAGACATCTTTGATACCAGGGCAGGAGCCAGAGCTGAAGCAGAAGGCTAAGGTGGCGGCGCTGCTTGTGATCCTTGCTGCTTAGCCTCATTATCGTTCTGCTTGTTACCCATACAGAGTTTGCATCGGGGGACTGGAAGGACTTTATTGAGGCCACTTGAGAGGCAGTGCTGCTCTGCTGAGCCACACTGAGGTGGTGTCAGTGTCCAGTGGATCAGTTGACTATGGTGAACTGTGCCTGCTGTTCATGACCAGTGTGTAAGTATGCAGAGGAGTATGTGCCTGTCTGTTGTGTACCTGTAGGACGGAAGCAGATATCCTCCTAGCACTTCCACATTAAAAACACTATAACCCCACCATAGCACACTATGGTATGGCCTCTCTTTATTGAGTTACAGGCCTGATTAATTGTAAAATGGGCAGAAAACAAATATAATGTCCAAATGACAATATAGATTACACAGAGAATGCACAGGGCTGTACAAGAGGCTGTTTAACTAATGCGGTTTAAATTGTCAGTGCTCCCTCCACCTTCATAGTGGACCCCGTGGAACACTAACAGCAGTTTTGGTGTATAAAACTTTTTATTTGTTTTTAGTTATGACCCTGGAGCGCCCACCAACAACAGCTGTTCAATGCTGAGCCAACCTCCTCCCATATGGTGAGATCTGAGCATGGCACCCCCTCAGCTTCCTAGCTCCTGGAGGCTCATCTTCTGGCTCTATCCTAGTGTTCTACATCAACATGCACACCCCAAACTTTCCACCCCCGGCTCAGGTAGCCCCAAGGACAAACTGCACCAGTCAAAAACTCCACTGGCTAGCCAGATCCTTGTGCACTCATTATACATCCCAGCCCAGTACACTACATCACTGGTGCATAGGCAGTCAGACGCTTCTGTCCTGTGCTCCCATATTGTAAGTAATTATTGGAGTAAATAGGGAACCTGTTTCAAAAAGTTAGCAATAGTACACTGGAGATAATCCTCATCATACTGGGGGGACCCCACTGTCATAGAGTCCTTTCCTCTGGCTCTGCACATCGCTGAACAAAAGGCCCACCTTCCGGCGTCACCAACTCAGAAAGCTATTACAGCACAGAGTTATGATGAAGCCAGTCGGGGGGAAGGGAATTAGGGTAGGGCACAGTAGGGAGAGAGATCTGAAAAGAAAAGGTTAAAACAAATATGTATTTACTCATTCATAGAAATGTAACTCATCAATAGACTCTTGACTAAATGCGTCTCCGAGATATCAGATGGAGACCCCTTTTGAAATGAGAGCAAAGCCCCTTCTTTGAAACATGGAACAAGAATAAACCACGACCTCAGAACCAAGAGATGGCAAGAGCTTTGGACTATGATTATACTCAGAATATCAATCCTGTAACATCAATGCATTCACAACATAAACCTTTGATCATGACCTAGAAAATCTCAAAGAATTAAATATGCTTTTCACATCTTAAGCTTCTCAAAGAACAATGAAAACCATGATTTTGCTTATCTCCAAAAATACTTTCACATTCACAACTATAAAGGGCGAAAAGTTTTTTGTCATTGAACTTGAAGCGCTTTACTTATAATACCAGGAAGCGCTTTTACTTGTCTTTCCTTAAAGCGCTACGCTCATTATGCATTTTACTCATGTGGCCTGAATCACTTTGATTGTTGTGCCAAGAGCCTTTTACTCCTATGAATTGAAGCACTTTGATTGTCGTGCCAAGAGCGCTTTACAGCTGTGGACTGAAGCACTTGAATTGCCGTGCCAAGAGCGCTTTACATCTGTGAACTGAAGCGCTTGAATTGCCGTGCCAAGATCGCTTTACATCTGTGAACTGAAGCGCTTGAATTGTCGCGCCAAGAGCGCTTTACATCTGTGAACAAAAGTGCTTGAATTGCCGTGCCAAGAGTGCTTTACATCTGTGAACTGAAGCGCTTGAATTGTCGTGCCAAGAGCGCTTTACAACTGTGAACTGAAGCGCTTGAATTGCCGTGCCAAGAGCGCTTTACATCTGTGAACTGAAGCTCTTGAATTACAGTGCCTAGAGCGCTTTACATCTGTGAACTGAAGCGTTTGAATTGCCGTGCCAAGAGCGCTTTACATCTGTGAACTGAAGCGCTTGAATTACAGTGCCTAGAGCGCTTTACATCTGTGAACAAAAGCACTTGAATTGCCATGCCTAGAGCGCTTTACATCTGTGAACTGAAACGCTTGAATTGCTGTGCAAAGAGCGCTTTACACCTGTGCTCTGAAACGCCTTTGATCGTTGCACCAAGGCAGCTGTACTCTGGAAACTGAAAACGCTTTGCTCGTTGTGCTAAGGGGCGCTTTATTTTTGGAAGTAACAACTTCCTCCAAAATTGGATTCATCAAGGCCTTACCACTACGAGTGCGACCTACTCGTTTTTTTAAAGCACCATGGAAAACAAGGATACTTCGGTTGGATGTCACTCTGCCATTCAGGAACTCTGCTCTTCTTCAGAGAAACCCCCACGAGGTCTGACTGCATTGAAGTCTTCAAAATAGTGAGCAACGTGCTTGGGTGTGGCTGGGCTTTATAGGCCTGCCACACCCCAAGATGGCTGCTGCCTCTAAAAACATGGGAATTGTAGTCCCTTCATGGAATAGCACTGATAAGTGCATCTTGTCCACCAATGTTCTGAACCTGCAGCTCTATGAGCTTTGCCACAGGGCAGACGACGCTGATGGCCACCTTTGGAACAAGAGGGGATGAGAAGTGTTGCGCATAAAGTGCCACAGAGCCATGCAGCGGAGTTTCGGGCGAGACCTGGACCACGCATGGCCTTATTCCTGACACCCACATAATATTCTGAAAAATATACCCTACCCTGCACCACTCCACTCTATGCCACTTCACGCTAGTCTGAAACAATCTACTCTATGCCACTCTACTCCACTCTGCACACTCCATGCTATGCCACTGCGCTCTTCACGACTCTACTCTTAAACACTCCACTGTACGCCAATGCACTCTATGCCACTGCACTCTACTCTGCATCACTGTACTCTACACCACTGCCCTCTCTGTCACTCTACTCCACTCTATACCACTGCACTCTGACAGCTCCATCCTAACGCTTACCTATATGGCAAGTCTTGGTAAGCGTTAGGATGGATTGGCACACCATAAAATTACCGGAATATTTATTTAGCAGCTTTTCAGAGCCCATGACTTTTTAACAGATTCATCTGAAAATTGTACTTTAATAACTTTAATACACAATTTTAACAATTTCTCAGGGGGAGAACCCAATTCACCCACTCTGATCCTTCCACAAACAAGTCAGGTTTGCTTGCTGTGCTTGTTTGATGGAATTTGGGGCAGGTATTGCGCCCCACCACTTTCAAAGATCAGTAGCTGCCACTGTTTAAACCTGTGATATGCAAGTCACACACAGATCTCTGCAGCTGTTTTTAAATCCACTTCCCTGTCTTACAGCAACATAAACTTGTTACTGGTAAGTTGCACACATAGTCATATGCAGCAAGCACCTTTATAACTGAGCTTTTTTCACTGGGATTAGAAGCTGTTGCCTTCAGGTAATAGCACGAGATCTAACGCTGTACCTGAAACAGGTACAAATACCTCATCTAGCCCTGTTTTATTCTTTGCATTCTGGTACTTGTAGTCTTGCATATATAAAGAGGAAAACACAACTAAGTATCAGAATGTAGAAAACAAACCAAGGCTGTGCCAGCTACTCGCGTGAAACAACTTGAAAGCAGCAGTTTTATCCACCTCTCTGCAGATGATCCATCTCACAGGGATTCAAACCTGTTACCTGCAGGGTACACCCAGATGGTCCCACTTGAAGAGTTCACTATAGATGTGGCATATCGTAGCATTTATTGTAATGAAATGATTGACTTGTCCCTTGAATGTTTATCCCGACCCCACACACAGCCGTGGTCATAGCACTCGTAGACTAAAGTGGGAGCCTGGTGTGCCTTCATTTTTGTAATCCTCTCCCTTTCCTTGTTTCAGAAATTAATATAAACTCTTATTTGTGGAGAAATTGCAATATCCATATGAGAATCTACTGGTGGCATTTCCTTCACCTCAGACCTCCACTTACTTTTAGATTCTTTGTTGATTCTCAACTGTAATATTTTCTTAATCTGTTGGTGGACCACAGTCACTCTCACAAGCACTGAGGAGCCAATGTGGTTTCTCTTTGACCATATGTCCTGCTGAATTTCCATTATGGAGACAGATTTCTTAAGTCCTTTTGATTTTTTCTGGAACAGCTATGATTGACCTGAACTCATTTTTCTAGATCTCATAGCTCAAGTGGAGAGACATTTATGATACATGACAAGTCCAGAATTATGTGTGTATGTTTGATGCAATAAGGTTCTTCTGAGGCAGTATTTCTTCAGTGACCTGGTCCTTAGGGTGAATTTCTGGGGCCAGATCAAGGCCGGAGGGCATCAGGCATTTTCCCCGGGAGGTTCGAAGAGTGGAGGCTGTTTTTGTTACTCTGGACCTGTTTTGTAGCAGTTCAGTAGTTATAAAAGCACTGCAGAGTTCCTTGTATATCCAACAGTTTTCAGGCAAGACTAAAAGTGCCAAGATAACTATGGTGATGAATGTACCTGCTGGAGAGAGAGATCTGTTTTTTGTCTAGTGGCGGGTTCTGACTCATCTAAGGTAGCTGTAGGAAAGTAGCCTCTTTCTAGCATGGTTATCCCCACTTTTGGCCTGTTAATGAGTGTGTGTCAGTGTGTTTTTACTGTGTCACTGGGATCTTTCTAACCAGGACCCCAGTGCTTATAGATAAAAATCTATATGTCAGTGTGTTTTGCTTGTCTCACTGGGATCCTGCTAGCCAGGACCCCAGTGCTCATAGTTTGTGGCCTAATGTGCATGCCTGTCTAGTGCCTAACTGTGTCACTGAGGCTCTTACAAATCAGAACCTCGGTGCTTATGCTCTCTCTGCTTTTAAATTTGTCACTGTAGGCCAGTGACTACATTTACCAATTTAAATTGTCATACTGGACCCCCCTTATAAGTCCCTCGTATATGGTACCTAGGTACCCAGGGCATTGGGTTCCAGGAGATCCATATGGGTTGCAGCATTTCTTTTGCCACCCATAGGGAGCTCAGACCAGTGCTCGCACAGGCCTGCCATTGCAGCCTGCCTAAAATAACACGTACGTTATTTCACAGCCATTTTCACTGCACTTGAGTAACATATATGTCACCTATATGTCTAACCTTCACATGCTGAAGGTTAGGTGCAAAGTTACTAAGTGTGAGGGCACCCTTGCACTAGCAAAGGTGCCCCCACATAGTTCAGGGCCATTTCCCTGGACTTTGTGAGTACGGGGAAACCATTACACGAGTGCACTACATAATGGTCAATACCTATATGTAGCTTCACAATGGTAACTCCGCATATGCCCATGTAACATGTCTAAGATCGTGGAATTGTCCCCCATTCCAAATCTGGTATTGGGAACCAATTCTATGCATCCTGGGGACTCCACCATGGACACCCCGTAATGCCAAACCAGCTCTCTGAGGCTTGCAATGCAGCTACAGCTGCTGCCACCTCACAGACAGGGTTCTGCCCTCCTGGGGTCTGGGCAGCCCAGTCCCAGGGAAGGCAGAACAAAGCATTTCCTCTGAGAGCAGGGTGTTACACCGTCTCCCTTTGGAAATAGGTGTTACAGGCTGGGGAGGGGTAGCCTCCCCCAGCCTCTGGAAATGCTTTGAAAGGCACAGATGGTGCCCTCCTTGCATAAACCAGTCTACACCAGTTCAGGGACCCCTTCTCCCCTGTTCTGGTGGGAAACTGGACAAAGGAAAGGGGAGTGACCACTCCCCTGTCCATCACCACCCCAGGGGTGGTGCCTAGAGCTCCTCCAGTGTGTCCCAGACTTCAGCCATCTTGCTTTGCAAGGTGTGAGGGCACTCTGGAGGCCTCTGAGTGGCCAGTGCCAGCAGGTGACATCAGAGACCCCTCCTGATAGGTCCTTAGCTAATAGGGTAGCCAATCCCCCTCTCAGGGCTATTTAGGGTCTCTCCTGTGGGTTCTCTTCAGATTCTGCTTGCAGGTTTCCTTCAGGAATCCACTGCAACAACTTCAGCATCCTCTGACCTCGGATCAACCGCAGCCTCCTCCAAGAAACGCTGTAACTGCAACAAAGTGTCTACACTAGACACTTTTCTTCAGCAACCTGAGCTCCAAGTCAGCAACTGCAGCAGTTTCCACGGTGTGCCTACTCTGGGGACTCCCTGTCTTCATCGTGCACCAGAAGGACTGAAGAAAGCTCCCATGGAGTGACAGAGTCACTCCCCTGCGCAAAGCAGGCACCTTCCAAGGCAACAACCGGTACGCTGGGACTCCTTTCACGGTGACGAGCTTGCTCCTAAGGACACAGAGGGTGGATATCATCAACATAGACTGTCCTTAGGTTCTGCTGATGCAATTTAGAGGAGGTAAGACCTTACCTTCCTTGAGAATGATGGTACCCTGTATTTTGTGTCTTCTTCACCTCCTGAGGCCTCTGTATATAATGAAAAACGTGTTGCAGAATGCAGTTTTTGCCATATTTTGACCAAAATTTCCTTGAGGGGGAGAGTACCCCCACCCCCAAGTCTAATTGTAGTGGTCAGGCTCGCTTGCTCCATTCCCTAAAGGGGCTGTTCTGACACAATTTGACAGGGCTGCTTTGGGGTCCCAGTCCAGCTTTGGGCCACATATTTCATACTGTGATTTATGTGTAGTATCAGTTTAGCTCTTGGCCCATTAGTATGACATTCGCCATAGGTCAGATCACTAAATGCTTCTAAGATAAACCCCCTCATTGAGAAAGCAGTTTCTTCATTTTTTAGGGTAAATAAAATGGGATTCCACCCTTGACATCAAACATTCTTAACTTTCTTGCTCATGGATTCTTTTGTTGTGCCTGGCACTATTGTCTACTTCAAACTTAAAAACAGTGGTGAGCCTTTGCAACTGCACAAAGAATACGAGGGTGTATTATTATGTCTCAAATCTCAACCAAAATATGTTTGAAAGGGTGTAATCCCTTGGACGCATGAGGTGCTAATAATTCACAGGGAAGGGGGATCTCCTAATTTATTACTGAACTGTCAGTTTCTTTAGGAGGACTTCACAAAGATTTGTTAAATCACTCAATCGGTCCTCACTTTGGGAGGGGTACACATGATTCTCCATGTCCTTGAACCCAACCAGAGCCTCTTTTATAGACTTTGTGGAGCCTATTGTATACATGGCTAATCTCCAAAGTAGCCCCTTAATGTTGGAAATAGGTTTTTGTCAAACATCTTTTTGCAGAGAGAACAGAGCTGACAATGATGTCTAATGTCAACACATATTCTGGGACAAAAAAAAAGGTTGATGTTTTGTCCTGTACATTACGATGCCCCATATAGTTACTGGGTAGGTCATCATAGGCCAACCCAAGGATGTTGTCCAAGACAGTCCACACAGTAATTTTGGCATTTTGGTCCAGTCCCTTGAAAACCCTGTTATTAAACAATTCTACATGGATCCTTACGCATTTTCCTTTCATCATGGATACTGCTGGAGCAATGGCTTTATTTAGCAAAGGGGTCACCCCTTAGTGCTTCTTTAAATCAGACATCTGGGACCCAAAGCATTTTGATTTGGAACCTGCCTAGAATTTAGCCTGTCTTCATTCTTGTCAATGTTTAGAGAGTTTTATATTCAAAGTTATGTCAGGTCGTAGTTAGTGAAAAGATGACTGTAACTGAATGCTCGTATCCACTGCAAAGGTCAGTCTGTACTGATGACTTAGGGTCTGATTTAGATATTGGGGATGAGTTACTTTGTCCACCAAAATCTAAATCCTGTAGTATATAGTGGTATTTAGATTTGGGTGGATGAGATATCTGTCACCATTGTGGTGGAGTAGCTTGTCTGCCAATATCTAAATCAGGCCATAAGTCATAGTACATTTGAAAATTAGTGGCTACCTTCTGGTCTAAGTGTGAGGGTGAGGACTACAGCTGTAGGGTATCTTCATGTACATCATGAGTACAGTAAGTTACAATCTGAATATGTACTCCATGGTCTCCATAGATATGAGGTGATCATCTCTTAGCTGCCTGGGAACCTACAGTGTCCCCTAAATATATGCTTTGCACTTTGTATTGTTACTTACAGTTACCATATTCAAAGTGGAACCCCCTGGAGGAGCCTAGTAGGAACACACGCCTGTTAGACATACCTATTGTGCCAACCTCATTGCATTCTTTGTTTGTTCACTGTGTACAATTATGTGCAAAACGACCAACCCCACCAATCTGAGGCCCTGGGGTCATTGATGCTTTGGCTTTGGCCAAGAAATGTTGTAACCATTTCCCCTGCTTCTCCATAGTCATGAAGACTTTTTATCTATGCCATATGTTCACCAGAGAGTATCTTAGTGTTAAATTGACATAATGTGCCTCATAGTTATGTAGACAAATTAGCTGGAAAACAAAGATGTTGTGAGTTTTTCCTTGAAAATGGAAAGGGAGGAGACAGATTTAACCTCAATTGTTCCTTAGCCGAGGGATAGATTTCCCACCGTACAAATATTTTTACAAAACATAGAATAATCAACAGAAATGAGAAGGCTGGGCCGTACGTGAAAGAATATATTTAGTTAGTTTGGAATTTAGGAAGTAAGGGGCGACCTGTAAAGCTTAGCGAGAAGAGTGGTGAGTGAAGGAAAGCGAGAGGCTAAGGTTATCAATCTAGCTGCTTGGTGCTGGATGGTTTGTATTCTATGAAGTTACTTATTAGAAATGCCTAAATAAAGAGCATCACTAGGGTTTACAGACTGGTTGTATGATGAGTGGCTACGGTGATTACGGAAGGCTGGAATTTCTTCTCTCATTGAAAGGAATCAGTTTCCAGCCGACAACCGATAAGTGTTGGACATGTTTACAACCTCCATTGTCGACATGCCACAATATTAGATCCACATCTATATTAAGGAAGGAAACATAAATATATGGAAAGCATCATGCCTTCTTTTTCCAAGCCTTTATCTTTAATCTTGTAAAAGATGGCTAATGTGGTAACTTTAGAGCCTAACCTTTTTGCTTCTGACTTGAAACATGTTGTGTGAGTCCAGACTCAGGTGTTCAAAGAGACATACTTTATGTCCTCATACTGCTGTTTCGTAAAAAGAATACCCATTTAGTACAACAGAGATTGTATTTCAGGGTTTGTTTTTGAACCTGAGTGACAACTCAATTAAAGACTATGAAAGGGAATGTAGGATTGTCAATTTGCTTGCATTCAGTAATTTTGTTCTGTGTGCTCAATGGGCAAATATGGGCGTCTGCGAAGTAGTCTAATTTTTATGAGGCCCTCTGCTTGCATCTTTGATCCACTTTCTTAAGCCTCTGCATCATCTCTCAATCAGCATGAGATTGTCAAACGTGACATTAACAATTTCATCTTAAATCTGGAGTACAGGGTCCCCGTGCCTCCCCTTCTGAGGCCACTCATAGCAAGGCTGATTAGGGCACAAAGGAACATGATGATGCAGGATCTCCACAGCTTACGTGCTTTTTATTCACCCGTTTCTTTCAAACAGAAGTAGGTGAACCAGTGGAGGAGCACGAGAAGGGTCGCCATGTGGGAGCCTCTTTCTTGAGAGCTTAGAGGTATCTTCAGGTAACGTTTCAGGGTTGAGTGAGTCAAGGAATGCTTTTTCCCCACCACAGGTTTTATTGAGGTTGCCATTGCCTGCCGAGAAGTTCCATGGATGTTCATATATCATCAAATATAAATTGATTCAGATTGCAACACAAATCCATTTGTGAACACATCGGTTTTAAGTAGTTGAATATATGGGCCATACTTATAATTGTATGTCCCTTTGCAGATCGCCTCTTTCTGCATTTTATTTTCTCCATAATTTTGAAGGTTTACCTTTCCTGACAGACTGGTTCTCAAGGGCATTCTTTTGTGATTATTATTCAAATTAGTAGTAACATGGAACTCCACTCCAGCATACATTACAAGGTTAGTCAGATTTCTACATTTTAAGTAATTAAACACCAATCTTTCTGCATACTGGCGAGGAAAGTATGTATTTTATAGTTTCCCTGGCATACAACTCAGACCTAACCGAGTGTCCACAGATAATACGTAAAATGGAAAACTTCCAGCATAGTGTTCAGATCAGCATGGGAATGCTCATTTGTAGTTTTTTTCCTTCACATTTTCCAAGTGAAGAAAACCTTACTCCATAGTAATTTAAAAAGAATCTCACACATATTGCACCACTCATTCTAACCACCTTATTTGTGTAAGTGAAGAAGTGCAGTGGATGTGGAAACAAACATTACACGTTTTTGCACGTACTGGCAAAATTCCACTTTTTATCTGCTTCTTTGTTATGCAGGAACTCTGCATTTGTAATTCATCAACTAGAATTGCCAGAACCACTGAATCTGGTAATTCCAGAATGCAAAATGAACTCCCTATTCCAACGTGTCCCCTGAGAAATGGGTTTTCTACACCAAATTTAGCGGACTATTCCCACATTGATTTTCCAAACATATATTGTGCCAGGTTTTACCTAACAAAGTGTGCCCACTGACTCAGGATTTATGAGAATCCCAGAATGAGGGCTTTGTTGGTGTTCGCCGCATTTGCAGGGCCAAATGGCCACAAATAGAGAATCTCAAGCATTCTTGCCATTTGCGAACAGAAGATTCCTCAAATCACAATTAGCTGTTCCAGGTCACAAATGCCACCTTTTGTGCACACAACTTTATTACTTTAACTTCTACTGTATGAGCTAAATGTGTTCTGAATCTCTCCCCGGCGTTTTGCCATTTCAAATTTATCATCAAATTCTGCAATTGGGAGTGTTACTTTAAGTCCTGTTTTATTGTCTCTTTAGATCATCATTCTGGTTTCTTTCCAACCATATTGCAGTAGGGCCTCTCTAAATAAAGGATCGTAAAGTGCATTCGAATTCTGAAAGGGCAATCGAGAGCGCAGGTGTGTTCACATAATGCAGGCTCCTGGATGTAAATGGCTGCGGAATAACATCTGCTTTGTTCGATTTCAAAAGAAAGCAGAGTCATTTGTTTTGTTATTTTTGGCCGGCATACGTCTGCAACGATCACCAAGTCAGGTTTGTCCGTGTGGGGTTTTTCACTTAAACCCACACGCTCTATGTGAAGAGCTCTCAGGCGGCCTTTTTACTGTGCAAGCGCCGCACGCGCCGTAGGCTGCAGCGCCCACGCGCCGCCTCTGCAGTTTGTCAGATCGAACGAAATCGGGAATATAATTACCTCTGGAAATATGTCCATGTATCAATGGAGTGGGCGTGGCGAATGCCGTTGCCTCCTTCTGAGTTACTAAAAACAGTCTGACTTATCGTTATATGTATTTCAGTAATAACCCTTTAGCGCACGACGCAGATTAATAACTGCTGACCGACCTCCTTTCCCCCATCAGTTCTGAGCCCTTTTTGGCCTATTTGGGGTAGTTGGTGCATACGGCTCTATAAATTGTTTTTCAGATAAGGTATCCCCCCATATTTGCATCCTGTTTTTTCATGGGGAGTCTAAAGGTTCCCCTGGTTTTTGGATTCTCTCGGATGGGAGAGAGAAAATAAGCAAAATAAAGCTACATTTTGATTTTTTGGGAGAGAAAATAGGAAAAAATGTTGTGGATAAAAGTGTCAGTTTTTTGCTAAAAATGGCATCAACGAATGATGTGCTGTGCTAAAGTCACTATCTTCCCAGCTTTCAGGAATATGCAAAGCTGAATTAAAAACAAAACAAAAAAAAAACGTTCCACAGTTTTGACATTTTTCAAGGAGGTAGCCCATTTTTCCTATTTTTTGTGCTCTCAGCCTACTTCCGGTTTGTGGTGGAAACCAGTGTGAAACCCCTGGAAGATCCAGAAAAGCTATAGCTATTTGAAAAGTAGAGACAATTCCGAATTCAGCAAGGGGTCATATGTTCATGTCCCTCAAAGTTTTCCCAAAGAAATTAACTGTTGGAAATTGCCATTTGTGACAACGCTGTCATCAGTGACTTTTAGCTATGATGGCAGATCTACAAAAGCAATATATTGTTATGTCTGCCACACCTTTCTGATTGTGGAGATATATAGGGTTTGTAGGTTCTCCAAGAACCCAAGGTACCGAGAGCCAACAACTGAGCTGTACCGTGCAATGGTTTTTCATTGTGTACTGAGTATAGACCAATTTATATAGTGATATATGTTGAGTTAATAGTAGGTATTAAGGAAACATATGTATTTCTGAAATGGTACAAGATATGGAGTTTAGGAGCACTGATTATTTGTACATCTCTGACTTTGTGGATACCCATGGTAGCACACGATTTAGAAGGCAGCAAAATCCAATTGGTAATAACAAATATTCTACTATTATGTGCTCCCAAACAGCTTCCAATAAAAATTATACCTCACTTGTGTGGGTAGGCCTAGTACCAGCCACTGGAAATGACCCAAAAAGTAACATGGATACATCACATTTTTCCACCCAAACTGACCCTTTTTTTGAAAAGCGTATAACTGGGGATTTTGGACCGAGCACAGCCGCCATCCATGGAAATCTGGCAAGCTTGCACATTTTTTAAAACTAGACTCCTGGGGGAATCCAGGTTGGTATGACTTGCATTGCTCTTGCCAGGTCTTTTACACAAAATCCTTTGCAAACCCCAAACGTTGACAAAAAAAAAACACATTTTCCTCACATTTCTGTGATGTAAAGTACTGGAATCTGTGAGGTGCCACAAACTTATTCCCACCCAGCATTCCCCCAAGAAGTCTTCTGATAAAGACAGTTTCTCACTTGCATGGGTAGGCTGAGTGCTTGTGACAGGAAATGTCCCAAAATGCAACATGGATACATCACATTTTTCCGCTTAAAACTGACCCTTTTTTTGCAAAGTGGATAGCTGTGGATTTAGGGCTATAGCTCAGCCAGAACCTAGAGAAACCTAACAAATCCGCACATTTTAACCTGGTGGAATCCAGGGTGGGCTGACTTGTGTGGCTTTCACCAGGATTTTCTTTTACCTAGAATCCCTTGCAAACCTCAAACTCTGACTAAAAACACATTTTCCTCACATTTCTGTGATGGAAATTTGTGGTATCTGTGCAAACCCACAAATTTCCTTCCACTCAGAATTCCCCCAAGTCTCCTAATAAAATGGTACCTCACTAGCGTGGGTAGGCCTAGTGTCCACCAAAGGAAATGGCCTAAAACGCAAAATGCATACATCACATTTGTCCAATCAACACAGATCCTTTTTTGTTTTTTTTGCAAAGTGGGTAGCTGTGATTTTTTTAGGCAGTAGCTCAGCCAGCATATAGGGAAACCTAGAAGCATTTTTAAAAACTATACACCTGACTGAATCCAGAGTGAAGTGACTTACATAGCTCTCACCAGTTTTCTTTTACCGAGAATGCCTTGAAATACTCCAATTTGGACTAAAAAAATACATTCTCTTAAGATTTCTGTGATGGAAAGTTCAGGAAGCCCCACATATTTCCTACCACCTTCAATTTCCACTTGTCTCTCATAAGAACGGTACCCCATTTGCCAAGTGAGGTCATCCATACTCCAAACAAATACTGCATAAATGCAGACCCTGGTGTCTCATGGGCTTTCCTCCTCCATCCTCTGTAGGAGTAGATTGGGGCTAATCCTTCACATCTGCCCCCAGGGGGCAGGAAGACTGTCAGCATATTCTTTTGGGGGTGGGGTCATAGCCATGCCCATGGTGGGCAGCCCTCACACCTACATTTAATTTGCTGGGCTGTCTGTCCCCCCGGGAGGCCAACTGGGGTAATCACCTCTATCTACCCCCTGGGGAGGGGAAGAAAGACTACCAGTGATTTTTATTGGGGGCATGGCCATGCACATAATGGGCAGCCCTAACCACTATATATTTTTTCAATCTAGCCCTGGGGTCTAGTGCGCTTTCTGCCTCCTGGGGGGCAGATCAAGGGTAATCACCCCATATATCCTGGTGGGGGGGGGGGTATGAACTTGCCCATAATGGGCAACCTCCACCCCTATATTTTTTTTAATCAAGCCTTGGTGTCTAGTGGGCTTTCTGCCTCCTTGGGGGGGGGGGCAATCATGGGTATTCACCCCATATACCACCCTGGGGTGAGAAAGACCACCAATATATTTTGTTGGGGTAGGGGCATGGCTAGGCCCATAATGAGCAGGCCCCACCACTATAAGTATTTCTTAAGCCCTGGTGTCTAGTGGGCTTTCTGCTCCTCCCCAGGGGGGCAGATCAGGTGCAATTACCCTATCTGCCTCCCAGGAGGCAGAAAGACTGCAGATATAAAATGTGATGGGGGAGCACAAGCTCTTGCCTAAAGGGCTGCTCCCCTTTCCCTCAGTGTCTAGTGGGGGGATCCCTGCTTGTGGATCGCTCTCCAGTGGTGATCCCCAAGCAGGGATCCAATGGGCAAAAATATAATTGGAAAGGGGAGATTCTCCCCTTTCCAATGATACCTCTTCTATACCTCTCCCACCTCAATCAGTGCTCGGGGGCTTAGATATGCCCACCCCCACCAAGCACTGATGCAGTGAAAGTAAAACAAGGCTGTTGGCTTGTTTTACTTTCAGTTTTATTAAATGATGTCAACACGCCTGCACACTGATCGCCATTACACTAAAGGCAAAAAAAGACTCAAGCTGATCAGGAAGCTTTTCCAGAGCAGCCAGAAGGAATCCCTGTGGTGTTGGTCTTTATGTTTCTCCCCAGTTTAGGCCAATGGCCGACAGATGCACTGGAGAGTTTGTGCGGGTGTTTGCTATCGGCCCAGTGACAAGTGCTGCAAGTCTGGTCTTCAGAATGTACACTCTTTTATACAAAGCCATTTTGCAATTACAAAAGGTTTAGGACCGGAAAAATGGCTTATCTTGCCTCTTCTGGGGTAGTAAGAGCTATATAAATGCAATTACAAGAGTCCTTTTGCAAGTCAAAAAATTATGAGTTATAAAATGGATTTTGCCCCCCTCTTTGAATCACAAATAGGAGGGGCTGGGAAAGGGGCATTTCCTTCCTATTTACGAATTGGAGAGAAATGTATCAATGGTTTGTGAGGGCAGTTCCAGTTGAAAACCGTTAATCAGGTACAGATGGATGTTATTTAATTTTCAAGTTTGTGAATCTTAAAAAAAGTTTCAGGAAGAGATGGCAGTGGTCCATGGATTCACTGTCAACATTCAGTGAAACATTTTAAAAAGCAGTCCTGTGTCAAGGAAAATGGTGTAAATTTTTTAAAAATGTAAAAAAAAAAAAAAAAATCAATCACAGACATGGTGGCCTGCTGCCCCTTGCAGACCGGCATTCCTGTGATCATGACCAATCACCGGGGATTGCAAATTGTAACTTGCGTAATGAATATTATTATAAAGTTATGTCATTCTGTGACAGCCTGCGATTCTGTATTTTGTTAACCAGCGTATTTGTAAATAGGTCTATTTGCAAAATATGATTCAATCTCTTAAACAAAGGTGAGGATCACATTTTTGCACTGAGCATTGGCATTTCTTTTGCACATTAGCTAACTGGACAGATGCACAGAGAGATAATGGCCCTTATTACGACTTTGGGAGTCTTTTTTAGAAGACCGCCGTGGTGGTGGCTGCTAAAAGAACACAAGTGTTGGTGTATTACGAGTCACAGACTGAAGATCGCCAGAAAACTACCACAAATCCAACACCGCCAGGCTGGCCGAAGGGGTGAGAGAGGTGGTCCTACCTCCAGTACCGCCATGCCGACATATTACAGCACACAAATCAGCACGGCGGTCCTTCAATGGCGGTAAACCATTGGCGGTGCAAACCACTGTGGTTCAAAACATACTTCTAAATTAATTCAAAGCCACACTGGGCAATTCAAATATTCCATACCTGATACACATACACACACCACACACACTGCTCACTGCACTATATAACACACCCCCACACAACCCACAATCCTTTGCAACAAAAATCTCAGATGAACACACAGAAGAGCATGAGGAAAGAACAGAAACAGCACCATCACACCATAGGCACATGTACACTGCACAGCCACCACGCACCACACAACTCCACCAATAACACTAGTTACACATCACAAATACACATACACCACAACTTAACAGCACTCACAATCAAACACTCCTACCCCACCAACCACCCTGCACTGCACCCTACACACACAGCACCCTCCCCACACCCACAACATATCACGTTCAAAGCACCCACGTTTCGCTGTCAATGAGTTGAGGGTCATGGTTGATGAAATAGTCAGAGTAGAGTCATAACTGTTTGGAGCCCAGATACAGCAGACATCGATGGCCAGGGAAATGGAGTTATGGCAGAGGATTATTGACAGGGTCAACTCAGTGGGCACTCATCCACGCACAAGGGAGGACATCAGGAAGAAGTGGAACGACCTATGGGGGAAGGTGCGTTCCATGTCATTAAGACACCAAATTGCCGGGCTGAAGACTAGTGGTGGGCCACCACCTCCTCTCCCAGAGTTACCATCATCGGAAGAGAAGGTCTTGGACATCATGCATCCTGAGCGCCTGACTGGAATCATTGGAGGACTCGACTCTGGTAAGTGAACACCACTCTCCAGGCACCAACCACACCTTCCCAGCATGCGTCCCCACCACCCATCACACTGCAAACCACCCCTTCTCACACGTCTGTACCCTCAATCACCCCACGCCTCTCCCCTACATGCCACATCACCCCACTGCCACTATCCCCACACAGTGCCTCCCTAATGCATTGAGACCAATCACAATGCCAAGCACCACAACTCCTACAATGCATCACTCCCTACACATCAAAAGATCACAGTCCTACTTCACAGTGGAACAAGTGCATGGAAAACAATAGCACATGCCACGCCAAATGGATGCTTCGACTGCGTCCCAACAGATGGCAATAACAGCAATGCTATCCCCAATCCACAAGCCACAATGGCACATGCAAATAATGGCACATTCCATCACCTGTAAACAATGTCTGCAGTGTTGCACCTGTCATTACCACAACTGGGAAGCAAGTCAAGCTACTCCATGCATCACACAATGATACCCACAAGTCCATCTCTACAATGTGACTCTCTCCCTTTCCATCCACAGGTCCCGCTGCCACTGCCTCCCGGCAGTGGATGCCAGAGACAGACAGCCATCCCCAGGATGAAGGACACAGTGGCTTTCTGGATAGTGACAACTTGCCAGGCCCATCTGGGATGACTGGTCAGTAAACCACCAGCAGCCCCACCCTGGCCCTCTTCACTCACCCATCCAATGCTCACTTTCCTACCAACATGCATCTACATCAACAGACACAGTTCGCATGGACAAACACAAGCACCACAAATGCCACTACCACCACGCACACTCACAACAGACATTTGCAGACACGACAACATCCACTCCCTACACAGACTGCCCCACAAGCTCCCTCCTCACAAACACTACACCACTCATACTTGCAGTACCACATCATCACTCCCAGATCCTGCCACAAGTGGCCTCATTCCCACTGTCACCACAATAGCAGACCGCCATACATGCACCCCATACATCACATACACACTCAGCACAACTGTCAACACCGCCACTTGCAGCACATCCACCCTACCTGCAGGCACCACCACAACATACATTCACACATCCACCCTGCCATCTCCCTGCATCTCCTCCCCCCTACACCCAAACACCCACCCTACAGTCACACTGCACAAACATGGCAACCATGCTCGCATGTGCACCCAAGGCACCTCACCGTACATATCTCTCAAGCATTGCTTCTCCCTCCACTCCCAAACGTGTATCCCATGACCAACCTTGTGCCCCTAAAAAACGTTTCCTAAAACTGTTTTTTCTTTTCCCTCCCACTGATCCAGTCCCCGTCTCCCCCAAGCGCTGTGTTTCCCTCCCCAAACCTCTCCCTTCTACATCCCAGTCCTCCCATGGTCCCCCTGGTTGAAGCCATGCCCCACCCCCACCTATGACTTCTACCCCCACAAAAGTCCAAGGTTTCCCCTCCCAAACCCAAACCCAAGCCTCCTCCCCAGAAATCCAAGTCAAAACCTAAACCCACCTCAAAACAAAGGACCACCACCTCCAACCCCAAACCTAAGGGCCCCCCCTCCAAACCCAAACCCCCACCTCGGCCCCCCCACTCACCCCTGAGGTGCCTGCATGCCCCATTGATGCCCTGCCATGTGGAGACCACTTTGCCGTCAGGAGTCAAGTTAGGGCCTTGGACATTATCCAGTGAGCCAGGGGCACTGATATGTATTGCACTGCCCAGTAGGCCTATCTTGGAAATAGTTCTGGCTGCACGATTTTATTTATTCGATTATATCTGCACCACTTGACCCTTGGCATAACTTGTCCTTGCTTTCCTTCTACAAGTATGTGATGTTTTTGTGCGATTTTTTGTATGTGGCGTGTGTGTGTGTGTTGGTACAGGTGTTTGTGTGTGTGTGTGTGGGAGTGGCTACCCGTGCCGGGTGTGTGTGTTGTCTGTGGGTGTGTACTAATGTCCTTCCCTCCAGTGTGTGCTAGGTGGCTGTACTTACTGGTGTTGTCATTGTCGCTGGTTGTGTAGTTGTATCCCAGCAGGAGCATTGGGAAGACTTCCAGTTCAGGTTCCATGGCGGCTGCTGACGTGCCTGTGTTTATGAAAGTGAGTGTCCCCTTTTATATTCTCGTTTCTGCCAGGCTCTTCGTGGCTGTGAGACCGCCCCGGAAATAGTGGTGGTGTGCTGGGTCATAATATGGTCGGCGAAAACAAGCTCCCCGCTGGCCTGGAGATGCTTACTGCCGGCCTCAGCGGTTCGGCCGCACTAGCGGGACTGGCGGTGACTTGGCTGTGTTCCGGTCGGTACACCGCCATGGTCATAATATGGTGGTCTTCTCCATTGTGCCCGCGGTGGTGCGACCGACACATCCACCATGGCGGTCCTCGGACTGCCAAACTCGTAATGAGGGTCTATATCTTCTGAGGGGTAGACAATAACGTATGGCAGAGACTGGGGAAAAAGAGTGAGAAATGTAGCGAGAGAGACTGGGAGACACACATGAAATGAAGAGAGAGAGATGGTGTGCTGGAGTGAGAGAGAGTGCAGACCTTTTCTGGGATGGAAGTGTTTAAGGGTTACCATTTAAGGTGAAAAGGAATACCTCACCATCTAAAAAAGCAGAAGATGTGCAGGCACCAACACCTGCAGCACAGCCGCTTACCTCCCTTTACTTGTATCTCTCTTCCTTGCCTCCTCTTTCACCCTCAACTCCTTCTTATATTTCTTATTTTAAGAGGTGAGTTCCTCGAACTAATACAGGGGAACTCCATTACTTCCTGGACAAAGAAGCCAGTGAACACAGGACCAAGTTTGCACTATAATGGGATGGAATCTCATATAGATTCTTTTTATATAGCATTTGTATATGGTTTTGCTAGCTACATGACAGGATGACTGTCAGTCATTACCCGCTATTGGTGTCCTGATGAATGAGCATGACCCTTTTGGGCAATGAAAGAAGTGCAGATACATGTTGACAGCATGTGACGTATGATGTTATGCATGATCTTTGTTTTCAACCATGTGAAAGGAAGATCATAGTAAAATTACAACTACCCTCACACAGTTTTAGAGAGGATAGGTGGCCTTCTAAAGTATACTGTTGAGGGGATGTGTGGGTAAAAGCATTAATAGTAGGGACCTTTCATGACAGTTCTAATGATCATCATTTCCTCCGGATCCAAAAAATCATAGTGACTACCCAACAAACAGCATGAGTTCTACTGGATATCCAGTCCCAAAAAGGACGTAAACCCTTTGATGAAGCATGCATGATCAGTGGCGGCTAGCGCAAATCTGAGGTGGGGGGTGTAGGGGAGTAATTGTGGGAGGGGACAGGGGATTAGCGACATGATATATATTAAAAAAATTAGCTGCCCTGCTGCTAGCCTCCTCACTCCTCTTTGTTTCTGCCCCTCATGGTTCCCTATCAGTCCCTGAGACACCAGCACAGGCTCCCCTCGCAATCCTGGTGCTGCTCTCATGATATACCTAGCATGAGAGCAGCTCCAAGATGTGTCTGAGCGGCTTGGTCTGTCGCTCAGACAGTGAATTGGAGTCTGTGCTGTTTCTATAACCCGGCTGTGCAGCACAGCCAGGTTGGAGAAACCTAAGTGCGCATGTTAGTTTTGCCGGCCTAAGGTGGCTGGCCAAACTGACATGTGCACTTAAGTGCACTCCACTCCTAATCCCCTGCCCCACCCCCATGGCCCTGGCAGCTGACAAATAAAGCAATAATATTGTTATATTTTTCAGCTGCTGGCTATGAGCCAGTGGGGCAGGGACAGCTCTTCCATAAGGGTGGAGGAGAGTCGCCACCCGCCAGCAGTGGTAGATGCAAACCTTATCCACAAAAACAATAATAAACTTTGTTTATTATTGTTTTTGGGGAAAAGAGGTGAGCCAAGGGGGGTGACAAGCAATTAGGGGGAGTGCTCAGCACTTCCTCTCAGAGTGCATGTATGTTTGGCCGGCTGTCTCGGGCCAGCCAAACACACATGCTCACAGGGCTGTCTCCAGTCCAGCAACAGAGCTGCTGGGCTGGAGAGAGCCTGGAAGGGCTCCGAGTCTACCTGGGAGCGCCCTGGCTGGGGGCTCCCAGCCAATCCTGATGCTTCTCTGAGCCTGTGTCTGCAGGCAGAGCTGAGGAGCAGCACGGTTCTGAAGGCAGTAGTGGCACAGGTATGTTTTTTTAATTTTTATTTAATACCCCCATCCCTCCTTCCTCCCACGTGCCGCCCCGCCCTTCACCATCACGCGAGCTGCGACTGCAGTGGGGTGATGCTCCTCCTCCATTGTGGAGGTGCGCCGCTGAGCACGATATGGGTGAAGGTGGAGAGTTCTTTAAGTAGATTTATTTTACACCTTTCACTCATATTGTACACCTGAGATAAGACACTGTTTGAGGTCTTTAATTAGGTTATTACCTCATTAAGGAACCTAAACAGTGTTCCACCTGTTTATAGGTCACTTAAATATTAGTACTATTGCATAGTAAAATTCAGTTTAATCAGATTATCATTTGACCTCATTTGTATGCAATTTCCACAACAGGGAAATTTTGAAGGAGCAAAAAAGAGCGATCGGATCATTCGAAGTAACTTATTCTAGAGCATTCCGAAATTGGGTCTAAATAAGTGTATTGTCACTTCTTGGGAAGCTTGACGTCTTGAAATATGCAACATCGCCCCCTTCCACCACCACAACTCTGACCACAGTTTCCTATATGCATTACAGACTCAACTGAAATCCGATTTCTGAAGCTTTCATTGATAATCTTGATATCAGGAATCACAATGGCTTCAGCACGAGTGACCAGACCGGCACTCTTCGACTTAAGGTGCACCAAAGGTAGGACATAGGTTTCTACATCGGGGTTTTAGGGTGAGGAATGGCACAGATCTCAGTTTGTGAACAATGTAAAACATTTTTTTTCACAACTCGAACTTTGAATAAAAGTCTTTTTGTACTTAGTGGTTTAAATTAGTGTATTTTTCATTGTTATAAATGTTTGTATAAAGACGTCTAAATGGGCAAAAAGAGGGGTGCAAGGAAACAGACAGAACAAGCATTTTCAATGCAACGGGTCTCGCATTTGTTCGAGTTAGAGCTATTAGTGTTGTAAAGCAAAAAAAAAACGCAGCACAATCGCGCTATGTAAAATGCAAAGCGATTGCGCTGCGTGGAAAATAAACAGATAAAGTAGTCCGGACTCCAGGCTGAAAACATCGAGCCTTGTATGTTTTTGGTACTTTATCGGTGCTGTGTAGGTGGACTAAACACCGGAAAAGGCATGACATATGCATGCCTTTCACAAATGAAAGCAAGCAGATTTTAAAAGGCAAGCTCACAAACTAATATAAGTGACTGATGTGGCATGGGCGTGGTTTCAAGCCCAAAGAGAGATTACAGAATGGACGGAGCACTTTGTGCCCGCCCATAAAAAGGGGAGCCCAAAAAAATAGGAGGTGTGCAGTGACTGCAATCTAAGGAAAAAAGAGTTGGCTGGGGAATGATACTACACATGGTTCATATGTCCAGTACATTCCATGTGGAATGAATGCTGTCAACCGATAGAAGTTCGTTCAGTAGCTATTCTATTTGGATCCCATTTAGTCATGACTAAAGATTTCTGAATGCTAGGGGGGAAGTGGTACATAGCTGTACAGGTGCAAACATATAGTTACCACCCCTATTCCCGGGCTTGCGGCGTCAACAGCTGGCAGAGAACTTTTCCATGTTTCCAGTTGCAGGAGTTTCCATCCTCCTTACGATATGAACTGCCATTAGTTGTAGGGTGACCCATACTTTTTTCCCTCTCTGTGGTTGAGGATGAGGTAACTTAAAATGGAAATAGAAAATGCATAAATTGCTAAGGTTCCACATACGATTTCCACCCGTTTTGTACATCTAGTATGAAAACACTCACGTGCAGGTGTTTAAGGATGCACTGAGAAAGACATCAGTAAAATGAAGCTACTTTCTATGTGGAATGAATAACAGAGCAGATACACAAACTGTATGAATCTAAAATAATGGGTTTGTCCTGCCCAATTGCAGGCTTTCAGAATCTCAGGTCAGGGGTCTTAAAGACATGTCGGAAAAATCTGAAATACCAGATTAGTCACACGAAGAAAAGAATTAAAGCTTTTACCCCGACCGCACCCACTTCCCCAGGTTACACAGATGAGATCAGTCAGTGAGTCAAATCATCTTTATTCAGCTGAATGTAGACAAAAAGGTATATTAGCTCAAAAATAAATAAATACAGCAATAAAACAGATAAAAAGTTAGAAATAAATGAATATGATATTTATTTGTAAAACATTCGGGACTGTCCTTCCGTCGGATAACCGCAATAAAGATCTGCATGCAGCAATAAGAAACATTAACAAGTGGTCAGATGCTCAATATCTCGTCCTCATAACTAAAGAAAAATGTATGTAACTAATCGCTCCATTACAAATTCATAGGCTCTTTAACTGCTGTAAAATTTGTTCCATGTATAAGAGGACCTTAAAAAGTGTTTCCTGTGGGGTGTGTACAAAGTGCAGGAGAGCATACAATGGACGGTGCTCTGCTTTGAGTCGTCATCACAGGGACATCCGAGAGGTTTTGAGAACCAGGAACCCTGTGTTGGGAATGCCAGATTTTTTTTTCGACATTGTTGAATCGTAGTCGTGTGAGGAGAGATCTATGCTGAGTCTTAGTGATAACAGTTAAATAAAGTTCTGGGTCAGAGGCGAGTGTTGGTATCCAGCAATCACTTCCAGACTACGATTTTTGTGTTTCCTCTATGCAAATCTGTTGACGAAGTTTACAAAGCAAGCCTTTGACTAGATCTTTTGAGTTAATTCCAATGCCCTATGGCTTAATGTACATATCTGGGACCCCTAATGTAGTGATTTGTTTGGTGTATACCAGCCACAAAATAAATGGCAGAAACATTATCCAGAGCTAGACAATCATCAATAATGGACTTTGTACATTTTGCCTCTGATAGAGCGTTCCGTACTAATAATTTACTTGTATTTGGACGCTCTTTAGGCCGATGAATCTTTTGGCTAAGTGGGACTCTCTTCACCCGAGATCAGTCAATTTAATCAAATCAATAATCAATAACGAACATAAGCAATACCCTGATGAACATAACACTTAACAATTAATCCAGAATACATTTCGGTGAACCCTGACCTTTCAGTCAGGAATAACCACACCAGTTTATTCAAAGTTAGTGAATTTATTTCCCTATATTAACAAAGCTAGCACAATATAGATATGTCTCAACACCAAATGATAAACATAAATGAACATTAATAGTTGTCCATAACGGCGGAACAAGTGCAATCTATGCAGCATTTGAATAACAAGGCATTCGATAATAGCAATGCAAATCACTAAAACTATAATCTGTAATGAGCTAATTGCATACATTTAGTCAGCATAACAAGGTCTCAAATTGCATCGTGCAACAAAAGGAATCCTCATCTAACCTCAAATTAGCATCGGCATGTGGGACTTTATGCAAAAACAATTTAGCAACATTAATTTGGAAAAACTCCTAACTAGGGTTCTTATCAAAAATCAGCAGTTGGTTACCTAAAAGAAACACAATGCAATTGTACAATTTCCTTTCATATTTACCAATTACAATCAGCATTCAAGGAAGTCTTCGCCTCACAGGTACCGTTTCTCGATCAGCATGGGACGGGGCAAAGGGGCAGGGGTGGACGGGGCAATTGCCTCACGGCGGCAAAATAAAACTACTACTTCATGCAAAGAGATCAAAGTTAAAGTCTCTAGGGCAAGAATCATTTAAAGTCTCTTTCTCTCGATTAGAGAAAGCATCAGAGTCTCTTTCAAAATGGCGTCGCAGCAAGGTGGGCCATAATAGCTACGGAATGGCGCAATGTCGGGCAATAGCTGGTAAAGGCTGCAAAAGGCGGGTAATAGCTACTTTCTTCTTGTGCACCTGGTTTAAATAGACAACAGTTCAAATCCAGTAGGGTCTTCCATTGGAGGGTTCATAGGTTGGCTTCAAATTGTCCAATCAAAAACAACAGTTCTCAAGCTTTTACTTAAGCATACATTATCCTTGGAGACGGGTACGCAAGTTGCAACATTTTATACCAATTAACTCACTTTCAGAGCTTCCATTGTCCGCACCTGCAGATTGACCTTGGAGCAAAGAGAAAAATGCCAAGCTGGCACGAAACCTTAAGATAAGCATGTGAACGATCTCAGTGGAAAAGTACAGCTTCAAGCAAAAATACACGTTTATTAGCACATTGGAAAAATATGAGCATCTAAATCGTGAGACCAGGCAACTAGGCCGAAGCCTCCACTAAAGTAATGCTAAGCTAAAGCATTTCAAACAAGCAAATCATAGCACACGTTTACGATTATGGCAAATTCGTGCAATTCTAATACATCACGTTATATAAAGCACGCTTATAATGTTGGCAAACTACTCTGAGGGCATATTTTGTCCCCGTACAATCTTTATTAGTTCGGTTAAAGTCACACATGATTATTGCTACACTACGTTTATGCGCTAATAAATGTAAAACCTTCATTTCAGCTTCATCAATCCCTCCTCTGATGACTACTTGTCATCACACAAACTATTCCCACAAATTTTATTCCATTAAAATTCTGTCAGTTCTCTTTTCCTTTTAATTCCCCTAGTTTTCGCTTTGTATTCTTCTGCCATTCTTTTCATCATTTTCTCTTCCTTCCTTCTTTTAATTCTTTCCATAATCATTATTATTCCCCTTTTTATTCCCCAAATTCCAAATATGCAAATCAGTACAATTAATATTCCCTGTATTATTTTTAGTAATATTCCATTCCAAATTCCCCCAATCCAATTTCCCACTGAAGCAAGTCCTTTTCCAACCTTCTCCCACACTCCTAGTTCTTTCAATTCCTTCAAATCTGCACTCTCTTTTGTTAAATTAGCAAGCATAGTTTTAATTTTCACACTGTTGTCGGGAATATACGTGCAACAGTGGCGCGCACCAAGCATTTTGCAAACGCCGCCATCCTTTGCTAAAAGAATGTCTAAGGCAAGCCTATTTTGAAGAGTCATAGCTCTTTCCGCTGCAAGCTCAGCATCTTTCAGGATTATAGCACCTGAAAACTTTGTCAACATGTTATCCACTATAGTAGACAACTTTCTTATTTTGATGGAATTCAGCACAACTCCCAATGAAGGAATCATGGCTCCAAATATATCTCCTACCACAGCAGCTGCGGTCTCTCTTTTCTGGATACGATGGGATCCAGATGTCTTTTGAATCATCGATAGGTCATCCAGCTGATAAACCTTTGGGAACACTATACCCAAATAACATCTCCCCCACCATCCTTTCGGAAGACGATAATAGGCATTATACCCACAAATGTAATATACACCTGGAATGACAGGGTCAAGTCCGTTCATCATGAATGTCCATTTGGCCTTAAAGATAAACGTATGTTTACACTCACTCGCTCCTACGAAAATGTTATCATAATAAGATTCACCTCGATATATACAAAATTTCCCTACATGCCAAGCATCTAAAGCTATTCTCCCTTGTGTCTTTATTGCGGCAAAATCATAATTATCTACTGAAGTCCTCTTATGTAGCTCTTTTTCTAATTTCGCATTCATTTGTGCCCTTCTATCATCTGTGCGATCTAAAAAGCTTATTTCTACTGCAGAGAGCGAGCAGGTAAGGTTTTCCCTATGAGCGTGAGCCGTTTCAAAAGGTAGCATTGGCTCGAAAAATTCCCTCATTATTTTAGCATCCCAATCTTTAGCAATCTGGCTTAGCTGCGCTATTATAGGAACATATGCAAAGGTAACATCATAATTCGAGTAAAAATACTGTATGTTAGTTTGACCATAAAATCTAGACATTACTATACTACATGTAATCCCGTATGTAAGAGGCATGTGGTGATAAGTCACCCCTTCCTTTACTGATGTCGGTATCTGTGTACATACATAACAATCTTTCGCATCCATAGTCTCAACATATTCTGTTAGCAAGCGATAGAAAACATTATATGAAAGCTCCTTCTTATCATGCAAGTGTCTCTCATCTAATTCTAGTCTTTTTAGTGCGGTTAGTTCAGTGACAGTAACAGGAGCAAAAGTAGAAGCGTCAATTTTCTCATTCTCACCCTTACCATGCATTGCAAGCACTATTGCCATTATTATTAGTACGCATGCAATTATCAAGCCTATACACACATATTTACAATATTTCTTTCTGCTGTTTTGCGTCATGATCTGTATAGAATCAGAGAGCTAGAAGCACCTATAAAGAAACTATTTAGTAATTCAGTTACGAAGCTGAACGAGCGCAATGTTCACACAGTTTTCTTCAAGAGGCCAGTCACTTATCGGTTAGCAGCATTTGTCTCAATTCGGCAATAACTCAGTCTTTTATCAGTTCAGCAAGTGTCTCATCCGGTTTAGCAATGTCTCAGCTGGTTGTTTGTATCACGTTAGATTGTAGCAAGCAATGTCATTTATCACCCTTTCAATCAACAGTGTCCATAAAACTTTTCTTTTCTATTGGTATCTCTTCTTCTTCGTTCTCGAGGCTAAGAGATACAAATTCGTCAGTCCAATCGTTATTGACTGCATATGCCCATTCTGGACCGGAGTATCTCCTGTTTGGTATCCTTTTCCTTTTCAATTTTGCTTCTCTTTTCGATTCTGCCTCACTGGTACTTTCCTCTTTGGCCAAGTCTTTTCCTTCACTTGAGGATGGTACCACGACAGACACTTCCTTTCTTTTCTCTTTCACTTTTTGGCCTTTCTCCGTCGTTCAAACTTTCTCTAGTCCTTTGTTTCACTGGTGATATACTTAGTCTCCTCTTTGCACCGTGTCCATTTGATGGACCTGCAACCTTTTCTGTGGAAGCTTGAACTGTTTCGTTCTGTTCTGCCTTGTCCCCTCCTTCTGGGGAATCAATCATGTTCTCTTTTTCTTTTTCTGTATCGTCTGCTTCTGGGAAAGCCCTCCTCTGATCAGGCTCTCCTGCTTTTTCACCTTTTTCGAGCCCTTCGCCACCGTTACTTTCGTCAGGCTCTGTATCACTTTCAGCTGCTTCAGGTTCTTTGCTACCCTCAGCTGCTTCAGGTTCTTTGTCACCTTCAGCTGCTTCGTCGCTATCTGAGGTTTCTCCTTGGTCTTCCCCAAGTGATTCTGTTGCTTCGTCCTCAGAGAATATTTCTCTCTCTCCTGTTTCTGCCTGTTCGCTTTCAGTTCGGTTTTGCTCTGTCTCAGCGCTCAGCACTGTTTTATCAGGCACTGGCAGTTTCAGCGCTTCAACTTCCTCATCTGTGGGACACAACACTTTCTTTGTGTGACTGGCGTGAATCCAGTTGGGAACTCCCGCACACTTCACAGCGGTAGTTGTCGTCAGGATCACTTGGAAAGGGCCTTTCCAACGGGGTTCCAGACACGACTTCCTCACGTGCTTCTTTACCACGACCCAGTCACCTGCTTTCAGTGTGTGTCCTGGACCTTGAATCGGTGGCAAGGTGGTTGCTTCCACCTGGTGAGAGAAAGAGCAAACCACGTCAGCCAGACCTTTGCAGTAGTCTAACACCATATCATCTGTAATATTCAAAAGCGCGTTTGCGGGAACTGCAGGAAGTCTCATGGCCCTGCCCATGAGAATTTTGTGCGGGGACAATCCAGTCTTTCTATCAGGGGTGTTTCTCATTGACATTAGCACCAAGGGCAATGCGTCAGGCCATTTCAAATTTGTCGATGCACATATTTTCGCCATTCTTTATTTCAGTGTACCATTCATCTGCTCCACCAATCCTGATGCTTCAGGGCGATAGCTACAATGCAATTTTTGCTCAATGTTCAGCGCTTCGCAAAGTAACTTTATAACCTCGTTATTGAAGTGACTTCCCCTATCTGATTCTAAAGAGATCGGGAATCCGAAGCGTGGTATCAACTCTCTCAACAATAGCTTTGCAACTGTAAGGCTGTCATTTCTACGTGTGGGGTATGCCTCAATCCAGTGACTAAAAATGCACACAATCACCAACACATACTTTAGACCTCCATGCACAGGCATCTCAATGAAGTCCATCTGCATCCTACTAAATGGGCCACTGGCTCTGCCAATGTGGCTGGCGTTCACACCTGTTCCCTTTCCTGGGTTCATCTGCTGGCAAGTGACACATCGATGGCAAACTGCTTCTGCAGCTTGACGAAATCTGGGGTTAAACCAATCAGTTTTGAACAATCTCACCATGGCATCTCTCCCTAGGTGAGCCTGCCCATGATAGAACCGCGCAAGCTGCGATAAGAGACTATTTGGCAAAACAAATTTTCCCTCATTTGAAACCCATAACTCATCTGGTCTCTTTATACATTGTGATTTAATCCAGGAATCTCTTTCATCCTCCCTGACGTTATTCTGTAATGCTTTTAATTCATCCATTGTATCTACGACCTTCAAGGCAAATGCTTCAGCTGGTTCGAGTTCTGGTTCATTTATTGAATTCCATTCATCCCTGAGTAATATACAGTTCAAGGCACAAAATCTTGCGACTTGATCCGCATATTCATTTCCCAGAGAAACATAATCCTGTCCTTTTGTATGAGCACTACACTTTACCACTGCAACTTCGGCTGGCATTTGAATGGCGTGTAACAATTCCCTTATTCTCTCCCTGTTTTTCACTGGGGATCCTGAAGAAGTCAGGAAACCTCTCTGTGACCATAGTTGGCCAAAGTCGTGCACAATCCCAAACCCGTACTGACTATCAGTGTAAATGGTGACCTTCATCAATGCAGACAGTTGACATGCTCTTGTAAGGGCTACAAGTTCTGCTACTTGTGCAGAATAGACTCCTTGAAGCCAGGACGCTTCCAAGACACCTGTTACAGTACATACAGCATATCCTGCTTTCAAAATTCCCATCCCATCTCTTAGACATGAACCATCAACAAAAACAATTTGGTCACTTTCATCAAGCTTAGTATCCTTAATGTCAGGTCGAGGTTTTGTGCAAAATTCAGTCACCTGAAGGCAGTCATGCTCGACGTCTTCAGCGTTCTCAATTTCAGCATTTTCACCAGGAAGCAAGGTTGCTGGATTCAACGTAGTGCACCTTTTCAGCTGCACATTCGGTGAGCCCAGAATTATTGTTTCATACCTTGTGAGTCTTGCTCCGGTCATGTGTTGCGTTCGGGAGCGGGTCAAAAGTATCTCAACTGAGTGAGGGACCATGACTGTTACTGGGTGTCCCATCACTATTCCTTCACTCTGAGTGAGGCTGATACCAACTGCTGCTACGGCGCGCAAACACCCTGGAAGTGCTGCTGCGACCGGATCCAAAGTAGCTGAAAAATACGCTACTGGTCTGTTTATGCCACCATGGACTTGAGTCAAGACAGACAGAGAACATGCATCACGTTCATGACAAAACAATGTGAAAGGCTTTGTGTAGTCAGGCATACCTAAAGCTGGAGCCCTGCACATGCATTCTTTCAATTCGATAAAAGCATCCATCTCATCTCCTTTCAGCTCAATTTGGTCCAAGGCATCCTTCTGGGTCAGTTTCAGTAAAGGCTTTGCTAGAGTTGAGAAGTTGGGAATCCACTGGCGACAGTAGCCCACCATTCCCAAAAACTTCCTCACCTCCCTCCTTGTCTTTGGTGGACTCATTTGAAGTACACTTGTAATTCTTTCCTTCATTATTCTCTGTGACCCTTTCTCTATTTGGTGACCCAAGTATTTCACTTTCTTCTGACAGAACTGCAATTTGGAAGGAGACACCTTGTGTCCATTCCTTCCCAAATGGTTCAACAGAGCAATGGTATCGGCTGTGCAGCCATTTTCTGTCTTTGATGCAATCAGTAAGTCATCAATATACTGTACTAGGGTTGACTCGAATGGCAATTCTAATGCTTCCAAATCTTTCTTTAGAATCTGATTGAAGATGGACGGTGACTCAGAGAACCCTTGAGGAATTCGACACCAACTGTAAACTCTGTCTAAGAATTTGAAACAAAAGGCTGTCCTCATGAAGAGGCACCGAAAAGAATGCTTGTGACAAGTCGATGACTGAGAACCACTCGGCATCGCAAGGGACTTGAAACATTATCACAGCTGGATATGGTACGACAGGGCAACACTTGACTATGATGTCATTTCTTTTCCTCAAGTCCTGCACAATTCGGACCTTTCCACTTGGCTTTATTAGTCCCATGATTAGTGAATTACATGGACTGCTTAACACTTCTTTCAGTACTCCCTGTTTTACAAATTCGTCAATGAGTTGGGCAACTTTCATGAGGGTGTCTTGTGCCATGTGGTATTGTGGGGTCTGGGGAAAGGTTGCATTGGGCTTTACAGTCACTTTCACTGGTTCCACTCCTTTCATCAATCCCACCTCTTTCCCTGTCATATCCCACACTTCCTTTCCGACTGTTTCCCGTAATTCAGCTGGAATATCTTCTTCAGTTATCATCGGGAAAAGGCAAATCAGAGGATACTCTTCATCGACAGTTTCCATCTCGTCCCCTTCTACACTGTCCTCTTCTTCCCCATCACTGCTCGTCTGAATTTTTATTCCCTCGTTCGAACACATAATCGAACATCCCAATTTGCACAATAGGTCTCTCCCTAACAGTGCTATCGGGCTTGAGTCACATACCACAAATTTATGTAACCCTTGATAGTTACCAATGCTGACTGGTACCGGATCTGTTATTGGGTTCGTCAGGTGCCTGTTTGCCACTCCCACCACTTGAACTGTTCTCCCTGAGAGTGGCAAATTTGGTACTTCACTGCTCTTAACAGTTGAACGTGTGGCTCCTGTGTCAACCAAGAATGAGACACGATGACCCATTACTCTTCCCTCTACATACGGACCCTTTTGATCAACTTCCAAGGATGCTGCAAGCACACAATCTCCTTCCTCTCCTGAACTTTCACTCTCCCACACATTGTTTATTCCACTCTCACTGTGTAATGGGAACTGTTGTACGGTGCCATTTGTATTCATTACCTGACCCGAGACCTGTGGAGGAACCATCACTTGCTGCTGACTCATTGGTGCCAAAGGTATTTGCATTTGCTGATTAGGTACCATGGGAAACTGCTGTTGCATTGGCTGCATTTGCGTCATCTGCATACGGGGCATCTGCATTTGCTGCGGCTGCATAGGTTGTAATCCCTGCAACTGATTTATGGTCTGAAAATTTGGGTTTGGACCTCTCATTTTCGGTCCCCTCATTGTCTGAAATGCATTGACATCATTGTTTTGCTGACTAACACCTACACCTGCACCTTCCTGCACCACCATCAGGCACTCGCGTTTCCAATGTCCGACAATTCCGCACACGTGACACGGCATCACCTTTTTCAATGCCTGCACAAATCCGGACCATTATTTCCAAAACCTCCTCTGCCTCTGCCTCTGCCTCTCGCCTGTGGCTGAAACATCATATTTCCCTGCAACTGCGGCTGTGGTTGCGGTACCTGCTGTTGGAACCCTTGCAACCCTTGCAAACCTTGCAGACCTGTCTGAGCTGCTTTAAGTTGCATCATCATCACCTTCTCTTTCAACTTTTTCTGTTTCACTTCAATTTCGTCGCTACAGTATTTCGCATAATTTAACACCTCATCAATCGGTTTCGACTGCCAACAAATCAAATGCGACTTTATCATCTGACTTATCTCTGGTCTCAGCCCTTCCACAAATCTAAACACAAAATGAAGCATGTCCTTCGCCTCTATTGTCTCCGTGCCACTGTAGTTCTTGAACGCCTTCAACAACCTCTCATAGTAACTATGAATCGACTCTTTAGCCTCTTGGGCAGTTCGATCAATCTTCTGCCAATCCACATTTTTCACGGCAACTTTCGTCTTCAAATGCTCAATCACCTTATAGTACAAGCTCATCACCATAGGTTATGGTGCACCCGTATCCCTGTCTCTCTCCGGTTCACTTGTCGGCCAACCTACAGCTCTTTTGCAATCCTCCCACAAATCTGCCGGAACCACAATCTCAAAGAGAGTGTTCAGGTCTTCCCAAAGACATTTTGCAAGCTTCACAAACCTATCAGTCTGTTGATACCATTCAATCGGTTTCTCTCTCAGTTTGGGAAAATCATCCGTAAAAGACTGAATGTCGCTTCTGTGCCATGGTACATGTATTAATTTTCCCCCTGCTGTCTACCTCATTGGTAGCATGGTTACTGCATCACTACTCTGCGGTCTTTTCTCGTTGAGTTCTGTAGCACTGTCCCTCCTCTTTTCCTTTCTCTTTACCCACCTGCTTTCCCACTTGTCTAAGCACCTCCACACTTGTGCACTCTGCAGCAATTCTCTAAGGTGCGCCTTCATACCTGCTGACCTCATGTGTTCAAAATCTGTGGTCCCGAAATCCAACCTATAGCTCCTGCTCAAGTGTTTTGTCTTGTCTATGTCAACCCCGTTTTTGTCAGCTATTTCCTGCAAGCTTCTATGTACCTTGTTCACTTCTTTCGTAATCCTGGGACATAGATATCTCAGCTCTTCTTCCGAGTAGGACTCCAACCTATTCACACCCATAGTCCCTTCCACCAATTCTTGTGCTTCCATGTTCAACCTGACCCTATTCAGATAGTCTTCTCCCTTCCCACTGGCTGAACTTTGTGTGGAATTCAGACTGTTGAACCACTGTGTCAGCTGTTGCGCATTCAACCCCATAAGTGTAGCATTCACATCGACTGCCATTGATGGTTGCGGCAACTTTTCAGTATTCGATGACAGCGGTATCATCAGTGGGGGACTCGACCTCACCAGTGTTGACTGAGCACATATGGGACTAAACTCCATCAAGGACCCAGATCCAGTTGGCTGAGCCGCTATCGGAGTTATCCCTGGAGTGTTTTCTATGCACCTCCTTTCTGTCCCATTCTGCGGCATTGATCCTTGACTGCTCATACCTGAATTTGGCTGCATGTACAAAGGTACCGGTGGACCTACAGTAATGGGTAGGGATATCGCATCTGGGTTCTGTCCATTTCCCATGTTCTGGGACATGTTCATTCCCACACTATGGGTCATCATTGCCGGCATGCCCACTTGACTCCCCGTCATCTGAGCATGTGCGTTTCCCCCCTGCATCTGCTTTTGAGGCATCAAAAACTGAGTTGATTCAACTTGTGCCAGTGTTGGGTTGTGACCATTCTGTCCTCCCATTACGGTTGGATCTAGAACCATTCCCGTACTGTTGTCACTGCTGTAGTACCTTGGGACCTGCGGCTGATAATTTTCTGCTGGTTTCAACATGGGCACATCTGGATATATTCTCCTAACCTGCGGTATCTGCGGGGTGAACAGTAAACTCGGGTCCTTAGATCCCGATGATGCTCCTGAACTCTGAGTTTCACCGTTCTGTACCGATGCCGGAGGGGCAGAACTGGTACTTGGACCTTGTCCACTCTCTGAATAAGGTGGTGGACGGTCGTTCAGCAACTGCATGATTAACTCCTCATCCTCTAACTCCTCTTCTCTTCTCAACTTTTCCTCGTCCTCTCTATCCTTGGAACACCTCCTGTTTGTCTTACAGGTAGCTTTCTTACCTGTCTCCTCTTCTTCCTTAGTAATTGCGGGAAACAATTTTATCCCCTGCAATACATCTGACCTCCACACCTTCTGTGCATTATCCCACCTAGCGTCCGCTAGTGTCTTTTCTACCTTTCTTATCCTGGTCTCGAACTTATTTTGCTGTTGCTGTCTAGCCATCAGTTCCCAAATTGCTAGAGCCTCAAACTGTGCTGGCCTTGGAGGTACCTTCATGTCGTACATCGAAAATCTCAAATCCTCTAGGATCCTTATATTGAATGTCCCATGGATCGGGGACGCTACGCTCCCATGTTTCTCTGTCAACTTGTGCCATTGCTTTAGCCAAAGGCACGGAGCTACCCCCTTTTCCTCCATTACAATGTAAGCTGGTGTGCCTTCGGGTGGCGTTTCCTCTCCTACGCTCGCTTTAATATAAGACTCCCCCTTCATCGCACTCCTTAATGCTTTAAAAAATTTCATTTTCTCGTCTTTTATTTCACAAAGTTTGTAATCAATAGGTGACTTTAATTCCCGGAATACTCTTCGCTTGCCTTTCCCCTTCCAATCGAGCCCCACGGACTGCGTCCAATCCGTGCGCGACCCTTCTCTGCAACCAACCTATCCCAGCGCGGCTCACACTCACACACACTGTGGCTGACAAAGCCTCGCGGCTAGTCTTCCTTCACTCAGCTCCTCTCGTAACAACTTCTTGCATGTATCGCGAGCTACCAAAAATATAAAACAGATCTGTCGGTTTACTACAGGAAGGGTAACACAATCGCTTCAGGACCTTAGGGATTTTTCACTAGCCTCGGCAGTTATTCCACCCATGAACTAGCTCCCTCACTGATTAGAGGCCCAGTCTTGATGCAAATCGAAAAACAGACTCAAGAGACCTTTGGAATTGAAGTGCCCTAAATAAAGACAAAAAAATCAGTTAATAGGTGCGCCAAAAGAAATGTTAAAGTATGTAACAAATTAAAATGATTAGATCCAGGAAGAGAAAGGAGGATCCTTCGTAGACCAAGCGAATGGAGCTGGTGTCATAGAAGGTATCCCAGCCTGTGCGAGAGTAGCCGGCCTGACGCCAACCACTGGGCAAAGGCAGGCACAGCACAGACAGATGGAACAAAAACAGCAAACAAAGCCAAACAAAAACAACGGATAAACGCTTGCAAAATATGCTTAAGGGTGATACTACTTTGAATACATCTATTGATGAGGTATTTAATGCAAGAGACGAAAGTGTGTCCTAGCAAAATTGCTTGGAAGACATTCAACAATAAAATAAAGTAAATAAAACAAAGGACATTCCCAGCCGATTATTCGGATTGATTGAAAGGCTTCTTTGCTCACCATTTTGGAATTGGAAATGCACAGAATTTGTCAGGATTACTGTTGTTATTGGAAATCCAAAAGCAGTTGTGCAATGTTTGTTTAGGTTGGTAAAATAAAGGACTGTTAAAATTAGTTGCAGTGGTCAACCATTGTTTAGGAACGCATGAAAAAAAGAATCTACAAAAACAAAATAAAGGTCTCTCCAGATATTATTATACAGCCAAAGGAAGGTACAGAGGTGAACAAGGAGGTGGAAGAGTCTTCAGGGGCCACAGTCAGGGAAGGGGAAGGTTCGTCCCAACAGGAACACCCCCCTCTTTTAGCTGTGATCAATTGAATTACTTGAGACAGACACTATAACCACCCAGAGCAATCTTATCAACATCATGAGTATCCATTTTCACAATTCTTCCATCCTACGCCTCATCCACACAATCAAAAGCGATATCATTCCTTCTAGGACAGCAAGGGGAGCAGGTTGCCCCATGTATGTTTTAATTCCAGTGGAGTTAGAAAGGGACGTACATTCTGTGTGGTATTAATGGTAAACCCACTTCCTGTCTTATTTACACTTCCAATTTTTGTATCCATTCCTCTCTTCAGCATAACCATTGATGCAATTGGCATTACAAACCAAAGCATAATGCACTATATTACTTACTCTGTAACCCTGTTTCAGTGTCCTTGTGCCATGTCACTGACCCTGATTTCTGATTGCCCACGAGTTTATTAGTGAGAAAAATATATTCGACTATATCTTTCGCTAATTTAGATTTCTAAATGACAATTAAAATTGTGTTTTAGTCTTAGCTGAATGAATACTCTTCTACTGTTGATGATACTCTTGTTACAGCCACATCTCTGAATGTATCCACTGTTTTAGAACAGGTGCCCCTCTCCATGAGGTCACTACATGCAAGTAATGTAGAGTTTACTTTAATTAGTGACCCTATTAAACATCATTTTAAACCAAGGAAGAAACTTGTGCTCTAATACCCTCTATTTTTGGTTAAAAAAGTATTTTAATATAAACAGAAATAGCAGTTAAAAGTCTTCCAGAGGACGAATGAAAACACAAAATAAGAAAATTCTACAATGCTAAGAACAATTTTGTATTATAGCATAAGTAAAAAGAAATACTTACAATATCCAATATACATTCAAAATTATACCAAAGTAATTGCAAAAAATATTGACTAAGCATTTTGTAAGATTTTCCAGTTTTTTTAAAAGAAAGAAAGCGAAAGAAGAGAGAAAGGGTAGAGGAAGAAATAGTACAAAAGAAACAAAAAGAGAGTGAAGCCCTACAGAAAAAGATCCACTAGAATATCTACACCAAAATGGTTTGAAATAATGAGTAATAAAATGTTCAACACAGGATTCTAAATTAAATTTGTAGAAATAAACACAACTGTAATTTTAGCTATACAAGAAAAATTAAAACTATTCATCAAACTTAAGGAGGTTTTAAAACTTTATCTGGAGCTTTCTTGTTAACATTAATCTTAGAAAGAAAATCAGTTATAGGTCTCCATTGTCATGAGGTTACTTTAGCTATCACATAACATGCTATTTTAGCCTAGGCTTGCAACTTGTGCCCTTTCACTCCGCTATATGCATTTTGTTTCCTCTATTATTTTAGCAAAAGCCTTGTTTTAGTGGAGATGTTTTTATTATTTTATCAGCCTGTCCATTTACACAGACTTATTTTATTCTTTTCTTTATACAGCATTTTCATTCTGTGCTTTATTCAAGGTTGTATGTGATAAGTTATGAATCATTGCTGGTACAAAGCGTTCATCACGTTCCTAACTTTTATACACAGAAATATACGCGTTGTCACATCAGGGCAGTTTTCTCAGAACACCAGATGTTTTATAATAAAACACCTCTCTGCTCCGTACACGATAGAGGGGAATTCCTACCACTTGCCATTGTACACTGCACGTCGCTTTTGCAGTTTCTGCTGAGACCAGACACAGTCTCTCGCTCCATGTGGGAGAATTTGGAGTAGACCAACTGACCTCTTCTTTACCTACAATCACAGGTATGGGGAATGAGGTTCTCCTGGGGGGCAGATGGGCAGATTAGGGTTTACACTGTCGTGTAGGTTCTCATTATCCTAATGAGACTACTGGATTTGGGTGGCAGAATCACCTGTACTGCAGGGGACTGAGTCTGATCCTGCAGCGGGTGACACCTGTCAGCCTAACCTGGGTTTGTTCCGGCTAACTAGCAGTGCCTCATCTTCACCCAAGAGCAGGGATGACTGGGGCAACCGGGCATTGACATACATGACTCCACAGGGGAATCATGGTCTCATCCGTTTCTCTCAGTTACATTAGTCTCGTGTATACAAGGACAATCAGAGGCAGAGTAAAATTCAGTAAGGTTTTATTGAAGTAACTGTATCTTAGATAATAAATCATGAATTGCAATAACTAGGACGATGAAGCACAATAAGATTAAAATTGTGACAAGGAGAGTAAAACAGAAGAATAACGCTACCATACTGTCACTAAGGTTTATAGGGGTAGTGCCTATCTAAGCTATGTTGGAGCACAGCGTGTTAACCTCTAATTCTGCCTTTCAGGTTCCCCCTGGGAAGACATCATCCCTCATACATGAGCAAGAGACCTGTTGTCTTCATAAGCAGCTTTAGTGAAGCAATCAGTAATCAGCATACAGTCGTGGTCATCTGGCTGGAATCTCCCTCTAACGTACATGGGTCAAAATAGTATTATAATAAAACATCTGATGTTCCAGAAAAGGAGCCCCACATAAGAGTGTGTATGTTTCTGTGAACATTGGATACAAAGCGTGCCACTTTTGCCGACAACTAATCTTACTGCAGCCTTGAGAAAAGCACAGAGTGAGAGAAATGTTTTGTTTAAGAACGCAGTGCTGACCTAGGCAAAGAACAGCTAGATAGAAAAAATAAAACAAGACTGCAAATGTGCCAGATGTTAAAATAATAAAACAAAGCTGAATAAAATATATCTAGGTTAAAGTGCACAGTGGCAGGCCTAATTTACTAAAGTAACGTGTATGAAGCTATAGCTAAAAATGGCTACACAGCAACACTACCATGCTCTTGTAAAGATACTTAGTAGTGCAGGTAGGGATTTTAGAACCATTGTGGTGACAGTATGGTGGAACTTTTCCTATGTTTCACTTTTCTCGTCACTGCCTTGATTTTATTATATTTGATTATCCTCATAATCGCAATACATGCCTTTTTACACAGAATGCAATTGATTCAATACAACTTACTGAACCTAGTCCTGCTTCTGTTTTGCCTTCGTATGTGTGAGAGAAAGAGCTAAGTTCTGTTCCACCACAATTTCTCTGAGAAATCCAGATGACATGCTAAGCACTGCCAAAATTCAACTTTTACTCTTGGGTAGTGGTGAGGTGCTAAAAGCTGGCCGGAAGGGTTAGGCTAACAATTGTCACAAGGCGCAGTATCAGACTTAGGCCCTCATTCTGACCCTGGCGGTCGGTGATAAAGCGGCGGCCAAGCCGCCAACAGGCCGGCGGTCTAAAATATGCAATTCTGACCCTGGCGGGAACCGCCAACACAGCCCGCCAACTTAACACTCCGCCCGCCACAGCGGTACAAACAAACAGCGCGGCGGTTCCCGCCAACAGCCAGGCGGCAGACAATGTACCGCCCACCCTATTACGACCCACCAATCTGCCACCTTTTCCGGGGCGGGAGCACCGCCGATAAGAACACGGCGGAAACAGACTACGAACGGGAAAACGCTCACCTCTACGCACTCCACGCGAGATTCCGGCAGCATGGAACCAGAGTTGCAGGTCATCCCCGCACTCCTATTCCTGCTCATATACCAGGAGCACGCCCGGCGGCGCGGAAGACATCGGTGAGTACTGCACCTACGACACAGGGGAGGGAAAAGATTACCGGCACACACCCACCCACCCACACCCACTACAACACACACATCAATGCATTCCCACAGATCACTGTCACAACCCACAAACCACCCCCCTCCGAAATAATGCAAAGACCAAAAGAAGAGATCATAAACGGGCAGATATATTGAAATATGGACACCAGTAATCCCAATAAATAAATAAACTATATACAAAATATATACATCTACTAAATGTAGTCCAACCACTGTCCGTGGATCACAGGGTTCCTGTGCAAAGGGGCAAGGCCCAGTCCCACGACAAGAACTCCACGGAGAGAACACTGCAGGGGCATCAGAAAGAAAATCGGACAGGCACCTCAGGGGGAAGGGAAGGGGGGGCACCTCAGCCACTTGAGTACACGACGCCAGATCCACGAGGGGACTCCATGACCACTGGGCCATCCTGGGGAGAGCAAAGCCACAGTCCATACAGTCCATACAGTGGGTGGCCTGCCCACTGGGCCATCCTGGGGAGAGCAAAGCCACAGTCCATACAGTCCATACAGTGGGTGGCCTGCCCACTGGGCCATCCTGGGGAGAGCAAAGCCACAGTCCAAACAGTCCATACAGTGGGTGGCCTGCCCACTGGGCCATCCTGGGGAGAGCAAAGCCACAGTCCAAACAGTCCATACAGTGGGTGGCCTGCCCACTGGGCCATCCTGGGGAGAGCAAAGCCACAGTCCATACAGTCCATACAGTGGGTGGCCTGCCCACTGGGCCATCCTGGGGAGAGCAAAGCCACAGTCCAAACAGTCCATACAGTGGGTGGCCTGCCCACTGGGCCATCCTGGGGAGAGCAAAGCCACAGTCCAAACAGTCCATACAGTGGGTGGCCTGCCCACTGGGCCATCCTGGGGAGAGCAAAGCCACAGTCCATACAGTCCATACAGTGGGTGGCCTGCCCACTGGGCCATCCTGGGGAGAGCAAAGCCACAGTCCAAACAGTCCATACAGTGGGTGGCCTGCCCACTGGGCCATCCTGGGGAGAGCAAAGCCACAGTCCATACAGTCCATACAGTGGGTGGCCTGCCCACTGGGCCATCCTGGGGAGAGCAAAGCCACAGTCCAAACAGTCCATACAGTGGGTGGCCTGCCCACTGGGCCATCCTGGGGAGAGCAAAGCCACAGTCCAAACAGTCCATACAGTGGGTGGCCTGCCCACTGGGCCATCCTGGGGAGAGCAAAGCCACAGTCCATACAGTCCATACAGTAGGTGGCCTGCCCACTGGGCCATCCTGGGGAGAGCAAAGCCACAGTCCAAACAGTCCATACAGTGGGTGGCCTGCCCACTGGGCCATCCTGGGGAGAGCAAAGCCACAGTCCATACAGTCCATACAGTGGGTGGCCTGCCCACTGGGCCATCCTGGGGAGAGCAAAGCCACAGTCCAAACAGTCCATAACAGACCCCACTGCCACTGGAGGAGGCAAGTTGGCCAGAGGACATCCTGCAGCCCTGCCCGAGATAGATCCTGCCCTGCTACGTCTGCCAAAGGGCCAGCGGTTCTTGCCTTGAAGGGCCCAGTTCAGCGGTTCTTGAGACGGCGTGGCCCAGCGGAGCGGTGCTTGAGACGGCGGGGCCCAGTTCAGCGGTCCTTGCCCTGAAGGGCCCAGTTCAGCGGTTCATGAGACGGCGGGGCCCAGCGGAGCGGTTCTTGAGACGGCGGGGCCCAGTTCAGCGGTTCTTGAGACGGCGGGGCCCAGTTCAGCGGTTCATGAGACGGCGGGGCCCAGCGGAGCGGTGCTTGAGACGGCGGGGCCCAGTTCAGCGGTTCTTGAGACGGCGGGGCCCAGTTCAGCGGTTCTTGAGACGGCGGGGCCCAGTTCAGCGGTTCATGAGACGGCGGGGCCCAGCGGAGCGGTGCTTGAGACGGCGGGGCCCAGTTCAGCGGTTCTTGAGACGGCGGGGCCCAGTTCAGCGGTTCTTGAGACGGCGGGGCCCAGTTCAGCAGTTCTTGAGACGGCGGGGCCCAGTTCAGCGGTTCTTGAGACGGCGGGGCCCAGTTCAGCGGTTCTTGAGACGGCGGGGCCCAGGTCAGCGCTCCTTGCCTTGAAGGGCCCAGTTCAGCGGTTCTTGAGACGGCGGGGCCCAGTTCAGCGGTTCTTGAGACGGCGGGGCCCAGTTCAGCGGTTCTTGAGACGGTGGGGCCCAGGTCAGCGCTACTTGCCTTGAAGGGCCCAGTTCAGTGCTCCTTGCCTTGAAGGGCCCAGTTCAGCGGTTCTTGAGACGGCGGGGCCCAGTTCAGCGGTTCTTGAGACGGCGGGGCCCAGTTCAGCGGTTCTTGAGACGGTGGGGCCCAGGTCAGCGCTACTTGCCTTGAAGGGCCCAGTTCAGCGCTCCTTGCCTTGAAGGGCCCAGTTCAGCGGTTCTTGAGACGGCGGGGCCCAGTTCAGCGGTTCTTGAGACGGCGGGGCCCAGTTCAGCGGTTCTTGAGACGGCGGGGCCCAGTTCAGCGGTTCTTGAGACGGCGGGGCCCAGTTCAGCGGTTCTTGAGACGGTGGGGCCCAGGTCAGCGCTACTTGCCTTGAAGGGCCCAGTTCAGCGGTTCTTGAGACGGCGGGGCCCAGTTCAGCGGTTCTTGAGACGGCGGGGCCCAGTTCAGCGGTTCTTGAGACGGTGGGGCCGAGGTCAGCGCTACTTGCCTTGAAGGGCCCAGTTCAGCGGTTCTTGAGACGGCGGGGCCCAGGTCAGCGCTACTTGCCTTGAAGGGCCCAGTTCAGCGGTTCTTGAGACGGCGGGGCCCAGTTCAGCGGTTCTTGAGACGGCGGGGCCCAGTTCAGCGGTTCTTGAGACGGCGGCCGGTCTTTGGCCAACTGCTAATTGCCTGGTGGTGCCCTCCTGGGCAGCGGGGATGGTGCTCCTTCAATGCCCACCTGGGCTGTGGGTGGTGGGGCCCTCCTGGCCAGCTGGGCTGGGTCCTCCCTGGGCAGCGGCTATGGGGGTGGTGGGCTCTACCGGGGCAGCTGTGCCGGTTCCTCCCGGGGCAGCGGCTATGGGGATTGTGGGCTCCTCCTGGGCAGCAGGCCTGCTGCCTGACCTCTCCGACTTGCTGCCCTTGCCCTCCTTAGTCGTGGGCCTGTGGCCCTTTCCTCCCTTTGGAGCTGTGGCTGGTGACTGTCTCTGGGTGGTGTCCGGGGGGGATGTAGAAGGCGGGCTCCTGCGGCGCCCCTTCCGCCTTCTGCTCCTCTTCCCAGGGGGTGGGCTGCCTGTCCCCTTGCTGCTGGGCGAAGATCCAGACATGCGGGCTGGCGGGCTCCAATACCCCTGCACCCTTGTCAAGGGGGCTGCAGGGCTGGTGGTGGCTGAGGTGCTCTTCTTACCCTGACGAGAAGGAGGGGGGGGCTCAGGGTCAGGAAAGAAGTTAGTAGTGGCGAGGAAGAGCTTCTTGGGACAATGGAGAGTGGTAGGTACAGTGGGAATGGGAGTGGAGGGAGAGGATGTGGTTGTAGGTGAGTCACGTTTGCTGTCTTTGGGTGCAGGTGCAGGAGGAATAGGCTGTCGTGAGGTGGATGGCTGTTGGGTGGGTGGGTGGCTGCGTTTGTGTGGTGTGGAAGAGGGGGTGACAGACACAGTGGGAGAGGACACAGGGGACGTGTAAATGGCAGTGGGGGTGGTGACTGCACGTGTGCGGACTGGAGTGGAGGGTGTGCTGGTGATGGAAACACTGGCTGATGGTGAGGTGAATGGAGGTGTGAGTGTAGACGTCACAGGGAGGGAGGAGGGAGACGAGGAGGTGGGGGTCACAGAGGTGGTAGTGACTGTTGGCATGTCTGCATCGGAATGTTGCGTGTGTGAATGTCTGCGTGATCTGTGGTGCTTATGTTTGGATGAGCTTCTCTTGGGTGTTGAGGTGTGTGCAGGCTGGTCTGATGGTGTGGGTGGGACAGGCAGAGGAACAGGAGACTGGGAGGAGGGAGTTAGTAGAGGCAGGCAGGAGACAGGGACAATGGCTGCCGTCAGTGCTGAGGCCAGAGCCTGGAACGATCGCTGATGGGCAGCCTGACCCGAATGAATGCCCTCCAGGTACGCATTGCTGCGATGAACCTCCCTCTCCACCCCCTGGATGGCATTCAAAAGGGTAGTCTGCCCAACAATGAGCGTTCGGAGGAGGTCAATGACCTCCTCACTGAGGGCAGCGGGGGTAACAGGGGCAGGGCCTGAGGTGCCTGGGGCGAAGGAGATGCCCGGCTTCCTGGCAGAGCGGGCACGGGGCGAACGCTGAGGGGCTGCTGGGAGGGCGGTGATGGTGCGCTGGGTGGCGGCTGTACCTGTAATGGCGGGGGGCACGGATGGTGCCACCCCCGCAAGGGAGCCCCCTTCCGAGGACGTGTCCGTGTCGCTGCAGGCTCCAGTCGTCCCCGTCGTGGAGCTCCCCTCGCCCTCCGTCTCACTGGTCCAGTCTGACTCTGTGGCATGGCCCTCCTGGGCCATGTGAGATGCAGCTCCCTCCTGCCCCGATGCCACTTCTCCTCCGCCTGATGATGCTGATGCACACAAGCACAGAAAGACAAACAAAAAGGGGGGGGGAGAGAGAAATAAAGGGATATTGAGTACATGGATCTCCGGTACAGTTAGCGGACATGACAGACACAGATGCCCCCTGCACTAAGTTGCGCACTTGGGGTCCGCTACGCATTCCGTGGAACATGCCCTACACGCCTAGAGTTGACAACTGCACCCATGGATGACACGGCCCAGGGATGGCTGTACTGACAAACTACTGAGGGTGGTGGCTGGGGACACAGGGGCTTACGGGGGTGCCCAGCCTACAGATATCGCCCTGGCCTAGGGGGACCCCCAGCCATCCTCCCCCAACCAGACACCTCCACTGCGCGACAACAGAGTAGATAATGCTTGTACTCACCCCCTTGTGTCTGCTGTGCTGCCCTCACGCGCCCATCCAATTCAGGGTAGGCCACCGCCAGGATCCGGAACATCAGGGGGCTCAGTTGACGGCAGGCACCCCGCCTACGTTGGGAGGCCATCCCCAGCAGAGACTCGGCGGTCTTCTTGGTCCCGCGGCGGATGTCCTCCCACCTCTTGCGGCAGTGGGTGCCCCGTCGATGGTGGACCCCCAGGGTCCGGACTTCCTTGGCGATGGCACGCCAAATCCCGATCTTCTCATGGGCGCGGACCTATGTGACACGTACAGGGAGGGAGAAATACCACGTTCAAGTTTGTCAGCATTTTCCTTGCCAGTGGCCCAACGCCCCCCATCCCCGCCAGGCCCCCCGCCAGGCCCCCCGCCAGGCCCAACATGCCCCCCATCCCCGCCATGCCCCCCGCCAGGCCCAACATGCCCCCCATCCCCGCCAGGCCCCCCGCCAGGCCCAACATGCCCCCCATCCCCGCCAGGAAACCCGCCAGGCCCCCCGCCAGGCCCAACATGCCCCCCATCCCCGCCATGCCCCCCGCCAGGCCCAAAATGCCCCCCATCCCCGCCATGCCCCCTGCCAGGCCCAACATGCCCCCCATCCCCGCCAGGCCCCCCGCCATGCCCCCCGCCAGGCCCAACATGCCCCCCATCCCCGCCAGGCCCCCCGCCAGGCCCCCCGCCAGGCCCAACATGCCCCCCATCCCCGCCATGCCCCCCGCCAGGCCCAACATGCCCCCATCCCCGCCAGGCCCCCCGCCAGGCCCCCCGCCAGGCCCAACATGCCCCCCATCCCCGCCATGCCCCCGCCAGGCCCAACATGCCCCCCGCCAGGCCCAAGATGCCCCCCATCCCCGCCAGGCCCCCCGCCATGCCCCCCGCCAGGCCCAACATGCCCCCCACCCCCGCCAGGCCCCCCGCCAGGCCCCCCGCCAGGCCCAACATGCCCCCCATCCCCGCCAGGCACCCCGCCAGGCCCCCCGCCAGGCCCAACATGCCCCCCATCCCCGCCAGGCCCCCCGCCAGGCCCCCAAGCCAGCCAGTGTCCCCAAATCCAGATTGAATTAAACTCACTTGTTGGTCTGGAGGACCGTAGAGTAGCGCATACTGGGGGAGGACCCCATCCACGAGTTTCTCCAACTCCTCTCCAGTGAAGGCAGGGGCCCTTTCCCCAGGTGCAGCAGCCATTGTCCCTTCCAGACCGAGGTCACAGCAACACTTGCAGTATAGGTCCTCTCCTGTGAAAGTTCAAGTCGCAAGTGGATAAGTAGATAGAAAATGGCGGTCACGTCCGCGGCGGTGCGTACCGCGGCGGTGCGTCCCGCCACCGCCGGCGCCCTTCGCCATTGGCTCCTGAAACCCATAGGCTTCAATGTTAACCAATGCGGCTTTGCGCCGCGGTCTTCGCCCGCCGCCCGCCGCGGTGTGCCACGCCAGCGCATTGACCTCACATCCCATTGTCACACTTCACAGGTCAGGCAGCCGCCATTTCCAGGGCCCACATGGCTCAATTTCAACTGCGTCACACAGGCCTAGGCCTTGCATAGCCACTCAGACACGCCATTCACTGCATAGAGAATCGTATACTGTGCTAGCTGTGAGTACGTACCTGTGGGTTGCTTGACTGTGTGCTCCATGTTGTCCTTCCTAGGCACCGTCCGCTGGGTTGGGCGAGGAGACGGATGAATCCTCCCGTGTACCGACCGCTGGTGGACCTGTCGACAATGGAAGAACGCCACATTATCCTGACCTACCGTCTTAACCGTGCCACTATCCATGAACTGTGTGCCCAGCTGGAGCCCGACCTGATGTCCCCCATCCGCCAACCCACAGGGATTCCCCCTCTGGTGCAGTTCATGTCAGTACTCCATTTCTTGGCAAGTGGGTCATTTCAGACAACCGTGGGAATTGCTTCTGGGATGTCTCAGCCCATGTTTTCGAAGGTGTTATCCAGAGTGTTGTCTGCCTTGATGAAATCCGTGAGGAGCTACATCATTTTCCCTGAGGTGGGCGAATTGGCTACAGTGAAGGGTGATTTCTACGCCCTTGGACATATTCCCAACGTAATTGGTGCCATTGATGGGACCCATGTGGCTTTGGTTCCCCCAAGAGACAGGGAGCAGGTGTACAGGAACAGAAAAAATTACCATTCAATGAACATCCAGGTGGTGTGTTTGGCTGACCAGTACATCTCGCATGTAAATGCCAAATTCCCAGGGTCAGTGCATGACGCCTACATCCTCAGGAATAGCAGCATCCCTTACGTGATGGAACAGCTACAGAGACACCGTGTATGGCTAGTGGGGGACTCTGGGTACCCCAACCTGTCGTGGCTACTGACCCCAGTGAGGAATCCCCGGACCAGGGCAGAGGAACGGTACAATGAGGCCCATGGGCGTACTAGGAGGGTGATCGAACGCACCTTTGGCCTCCTAAAGGCCAGGTTTAGGTGCCTGCATATGACAGGTGGATCCCTAATGTACTCACCTAAGAAGGTGTGTCACATCATCGTGGCATGCTTCACAACCTGGCTTTGCGCCGCCAGGTGCCTTTCCTGCAGGAGGATGGTCGAGACGGTGGTGTTGTGGCAGCGGTGGAACCTGAGGAGAGTGACGAGGAGGAAGACGACGGGGCTGAAACAGACAACAGGGACAGAATCATTGAACAGTACTTCCAATAGGACACAGGTAACATTTCAAAGATAATTTAGTAAATGTTAACTACTCTCCAGCATCTCTGCTGCCTGTCTATTTGCCCCAGTGTATGATGACTGAGTTGTGGCTTTTCCCTCCCTATTTCAGATCTGGGGTCCCCACTACGAGTCCTGTGCTTCGTTTCCCCATGGACTACAGCTTTGTGGCAGCTGTTTGTTGACTTCACCATGTACAAGGACATATTTGCACTGTCATGTCAATTACAATCTATTGAAATCACAGCCAGACTCCAGATATTTTGGTGCAAAATAGGTGTTTATTGAAGTGCTCAAAATGGGATGGGTGGTTTCAAGTGGGTGGGGGCTATGGTGAAGGAATGTCCATGGCAGAGTCCAGAGTAACAGTCACACAGGTGCATTGTCCAGAGGCCTGTGGAGAGATGGAGCATGGGCAGTTCAAGGATGGACAGGGTGACAATGTGGGACAGTGGGATGACATCAGGTGGTATCCATTGCTGGCGGGGGTCTTGACATCCTACTCTGTCTTCTTGCGAGATCTCAGGGCCTTCTTGCGGGGTGGTTCTTCTCCTGCAGGAGGTGGGGGTCTGGTGGGCTGCTGCTGTGCGGGGGCCTCCTGTCCACTAGCGCCGGCGGAGGTGGTTGGCTGTTCTTGGTCCAGGCTAGTGGCAGGGGCCCTTGGGTGTTGTTCAGTGTCCGCCCTGGTGTTTACGAGGTCCTGCAGCAGCCCTACCATGGTAACCAGGGTGGTGTTGATGGCTCTGATGTCCTCCCTGTACCCCCGATAGTGTTCCTCCTGCAGTGCCTGGATCTCCTGGAACCGGGCCAGTACCGTCGCCATCGTCTCCTGGGAGCGGTTGTATGCTCCCATGATGGTGGTGAGGACCTCGTGGAGAGTGGGTTCCCTGGGCCTCTCCTCCCCCCCCTGTCGCACAGCTGCCCTCCGAGTTCCCCTGTTTCCCTGGGCCTCTGCCCCCTGGCCGGTGTGCCCACTACCACTGCCCCCAGGTCCCTGTTGTTGTTGGGGTGGTGGGTTATCCTGGGTGCCCTGTAGTGGTAGACACACCGCAGATTGACGCGCCCTGGAGACAGAGGCATGGGCCCGCTGGGTGGGAGCTGTGCTGGTGTTCCCAGAGGGGTTAGGGTCTGTAGTGGCCTGGGCCTGTGTGAGGGGAACCGACTGTCCAGAGGTCCCCGATGGTCCGGGCTGGTCATCGGTGTCCAGGTCGACAGAGCTGCTGTCATCGCTGACGGCCTCTTGGGTGGGGGGTGTGGATAATTCTGGCCCCTCCGCCGCGGTGTGTTGACGGTCGGGTCCTGCAGGGGTATAGAGGTATGGTTATAGTTTCAATGTGTGGCATATGGGTGTATCTGTGGGTTCTCGTGTCCCCAAGTGCTGGCATTCGTGTGTGGGGGCTTTGGTGAGGGTGGCTTGTGGGGGGGATGTGTATATGCATTGGGCATGCTTTGGTGATGGGTGTCCATGCTTAGTGGACGCATGCAGGCCTAGGTTTTGGGATGTGTGGGTTGTGATGGTGAGACATTGGCGGGGAATAGGTGTGCTGGGGGTGGGGGTGAGGATGGTGGTGGGGGTGAGGATGGTGGTGGGGGTGAGGGTGGGGGTGAGGATGGGGGTGGGGGTGAGGGTGGGGTTCGAGGATGGGGGTGAGGGTTGGGGTCTGATTTTGCATGCAGGTGGGGGGGAAGCAGTATTGAAGCTTCAACTTACCAGTATCCATTCCTCCGCCGACTCCTGCGAGGCCGTCAGGATGCAGGATGTTCAAGACTTCCTCCTCCCATGATGTGAATTGTGGGGGTTGAGGTGGGGGTCCTCCGCCAGTCTTCTGCACGGCGATGTTGTGCCTGGATACCATGGAACGCACCTTCCCCCGTAGGTCGTTCCATCGCTTCCTGATGTCTTCCCGATTTCTGGGGTGCTGTCCCACTGCGTTCACCCTGTCGACAATCCTCTGCCATAGCTCCGTCCTCCGGGCAATGCTAGTGTATTGTATCTGTGTGCCGAACAGCTGGGGCTCTACCCGAACGATTTCCTCCACCATGACCCTGAGTTCTTCGTCTGTGAAGCGGGGTTGTCTTTGGGGTGCCATGGGGTGGTGTGTATGATGTGTGGGGTGGAGTATGTGTATTTAAGTGAGTTGAGTGTGGTGGTGTGTCTTGTTTTGTGTGTGGATAGTGTGTGGGTGATGGTGTTGAGTGGCTGTGGCTGTTATTTTTTGGATGCTGGTGTCTCGCTCTTGCCTTCTTTACGAATTTTTTAGCGTAGGGGTTTGTGGGTGATGTGGGTGGGTGTTTTATATTGTATTGTGTGTGTGGGAGTGGTGTGTGTATGTGTATCAGGTGTGTGGGATTCAAATCGTCCAATGTGGCTGGGTTTTGTTCGTTTGTGTGTATTCTGACCGCGGCGGTGTGTCCCGCCAATGGAATACCGCGTTTGAATGACCGCCGCGTGGATTCGTGGGTCGTAATGGCATGGGCGTATTTCTGTTGGCGTGACGGTGGAGGTTTTGTCACCTCCACCTTTCCGCCGACCGCTGGTCTGGCGGTCTGTTGTGGCGGTCGGATTTTCGGAGGTTTGCCTTCTGCGGGTCAGAATGACCGTGGCGGGTTTCCGCGACCGCGGCGGGATTATGGAGGATTTCTGACCGGCGGTAGGCGCCTTTTACCGCCGAGGTCAGAATGACCCCCTTAGTCCCCAGCACCCTAAAATCCAGCAGTCTTGTTACTATTACGAGAGTCTTTACAACACCATATTCCAATTCTCTTAAGAGCAATCGTAACAGATATGATATTTGTAATATTTAATATGTGATGATAACATATATTCCACCAATTAAACAAATAATCATTTCCAATTATATGTAATAATCTGAAATGCAATTGCAATTATAAGATCAACAAATTTTCCAGTTGCTGGACCAACTCTCTAAACATTGAAAGATCCTGCAATAAAAATATGCATTTAATTAAAAGGTAATTTAACTGAATATAGCTCCAAAATAATATCCTATACATGCTGCCAAAAGAATTTAATTCATTTAAAGAACAGATGCATAACATTGCTATCATCCATTTGGCATAACCAACACTTACTATCGTTAACAATTTCATTTTGAAAAGATGTGCTATAAATAATCAATTATAAAAGAAAAATAGAGTTTGTTTGACATTTGTGGAACAGAATAAAGAATCAACTTTTGACCATATTTTTCTCCCATGCTGAAATAAGGAGTGTGCATTTTAAATATTTTACTACAGCAATTCAGTATTAGATTCTGGTCAGTCACAAACACCAGAAACACCAGTAACAAGAGTTTTACAAGCAGAAGATGCTATAGATGCGTATCCTATAGGTATAATGTTGCAGAGGAGAATTCTCTATTTGCATTGACACCTCAGATAGGTCAGGTAAAAAGACAGTTCTAAAGAGAATTAAATTTAGGTTCAAATGGAGCAGTAATAATAAAATTATTTTGGCATTCATAAAATGAAAATAACTTAACACGGTCATTTAAAATTAACTGTCTAAGATATTTAATATATTTGGTATGGGACTCTATTGGCAAGTTTAACATTTAAATCAGTGGCTCTCGACCTTTTGATTCCTGTGGATCCCTCCGTAATCATTACTGGAACCCAGGGACCCCCAATAAATGGCTACTGGAATCTGGGGACCCACACAGAGTCATTGCTTGAAGCAGAAGACCTCAGCCTAAGCATTTTCGTTGATTTGAACTGCAAAACAATGCCCACAAAATACAGAAAGAAGCATCAAACAAATACACAAAATATTTAATCATTTATTTAATTCACAAACAAATAGGAAAACACTTACTTAATTTTTATCCTGCAATTTTATATTCACATTTATTGAACATCTTAAAAAGTTCCAATTTACATTTTACTTTTTAAAAATGATATATCCTTCATTAATCTGTTATTATTTAATTTTCTAAGCAGTCACGCACCCCCTGAGTAGGCTTCACAAACCCCCAGAAGTCCCAGGACTGTAGGTTGGGAACCACTGATTTAGAATAAATTAAATAGGAGAAGAATTAAAAATGTGAGCATCAAAATAACCATACATAAGAAAAGATATAGCCAAACAAATGGAGTTGGTAAGAAATAGTTTTAGCTTTATCTAAAAGAAAAGGAGTTATTTGATAATTTAATCTTTCTCCAGATACTGGTACCGTGTGGGTGTTCATAAGACAAAGTGGTACCTTGCAGCTGTGGCAGCAACAGGTGGGACTCCATATCCAACCCTGCACCACATCACGCTCCATTTCAAGAGCAAGAGGGGCTACATTTACCTGCCCCTCGCCGCCTAGCAAAGGAAAGGAGACCAAGTCTAGAAGTCAGAAGAAGTTCCAGGAAGGACAGGAGCCTCTGCCAACCTAGAAGAGTGTGCAAAAGAAGATTCCCTGGTTGGACAAAGACTGCAGAAATGCACCCAAGGAAGATTTCAGTGTGCTCCTGCATGATGCAATGGATGTCCCACGAAGACATGTTGGATGCAGGCAAGTTTCGGCACTGGATTCATCATACAAGCTTTGGTTCTGGCAACGTCATGTTTTGTGTCAAAGTGGCGCTGCCTGGACCCAGGAGGGGCCTGGGGGCCTCAATTCGGCTTGAGGAGGAAGAGGGGGCTCTCAGCACTTCAGAGAGCCCTCAGTCGACCAGACAGCACCCACGGGAGTCTCAGGCCACGGGGACGAAGGAGGGGCAAAATGCGGTTGGTGCAGCACTACAAAGGAAGGTCCCACATCGCCGGAGAACAACTCAGCAAGTTGAGCGTAGCAGGTTAGAGTGCTGGGGACCTGAGCCAGGCTGTGCACGAAGGATTCTTGCAAATAGTGCACAGAGGCCTCAGTAGGTGAAGATGACGTGGTGCACAGGGTTACTGTTGCTAACTGGGAAGGCAAGCTCTTACCTCTTCCATCTTTGGAAAGCAGGACCTGGGGACAGTCTGTGTCAAAGGGATCCACCACCTATGTTCCAAGGAGCACGCTTGTTGTCAGGAGAGGAGTCCAAGAGAACTGGGTCGACTTAGAAGGTGCCTGCAAGAGCAGGGAAGTGACTCCGTCACTCCAGTGGAGATTTCTTCAGTCCTTCTGGTGAAGGGTAAAGACAGGGTTTCCCCAGAGCATGCACACCATGGAAACTGTTGCAATTGCTGGCTTGAGATTAAGTTGCATAGAAAAAATAGCCCTTCTGGATACTTTGTTGCTGTTACAGCTATTCCTGGAGCAGTCTGTGGTTGATCCGAGGTCAGAGGATGAAGTAGTAGTTGCAGAGAATTCCTGCTGGAAACTTGCAAGTAGAATCTGAAGAGAAACCCACAGGAGAGACCTAAATAGCCCTGACAGGGGGATTTGCTACTTTATCAGGTATGGAGCTATCAGGAAGGGTCTCTGATGTCACCTGCTGGCACTGGCCACTCAGAGGCCTCCAGAGTGTCCCCACACCTTGGAAAACAAGATGGCTGAAGTCTGGGACACACTGGAGGGGCTCTGTTCAACCCCTCTGGGGTGGTGATGTCCAGTTTTGCACCAGAGCAGGTACTGGGGGGTCCCTGAACTGGTGTAGACTGGCTTATGCAAGGGGGGGCACCATTTATGCCCTTCAAAGAATTTCCAGAGGCCGGGGAAGACTTCCCATCCCCAGCCTGTTACACCTATCTCCAAAGAGAGAGGGTGTAACACTCTCCTCCCAAAGGAAATGCTTTATTCTGCCTTCCTGAGACTGAGCTGCTTAGACCCCAGGAGGGCAGAACCCTGTCTGTGAGATGACAGCAGCTGTAGCTGCATTGCAAGCCTCAGAGAGCTGGTTTGGCAGTACTGGGGGTCCATGGTGGAGCCCCCCAGGATGCATGGAATTGGCTCCTCAATACCAGATTTGGAATAGGGGGACAATTCCATGATCTTACACACAATACATGGCCATATTCAGAGTTACCATTGTGAAGCTACGTATAGGTATTAACCTATATGTAGTGCACATGTGTAATGGCGTCCTCGCACTCACAAAGTCCCAGTAATTGGCCCTGGACTATGTGGAAGCACCTTTGCTAGTGCACGGGTGCCCTCACACTGAGTAACTTTGCACCTTAACCTTCGGTAAATGAAGGTTAGGCATATAGGTGACTTATAAGTTACTTAAGTGCATTGAAAATGGGTTGTGAAATAGTGTGTGCACCATTTCACGCAGGCTGCAATGGCAGTCTTGTGAAAGGGATTTTCTGGGCTCCTTATGAGTGGCAAAAGAAATGCTGCAGCCCATAAGGATCTCCTGGAACCCCAACGCCCTGGGAACCTAGGTACCATATACCAGGGACGTATAAGGGGGGTCAAGCATGCCAATTGAAATTGGTAAATAAAGACACTAGCCTATAGTGACAAATTTAAAAGCAGAGAGAGCATAAGCACTGAGGTTCTGGTTAGCAGAGCCTCAGTGACACAGTTAAGCACTACTGACAAAACACACATTAGGCCACAAACTATGAGCACTGGGGTCCTAATCAGCAGGATCCCAGTGAGACAGGCAAAACACACTGACATATAAGGTTTTCACAATGAGCTCTAGGGTCCTGGCTAGCATGATCCCAGTGACACAGTAAAAACACACTGACACACACTCACAAACAGGTCAAAAGTGGGGGTAACCATGCTAGAAAGAGAAAACTTTCTCACAATATGTATGCCTTTATGGTGAGTCTTTTTGTGTATCTGTGATAAACTATATTTTGCTCTTTTATGATCTTCATCCACAGATCAAATAAATATACTTTGAATACTTTGACAAAGATGACCACATCTGCTTAATGGTAAATGCAGATTTATATTTCTATATAACATCAACCCCTTCACTAATCTTTGATTCTTTAAGTTCAAGAAGGTATATGTGTGCTCTTTTCTTATTTCATAAGAATTTAGATAAGATGCTTTCACTGGATTTAAAATCATAAAGAGGAAGTTTCACAGGAAGCATGGATGAGGCAAAATGTATAATCAGTAAAACCATCATTTTGTTTGTATTTAGATAATCCCACTAGGACAAGAAAAAAATCTCTAAACTTGCTTAAAACAATATGTATTAAGCAATGTAAATTCTGATTAATCAATGCTTAAGTTGAAACTAGAAACAGCAGAATACAAAGTTAACATTTCAAATAAGCATCAATAGATGACTCCCGATTTGCCACTGATATTAAACTATGATCAGCATATGCTGAGAAAGTATCCTCAAAGGTTTTATGCTTGAAACCAGAGTAATTTGGAGATCTGAGGATTATGTCTAAAGTGCCAGGATTGTTTATTCTTCATTCATCAATCAAATCTCTAGAGGAGATTGCTTTACAAAAAATCTTTTGCATCTTATTATCAGTATATTTTAGACAAGAACCTCTATCCAATTTAGCGCCCAACAACAAATTACAAAATTGGTGTTGGGCAAAGGCAATACCTTCACAGACATATTTTTCCAAAATTGAACATCAACACAATTAGGTCCATACACATTTGAAAGAGAATATACAATGATGTTACTTTTAATCAAGACATAAGCAGCAGTCATTATCCTCTATTATTTGCTGTTGAACATCCAATTACAGATTTGTTTGAAAACAGAATAATAACCTGTTTTTTATCATTATTGTTTGGAGAAAAATAAACTTGACCAACCTAGTACTTTATTTTGAAAAAATAATATATTTTTTCATTAAGTGTGCTTCCTGCAACATTGCTTGGGAAAATTTTAAATTGACTCTTTGTCATTTGAGTAGATTATGCATACCCTTAACATTCCATGAGATTATACAAAGGCTGTTCATATAAAAAAAAGTCAAAGTACATCAAAACTCAAAAATATCAAACAAAATATATGTAAATTTGTTGAGAAAACAAATTACCGATATTACATGAAAAAGGAAAGCCAAATAATAAAAGAAACTCATGTAACTAAAAGAAAGGGAAAGAAAAGAGAACAGATAGAAGGAAAATAGGAAATAATGAGATATTTGGAATCTAATAATTCAATAGACAAAGCATAAAAAGGACTGTAATAGGTCAAAATGACCTAGACCAAAACAATACAGTTACAATGACAGATGAAAACATGAGCAACAGATGTGGTGAAATGCCAACATCAAAAACCAAGCCAAACCAAAGAGATAAACCATTAAACCATCCCAGAAAAAAATAATGTTAAAAAAATTATGTTAAAGAATTTATTGAAAGAAGCGGAGATAAAGAAAAATGAATAAAAAGATTAATAATAAATTTGAAAGCATTAACATACATGTTGAAAGAAACAACAAATACATATACTTACCAATCACAGAATCGGCTAATATCAAATATATAGGGGAAGATGACAACTAGAAACCCAGGACAGTGCAAATGCAGCATTAAAATTCCATCATCATAACATAGACAAAATGTTCAAAAGACAATGACAAAGGGGAGATAAAACAGTTGTAATTAAAATATGAATCTCAGAAACAAGCATGAAACAAATTACATATCCATAAAAAGAAAGCAATACCAAGTTTTCCTGATATCCTTTGCTTCACCCTTGTGGTGTATCCTTTGCTTCGCACTTATGGTGTTGGAGAAATTGTACCAGTTGAACAGAATCTTCAAAACCTGTAGTTTTCTGTGTGTATGGGACTTTAAGGTAACACAGATTTATCAACCCAGATCTGGCATTAAGTGATATTGGGTACATATCAAATAAATCCTTATAACGATTAGCTGTAACTCTGAAAATGTCCTGTGAAAAGAAAACCCTCTGACCAGACTAAAGCATTTGTTTACATTGTTTTACAACAGTTAGAATTGTCCTAAGAGTGGTAAATTGAAGAATAAGAGCAATAACGACTCAAGGTTTGGCTGGTCTGTCTTAATTAAAGACTGTAGGAGCAACACAATAAGCCATCTCAAAGTTGAGCAAATGGTATCCCTTAGTGCCCTCTGAAATACAAAGAGTATTTTGTCATTTCAGATTTTCTAACTCCTCAGTTTCTTTCTTAAGTGGGAAATTTCCTTAGCCCTTGTGGCAATTCGTGCTGATATCTTGTCCACCAATGACTTCATCTGCTACTCTAGATTCAAGAGTTGACGATTTTTCCTCTAACTTTTGAAGAGTATCGTTTGTCTCAAATACAAAAGGCTCCAGGTTGTGGATTTCTTCAATCAAGTCATCAAGAGTCAATGGTAATGGTGATTTAAAAGGCAAAACAGACTCTTTCTTTAACTTAATGTTTCCTCCACTTGTGGTTTCCCTATGTGGAATAAGCAAATTAGACTGCGTGTCCCTCTTTAGAATCATAGAATTTTGTCTCTCCATGTTAGGTACTGAACATTCAAAGTGCCTTTCTGCAGCAGGTTTCAAACTGTGTAGGAAAACTTTACTGCTCACAGAAGTATGTTTATTCAAATGCTAAATGACATCAGTCTTCCTATTAAAAGGCAAAAAGTAGCTCACGACTTACCATGAAGTAGACTGAAACTAATAAATACATTTATAAAAGGAAGGCCTTATGCCTCAATTCAAGCTAGTAAAAGATCATGTGTCAAGGAAAGCAGAAGACTTCCGATATTACTGAAGAAAGACTTACATAAAGTAAAAAAAGTATAAAGAGTCATGCAGCAGACTTTAAAGAAACTCCTATCATATTACTGAGGCCTGTCTTGAATATAACAAGTACAAGCAGAGGGCGTTAGTGTGTCCAAAATGTAGTTTGTATCTACAAAATAAAATGGAGGCTGCAGCACTCCAGAGTTGACATGATGAAGCCCTGGTATTTCTAGGAAGAGAAAAAATATGGAACAATCTTATGCATAGTGGACACCTGTTAAATAAGCCTTCCTTGATAAAGCAAAGTTCAAGGAGGGAGTGCTATAATCTTCTGAAATTAAACATGTGTTCCGAAAAAGAAAATGGTGGAGCTGTTCCATCATCTCGGTGACTAGAAAAATGGCTTAGAACTCAAGTCATCCCTTTCCTTCAGACAGCTTGCATTCTGGAATGGGCACCTGGGGATGGGCAGTCATCTTGGAAGTGTCCAGGTCATACCCACTTCCCTAATACCCTCAATGAAGTTAACCTGAAGAAAGAAAATGGCCTATTTTGATCAAGATATAATAGGCCACTCTATCAGTGTATCCAATACCCTTATTTTGCTGATGAACAATTTGGTAAAGAACAGTACTATTTTATGTATTACATAGTTTCCCTATTGTGCCAAACCCTGTAAACATTCTTTCCTATATTGTGCCTGCAGCTACTTACTTCACTTGGTTGATTCAGCAGCTTTTCCATTCCTAACAACTGAGAGGTCAATTTCTGTTTGGATTTATTGGAAAGCAACTAATATGGCCAGGGCTCCAACTCCTCCATCTTCCATTCCCAAGGTCTTCAGAAAGATTTAGACACCGTTGTTTTATCTCTGGTGGTTCTACTCTTATTCAGTATGAAGATGACTTGTTCATCGCCTTTGAATCTTTTTGACCAATGTGAACATGATTCATTGTATTTAGTAACTGCCTAAACAAAAGAGGGCCTTAAAGAAAAAGCTGAAATTGTGTACACAATTTGTTTGTTATTTCAGTCATGACATTTCTGCAGGAGAATGCAACATTTCCACCAATCCCATCGATGTTATCCATAGGTTAGATCACCCCTCAACTTTGTCTCAAATGTATATGCTTGTAATTATAGCAGGTTATTGTCATCATTGAACTCTAGGCAATATTTGTTTTGTCAAACCCCTTCAGGACCTTAAAAAAAGGAGAAACATCTAAACCTTTGGTTTGGTATATAGAAGTGGAAAAATGGTTTTGTACTTTTGAAGTCTACACTATGCTTAGCTCCTGCTTTAGGTATGCCTGATTATTCAAAACTGTTTAGATTGTATCGTCATGAAAAAGAGGGCTTTACCCTTGGGACACTAACATGGTGACAAGAAGACTTTAATTTCTTACTACTCCACTGCTGTGGATTCCTGCTGAATGACCTCCATATTTGTGAGTGGTGACAGCTGCTGCTCACCTAGTTGAAGTCTGAGAAAACACTGTAGATCCGATTCACACCAGATCCACTTTGGAAACAAAGGGTCTCATTACAAGTTTGGCGGTCTCACAACCACCATGATGGTGGTCATACCGCCAACAGGCTGGCAGAGAAGACCGCCAAATTATGACCATGGCGGTAATCCCAACAGAATACAGCCAAAGCACCACTGGCACTGAACTGCAGTCAGACCACAACAGACGACAGAAGGCACCTGTGGGCCGGCGGATACCCTGTAACTGCCAGACAGATTACGAGGTTGTACACCGCCAAGGTTTCTGCCGTGGTTGCACCACCACAGAAATCAAGGCGGAAACCAACAGCATAAAAGGAGACACTCACCTTCAGGAAGCCATACTCGTTCGGAGCTACCATAGAACCAGACCTACATGTCATCCCGCTGCTCCTGCTCGAACAAAGGCAACAGAATCTTTGCCGCCAGCGACAACAGCAACTGTAAGTACACACCCACTTACCCGTAACTGTTGTATACTGTCAATGTATGTACACTCACACAATATACCAACGGGAAGGGGGTGTGAGGGCGACAACCACACACTACTACACACTGACTCTCACACTCACATACAGCCACAGATACACACCCTCACATACACAGTACATACACTATGACCAACACACACACACATGTCAAACACATACAGTTATGCACAGAAACCCAGCACAGGCCCAGTTATAAACAATAACACACAACACCACCATAACCATACCATCGTCAATATGTTAGCAATCACTCACTATAGACACAACCCAGGGACACATCACACATACAACACAACCTACAGCCAACAGGCAATGAACACACACAACAACACAACCATACAATGTACCAATCAACATACACATCACACACAGCACATCGCATCTCACATACCATGCACTAAACCTGCACCCGCACACTGTCAATACACAGCAAGCCACACAACACACCAACAAACACTTCAACACAAACACTACTCAATAACATCACAACCAAATGTTCCGAAGAGACACATGCCCATCACACAACACACACACTATCGCTGGGAAAAAAGCACTGCACACAACCTCACATACTGCCCAAACAATACAGGTAGCACAAGCACCACACATACAAATACTGACACACAGCCAATGTCACCCAGGAACAACTCCATACTAGGAAATAAAATGCATGTCAAAGATGTAACCAGTAAACCAACAACAGGTTTGCATAAATTATTATTAAAAAGCAAAGGTTTGTAAAACAAAGGCTGTAGGCCAGTCCATTTAGAACAGTAAGGATACACACAGTGCACATATATGTGCCCCAAACTTGACTCCTGGCTTCCAAGTAACCTTCACAGGTAGGGGCATCAAGGGCGCTGGCAGGCACCTCAGGGATTATCAGGGGGTTGGTGGTGGAGGGGGCCCTTTGGGATGTGGCTTTGGAAGGGGGTTTAGGTTTAGGCTTAGGGGAGGGCTGGCTACTTTTGGGAGGGGTAGTCTTCTTTGCAGGGAGACGGGCATGGGTACTTGCAGGAGGGCAGGGGAGGCATTAGAGGTGGAAGGGACGGACTTGGGTAGGGAAGCAACACGTTTAGGGGTCTCACACGGTAGGAGTAGGGAAAAGGGCAAAGTCAGAATGAAAGGGTTTCCTAGACACACAGGGATGGTCATAGCAAAAGGGTTTGTGTTTGGGTGTGGAGGGAGAGGGAGTGGTTGTAAGAGGTGTTGGTGTAGATGTCCTGGGTGTATGTTTGTGCGAGGTATGCTTGTGGGTGCTGGGTGTCTGTTGGGTGGGTGAGTGTGGATGTTTATGTGTCTTGGGATGAGGGGGTGGAGGTGCTGGGGATGCCGTGGTGGGTGGATGACCTTCTGTTGGGGTTGTGACTACAGGTAGGGTGGATGTGCTGAGTGTAGGAGTCTCAGTGATTATGGTGTCTGCGGGTATGGTGATTGGGGTAGATGTTTGAGGGTTTTCTGTGGTGCTGTCTATGGGTAGGATCAGTGTATTGGCTGGATCAGTGAATGTTGGTGTAGTGTCTGCAGGTATGTCAGGTGTGCTGTGTGTGGAGCTGGGGGCGCTGGGGGTGTCAGGGCAGGTTGTGACTGTTGCTGTGTGCACATATGAATGTTGCTTATGTGCATGCCGGTGGGGTGTCTTGTGGTGCTTATGTCTGTCTTAGCTACCCTTGGATGTCGAGGTGAATGCATGCCTGACTGTGTGCTTTGGCTGGGTCTGAGAAGAGGGGTATGGGATTGGGAAGAGGAAGTTGGAGGGGGGATGGTTGGCAAAGGGTGACTGGCTGCCATCAGTGTGGAGACAAGAGCCTAAAAGTATCTTTGTAGGTCAGGCAGTGCACAGTGAATGCCCTCCAGGAAAGCATTACTCTTTTGGATTTAAGTTCCCAGTCCCTGGATGGCATTCACGATGGTCAACTGATCACAGAGATGGACCTCAGGTCAATAGCCTCCTCACTGAGGGCAGCAGGGCTAACAAGGGCTGGGGCGGAGGTGCCTGTGGAAAAGGAGACACCCACCCTCTTGGGTGACTGGGCACAGCCAATTGGATGGGGAGCTACAGGGAGGGTGGTGGTAGAAACGGGTGCTGGGGTGGTCCCAGATAGGTTTTCCACTGCCAGGAGCATCCTCTGGAGGAGGATTCCAATGATGATGAACTGGATCCTTTCTCCCCAGTGGCACTCCCCTCGCCCTCCAGGCCACTGGGTCCCTCAGAGTCTGTGGTACCATGACTTGAGGTCCCGTAGCCAGCAGCTTCCCCACTCGGTTGTGCCCCGTCTTGTTTGTATGCCGATGCTGACAATCGAAAGAGATGTAGTGTCATCATATTCTTTATATACACTAACATCACAGTGTACATATGAATCACATTACAAACACTTGTACTACACCCCCAGGTAGAACCAGGTTAGTGTCAACCTCATGTCGCAACTAGATCCCACCCACACCCTTATATTACAACAATGTCACACACCAGATAAGCCACCTATCACACAGCTACTATACCATCTTATTAAAAGAGGAATCACAATAAAAATTCCATGACAACCTGACTTCCCACCATGAATCTGAGTCCCTATCCGCAGCAGCAGAGTCAACCAACAACCAAGCAATGGGAAATAGTGCTAACATTCATTCAACAGATCAAATACACAAAACCCACACATACCTGCATTTGTAGCTGATGTCCTGTACCAGGAAAGGAACCACATCATGTGCCAAACACAAGACAGCATGTTGCATACAAGCAAAACTCATTTCATGTCACAGAGTCCACAACCCTCACTATTGACATTTGCAAACATGCAACAACTATAGTTGCCTTTTACAATATTTGAGTATGATAGAGTCTAAGTCCTTGTCAGCAGCACATGACCCAATAGTGAGGTAGGAAAGGATGATACATACATTGTGGAGCTACTCATCTAAGTCACTCTCCACCTGTAAACAGTCATGTACACTTATAGGGGCGAATTTAGCCCACAGGATTTACCCACATACAAGGCCAGGTACAATACCATAACCTTAAATACAATGTACCCTGTGTTGTGCAAGAAGGCCACACACAGTACAATTAATCATGATGATTGACAACATCAATAGCCCATTATTCAAAAGGCAGCATCACTAACCACACTTCAGACGAGCAATCTTACATCTGTACATGACCATTACAATGCCACAACACACTTCTGACCTTAACAGAAAAGAAACATTCACGTTGAGCCAAGCCAAATGACTGACTACATATACCATTCCAACAACATGTGCAGGTGAAATGCCACATCTGCAACACATTTCAGTCAATACAAACTATATGATTCCATACTAAACACCATCACAACATATCCACAGTAGCAAAGTAAGTATGTTGAAGTTACATCACAATATTGATATATGTCTGAACCTAACAATGTACATATGATGGTGGCAAAAAACAGTATAGATTGTACCAATTAGCAAGATGTTGTGGCCTATTTAACATGCATACAACACATTGGAAGAGGAAATTGCTGTGCAGCCACTTACCATCCAAAAAACATGTATGGTGCCACTATTCTGAGCTCTCATTTCAATGACATGGGTTGCACTAGGACTCCAGTCATACCACCATGGTTTATTACATGCAGGCTGTCCATTCTGAGGAAACATCACACGTGCCAATGTTTAGTCCACACTTACCTATGGAGACAGCTCCTAACAGATCAGAGTAAGTGCAGCAAGTGTGACATGTGAAATTTCCGATTGAGATCACAGCCTCACAATAAGTCAACACTTATTGGAAACCTCAGGAATAGTTGGCATGTACTCAACTTGTCAGACTTAATGTTGCACATAGAGATGGATCAAGGGGCATTTGAATGGACAGAGGGCAAAGACCAGGACAACTTACCATCAGGATATTAGGAGTATAGATCTCTAGGTGGCAACGGACAACCAGCAGGGTACTAAGAGCAGTAAAGAGGTACACATATGACACAGTAACATATGCGTCATCATATGCTACTGTATACAGGTGAGTAATATGTCCCCATACACAATGCAATGTGCACACCAATTTTGAGGACTCTATGTCAAGGTATTCCTAGGAGACATTTTATCTTTTCCACTTACCACATTGTCACCACTTAGAATCTTTCATATCATACACTGACCTTGTAGAGGAATGTATATGAGTTTAGTCAGTACTCACCCCTGTGTGGCTGCTGTGCTGCCCTCAAACACCCATCCAACTCAGGGTAGGCCACCGCCAATATGTGGGCCATTAGGGGGGTCAAGGTCCAACTGGCATCCCTTCGTCCTTGGGAGGACATCCCCAGCTGGGCCTCACCGGTCCTACAGTCCTAGCGTTTCAGGTCCTCCCACCGCTTTCGACGGTGGGTGCTCTGCTGACTGTGACCCGAGGGTCCGCACTTTCCTGGCGATGGTACACCAGATCCCCTTTTTCTGATGGAGGTTGACTGCCGGCAGATGCCGCCATTGGTCCAAGTCCGTGAAAGGCATCAATGTGTTCCAATGGCAATGTCCACCATGGTTGTAACTGCCTACCGCCCTGACGACATTCACCAGTGGAGTCAGGTCACTTCCTGATGTCCAGTACACTAGGTCAGGTAGCTGCCATTTTAGGGCTCATATATGTATGATGTAGTAATGAAAGTTGCGTAATTTACTGAAACCTCATATCTATGACAATGTGTGAAGTGCAGGCTTACTATTTACAAGTGTTCATGTGAATGTCATTAGTAGAGGGAGATAAAAAAGGTATTGTGTCGTATGTACATTAAACAGTGTTGTCACCATACTGATGACTATCTGAAGAAGGTCTAGGTGAAAATAGCAAGTGTTACATGTCTACAGGCTTGATGTAATTATCACTTTCAGTGACATGTACCTACATGTAGAGTACATGCAACGGTTTAGGGGCTAAGATTCCAGTACACTTACATAAATTGGCTTGGTATGTGCTGTATACCACTTATTCACTGTTTTATGTGATATGACTTAGACATATGTGTGACGTTGTTGTGATCATACTTATGATGTATGGATTGAGTTATTCACTTACATTCTGGTGTTGTCCCTCATAGTTACCCTGGCCTTACGAGAGCAAGTCAACCTCCAGTGTATATCCACTAGCAGACCTGCAGACCATGGAGAAACGACATGTAATCCAAATATATTGCCGGGCTAGGCATTCAATTATGGATCTCTGAGGTCAGTTAGAGCCAGATCTGATGCCTGCCATATGCAGTCCCAATTGCATACCTCCCATCGTTCACATCATGTCAGTGCTGCACTTCCTGGCCACTGAGTCCTTTTAGAATACGGTGGCCCTAATTGCAGGGATGTGTCAGCCCATGTTCAGTCTGGTTTTGAAGACTATACTGTCTGCATTGTTGAAACGTCTGGACAGCTACATCAGATTTCTCCAACGTGAGAATTTGTCCCATGTGAATGTACATTTCTATGCTTTGGGACACATTCCACATGTGGTTGGAGCCATAGATGGCACCCATGTAGCCTTGGTTCCCCCAAGTTCAAATGAACAGGTATATAGGAACAGGAAAAACGTCCACTCCATAAACGTCCAAGTGGTCGGTTTGGCTGACCTCTACATTTCACAAGGTATTGAGGATCAGTCCATGATTCCTTCATCATGCGGAACAGCAATATCCCACTGCTGATGACAAGACTATACACAGAGAGGGCATGGCTTATTGGTAAGTCATGTATGTCATGTGTGTCTGTACCTTTTTTTCCTGCTACCATATATGTGGATGCCGAAGATTAAAGTTTGGATTGGTTTAACTATACCTTACAGGGGACTCCTGCTACCCAAACTGTCCTTAGTTATTGACACCAGTGAGGTAACCAACCACGCCAGTGAAAGTCCATTTCAATGAGACCCACAGAAGAACAAGACGTGTCGTGGAGTGGACGCTTGGGCTCCTGAAGGCAAGATTTCGCTGCATAGACAAATCTGGAGGAGCCCTCCTGCACTCACCCTACAAGGTATGTCAAATAATTGTTGCCTTCTGCATGCTCCACAACCTTGCCCTGAGATGTCAGATACCATTCATACCAGATGAAGGGGAGCCAGCAACTCCTGTGGGTGGAAATGCAGATATGCCAAGTAAGGGTGAGCATGATGAGGATGAAGCTGGAGACATCAGGGCAGATGTCATTAATCAGTACTTCAACTGACTCAAGGTATGTGATGTTACAATAAAGATTTCATGGGGTATTGTTGAAGTTATGCATGCCATATAATGTTCTTTTTACCATCATCAGTGTAGTCTTAAGTGGCTCAAAAGCTCTTGACTAAGATATACATGCTGAATGTTTCTTAGAGTTGTGTATAGAACTGGTATGTACATAGTCTATTGTTCAGAAAATGCACACTCAGAGTCACTTTTGTAGTTATGAATAGACAATGTGATGTTTGTGCTCCACCCTGGCATATACCTTATCTTTGTCAATTTTAGATTTGCAGATTGGCTGTTTGGCTCATCCTCATTTGGTATTGTTAGACAGTGTCACAGGCAGATAGGATTTGCAGACTGACATGAGCGGTAGCCATGGATTAGACCAGGTGCTGTTTTGCATGAGATTTGTGACATGTGCATTCTATGCCCAGAGTTTCAGGACAGTGGTTTGGAGGTGTCCTTTTCCACAAAATAGATATGTTTGGTATCTGTGGTGGCTCAAATGCTGGCATCTGTGTGTCCATTTGTGTCTGACACATCATGATGTAGTATCCAGACACTCTACCATCATTTTGGTTTGTGTTGTATGTGACCTATCTTGTGCATAGCTCTCAGTGTGTTTCCATATTGCAGACCAATGTGCATGTGTCTAAACACTGACATAGGCGAGTGGCAGGCCTACAGATACCTGACCATGGTAAGTTGAACATTCCATGACTGGGGAGATTAGTACTAACCTCTGTCTGTTTAATGGGGTATGGACATTTGGGAAGATTAGGTAGAGGTATGTGATAAGGCTTTAGCTGATGATACATTGAAAGGATATTTCTGCCTAACATGTCCCTAACATCTGTATTCTGTGAGTTGGTGGTGAATGACACCTAAGCTGAAACAGTGAAGTCCACAGCATGACTCACAATGAGCTAATTGCAATGATCCAAATAAATATGTTGAGATGTGCAATACAAGTGTCTGATGTCATGTGTATGCTACAAACCCAAAGCAATATGTATCCTGGTTGTCCAGTACATGTGTGATGACTATAACAGAGGCATAACATTGGTGAGGAACATTTTGGCACAATAGTTGTCATACATGTCAGTTGTATATGATTGATACATTACACTTACGCATGCTCTGTGAGTAAGAGGTATTTATTTGGGAGTGAACAACAAAATGAGTGAATTGTAACAGAAATTACATAAAGTTAACAGTGCAGGGTTCAGTCATGGTGGATGAAATCCTCAGGGTAGCAGCTACACCATTTAGGAAACACAAGTCCAGTTTCCTTGTACCTTATGAAAATGGAGTTGGGTATCAGAGCAGTCAACAGTGTGTATCAGTCACACACAAGGGGAACCAATCAAGAGAGTTTCACTTCCTGGCAGTGGGTTTAGTCTTGGCATCTGCTCTTCCCGGATGTCTGGGTGGATGTCCACGTTTGGGGGGGGAGTTCGTCTGCCACAGAGGGTGGGATGTCCTAGGCATTCCCTTCCCTGGCAGGGCCTCAATTCCACTAGCAGCCACAGATGTCAAGGGGCCTGATGTCTTATGGCTAGTGGAAGAGGCCTGATCTTGGGTGCCAGAGTTACTCAGGGTAGTGTTGCTGACCGTCAGCATCCCAGCACTGGAAGCCAGGATGGCATTTTGTGCCTGCCACTGCTGCATGGCTTCCTGGTGGTTGTCCCTCTGCAGCTGTCCGATCTCCCTCATCATGGTCAGTACTTGGCCCATCATGCCTTGGGAATTTTGGTAGGCTCCCAAGACTTGGGAGATGGTCTCCTGGTCAGTATTGTCCCTTAGAGCCCCCATCCTCTGGCCCACATCATCCCTCCCATGCACCCTACTCCCACGTACCTGTGCCCCTGGCACAGTGTCCTCACTCCCACTGGTGGCAGGACCGTCATTGTCAGGGTAGACATTAGGAGACTCAGGTACCTGTAGTGGAGGGCACACAATGGAAGAAACTGTCCTTGGGACACAGGTTTGGGGGCGAATGGTTGCTTGTGATGTAGTTGCAACAGGGCTGGGAGGATTTGTTGTGGCAGCGTGAGGCTCACTAGGGCCTTCATTTAGAAAGGTAGTGAGGAACCAGGAAAGATTAGACCCCCACCCGGGGTCTCCTTCCCAGCGGTGGAGGGACACCCTTTATGTCCTCAGGGTCAGTTTAGCAGAGAGTTCACAAATCAGACGGAGTCACCAACTGGAGGAATAAAGAGAAGTTTATTACATGGATTATAGCTCGAGCTGATACAGAGCCCCAGGACAGTCAAGTGACTATCCTACGGAGGCTGACCCTTCACTCTGGGACACCCAACCTTATATACACACAAAACTGCTTATTCAAAGGACAACTCTACCCCTAGCGCATTCAAGGTCCTCTACGGCCTTCAGAATATTTCAGGGATACACGTGTGGTGGGAGAAGGTACAGATGCAGCTGGCAGGAGGTGGCAACGACCTGTACAAACTTGTTCTGGCAGTTACTGATTAAGCACGACAATTCTCAGAACTGTAATTGGAAAAAGTAAATGGCAGCGATAAGCAGATTGCAGCCCAAGGCTGCGAGCACAAGGTCAATCATCAAAGTTCAAGAGGTTTGTCGAGCACATGGCAACATAATAAAGATAAACAGATGCCTAGCAGCTATGGTCCGGTCTTCTGTTCTTCTGTTCTTCTGTTCTTCTTGTCTTCTTGTCTTCTTGTCTTCTGCTCTTCTGCCTCCTCCGTCCTCTTCTCCCCGCGCCTGCCCTCCTGCTCCTGCCTCATCCCCCTCCCCCACTCGCATCCCCCTCTCTATCTCTCCTATCTAACCCGTTCACTATCTACCTCCCTCACTCCTCCTATCTATCTATCTCTCTATCCCACTATCTAACTCCCTCACTCTCCACCTCCTCCTATCTTCCTATCTCTCTATCTATTTCCCTATCTATCGATTTCCCTATCTATTTTCTCTATCTATTTCTCTATCTCTCCCCCCCTCCATCACCCCCTCTATACCTATCTTCCTATCCTCTCACTCTACCTCTCACCCTCACCCACCTCATCAACCCCCCCTCCCCTATCTTCTCAACCCTACTCCTATCTTTCTCCCTTATCTCCTAAACCTCCTAACACTCACCCCCCTCCACCCTTAAACCCCCCTCCCCTAGCTCTTCTCACTCTACCTGTCCCCCCCTCCCTCGCGCTTTCCCGCCGCGACCTCCTGCACACCCCGGCCCCCCACCTCCCATTCGCCCCCACCTGACCCCTCCCCCCCTCCTACCTCATATGGCGGCCGCTGCGCGTCCGCGCCACTGGCGCGCCGGAGGCGTGCCAGAGGCAAGTCCGTCTGCGCCCGTCCGTGCCTGGCCCGCGCCTAGCGCCACGACCCCTGGTCCCCAGCTCTCCCAAGCCCCGCTGACCCACTACGACCCCACCACCCTCCACGCCCTCAACCCAGGACGCTCCAACACCTGCTTCCAAGCTCACCCCAAACGCACCCATGGACCCTTCGCCTGCAACTCCTGCAAACGCACCTTCCACCACGCAACAACCACGACCACAAGCCCACGCGCCATCAACCACCTCAAGTGCATCCTAGTCAACGCTCGCTCCGTCCACAAACACGCCATTGAACTCTGGGACCTCCTGGACTCTATAGCACCGGACGTCGCCTTCATCACGGAGACCTGGATGAACGCCTCCTCGGCCCCTGACATCGCCACTGCCATCCCCGAAGGCTACAAGATCTCCAGAAAAGACCGCACCAACCAGGTAGGAGGAGGTATCGCCATCGTCTTCAAAGACTCCATCAGCTTCACCCCCTCCACCGAAGACACCCCTCTCGCCGCTGAACACCTGCATTTTCAGATTTGCACCGATCCGAGGACCACCCTCAGAGGATCCCTCGTCTACCGTCCTCCCGGGCCACGCGCCCCTTTCAGCGACGCCATCGCCGACTTCATCTCCCCGCACGCCCTCGCCTCGCCGGACTACATCCTCCTAGGTGACCTCAACTTCCATCTGGAAGAAAACAACGACCCCAACACCACCACCCTGCTCGACAACCTCGCCAACCTCGCCAACCTCGGCCTCAAACAACTGGTGAACACCGCCACCCACATCGCCGGACACACGCTTGACCCCATCTTCTCCGCCAGCAAACACGTCTTCTTCAGCCACGCCTCCGCCCTACACTGGACCGACCACAGCTGCGTCCACTTCACATTCCGACGCGAGACCCGCCACCTCCGCACCCAACCCATCCCTCGTCGACAGTGGAACAAGATCCCCGAAGAGCAACTCTTCTCCGCACTCGCCGCCAACCAACCCACCCTCACCACCGACCCCAACGACGCAGCCCTCAACCTCACAAACTGGATCTCCAACTGCGCAGACATCCTTGCTCCCCTCAAACGCACGCATCGACAGACCAACACCAAAAAACCTCTCTGGTTCTCTGACACCCTCAAAGAATCAAAGAAAACTTGTCGCGCCCTTGAGAAAGCCTGGCGCAAGGACCGCACCGCTGACAACATGACCGCCCTCAAGAACGCTACCCGCGAACACCACCACCTGATCCGCGCTGCCAAAAGGAACTTTTTCACCGACAGACTGGACAAAAACAGACACAACAGCAGAGAACTCTTCAGCATCGTCAAGGAGTTCTCCAACCCCAGCGCCAACGCCGTCACGCCCTCACAGGATCTGTGCGAATCCCTCGCCACTTTCTTCCATCGCAAGATTAGCGACCTCCACGACAGCTTCGGACACCAGACCCAACCATACACCACCGAACCGGCATCCACGGCCATCACCCTCAACAACTGGTCCCACATCAACACGGAAGAAACCAAATCCATCATGAACTCTATCCACTCCGGCGCCCCTTCGGACCCCTGCCCGCTCTTCATCTTTAACAAAGCCGACGACATCATCGCCCGCACCTCCAGACCGTCATCAACTCTTCTTTTTCTTCTGCTACCTTCCCCGAATGCTGGAAACACGCCGAAGTCAACGCCCTACTAAAGAAACCTATGGCTGACCCGAGCGACCTAAAAAACTTCCGCCCCATCTCTCTTCTGCCTTTCCCAGCCAAAGTAATAGAGAAGACCGTCAACAAACAGCTGACCACCTTCCTGGAAGACAACAACCTGCTCGACCCCTCACAAACCGGATTCCGAACCAACCACAGCACTGAAACCGCCCTCATCTCAGTCACTGACGACATCAGAACCCTGATGGACAACGGTGAAACAGTCGCCCTCATTCTGCTCGACCTCTCGGCTGCCTTTGACACCGTCTGTCACCGCACCCTAATCACCCGCCTCCGCTCCACCGGGATCCAAGGCCAGGCCCTGGACTGGATCGCCTCCTTCCTCTCAAACCATTCCCAAAGAGTTTACCTCCCTCCGTTTCGCTCAGAACCCACCGAGATCATCTGCGGCGTACCCCAAGGCTCATCACTCAGCCCGACACTCTTCAATGTCTACATGAGCCCCCTCGCCAACATCGTACGCAAGCACGACATCATCATCACCTCCTACGCCGACGACACCCAACTTATTCTCTCCCTCACCAAGGACCCCGCCAGCGCCAAGACCAACCTGCAAGAGGGTATGAAGGACGTTGCAGATTGGATGAGGCTCAGCCGCCTAAAGCTGAACTCTGAAAAAACGGAAGTCCCCATCCTCAGCAACACCCCGTCCGCCTGGGACGACTCCTGGTGGCCCACGGCCCTCGGCACCGCACCGACCCCCACAGACCACGCCCGCAACCTCGGCTTCATCTTGGACCCTCTTCTCACCATGACCAAGCAAGTCAACGCCGTGTCCTCCGCCTGCTTCCTCACCCTCCGCATGCTCCGCAAGATCTTCCGCTGGATCCCCGACGACACCAGAAAAACCGTGACCCACGCCCTCGTCACGAGCCGCCTGGACTACGGCAACACCCTCTACGCCGGGACCACAGCCAAACTCCAAAATCGCCTGCAACGCATTCAAAACGCCTCGGCCCGCCTCATCCTCGACATACCCCGCAGCAGCCACATCTCCGCACACCTGAGACACCTGCATTGGCTCCCTGTCAGCAAAAGGATCACCTTCCGACTTCTCACCCACGCACACAAAGCCCTCTACGACAAGGGACCAGAATACCTCAACAGACGCCTCAGCTTCTACGTCCCCACCCGCCTCCTCCGCTCCTCTGGCCTCGCACTCGCTGCTGTCCCTCGCACCCGCCGCTCCACGGCGGGTGGGAGATCTTTCTCCTTCCTGGCGGCCAAGACCTGGTACTCCCTCCCCACCAGCCTCAGGACCACCCAGGACCACTCCGCTTTCCGGAGACTCCTAAAGACCTGGCTGTTCGAACAGCGATAACCCCCCCCCTTTTTCCCCTAGCGCCTTGAGACCCGCACGGGTGAGTAGCGCACTTTATAAATGTTAATGATTTGGTTTGATTAACTTTATGTACATTTTCTCAATCCCTCCTTTTGCCATTGTGAGGCAAATTTGAACATCATTCAGTGTCTATGTTAATGGACATAAGGTCTTTTATCTCCTGCTCAAGGGACAGCATAGCCGTGTGTTGAGGAGGGCGAACAGGCCAGGGGGCAAGGGATGCCATCCAGCAACCGCACAAAGGAGGTAGGCACTGTACACAAAGACAACAGGTGAGGAATACAGCAGCAAGCACAAAAAGGAATATTAGTATCTTCCAGCCCCATTGGGAAATCAAGCCCCAAAACCAGTCGGTCAAGGACCATGTTCCTTCGTCTTGGTGTATGTGGAAGCTATCATATGCAACCTCAGAATAGCTTTATACACTCAAGGGGCATTGTCTGGTATATAAATGCAGCAGCTCAATCCGATCAAAGTACAAACTCCACCACGGTCTGCCAAGATAATCTCAAGAACCATTCTGTTTTGAAGAGTAAGAAGGCGGTCAGCAGCAAGCTCTGCAGTGATGTTACTCAGAGCTCGCTGCTGTTTCATTTATTGTTGCTTCCACGACTCGTGTGAGATGTCTGATATCCCTACTGTTCATCATAGGGCCCCAGAATGGAAGGATTCCTTTAAAGTAGTCCAATGCTTCTTGTGCTGAGGTATCTTCAGCAGATGTTACCCCTCTCCGAGTCCTGTGGTATTGAGGGCCAGCTGTGTATGTTGGTGGTAGTAACCAAGCAAAGTAACACGTGCCGGTCCAGGTGGGTACCAAGGAGGTGTAGGCATTATTACCACAAACAAAATACGAGTTTCGTGATGGTATCATGGTAGGCCAATTAGTTCCATTCAATATTACTGTAGCATTACAGTTACTGGTACCTACACTTCTATTACCACTTTTCTGAAAACAAAGTGGAGCCTTGACCTGTGTTACAAAAAATCTTCGGCCAATCTGGGGTGTGGTATTAAAGGATAAAAAATATATCTCAGTAGAACTATTTCGTCGGTCAGCATATTCTGACTTTTCTTCCTTTGTTCCATAAACTCTCGTTCCAGTGGGCCAGCATAACCGGTATAGGTGGGTGACCAATAGTCCGGAATTAGTAGCATCCATTGAGGTAGCCCAAATGGCTGATAGTTCATACCAGGCGCTGCAGGAGCCATCAAAAGAAAAAGGGAATGCAATATATGGCAACCTTCTTTGCACAGAACTCGGTCGCAAGCCACATATCCAACAATTTGTTCTATTTACAGCGAGCTGATGTTGATGTAACATAGATATGAAGGTATTGTTTTCATATTCCTTACGTCGTCCTTCCTCATGGAGTGGTAAGGAAACATGGCAGTGTTCGGGAGGCAGTGGCGTAGTGGTGAGACCTCTGAGTCAGAAAAATGCATTACCCACCCAATGCAGGACAGAAGTACCAAAAATAGTATTGTTATGGTGAGACAAGCGATACGTGGGCCTAATAGTCTTTTTAAATTACTTATTTTCTTCTTTTTCCTCTTGTCTTCTTGTATAACACCCATTTCTCTTTATTGCTTGTCCCACTAGCAGTTCAGTCCAACCTAGGTGCTGCCCGTGACTGGTGGTTGCTTCACTGTGGGGTGATTCCAGCAGTCCTATTGACAAACTCTGGTCCGCCCGACAGTCAAAATCACGGCCCTACAGCTATTGTCAGACTTAATACAGGGGACAAGCAATCAGTTCATTGTTCATTTTCTTATTTTCGTGGGTGGAAATCGTATCTTGTGGACTGTGGTATGGTATGGTCAGGAAACAATTGTTCAGTGTGACCTAAATCTGAGGGAACCTCCTGCAGCACACTGTCGTTCTGTTTTTTATCACTCCGATTAGTGTTGCTGAAATGGTCCTCAGTCGTCGGGTGGTCACCACTTTTTGTTTCATCAGAGGGTACGAGTAGGGGTACTTTCTTACAGTGGGATGCATGCATCCAATTCTTAGCTCCTTCGACTTTAACTGCTGTTTGAGTAGCAAGAAGGACCTGTCGCAGACCTTTCCATCGAGGTTCGAGACTCTTTTTCCGCTGGAAATTCTATGTGAGGACCCAGTCTCCAGGTAGTATCTTGTGGCCTGGATCAGTGAATACAGATGGAAGTGCTTCACGCACCTGTTGGTGAATAAAACGCAAAGAATTAGTGAGTTCATTTAAATAGTCCATCAAAACAGGATGTTCTAGTTCTGAGCACTTGTGAGGTCGAGGGACCCCCCAGACATTTGCTGGCCTACCCATCACTATCTCATGGGGTGACAACCCTGATCTAGAGTGAGGCGTCATCCTGACAGACATTAAAGCCAGGGGCAACGCGTCCGGCCATGGTATACCACGTTCTGCGCATATTTTTGACATCTTCAATTTAAGTGTACCATTATATTTTTCAACTAGTCCTGCTGACTGGGGGTGGTTAGCTGCATGAAACTTCTGGCGGAGGCCCAACCCTTCACACACCCTTTTCATCACCTGCCCTACAAAATGACTCCCATTATCTGACCAGACACACCTTGGGACCCCAAACCGTGGGAAGAACTCCTTCAGAAGTACCTTTGCGGTGGTAAGGGCAGTATTATCTTTAGTAGGGTAAGCTTCTACCCACTTACTAAACATACAGACCACAACTAGGACATATTTCATGTTATTACACCTTTCCATCTCAATATAATCCATTTGTAGTACTTCAAAGGGATACGTTGGTGGGGAAAAATGCCCAGGGGGGACTGAGGCACCCTTCCCTATGTTATATTGTAAACAAATCATGCAGGATTGAACCAGTTGGTCAGCTACTCTTCTGATATTTTTATTAGAGCAAACCGGATCAAGCAAATCACAGATGCTTTTCGCACCAACGTGTGCAGGACCATGAGCCATAGTCACTACTGGCAGAACGAATGCATCGGGTAACATCTATCTTTCCCTCTGTGACAGATCTGTCCAGCACAGCGTATTTTCATCTAGCTTGGCCTTCCCTTCTTCCCATTCCTTTCTCTCCTGTTCAGTTGCCTCATCCTGTATCTTCCTGACACTCTCTACCGTGTTCCCAAATATTTCATGGGGACAAACCTTCTCTGTACTATCTACCACATACATGTGTCCTGTCTTTGCATACGCTGTATCTTTTGCTGTCTGATCGGCTAGGGCATTGCCCTGTCCAGTTTCATCTGTCACCTTTTTGTGTGCACTACACTGCATGATAGCCATTGTTTTGGGCAACGCCAGGGCAGAAAGTTAGTTAGTTATAAGGGTCCCATGTTGAATACGTGTCCCATGTGAAATGAGGAATCCTCGTTCTGCCAACAAGCTACCAAAATTGTGTGCTATGCCAAATGCATACTGACTGTCCGTGTAAACATTCACATTAAGTCCTTTACTTAACTCATAGGCTCGCTATTAATTCTGCTGCAGAGGTAGTGCCATCGGGTAGCTTGATGCATGAACCATCTACGTATAATATGCCATCAGGGTCTCTCAGTGGAGTGTCCTGTAAGTCCACTCTCCCTTTTGTTTCCTCCTCCGTCCGGAGAATGCAGTCATGTATGTCTTCATAAGAATCTTCCGTTTTTTCAGTAATTGCCAATAAAGTGGCAGGATTGAGCGTGTTGCACCTTTTTAATGTTATATGAGTAACTAAAAGTGTCAGTTCATAAGTAGTTAATCATGCATTAGTAAGATGCTGTGTTTTTGTTTTATTTCATAGTGTGTCAACAGTGTGTGGGACCAGCAGGGTGAGGGGTCAATCCATGACTATCCCGACCGACTGGCGCACTGCGACCGCTGCAGCGGCTACTGCCCGTAAACAACTCGGGAGTGCACTGGCCACTGGATCCAGTAGGGCCGAAAAATAAGCACAGGGGCGTTGTTTGCCACCATGCTCTTGGGTTAACACTGATAGTGAACATCCATTTCTCTCGCTCACATATAACTGAAAATCTTTACGATAATCAGGCGTACCCAGTAAAGGTGCTGTGCAGAGTGTATTTTTCAATTCATCACAACCAGACTGAAAATCATCATTCCATTCAAGCTTTTCAGGACAATCTTTGTGGGTGAGATGCAAAAATGGTTTTATCAAAAGAGAATAATTCGAAATCCATTGACGACAGAAGGAGGTAATACCTATAAAGGCCTTAACCTCTCTCTGTGTACTTGGAACCAGTATGTCTCGTATAGCTTGTATTCTCTCAGCCGTTAACGTACGTCCCTCCTTAGACAGGAGGTGTCCTAGGTATATAACCTCCTGTCTACAATATTGCAATTTGGAGAGGGAGACTTTATGGTGATGGTGTGCAAGATGTTTCAATAAGGCTACAGTATCTGTTTTACAATTTTGTTCTGAAGTGGATGCTATTAAAAGGTCATCCACATATTGAACCAGCGTCGAGGAGAAAGGAAAAACAAGGGCATCTAATTGACCCTTGAGAGCCTGGCTAAAAATGCTAGGCGATTCAGTATAGCCTTGTGGAGCGCGACAGAACCGGAAACTGCAACCGCCATCAGTGAAAACCCAAAGATGTGTCTACTATCTGGATGAATGGGAATGCTAAAGAATGCATTCTTAAGATCGATAACAGAGAACCAAGTAGCGGAGGCAGGTATCATTGTTAATAATGTCGTAATGTCAGGAACAACAGGGAACTGGGGTATTACAATCTTATTGACCGCCCGTAAATCAATAACAAATCGGAGTCCTGGAGACGCGGTGCCATCAGATACTTTTTTATGAACAGGAAGGACAGGACAGTTACAATCATTACCACGCGTTTCTTCAATGACACCCAAATCAATCAACTGGGTCACAATATTTTTGAGTTGTTGTTCAATGTGTTGGGATAATTTGTATTGGGGAAGACAAGGCAATTTGGCATTGGCTTTCAAGCGTATGACATACAGTGGTATGTCCAGACATCCAACATCGTCCTTATGTGTGGCCCATAAAATGTCTGGCAAATCTCGAAGTTCGGGTGGAAGTGGTTTTGACAAAAATTGTGACGGGGAAATATTTGGACCTAAAGTGACATGAACTCAATCCGGAGAGCAATAAATGGTGGCGTACAATTTCTTTAATAAGTCCAAACCCAATAAATTCTCACTACAGGCCAAAGTAAGAATGAGAGGGGAGCTAATGGTGTAAGGACCTATAGCAACATGCAGCGGCTGGGAGACGGGGTTAGCCACCGGAACACCAGAAAAACCCATAGAGACGTTAATATTGCCAGACAGAGGGACCCCTTGGACCTCTTCCTGTTTAACAGAACTTTTGGTGGCCCCAGTATCTACCAAAAAATGTGGAGTACCGTCTAATTGTACCTCAATGTGAGGGCCATTCTGCCTAACAGGAATAGAAACTGGTCCCACCCCCCTCTGTCGAAGGCTGTCCTAGTCAAAGGAGGACCCCTGACCTTCATAGGCATCATAATCGTCATTAAAATATTGACGCTGGGATGAAGCATCAAAATAATTCGGGCGGGGGGTACTGTGGGACCGTGAATGGGCCTGCTGGCGGGGTCTGTTTGCAGGACCAGACCTACCGCGTGGTCTGTAGTCCTATTGCGGTGGGGGCATGGGGCGGCCTGTGGAGTTGTCCTTATTGGGGCAGTCACTCTTCCAGTGGCCCTCCTGCTTGCAATAGGCGCACTGATTGTAGGAGAGGGAAGAACGGGGAGGGCGTTGGGACTGCCTTCTGTCATTGGGAGGTCCTTGTGACTTTGATCTGGACTGCTGTTGACGGGGCTGAGGGTAGGCCTGCTGAAATAACACCTTCGTTTTTAACTCCTTCGTTTTTTTCTCGTTCTTTTCTTGTTCTTCTATCTCCCTGTTCTCATAATATTGGGCCATTGTCAGTATTCCAGTGGCAGTAGAGATGGCCACATACTTTCACACAATTTCAATTTTCCCTTTATGTCTGGTAATAAATTGTCCACGAATTTGTCAACAAAGAGTCTTATCCCCCTTCAGTGGTCATGTCTTGGCCGCTGTAATCAGAAAAGACACCCTCAAACCTTGTATAAAAGTCTGAAACACCCTCGTCCTTTTTCTGTTTACAGGCGGCCAATTTATCCCAATTTATCCTGTGTGGTGCAAGTATGGTCTTCATTAAATCCAAAATACGCAGTGGGAGAGCCAATATAAGTGGGTCTGGTTTCGCCCCCCCAACCCTGTCTCTTTCTGCTGCTTGCAATTGGTCCCACGTGCCCCCTAGGTCAGCATGGTCGTGCCTCCGTACCTTTGACCATACTTCCTGCGGGACTACTGCTGCCATTAACATGTCAATATCGGACGTCAAAGTACATGATTCAAGAATTTGTTGCAATTCTTTATAATATCCTGCAGGGTTCTTATGGGGGTCAGGTAAGGCGGCTTTTAGGGTATATGTTTCAGATCTTTTCCATGGGGTGTGTACCCACATTTGTTGAAAATGCCCTGCGGTAATAACTTGGCCAGCGTCATCCGTCACCGGTTCTCGCCAAACCGGCGGAACCTCTCTCATGGGAAACATGGATGCCCTTATAGAAGGGCTACATGTCCACAGGCGGTCCCTATATACAAGAAAAGTAACAACATAATCATGTAGACCAGAACCAAACGGCAGTCCAGTAGAGGCGTGTTTTCGGAGGTCCACCAGTCCCGCGGGAGCTGAGGAGCAATCATCCTCATATTCTTGTATTATAATGTTGCACATAAAGGTGGCTGCATGTAACTGAACTAAACTATCCCATTGTTTCAGTGTGGACAATGTCCCTGACCCCATAGTCATTCCAATTAGTCATCCACCTCCGTGTAATTTCTTCAATGACATCTTCCTCTTGTGAATTAGAGAACAAGTGTCCGCGCAGGGTGCGCTTTCGCGGGGTCATGGGACGGGGGGTATGTGTGGTGTCTAAACAGGAGTCAGGGGTGGGCCAAACGGGGGCCAGTCGAGGGGTGGGTACAGTCGGGCGGGAGGTATCCTCTATAGGTCTGGTGACAGGAGGGGTGGTGGTGGGTGACAGAGCACTCGCCTGAGATCCAACCGGGGGTGGCACAATAGGGTCACCTGGTGCAGGTTGAGGATGTAGTGTAGGATATATTGGTGGAGTATATAATGGGGGTTTATCTAACATATCATTTAAAAGGGGGTCTTCCTCTTGTGGCTTATCCACTACTGTCCTGGAAGGGTAACACTTATCAGTTTGTAAGTGAAGCCTTCGGTCATGTTCTAAAATTTTCTGTTGATGTTCAGCTACGTCAGAGTCATATACCTTTTCAGTCACCGTCCTGGTCTTACGTCTCTGAAATTCTTTCTCTGCCTTCCTACGTCTTTGGTCTGCTTCTTTCTGCCAAGTCCGTAGTGAATCAAACATCCCTGGTCTAATTTTTGTCACAAACAAACGTTCCTGTAAATAGTCTAATTTATCTTTATCAAATGTCCCGTGAATAGGCCATTGTAAATCAGAACTACCTTTGGTTCTTTTTCTCCATATATCAGACCAGATAATCGGTCCTATGCCATATTTAACATATATATCATGATTCAGAGTCCCGGCCGGAGGAGCGGGGCATGTTTCCTCCAGGCGGGAGTCCCTACTGCAAAGACAACAACACAATTTCCTGAAACAACTGAACGCTGGCATTCTTCCAGTATTTAAAAAAAACCAAATCTTACACCAGTGGTTTGAATACACCAAATGAGTGGCAAATATGCCTTTTGCTTCCTAAATACTTAAATGACAACTGAGGTCAGTCTAACCACTGACGTTGATCTTTGCAAAGAGCGATAGAAACCGTACAATACTCACAGACCTATTTTTAGACAGGAATCTTTCAACTCCCGTCCTTATCTGACACTTCTGTTATAGTCCAACAGTTGGGGACTCCAGTAGTTCACAGAAAACAGAGACCCGAATTCAGACAGCGCCAGGAGAAGTTGAGCCAGCTGGAAGACACACAGTGGAGATCCGCAGGTCCACGACAGAGAACGAAGCTCAGAATCTGGTGTGGGGCGCCTCCCTTGGAAATCCAATCGTGAGTCCTCCGTCACCTAGTCGGTCCCCTGGATGCCTGACTCGGGTCCCTGTTCGGGCGCCAACTGAGGAACCAGGAAAGATTAGAACCCACCCGGGGTCTCCTTCCCAGCGGTGGAGGGACACCCTTTATGTCCTCAGGGTCAGTTTAGCAGAGAGTTCACAAATCAGACGGAGTCACCAACTGGAGGAATAAAGAGAAGTTTATTACATGGATTATAGCTCGAGCTAATACAGAGTCCCTGGACAGTCAAGTGACTATCCTATGGAGGCTGCCCCTTCACTCTGGAACACCCAACCTTATATACACACAAAACTGCTTAGTCAGAGGACAACTCCACCCCTAGCGCATTCAAGGTCCTCTACGGCCTTCAGAATATTTCAGGGATACACGTGTGGTGGGAGAAGGTACAGATGCAGCTGGCAGGAGTTGGCAACGACCTGTACAAACTTGTTCTGGCATTTACTGATTAAGCACGACAATTCTCAGAGCTGTAATTGGAAAAAGTAAATGGCAGTGATAAGCAGATTGCAGCCCAAGGCTGCGAGCACAAGGTCAATCATCAAAGTTCAAGAGGTTTGTCTAGCACATGGCAACATAACAAAGATAAACAGATGCCTAGCAGCTATGGTGTATGATTAACTTTATGTACATTTTCTCAGTAGTGTCTGCCTCTGGTATCCTCTCCATGTTGGGGATGGCAAAGTTACCTGTAGGTGAAGTGGAACACACAGCTGGTGTAAGTGATGCAACTAGTGGTTTATAAATTAGACAACTAAACATAATAAGTGAGATGCACACACTGCCTTCACATGATCCCCTGACCTGACAGTGACAGCTGCTACTTAATCTGGTAATTAGATGGCTATTGTTTAAATGGATGCAAATACCTTCATATCTGATCTGAGTGAAGACTGACAATGTACATTTCTCTCATAGTAAGGTGAATGGCATCATTGAGCCAACTAAAAGCTGAACAATACACAATGGTGTCAGAGCTGGCACCCAAATTTGGTATTACCATTTGCCCTGGACCTCTGTCTGCATGTACTGCACGTGCGTCCAGTTTGCCATTTAGGCCCCCCCCCCAGGTGAGTACATGACATAATTAGGCATGTTTTCTCTGAGTCCAGTTTAGTATGGTACACAGCTGTAGCTGTGATTAGCTTGTAATGGTACTGGTAGTGGGCCATTGTATAGCTGTCATTACCATGGACTGTTACATGGTGGACATTTCAGTTTTGTTAACTTTGATTGCTTGTTTCACATGTAAGACATTTCAAATTTAGTAAATGGTTCTGATTTTGTTAATGTTGAAACGGTGCCTTCTCAGAGTTGTAGTGCTGTCAGTTCCCAGGATTTCACATGTCCTTCCAAACACTGTGGCTCAAGGTGAGTTTACTTGACACGTGGCATGGCAGTGAGGGGTATTTGGAGATTTGACAGGGGGTGGTGGGTGGTTTGGTCATTGGGGTGGGGAAAGGTGAAGAGTGAGCATGCAAGACATAATTGTTTGGTGACATGAATGTTGTTGTAACTTACCCGACTCCACAGGTATTCATGCCGGGGAGGATGCAGGATGTCCAATACCTTCTCCTCCCATGATGTGAACTGTGGGGAGAAGGTGGGGGCCTGCCACCAGCCTTGAGGTCTGCCAGCTGATCCCTGGAGGTTATGGAATGTACCTTCCCCTGAGGTCGTTCCACCTCTTCCTGATATCCTCCCTTGTGCGTAGGTAACTGCCTACTACATTCACCCTGTCAACTATCCTTTGACACAACAACTGTGCTCCGAACAGATTTGTCTCTACCCTGACAATTACGTCCACCATAACCTTCAACTCATCCTCAGTGAAACATAGGTGTTTTTGTGGGGACATGGTAGTGGTGCTAAATATGGTGAGGTTGTGATTAAAAGGATGAGTAATGTTTGTGATGAGGTGTGAATGTTGTGATGTGAGTGAGTTACAGTAGTTGTGTAATGTGTGGTTTTGTGAATTGTGTGTTGTGTATGTTGTGAAAATGTGGGATGTGTGCGGTGTATAATGTGTAGGGGTGGACATTGTTTGTTTTGCTAGTTCTTTACATTTTGACTTGTGTTTGGCTGTGAGTGGTGTTCTTGTTGCAAAGGATTGTGGGTTGTGTAGGGGTGTGTGTTAAAGAGCAGTGTGTAGGTGTGTCGGGTGTGTGAATATATGTCAGGTGTGGGGTATTCGAACTATCCAATGTGGTGTAGTGTACTAACTGATGTGAGTTTAGATCACTGTGGTTTGCACCACCAATGGTTTTCCGCCATGATAGAACCGCTGTCGCGATTTGTGGATCATAATTGGATCAGTTGATTTTGTCGGGCTGGCGTGCTGGTGGTCAGACGGCCTTTTTTCCCCCAATGTCCTGGCGGTTTCAGGATTTTGGCTGTTGTTTGGCTTAGCTGGCCAAAAAACAGCCACACAGACAAACAGTCTTAATACGGTGGTCAGATGACCTACAACATGGTGGTCTTTTGGCACCCGCAACAGCTGTGGTCTTACCGTCAGACTGCCAACGTCGTCATGAGGCCCAAAGCTCTTGGCCTTTCATATTTGTGATGCATGGGAGTCTCTGTAGTGAAAGTGGTTATAGGATTTAGTAGTAAATGTGAGAAGGATAAGGGGGAGTGGTGGTGAAATAGGGAATAATTACTACAAAATGGGTGGAGTTTAGGGAACTTAAAGGAGCGGGGTCAGGGAGGGACTTTCCAAAACAAAAACATAACAACAAAAATGAGTAAGGCAATTCTTATTCACAAAATACACACCTATATTTGCTCATATAGTTTTTCTGAAAAAACATGCTTAAATTTGCTCACGCCCAACCTATGAGTAAATCAAGCACCGCATATAGCCAAACATCGCTACTGCAACACTCACCATTAGAAATCTATGGAAATTGGCAATAATAGCAACATATAGGCAAATATATCAAATGCATTAAATGAAATGATATTTTAAGTCACACCTCATTCAAATGAATCTTAATTGTATTATTAATGTTTAAAAAACATGTAAATGTTATAGTTTTTAAAAATAAATATAAAATACTCAACTTGCATTCATGATAGTGAGGCATTCTAAACACTGATAGAGTGAGGGATAAAAATGTAGTATTTAATTTAATTATTTTAATATGCAATGGAAATTTTAAATTATAAATTGATATCCAAGAGTTCCTTGCTGTATTTCCTTCTTTTTACTTGTGTTTAAAGCCCAGGGCGTGCCCGCCACAGGGGATGAAATGTGTTAAACACAGATAAAAAGAAGGAAATAATATGTAAAGTCTTGAAACACTCTGTGTTTCAAATACGTGCCCTCACAGTGACTGATGGCCAAAAAGCTGTTTGCACTGCAGTTTAGACTAAATGTATTATAGACAGGCCTGGGTGTGATTAAAATATTTATTTCACATCTGTTTTGGATAAGTCTAGGAAATTTAGTATAATTCTCCAATTAGTTTTCAAAAGCTAGTTTATTTGTGAATTCAGACGTTCAATAACCGTAAAGTGGAAAAGTAATTCATAAAAAATGGACTTTTGGGCTGCCTGAGCCAGAACTGACATAACGCTAGTTCTGCCATTGATCACAACCCTGTGGGCAACACGCTCTCTAGCTGGTGTTATTGACTCTGCCAGAGGACACAAGCCTCCCCTTTGGCCGAAGCAGGGCAGGGGTGTTGCCAACACCGGGACAGCTAGCACGCATTAACCATATGGGCGCGGAACAGAAATGCTGGCAGAACAAATGATAACCTGTACACTTCGTCTGTAGACTTCTTGATCCAAAATGAACTGACAGAATATGTTTCCGTTCACTCTCAGAGCTCTCCTAGTTATACAAACCGAGGCCCTAAACTAGATTTCTGATTTATGTGATGGTCAGAGTACTGCACATACTTGGCTGCGAGAGAGTATCTAAAAACCTGGTACAGGCAATGTGACTTCAAATATTCAGTTTTCAAAACTTCAGTGTTTCAAGTCTTGACCAATGATACTGGGCCTACAAGTTTTAAGATTATTGCATTACTAAACATTTCTCAACAATTAGTTCCCTAGTACGACCTAAAAGGAGTTTCATAAGAGAGCTTGATCCAGGAATGTGGACCATCGATTTTTTCGGAAAAGTCAACCCTAAACTGAAAACCTCATTTAATCTGATAATTGAAATAATGAAAAAGGGAATAGTGTTTTTGCAAATGCCCAACTCCTAGTAACTCTCATCCAATCACCCATCTGACTCCTTGATGGTACTTATAAAATCTGCCTTCCATCTTCTATCAAATATACACCTTTCATGGACAGTATAAAAAATCTCCCTAATTTTTGCATTACTCCAAACAAGAAATGTATGACTTACGATGAACTATCGACCACATTAAAGGAGAAAACACAACTAATCATCACTAAAACAGTCATAAACTTTGAATATGCTACAATACCATAGAAAGGTGTATTCATATTAAGACATGCAAGGATTGTATTTTCACTACAATCATGCCATCTGACACCATCTAAAAAAATAATACTGGATTAACTGTGACTTTCAAATTCAAATTAAAATACTCCTTGATGTTGCCTTAAACCCCATGCTCTACATAATATAACTAGGAACTGCAATTCTCATAGACTCGTAGACTCTTCAAGTTATAAAAACAACAAAGAGAAACTAATACCACTCATTGACTACTTTGGGGACACCGGCCTGCACCTTTCTGGACACAGAAGCCACATTCCATATAAATTGGTGGTATGTATACTAAAGCATTCTGAATAAAGAGTAAAAAAATAGATAATGCCGATGACAGGTGGCACAAATCCTTCCATTTGACGATTAGAAGACATTACCCTACACTGACTTCACCAATTTATTGAATCTTCCAAAAAGCTACCAGTTGCTTAGAATAATGACCCATATGCCACACCCTAAAACATACTTTCCCTAAACAAATTCAGCATTTACACAATTTGCTGAGTAACAAACTACAACTCTACCAAGAACTTCAGGGCATAGACTGTCTTGAAGTTATAGCCTACAGAATATAGTAAACATCTGATTTCATTCTCTTTTCCCTATAAAATCTCAATCCAAAAAAACTAAAACCTATCAACATAACCTTTAACAAAACAAACAGAAACCAGCTAAAACTATTTCCATTATACGCTGTTTGTATTATACTCTATGTGTCATAAAAAATAACCTTAAGTAAAGTTACTAAAAATAAATGCAAACACACTAATTCAAAAAGCAAAACCTCAGAAATATAATATTCCTATTTTGCTTGAAAATATAGGCCATATCCTGCACCATTTCTTTAAAACAATTATTAAAACGTGTCTTATTCATTACATACATTTTTACATTCATCTGTAGCATTAAACTATATTCCAACATTACATGTAAATCTTGCAAGATACATTATATAACACCAAACATAAAACCATTATTGCATTAAAAAGTTAGATAAAACAATTATAACACAATTAACTAAAAACAAAAAATTCTAAACTGTAAGTGAGGATAGAAGGAATTAAAAAGCAGTCTTAATTGAAGTCTTCCCCTGTAAATAGTATCACAAAACAATTCCCACACTCCCCCATACAAAACACAAAGATTTCTTATTAAACCATAAATCAAAGGAGCATAATCTAAAAAAAAAAATTAAAACTACATTTATACAATGACATACACTAACAAATTGTCATGAATATAGTGGTTTGTCTTGCCTTTTTATGGCCTGAATTCTCCTTCTGAAAATGATGCGCAATGAACTCATCAAAAGTGAATACACATGATTAGGTCAAATTCCTCTTTTTTATACTGTTCTGTTCATTCACTGATAATCATGCTTACAATAGTATATCATTGCTTTTGATCATAATTATTTTTCATCATTATTTTGAAATAATTGCGTTTCTAAACGATTGATAACTACATGTTACATATACTTTCCTTCCACGAGAACACTGCCTGAATGAGTGAGAATAGTTGAAGCTGCTATGCACGTATTCTAAGGTTTTAGGTGATAACATTGCACATCTAGCAGAAATGAATGCTGTTACCTGCTCTGAAAAAGGATCATGCATCAGTTCCCACACAAATAGTGTTGGATTCAGCATCAATGTAGATTTGACACATTGGCACCTGAAATGATTCAGAGATTCTAAAGGGAATCAATAAACACATTTTAAAAAACTTTGGAGAAAGTTGGCTTACCCTACAGGATAAGCTTCCTTTGGTCCATGTACAGCACACCTTGGCCCATAAAAGTGAACGGCTTCAAGCTTAAGGGAACTGTGCAGCAGACCTGTCTGCAAAAACAGCAGTGCACACGTAGAAGGTAGCAGCTGTAACTCATTCTCAATATAATATTGAAAAAGACAGTTTGGTAGCAATGTAATAAACACTAAAAGAAGAGAAGCCTCATGGAGGCTTTCCTTCCAAATACTTCTTCACCCTCATGTTTCAATGGTTACTTTACCCTTAGTAGGAGCTAGACATATTCCTAATGAATAAGCTAGGTTAGTTTTAGCCAGGTCAGCTCATTGAGGGATAGCATCTGCACATGCTGGTATAGGTACTACCATATCAATACTACACCAAGGCCATTTGTGGCCATATTTACCAAAGCAAACAAAGAAACCTATGTAGCAGTGCACTATTTGCCAATAGATATTGCACTCTACTGTTGTGAGACCAGCACAGACTCCCAAACTATTTCGAACAGACTCTTCAGGGCAATTGGACCTGACCATACAGAGCCAATTCAGAGTGTAAGCTATGCAAATATATATTGGGTGCTGTTGATTCATGTTCCAGATTCCTGTGGACTTGACCAAAAAAAGACTGCCACTGCTTGAGGTCATAAAAAACTTACAGTACCTGTTAGCCATGGGAGCAGTTTTTTTCTTTTCATTCAGACAACAGTCCTTTTGTCACTACTAAGGTGTCTGCTCTGGGAATATGACTGTTATATTTGCATCCATTGAGTTCAGAATTGATTGAAGTCATAGAACATGCCCAAAGTACCCTCAAATGAGCCTTGACCAATAGGGTTTTTGGATACAGGAATGAGTTGGCTATATAATCTGTATGGAGTGCAGAAATCAATAAAGAATCTGCCTAGAAGAGTGTTAGGTGGTTGCACTCTGTACAAGGAACTGTTGTCTTGAAGTCTCTAGACAGGTGGCATAATCAACACCTCTTGATCCATCACTGCATTTATATCTGTTGCCAAACATCCAAGAAGCAAGAACTAAACTTTCTAATGCGAAGCATGGGCAGTCTGCCAGGAGTGAGGGTAAGATTCTTAAAACTTCTGATGGTCAGCTCCTAAACGTGGGAGATTTAGCACAAGAAAGGTTCTCTGATAGTGACGTTTTTGGGCTATCTTAAAGACTACCCATGCCAGTTTTTGGGGTAGAATGTACTCAAACTGTAATCCTACTGCCTTTGCCTAGCTCAAAGAAAAACAAGGAGATGTCCACTGATTACATTAACAAGCACTGTGTGGCTTATTCCATTCAGCAGCCCTCTGCTAATGTCAAGGTACCTCCAGAGTAGAAGGTAAAATATTTGGGTTAACTGATGCACCCTACACATACATGGGCAATCTGTGAGTATAGGAAAAGTTGTATCCTAGAGGGATGGACTTAAGAAATCCTGTTTGGCTTTGTATTTTATGCAATGTTTTAATCACTCAGATTGACATAAAATCATCATACATCACCATGGTGCATCTCTATTACTAGTGCAATACTTCATCAGTTATTCTGTAGATCCATATCTATAAGGCTCATCCTCAGCAGCATTATTAGCAAATTACAGTATCTGCAAACATCAATTATATCATACACCCTGCATTCTGCCATTTTAAGACCTCAAATATGGCGTAACTGTTCCTAATATGTGTTTTAAAGAACCAGTCATTCCCTCAATAATAATACTTCATCTCCACATCATCCATAGCTCACTTGTTTTTCAAAAATATGTGAGCCTCGAAAGCACTTCTCCAATGTTGAATGTCAGCATAACAAAATAATGCATGTCACGAGTTATACTATATCACTATACATTTGTTTAGGTTTTTTGAAAAAAACATCTGCCCACTGTATGTATGTCGTGAGCAGGCCTAATTGACAGGCCAATGTGCGTCAACAGTTTTTGAAGAAGCTGTCCCAATCCGCATAAAATATGGAATACATGAAATCAGACAGTATAAAGTAGTGGCAGCTAGAAGGATATAAGGTCCATATAGGTCCATATAGGTGGACTGGTTGGAACACTCAATTGGGTGTATCATGGACTTGAGTAACTTGGGAACACCCTAACTTATTGAGAATGCAAGGGATGTACAATAATACGAGGAGTGTGTACTTGTTTTAACATAAATATGCTTTTGTGTTAATATTGAAGGAATGATGTGAATAAAATTGTGTTAATGAATATTTCACATGGTAGTGCTTTGTAGACAAGATCTAGAGGCACTAGACTGTGTCAACATTCCATTTATTGGTTACCAATAGAACGTAACACACTATTGGAAGACAAGATCTTGTTTTTATTACTCCCCAAAACCATAGAAACTCCATGAAAATCTGATCACCAATCATAGATGTATGTACTACATCATTCATTGAAATACTTGCGGTCCAAGGTTATACACTTTGGAAAGAAAACATTAATAAGGAAAGCATTTGGTATACAATATTGTGGCAAATAAAAGGTGTACAGTGTTTATTTAGAAAATGCATAATACCCATGGAAATTAAGGCCCTCGTTACAACCCTGGCGGTCGGTAATAAAGCGGCGGTAACACTGTCAACAGGTGGGCTGTAAAAAAATCAGAATCATGACCACGGCAGAAACCGCCAACACAAACAGCCACTTAAACACACCGACTGCAACGGCGGTAGCAACAAACACCGTGGCGGTAGCTGCCAACGGACAGGCGGAAGACAAAATACTGCCTACTGCATCACAACACACCTATCCGCCAGCTTTTCCAGGGCGGTACCAACGCCATCAAAAGCACAGCGGAAACACTACTCTGAAGGGAAACGACTCTCCTCTCGACACTCAAGGAAGAACCACGACGCCATGGAGCCCGAGCTGCAGGTATTCCCAATGCTGGTCTACCTTCTCATACACCAGGAACATGCACGCCGGTGAAGACGGCTACGATGAGTATGCACCTAGCACACAAGGAAGGGACGGAGGAAAAAGAGAGTGACAAACACACGCAACACTCCCACCCTCACCCCCAACATCATACACACAAACAGATGCAACAACATTACATATACACCCCGTAACCCTCAGAAATAACGCAAGGACAAAAGGAATGGAGTCCAATGAGTGTGATAGTAAAGTCTTAGAAAAATATGTACTTCAATGTACTTCAAATAAGAAACAGTATGTACAATTTATACAATAAATACAAAAGGAAGGACAATACCCTCTCTAACATGTCTGTGGCCCACGGGCCCAAAACACATAGGCCAAGGCCACACTTGACTCCTGCCTCAATACGGAGAGAACACTGCAGGGGCATCAGGTCGAAAACACACAGGCACCTCAGGGGGATGGGGAACGGGGAGTACCTCAGCCAGAAGATGGTACAACGCCACTGGCCTGGAGGGGGCTCCATGCCCACTGCTTGCTCCTGGGGAGTGCAACGCCACAGTCTCTCTAGTGGGTGGTTTGCCCACTGCTTGGTCCTGGGGAGTGCAAATCCACAGACTCTCTAGTGGGTGGTTTGCCCACTGCTTGGTCCTGGGGAGTGCAAGGCCACAGTCTCTCTAGTGGGTGGTTTGCCCACTGCTTGGTCCTGGGGAGTGCAAAGCCACAGTCTCTCAAGTGGGTGGTTTGCCCATTGCTTGATCCTGGAGAGTGCAAAGCCAAAGTCTCTCTAGTGGGTGGTTTGCCCACTGCTTAGTCCTGAGGAGTGCAAAGTCACAGTCTCTCAAGTGGGTGGTTTGCCCACTACTTGGTCCTGGGGAGTGCAAGGCCACAGTCTCTCTAGTGAATGTTTTCTCCACTGGTTCTGGAGGGGGCCTTGTGTCCAGCGTGCTTCCTGGCAAGGAGGGGCTGAGTGGATGCCTTCTTCCACTGGTTCTGCAGGGGGCCTTGTGCCCTGTGTGCTTCATCCTGGCAAGGATGGGCTGAGTGGATGCCTTCTTCTACTTGTTCTGGAGGGGGCCTTGTGCCCTGTGTGCTTCATCCTGGCAAGGAGGGGCTGAGTGGATGGCTTCTTCCACTGGTTCTGGGGGGCCTTGTGTCCAGTGTGCTTCATCCTGGCAAGGAGGGGCGGAGTGGATGGCTTCTTCAACTGGTTCTGGAGGGGGCCTGGTGCCCAATGTGCTTCATCCTGGCAAGGAGGGGCTGAGTGGATGCCTTCTTCCACTGGTTCTGGAGGAGGCCTTGTGCCCAGTGTGCTTCATCCTGGCAAGGAGGGGCTGAGTGGATGCCTTCTTCTACTTGTTCTGGAGGGGGCCTTGTGCCCTGTGTGCTTCATCCTGGCAAGGAGGGGTTGAGTGGATGGCTTCTTCCACTGGTTCTGGGGGGGCCTTGTGTCCAGTGTGCTTCATCCTGGCAAGGAGGGGCTGAGTGGATGGCTTCTTCCACTGGTTCTGGAGGAGGCCTTGTGCCTAGTGTGCTTCATCCTGCATGGGGCAAGGTCACAGTCTCTCACCTGTGTGTCACACCGACAGGTGTTGCAGGGGCCAGGATACACTGCAGCCCATGTAGTCACCACTACACACTGCTCGCCGGCGGTGACGTCTGCTCAGTGGATGCCATTTGCGCTGCAGGTGGTGGTGCTGGCAGTAGTGGTGGTAGCCTCCAGGCCTTCACCTGCAGGTGGTGGTGCTGACGGCAGTGCAAGTGGCGGTGCTGGCGGCGGTGCAGGTGGTGGTGCAGGTGGCGGTGCTGGCGGTGGTGCAGGTGGCAGTGCAGGCGGCGGTGCTGGTGGCGGTGCATGTGGCGGTGCTGGCAGTGGTTGTGGTTGTGGTAGCCTCCTGGCCTTCACCTGCAGCCTCGGACGGCTGCCCACTGGGGCTGCTACTGCTGGCAGTGGTACTGCTGGCAGCAGTGCAGGTGGCGGTTCAGGTGGCAGTGCTGGCCGCGGTGCAGGTGGCGGTGCTGGCAGTGGTGGTGGTAGCCTCCAGGCCGTCACCTGCAGTCTCAGACGGCTGAAGTGCCATGGCTGGTGTTGTGTGCCCCTTCTTGCCCCTGGCAGATGGTGGTGCCTCCTTGCTTCGGCCTGCAGGTGTCTTTTTCTTACTGGCTGGTGGTGCCTCTTTCCCCTTGCTACCTGGTTGCCCCTTGTTCCCCTTGTTAGGCGGTGGACCCTTCTTGGCCTTGGCAGGTGGTGCTAGCACACTGGGTGGGCTGACGGGTGCCTCCTTGGAGCCTCTCACACCTGCAGTAGCTGCAGAAACCACAGTGGCAGTGGACTCGGTGGCTGAGGTGCTGGGCGGGGTTCTGGCCACCCTGGCCCGAGGTGAAGGACAGGGGGGGAGGGGAAGGGAATAGGTCAATGGTGGCGAGGAAAAGCTTCTTAGGGACACTGGGGTGGAAAGAGGGTGAAGGTTTGGGAGTGGAGGAAGAGGGAGTGGTTGTAGGAGGTGTTTGCTGTGTTTGGGTGCAGGTGCATGGGCTGGATGCTGTTGTGAGGTGTATGGCTGTTGGGTGTCTGTTTGCTTGCGTTTGTGTACTTTGGGAGAAGGGGGCACAGAAACAATGGGAGAGGACACAGGGGACGTGTGCATGGATGTGGGGGCAGTGACTGCCATCAAGGGGTGTGTAGTGATAGGTGTGCTGGTGATGGAGGTAGTGGATGAGTATGTAGTGCATGCAGGTGTGAGTGGAGACGCAACTGGGAGGGAGGCGGACGAGGAGGAGGAGGGGGACACAGTGCAGGCAGTGAATGTTTGTGTGTCTACATGTGGATGGTGCTTGTGTGAGTGCTTGTGGGATGAAGTGTGGTGCTTGTGTTTGCCTGAGCCACTTCTGTGTGTTGATTTGGGTGATTGCTGGTCTGAAGGGCCTGGGGCGAAGGAGATGCCCACTCTCCTGGGTGAGCGGGCATGGGAAACTCGCTGAGGGGCTTCTGGGAAGGCGGTGCTGGTACGCGGGTGGCGGCTGTACCTGTAGTTGGGGTGGACACAGAGGTGTCTGCCACCGCCAGGGAGCTTCCATTGGAGGAGCTGTCACTTTCATAACTGTCCCCTCCTGTCTCCGCCGTGGTGCTCCTCTTGCCCTCCATCCCACTGGTGCCCTCACCTTCAGTGGATTCGGCCTCCAGGCCCATGTGGGATGCAGCTCCCTCTGTCGCCAGTGCCTCTGCTTCTCCGCCAGATGGTGCTAATACACACAAGGACAGGATGACAAAACAAAAAGGGGGGGAGAGACAGAGGATACACGTGGTCAATGCCAACAACAACACTACCGTTGGCATGCACAACTCACAGGGAACAGCCCTATGCACTAGGCCATGCACTACCAGTTACAATGCTAGTCACCAGCCCATGGGGTACAATGCCTAACGCCATTAGCAGCACACCTGAAACCCCAGGACCCTGCCCAGTAGTATATGCCTACTAACATTATTGGGGTTCGATTGCATCTGAGCTTGCCCATCATTGAACATACCCTGCCATGTTTGAACTGGCCTAAGGGCACCCACAGCCCACATCCCCCACCCAGGTAATACCTTAACGCACGCAAAGTAATAAATCTGAATCTGTACTCACCCCCATGTGGCTGCTGTGATGCCTTCAAGCACCCATCCAACTCCGGATAGGCCACCACCAGGATGCAGAACATCAGGGGGGTCAGGGTATGACAGGCACCCCTTCCTCGTTGGGAGGCCAGCCCCAGCTGGGCCTCCGTCATCTTCCTTGCCCAGCGGCACAGGTCCTCCCACCGTTTGCGGCAGTGGGTGCTCCGCCTGTCAAAGACCCCCAGGGTCCGCACCTCCTTAGCGATGGCACGTCAAATACCCTTTTTCTGATGGGCGCTGACCTGCAGAAAATAAACAGCAGAAAAGGTATTAGTCATACCGTCCAGACTGTTATACTCATGGCTCACCATATCCCTCCCATCCTCTTATGCACATACATTGACCACCGTACATGCAGCACTCTGCCCAGGACCCCTCAGACCCCCCCCTACACGAGGTTTAAACACACAGCAATCCATACATTCATGGCCCACTCATCATGCTCACAGTGTACTCACCTGTTTGTCTGGAAGACCACAGAGTAATGTGTACTGGGGTAGGGCCCCATCCACCAGTCTCTTCAACTAATCCAAAGTGAAGGCAGAGACCCTTTCCCCAGACATTCGAGCCATTGTCGCTTCCAGACACAGGTCACAGCAGCACTTGCAGTGTAGGTCCTCTCCTGTTGAAGGTCAGTTAGCAAGTGAGTGCACAGATAGAAAATGTCAGTCACGTCCTTGGCAGTGCATACCATCACTGCCGGCATACATCGCCATTGGCTCCTGGAACCCATAGGGCCCAATGATAACCAATGCGGTGTTGCATGGCGGTTGTCAACCGTCGACCGCAACGGTGCACAACGCCAGCAGAATCACCTCATTTCCACTTGTCCATCCTCACAGGTCAGGCAGCAACCATTTCAGGGGGTCACAGGCCATGCCACCTAACTGTGTCACAGCAGAAATTGGCACATCAACTGACTTTAGGGTTCACATACTGTTTCTGTGCAGGAAAAAAAAACATATTACAGTTGAAATATGTTTGAATTTGACCATCTTCTCACCGTTTTTCACCCTAGAGTTCAATCACTGAGGATGAATAGAAGATGGAGACATTCTCCCGTGTACAGACCCCTGGTGGACCTTGCGACAATGGAGGACAGGCACATTATCCTGACCTACAGACTTGATAGGGCCACAATCCAAGAACTGTGTGCCCAATTGGAGCCAGACCTGATCTCAGCTATCTGCCACCCCACAGGAATCCCCCCTCTAGTGCAGGTCCTGTCAGTGCTCCATTTCCTGGCAAGTGGTTCCTTCCAAGCGACAGTGGCCATGGCATCAGGGATGTAACAGCCTATGTTCTCCACCGTGCTAACCAGAGTGTTGACTGCCCTGCTGAAACACATGTGCAGCTACATCGTATTCCCCCAGGTGGAGGATTTGGCCACAGTGAAGGCTGACTTCTATGCACTGGGACATATCCCCAACATCATTGGTGCCATTGATGGTACACATATTGCATTTGTCCCCCCCCCGGAGAAATGAACAAGTGTTCAGAAATAGAAAAAGCTTTCACTCTCTGAATGTGCAGATGGTGTGTTTGGCGGACCAGTACATCTCCCATGTGAATGCCAAGTATCCTGGCTCTGTGCATGATGCCTTCATCTTGAGGAATAGCAGCATCCCATATGTGATGGCTCAACTCCACAGGCACCGGGTGTGGCTAATAGGTGAGCCCATAGTCCCCACCCAGTTGATGTAGATATATGGGTGTGGGGTTGGCCCTAAGAGTGAGTGTGTAGCTAACAGGTATCCCTCGATTTTGCAGGTGACTTTGGTTACTCCAACCTCTCATGGCTACTAATCCCAGTGAGGCATGCTAAGTCAAGGGCAGAGGAACGTTACAAAAAAGGCACATGGGTGAACAGGGAGGATCATTGAGCGCACCTTTGGCCTCCTAAAGGCCAGATTCCGGTGCCTCCATCTGACTGGTGGAGCCATGTACTACTCACCCAAGAAGGTGTACCAGATCATCGTTGCATGTTGCCCAACCTGGCCTTGAGACGCCAGGTGCCTCTTCTGCAGGAGAATTAGCCTGGGGATGGTCGTGTGGCAGCGGTGGAGCCTGTGAACAGTGACAAAGATGAGGCAGAGGAAGAAGATGTGGACAACAGAACCACACTCATTCAGCAGTACTTCCAGTGACACACAGGTAAGACACATTAACTTCATCTTCCATTGCAGTTTTGTGTTGGACATTGAACATGGCAGCCTGAATTCCCTATTTCTATGGCCACTTACTGTACCCTTTGGCATCTCTATTTTCAGATCTCTGTGCCCCACTCTGGCTCCTGGTGTGTTTACCACTGCCCACTACAGGTCATACCTATGAACATTTTACTCTACATTTGAATTGCAATGTTTACCGTTTGTGAAACTAATACATTTGTGACACAATTGACAGACTCCATATTTGATTTTGTTCCCAGGGTGTTTATTTAGGTGCTGATAAGTAGAGGGCTGGGTTGATGATGGAGTAAAGTCTTGGGTAGAGTCCAGTCTATTTGTATAACAGGTGTTTTGTCTAAGGGGGCATAGGAAGTGGAGCAATGGCAGTTGAAGGTGGACAGGGTGACAGAGTGGGACACAAGGGTGACAAACAGGAGAGTCTTATTTCCTGGCGGGGGTCTTGGCAATGTTCTCTACCTTCTGCCTGGATCGCAGGGACCTTTTGCATGGTGGTTCTCCTTCTGAAGGGGGTGGGGTGCTGGAGGCTTGTTGTTCCAGTGGCGGGGCCTCCTGTCCACTAGCGTTGGCTGTTCTTCGGTGTGGCTAGTGTCAGGGGCCCGTTGGTGTGCCACTGCCTCCCTTATGGTGTTGGCCATGTCTGCCAGCACCCCTGCAATGGTGACCAGGGTGGTGTGGATGTCCCTCAGGTCCTCCCTGATCCCCAGGTACTGTCCCTCCTGCAGCCGCTGGGTCTACTGCAACTTGGCCAGTATCCGGCCCATGGTCTCCTCGGAATGGTGGTATGCTCCCAGGATGTTGGTGAGTGCCTCGTGGAGAGTCGCTTCCCTGGGCCTGTCCTCCTCCTGTCCTCCCCCTGTCACACAGCAGTCCTCCCAGCTTCCCTGTTGTCCTGTGCCTCCATCCCCTGAACCGTGTGCCCACTGCCACTGTCCCTGATTTTCTTGGGTTTGTGGGGTTGCCTAGGGTCCCTGTAGTGGTGGACACACTGCTGATTGACGTGCCCTGGGGACAGAGGGTTGGGCCCGCTGGGTAGTGGTTTGGGGCTGTGGCTGGGTCCCCGACTGTCCAGAGGTCCCTGATGGGTTAGGTTGGTCATCTTGATCCAGGAGTGCAGAGCCGCTGTCATCACTGTGGGCCTCTTCTGGGGGGGGGCTGGATGTGGCTGGCACCTCCTCTCCGGTGACATTGAGTGGGGGTCCTGTGGGGATGTAAATGCAGTGTTATTGTTTCTGCGTGTGCCATCTTGTGCATAGATATGTTTCCCTCTATGGTTGTTATTAGGAAGGCACCTTTGGGTTGTGTGAGATGTTATTGGTTTGGCTAAGTGATTGTCACTAGTGTGCATGCTGTGGTGATGTGTGTCCAGGTCTGTGATTGGGGTCCATGCATTGTTGTTGCATGCAGGGCTTAGTATTGGGATGGGTTGTGATGGTGGGGTACATGTGAGGTGTTGGAGTGATGGGGTGAGGGTAGGGGTAGGAGTTTGTGATGGCATGCAGGTAGGGGGGTGTTAGTAATAAACATTTGACTCACCAGAGTCCAGTCCTCCTGCTACTCATGCGAGGCCCTCAGGATGCATGATCGCCAAGACTTGCTCCTCCCATGTTGTTAATTGTGGGGGAGGAGGTGGAGTCCACCGCCAGTCCTCTGTACAGCTATCTGGTGTCTTGCAACCACTGAACGTACCTTCCCCTTTAGGTCGTTCCACTTCTTCCTGATGTCATCCCTTGTTCTTGGGTGCTGTCCCACAGCATTGACCCTGTCCACGACTCTCCGCCATAGCTCCATCTTCCTTGCAATGGACGTCTGCTGCACCTGTGATCCAAATAGCTGTGCTCTACCCGGATGATTTCCTCTACCATTATCCTTAGCTCTTCCTCAGAGAATCTGGGGTGTCATTGTGGTGCCATGGGTGTAGTGTGTGTGTGGTGTGTGTGAGGGTGTGTGGAGTGATGTGTTGGGGTGTGTGCTGTGAGGTGCATGGATGTTGTATGAGTGATGGTGTTTGTGGCTCAGATTCAGTGGGTGCTTCTGGTTTGTCTCTCTCTCAGTTGGAAATATTTTTTCGTTAAAAGGGGTTGTGGGTATTGTGGGTGTGTGTTTCATAGTGTGGTGGGTGTGTGGGTGTGCCGTGTGTATGTGTGTCAGGTGTGTGTATTTTGAATTGTCCAATGTGGTGCAGTTTTGTTAGTGTGTGTGTATTTTGAGCGCGGCGGTGTGTACTGCCAAGGGTTTACCGTGGTTGAATGACCGCCGCGGTGATTCATGGGTCATGATGCTGTGGGTGTATTTCTGTTGGCGTAACGTTGTGGGTTTTGGTACCGTCAGTTTATCACTGACCTTTGGGCTGGCGGACTTGTGTGTGTGTCTGTATAGTGGGGGATTTCTATGTGTGGGTCATAATACCTGTAGCAGTATACCGCTGTGGTCGCTGTATGTTGGCGGCAGTCAGCATGGCAGTAAGCAGCACTTACCACCAATGTTGTAATGAAGGCCTAAGTTTTTAAACAAAATATTTCAGGAGATGACCTGCATAGGGTCTGCTAGCTTCACTAAACAATTATACCATCTTTTCTAAAATATAATTTGAGACAGTTTTCAGGTTAGCAGTGAAACGACAGTGAGTTAACAACATGATTCAGAATGAGTCATATAATTTGACTGCACTTAATTCAGATGGAGTGGCCTTATGGCCCATATGCATGAACAGATTCCTTTCAAAAGCTCCTGGTCCCTTAGCAAATAGACCAGACCCCAGATACAATGTATACACTTCCATAACAGTGAACACATAAAGGGCCTCATTACGAGTTTGGCGGTTTTAGGACCGCCATGACGAAGGTGGCGGTCATACCGCCAACAGGCTGGCGGAGAAGACCTCCAAATTATGACCATGGGGGTATTCACAACAGAATACAGCCAAACCACCACTGGCAGATTACGAGGCTGCACACCACCAAGGTTTCCACGGCAGACATACCACCACGAAAATCCAGGAGGAAAGCAACTGTATAAAGGGAGACACTCATCTTCAGGATGCCATACTCGTCTGGAGCCGCCATGGAGCCAGACGTACACGTCTTCCCACTGCTCCTGCCCATTCCAAAGACTTCTGAACCAGCGACGACAACAGCAACCATGATTACACACACTTACCTGTGACTGTTGTAAAATGTCAAAGTAACTGTGCACATAAAAATCAGGAACGGGTGGTGAGGGTGGCACACATGTAACCTCACACTGACATGCACACTCACAGACAGCCACACACATACCTGCACATACATAGTACACACACTACGGCCATCACACACACACACACATATCAAAAACACACACAAATCCCCAAATACACAGCACAGGCACAGTAACGCAACACCACCAAATGACACTACTATACCAGGTGGTGAGGAAGCACGCAGGACAAGACAGTTGTGTGACATTAATGTTGTGGGTACTTACCAGACTCCAGTCCCCAAGGTATGCCTGTCAGGTCCTCAGGATTCAGGATGTTCAAGGCCTTCTCCCATGATGTGAAAGTAGGGAGAGGAGGTGGGGCCCACCGCCAGTCTTCTGCATGGCTAGCTGGTGCATAGATGCCAGGGAACGCACCTTCCCTGTATGTCATTCCACCTCTTCCTGATGTCCTTCTTTGTGTGTGGATGACTGCCTACAGAATTGATCTTGCTGACTATTCTTTGCCACTACTCCATTTTCCTGGAAATATATATTTGTTGGACCTGTGTTCCGGACAGTTGTGGCTCTATCTTTACTGTTTCATCCACCATGACCCTCAACTAGTTATCAGTGAAACGTGGGTGTTTTTGTGGGGACATAGTAGTGGTTGTGTAAACGGTGTGTGGGGGTGTTGTGAGTGAAAGGGTGCAATGTTTAGTAAATGGTGAGGTGTAAGTGCTGTGATGTGAGATGGTTGTATCGGATTGTGTGTGCTAGTGATGTGTGTATTGTGATTGTTATGCTGACTTGGGGTGTGTACTGAGTGAAATGTATATGTGTGCCTATAGTGTACAGTGCAAAATCTAATCTTTATTGCTTCTCGTGTATGTGTATGATGCTCTGTATGCAAAGTATTGTGGGTTGTGTAGGGGTGGGTTATGTAGTGCAGTGAGTAGGTGTGTCAGGTGTGTGGATGTGTGTCAGGTGTGGGGTTTTCAAACTATCCAATGTGGTGTTGTGTCCTGACAGTAGTGAGTTGAGACCGCCACGTTTTGGACCACCAGTGGTTTTCTGCCACGGAAGAACTGCTGTGGTGATAAGTGGATTGTAATTTAATGGGTGGAAATTTGTTGGGCTGGCAGTGCTGGTGGTGGAATCGCCTCTTTTTCATCTGACAGTGTCCTGGCGGATTCAGAAAATTGGCTGTTTTTTGCCAGAATTCACAATGTGACTAATAATACAGCGGTCGGATTGCTGCCAACATGGCGGCCTTTTGGCAGCAGCCACTGTGTCGGTCTTGCCAAAAGACCACCAAAGTCGCAAAGAGGCCCAAAGTGTGTGCAGATTAGCACATTCCTGATCAAAAGCTGTAAAGGAGAACTTGCCCAAAATTAGTGAAGAAATATATTTTAATGCCTACTGAGTTCCCACCCAGTGAAAAATAATCAATTGTGTCAACATTTACATATGCCATTATTAAAAACAGACATATTCTGAAAGGGAGCTGCAGTAGAATTAGATAAGCAGAGAAATAATGCAAACATAATTTAAAGTAATTGGCATTGGTTCCCAAACGCTTTTAATACAAGTGCATACTATGAACACTATAATGCGGTCTGCCCTGCATCCTCTTGAAGAAGATTAGATCTTTTACATGGACAAGTTCAGATGTGATCTATATCACAAATTAATTGGGTTTAACAAACCTTGAAAGTGGTAGATCATAAATGGGAGTGCCATGTTTGATTTGTATAATCTGAAAAACAATGGCTAAAAAAAGAAGTATATATACCCTTATAAGAATTGAGAAGACAGTAAGTACTCAGTTTTCTTTGGCAGAAAATCCATATATCACATGGCTCCTAAATGGAGTACTCTCCTTACCAATCATAGCTTTTCATTTTTATGTGTGGAAAAAACACGGCTACTTGGGCTGGAATGAAAAAATACACAATGCCTTTTAATATAGTGCATGGGAATTTGTGTTTGAATTCCATAGCTACACAGAAGACAAACCAGCATTTATATGCACATTTGAGTGAACTTCTTGTCTAATATCATCTATGTCACTCACTCCTCTGTGATTCTAGCACTCTGTATTCTTTTGCATATTGTTCTGTTTCTGCATATATGAAAATCAAGCTCTAATCAATATATTAATGATATTCAACTAGGCCTGGGTGAAGTTCATGGAGTAGCGCTACAAGGCACTCCACAAAGTGGTTCAAAAACTCCGCCGCTTTATGCGGGAGTTTCCAACGTGCCTGTTCACAATGCGTTTTACATGAAAAAGGAACTGGGAGAATGTCCACTCACTCAAAGTTGCACGCAAACGGCACTATACGGTTCGCATGGGTGCAGCCATATTATTTTCTTACTCTGTTCATGGTGCTGGGCCTGTTTTTGAAACCCTTCTTAATCTTTTTAATCCTCCACTGTCAAAGCCCAGCTCACCTGAGTCCTTGTTCAGTTCTGATGGAGGTTGAAGACAATCAGACCCCACCCTGAAACTGCTTGTTCCAGCACACTAGTTTTTAAAACAGTGCACTAAGTACAGAAGATCAAGGGAAGGGGGGAAGTGGATAAAATAAAATAAAGAGACAACACCGTTCTTGCGTTTCCACTGTTGAAGTGCTGCACAAATCTGCGGCCCTCTCTGACTTCTGTAGAAACTGGTGCCTAATGAAACATAAACAAAGAACAGATAAGTACAACCTATTCCTAATTGGGTTCCTGACTCTCCCTTTATTTATTAGAAATTTTCTTCTAAATGTACCTCTTGGATCCTGGTCTCTAGTTTCCAGGTTTGGAATGTGTTACTGCTCTGGGATGTGCTTTCTATTACTCTAAAGCTTCTAAAACATTAAACAAATACCGTTATCAGAATTACCAATATCAAACATTCATCTTAATATAACTAAAGCCTAAATTCCCAATAGCAGACTCACTTTTCCCATATTTCCAGAATCTTTTATAAAACAAATACTGTACTTTTAGGTCAAAATACAGCATGTAATTTGTGCAAGTCCTTGATTTACTGTTTGCCTTGCTGTTTCCACGGTTCGATTCTTAAAAGTTCCATAAAAAATGTTTGCTTCACAAAGTTCCGCAAAGTATTCTTGTAACAAAGAGTTTGAATCACAATGTTCGTGGAAGGTATCTTGTTTCCAGAAATTGTTGTCAAAGTTCTTTCAGGTAATAAAAGTTTTGCACTTACTTGTTGCTGGCAAGAGATACTGATCAGTCTAACCTTGTCTTCTTTCTCTTTTGCAGGTTGCTTGTAGGAGAGAGGCTGAGGCAAGGAGGAACCGGAAACCGGAAGAAGGAAGAGCCAGCAGCTGCGCCCACTGAAGCCAATGAAAGTCTGTAGAGAGCAGGAGTGCCAGCGCCGAGGGATCTGTCCTCAGGTAAGCGGGAGGTAGACGAGCACAAGCACTGGGTGAGGCTCGGGGCTGCCTTTTATAGACAGGGCTGGGTGTGGTCCTCACATGCTGCACATGTTCTTGAAAGGTGTGCAGAGCTGGGTGTGGTTTGAAGAGCTGGGTGTGGTCCTCACATGCTGCACATGTTCTTGAAAGGTGTGCAGAGTTTCAGTTATTATGCAAATGAGTTAAATTAACACATGGCCTAGAGAGGAGTGTTTTAAAGAAGCCTTGGTAAAAGCAAGGCCCAATGTGTAAACAAAACAGCACATTAAACAACATACACAGAAGCCAAGGGGGGGGGGGGGGAAGGTGAGATAACAAGAAAGGCTTTCAATAGTAAGTTTAAAAGGGAGCTATTACAGAACCCACTAGTGCAGTGAGAGGGGACATGCTCTTTGCTGTGCACAAACCCTAACAGTTGCCCCCCTCAAAGGCCCTCCTACAGGACGGGGTTTTCCTGGATTTTTTAAATAAAACCGTCTAATCAGCTGTGGGGCATGTACATATGATGCTGGTTCCCATGAATTCTCAGATTCATCATATCCTTTCCATTCTACTAAATAAAACAGACGTCCACTAATTATTTTTGAGTCTTTTATGCTTTTCACTTCATATTCTAGATTTCCCTTAATTGGTATGGGTGGAGGTGGTGGTTCAGGTCGGGTTTTTGGATTGTACGGCTTAAGCAAGGACACATGGAATGTAGTATGTACTGGATATTCTTTTGGTAAATCTAATTTTACTGTTACCGGGTTTACTATGGCAGTTATACTAAAGGGTCCAATGAAACACGGTTGCAGCTTTCGGGATCCCTCTATGTTTAGGTTCTTTGTGGAGAGCCATACCTTGTCACCAATTTTATACATTGGGGCCTCATATCTGTGTTTGTCTGCTTGTCTTTTCATGCTTTCCTTGTACTTTAATAAATGTTTCCTGGCTTTGTCTTGTATGTCACCTAACCTCGTTAGTCTATCCGTTACTGTAGGTAACAGAGAATCTTCTAACAAAATGGGTATAGCTCTTGGATGATACCCCTGCAAGAAATAGAATGGTGAGCAAAGTAGAGCTGAATGCTCAGTATTATTATAAACAAACTCCGCTACAGGGAGAGCTTCCAACCATTCACTAGAATAATCAGCCAATAAACAACGTAGCGTTTGAAGTAAGGTTTGGTTCAGTCGTTCAGTCTGTCCATCTGTCTCTGGGTGGAAAGCAGTGGATAATGCCACATCTATTTTCAGTTTTTTTACATAATTTTTTCCAAAATTTAGAGTTGAACTGGCTCCCTCGGTCTGACACCACTTTGCTTGGCAAACCATGTAAACGCACAATTTCCCTTATAAAAATATCGGCAAATTCTGCCGCCGTGGGTAATTTGCGTAATGGTACAAAATGTGCCATTTTAGATAAAAAATCCACTATAACCAACACTGTTGTGAAAGATTTTACAGGTGGTAAACCTACAATAAAGTCTACGCTCACAGAGTGCCAAGGTTGCTTGGGTGTTGGCATTGGTATTAACAAGCCGTCAGGGGCCTTATGAGAAGATTTATGTCTTGCACAAATTGGACAGGTAGTGACAAATTGCTTAATGTCCTTTCTTATAGTGTCCCACCAAAAGTGTTTTTGCACATTTTCCAGGGTTTTTACCCAACCAGGATGACCTGCTAACGGTGAGGCGTGATGTCAAATTATCACCTGTGTTTGTAATTCAGAGGTGGGCACTAACAGCATGTTGTCGTGATACAATAAACCTCGTTGTATTGTGTTATGGGAATCCTTTAACCAATCCTGAGGTGCTATTTGCATGTGTGCATTATATAGATCTGTGATGAAATCCTTCTGTTGTACTGGTGCCAAAAACTTTTGGGGAGGAATAATGGGTTCTCCTATTTTATCTTGTTTCATGTCTGAAGTATGTCCGTATCTAGATAACACATCAGATTGAATTTGTTGTGCACCTGGTCTATAGGTTATTACAAAGTCAAATGTGCTAAAAAAAGTTAACCAGCGCATCTGACGTGCTGTTAGTGCTTTAAGTGATCCAAAAAACTGTAGGTTCCTATGGTCAGAAAAGATTGTAACTGGGTACTTGGCTCCCATTAAATGGTGCCTCCATTCTGAAAAGGCTACTTTGATAGCTAGTAGTTCCCTTTCAGCCACAGTGTAATTTTGTTCAGCTGGTAATAACTTTTTGGAATAGAAGGCTATAGGATGTAACTGGCCATCTACTGCATCTCGTAACTCCTCCTAAAGCTACTTGTGAAGCATCCGCTTAAAAATAAAAGGCAAGTCAGGATCAGGATGTTTCAGAATTGGGGCTGAAGTGAACTTTTGTTTTAGGAGTTGAAAGGCGTGTGCCGCCTCATCAGTCCAAAGAAATTGTTGCCCTTTCCGCAACAAGGTAGTTATTGGGGCCGCAATGTCTGCAAAATGTGCAATAAACCTCCTATAAAAATTGGCGAAACCCAGAAATTTCTGAATATCTTTTACAGAGGATGGTTCTGGCCAATCAGCAATAGCACTGATTTTCTTTACATCCATAGTTATTCCTTGAGGTGACAGGCAGTATCCTAAAAAGTCCACCTTGCTGACATTAAAAGTACACTTTTCTAACTTAGCAAAAAGATAATTTTCTTTTAACTTTGATAATACTGCACGAACATGTTGGGTATGTTCTTCTGAGTTCTTAGAGTAAATGAGGATGTCGTCTATGTATACTATGACACAAACGTCCAGGAATTCGTGCAGGACCTCATTTATAAAGAACTGAAAGGCCGCAGGGGCATTACATAACCCAAAGGGCATTACTGTGTACTCAAATAAACCAAACTTTGTCTTGAAAGCTGTCTTCCACTCATCCCCCTCTTTTACTCGGACCAGGTGGTAAGCTCCCCGCAGATCTAGTTTAGTGTATACAGTAGAATGTCTTAATTGATCCAACAACACAGGTATTAGAGGAAGAGGATATTTATTCTTTATTGTAGCCTTATTTAGTCCTCTATAATCGATACACGCGCGCAGGGATTTATCCGGCTTCGGGATAAAAAAGAGTGGAGATGACACCGGAGATGTGGAATGACGGATGAACCCAGACTGTAGTAGGTCATCTAGGTAGGTTCTTAAGTATTTGGTTTCTTCGTCAGTCAAAGCATATACTCTGTTATTAGGTAAAGGGGCCCCTGGGATAAGATCTATACGACAGTCATAAGACCTATGTGGGGGCAGCACACTAGCCTTTACTGGATCAAAGAAGTCTTTAAAGTCAGAATATTCAGGAGGGAGACTTGGTTCATCTTGTATAACACTAGCACAGTGTAATACTGTGCTCTGTTCTGTACCTGCTTCTTGATAGCAATTGGTTCTACAGAAAGAGGAATCCAAAGTAACATTTCTATTCACCCAATCAATTTTTGGGTTATGAGTTGTTAACCAGGGTACCCCGAGAATCAAACCAAAATTAGGAGTATCTATCAGATCAAAGCTAATCACCTCTGTGTGCCTGTTCTGACAGACCATAACAAGTGGACTTGTTTGTTTTGTGATTAATCCAGAGGTCAATTCTGACCCATCCACTGCACATACTGCTTCTGGACAAGGCTTTAGGCACATAGGAAGTCCTAAGTTTTCAGCTAACTTATTATGCACAAAATTTCCTGTCGCGTCTGAGTCCAGTAGGACAGGGAGAGAATGCCTCACTTGGGTCGTAACAATTAAAACGACCTGAATTATAAAATGTCTAGGTATGTGCGGTACCATGAAGGCTGCAGCATTAGAGGTTTGATTAAGATGTTTTCTCGAACAAGTAACCTCTCCCCTTGTCGAGCTTAATCGTTTCCCGATTCAGTTGAGGAGGTGGAGGAAACAGCACCCATTCGTGGATTTTTAGGCTTTACTGGACATTCTCTGGCAAAGTGACCTGCCCTTCCACAATATAAACATAATTGAAGTTTTCTCCTTCTTTCTTTTTCCTCTGATGTGAGTGGACCTCTGAGTGTCCCTATTTGCATAGGCTCAGGTTCAGGGAGTTTATTATCTGGGTCTTTCTTCTCGTGTCTAATAAAAGTTAACCGTGATTCCAGTTTGTATTTATCTCCCTTTCTTTCTCCTAGTCTATGTTCTAATTTCACAACTAAATCTACAAAGTCCGAATAGTCTTCTGGCAAATCAACGATATGAGCCAGTGCGTCTTTTAACTCGTCTCTCAAACCTTTATAGAAAAGGGAGACACGCTTTTCTTCTGGCCACTGTGTCTCGGTGAGTAAACGATTAAAACTAGTGAGATAGGTCAATAAATCCTTGTTACCTTGTTTAAGATTTAAAAGCTCATTATCACTTGCCTGCATGAAAGTGTGTTTTGCAAAAAGGCTGGTCATGGTACGTTTAAATTGATTCCAATTATGGAGGATGGGATCATCTCTCTCCACGAAAGGAATTGACCAATTGGCCTCTGTGCCACCCAAATAAGACAAGACGAATGCCACTTTCGTAGCATCAGTAGGGAACTGTTGTGGCTTACAAATGAAGTGTAATTGACATTGATTGATAAAAACATGGAATTTGTTACTATCTCCATGAAAACGTTCAGGTGCTGCTAAGGGCACAGCATTAGGAACATTAACAGTGACCTCAACTGGGGGAGGCAAAGTTGTATGTTTTGATGGCGCCCCTGTCTCTGAGGAGGTTTTAAACAAGGGCGTAAAAGCTGTGTTCCACTGAGATACCCTAAATTTATACCTGCTTAAATCCTGTTTTAAAGAGGTATTCTCCATCTTTAATCTCTCTATTTCCTCTTGCATATGTTGCAAGATGCCAGACACTGATTCATTATGAGCCAAGTTCTCATTTAGGGCCTGCGCCATATCCGTGACGTCAATGCCCTCTATTTCTTCCCCGATATTCATCGTCCACCAGAACTGAATTTTTTTTTTTTAAGGCTTGTGCTTCTGTCAAAGCCCAGCTCACCTGAGTCCTTGCTCAGTTCTGATGGAGGTTGAAGACAATCCGACCCCACCCTGAAACTGCTTGTTCCAGCACACTAGTTTTTAAAACAGTGCACTAAGAACAGAAGCTCAAGGGAAGGGGGGAAGTGGATAAAATAAAATAAAGAGACAACACCGTTCTTGCGTTTCCACTGTTGAAGTGCTGCACAAATCTGCGGCCCTCTCTGACTTCTGTAGAAACTGGTGCCTAATGAAACATAAACAAAGAACAGATAAGTACAACCTATTCCTAATTGGGTTCCTGACTATCCCTTTATTTATTAGAAATTTTCTTCTAAAAGTACCTCTTGGATCCTGGTCTCTAGTTTCCAGGTTTGGAATGTGGTACTGCTCTGGGATGTGCTTTCTATTACTCTAAAGCTTCTAAAACATTAAACAAATACCGTTATCAGAATTACCAATATCAAACATTCATCTTAATATAACTAAAGCTTAAATTCCCAATAGCAGACTCACTTTTCCATTATTTCCAGAATCTTTTATAAAACAAATACTGTACTTTTACGTCAAAATACAGCATGTAATTTGTGCAAGTCCTTGATTTACTGTTTGCCTTGCTGTTAATGGTTTCCACGGTTCGATTCTTAAAAGTTCCATAAAAAATGTTTGCTTTACAAAGTTCCGCAAAGTATTCTTGTAACAAAGAGTTTGAATCACAATGTTCGTGGAAGGTATCTTGTTTCCAGAAATTGTTGTCAAAGTTCTTTCAGGTAATAAAAGTTTTGCACTTACTTGTTGCTGGCAAGAGATACTGATCAGTCTAACCTTGTCTTCTTTCTCTTTTGCAGGTTGCTTGTAGGAGAGAGGCTGAGGCAAGGAGGAACCGGAAACCGGAAGAAGGAAGAGCCAGCAGCTGCGCCCACTGAAGCCAATGAAAGTCTGTGGAGAGCAGGAGTGCCAGCGCCGAGGGATCTGTCCTCAGGTAAGCGGGAGGTAGACGAGCACAAGCACTGGGTGAGGCTCGGGCGCTGCCTTTTATAGACAGGGCTGGGTGTGGTCCTCACATGCTGCACATGTTCTTGAAAGGTGTGCAGAGCTGGGTGTGGTTTGAAGAGCTGGGTGTGGTCCTCACATGCTGCACATGTTCTTGAAAGGTGTGCAGAGTTTCAGTTATTATGCAAATGAGTTAAATTAACACATGGCCTAGAGAGGAGTGTTTTAAAGAAGCCTTGGTAAAAGCAAGGCCCAATGTGTAAACAAAACAGCACATTAAACAACATACACAGAAGCCTAGGGGGGGGGGAAGGTGAGATAACAAGAAAGGCTTTCAATAGTAAGTTTAAAAGGGAGCTATTACAGAACCCACTAGTGTAGTGAGAGGGGACATGCTCTTTGCTGTGCACAAACCCTAACATCCACCCTCCTAATTAATCTATCCCTCATTTGTATTTATTGTATTAGTGAGTGTATTTGTATCTGTGTATTTTACTTGTTTTCAAATTTTTGGTGTTTTTTATAACTTTTTTGTATTTTTGTTTATTTTTAATTCACCTCCTTATATCTTCCTTCCTTCCTTTTTCTTTTATTTACCCCATACAGTGCAAAGGCAGAGAGCAGGGCGACCAGGCGAGTGGTGGTGGCAGCCACCCCCCCAAACAGCTGGCAACAGCAGCTGCCTATCTTGTGGACAACGGCGCCACCAAGGGGTGCAGCCCCGGGAAATCTTTTGTGAGGTGGAGGTGGCAGCACTGTTTTTTTCTCATGTAGCTCCACCTCCCCTCCATGCTGGCAGCAGGAGGCAGGCCTGGCAGGGGATACCCGCTGCTGCAGGTGTATGCAGTGTACCAGCCAAGCCCAGAGCGCCACCCAGCAGCTGACGTACCGCTGGGCGGATATCCTAGACCGGGAGCAGGACCTGCTCGACCTGCTAGGCGTCGAGATTCCAGGGCCCAGTGAGTATCAATTATTTATTGTGTTTGTGAACTACAATGTTAACTTTTTTTTCAAATAGCATGCTGCTCACTCTCAGAGGTAAGTTAAGTTCAGTTTACATTAAGAATGTTATTATATGATACAGTTTAAGCTAGGCAGGTGCTTGGCACTATCTAATTATACTCGTCTGCACTCTCTTTGGCTGGTTATTTAAAAACCCATTGCAGACTTCTCTGTCCTCCTGTCACCAGAGTGAATTAGTGATATCAGTGAGTTAGCGTTCTCTGTAACTTTCTATATGTAGCTTGTACGGTCCCAAGTAAATTCACAGTGATGGGTAGTACTAGTATGCATCTATGCATTGCAAAAAAGGGAGAATGAGTTGGTCCATCAAGGTGGTTGAGAAATGAGAATAGAATCAAAGATCATTCATTGCAATGCATTAGTTCCAAATGTAGTTTTTGTTAAGCAAATTTTGAATAGGTATTTTCAAGATAAGTATGACCAACACAATGATAGTTGAAACTAGTACCAAAGGTAATCTGATTTAGATAAGTACAAGGTTACTGTGTTTGCCCGTTAGAGACACCGACCACCAGCGCCACTGCTGAGGGCTCTACTCATCCCAGAAAGCCTTATTATTTATTATTATTATTTCCCTAACTTTTACCTCTGCCCCCTATTATACTCCTTTTAATTTTGCCTTGTTTATTTTTTTATACTGTCTCATTTTTTACCCAACTCCCCTATCCAATTTATGTTTGATTCCTGTTATCCCTGCATTATCTTTTTTTCCTTAATTCATGCTTTTTTTGGTAGCTGACTTTTTCCAGTCTGTACTAGTCTGTAGATTTTTTTCTGCTTTGTTGGCAATCTTTCCCTCTCCCCTATAAATCTTGTTGTACTGTAAGACTAAAAACAGGTTTTTGGTACTCTACTGTGTACTGTGAAGATTACAGGCCCAAGTAAGCTGGTACTATAAATAACATTCACCATGTATGTTTGTTAAGAAGGCTTCCTTTTTCTTGCTCATGCTCTAATAATTAACAAGAGAGTGGCCATGGTCATGGACCACCCTCCCAACCCCCAATGTTGCACTGTGTAAATCATTTACACAGTATATCAGCAGTCCCCATGACAGTTCAGCATGGCTGGAAAGTATGAGGTCCCATTGCATTTGCCAACTAACACCTTATAGCTTTCATTGGCCATTATTTTTCCACCCCTTCATTGTGCATCAATGATTCAGAGTCATCATCATGATCATGAGCTCTTCCCCTCCATTATGAAAAATGTTTGGTTGGCTTGACTACTTGGCTTTTCTAACATTGTGCACCAACAAAATGCCCAGAGTGATATTTTTGATAGAAGGAACTGCAATGCTAACCGAACTATAAGGATGTATTTTGCTTGTATTTTTTTGATGAAAAAAATTAAGGGGAGGCATATCTGGCATCTAAAAAAATGTCTTTTTTTTTTCCTAGCCACACCAACCACCAGTTCTGCGAGCTCATGTGCCAATGCAAGTGAAGGAGAGTCAGTAGGAGGGGGAGAAGCATCGGCAGAGACAGGCGGTGGTAAGTCTCATTGCTTGATTATTGACAATCATTATTGCACTCACTATCTGCAAGGGGATCGTCATGACTCATGATTGTGATCCCCCTTCTTTACCAGCTACAGCGATGGTGGAGTTATGGCCTCTTCTATCTGCAACTCAGGAAAAGCACATAATGTATGCTAAACATGATGGCTTGAAGGAAAGGAGAAAGAACAGAAGGTTAAAAGAAAGTATAGGTGAACTGAATGAAAGGAAAAGATTTGTGGGTGGCTGAAAGGATGAGTGGGTGAGTATTGGGTAAATGGATGGATGGGCGAAAGGATGATTGAAAGAAAGGCTGAATACTGAATAGGTGGGTAATGGATTGGACATTTTAGTGAAAGACTGGATGAGAGAAAATAAGGCTTAAATTATGGTGGCTAAGGGAGAATATAATAGGATGAATGAAAGGATGACTGAATAATTGCTTGGATGAATAAACAAGGGAGCTTTTAAGGAGAGGTGCATTCTGGTCACCTACTTCACCTTCTTTGTTTTATGGTTATCAAAGCAATGGTTCAAAGTGGAGGGGTATTTTAACTTTTGTTCTAATCCCTTGACTCACTGTATTGTTAAGTGAGGCAGATATGTATTTAACCCATCATCATTCAACAAATCCTCCCTGACCATGACATTTTGCCACCCATTACCAAAATGTAGTAAGGTTCAATTTGTGACTGCAGTGTTGGCTGTGCAATGTGCATCGACTTCAGTTAATGTAGCATTTACAATTTTTTCAATGCATTGCAAACCGAACACACAAGGCTTTTTTCCCTTTTTCACTCCTTTATTCTTTCATCCCAGCCTACAAAACAATTGAAAAATCCATTCTTGGCATGTGCCACATTTTTATGGGCATGTGAAGTGATTCCACAAAATATGTAACGGTTTCCCATAACAGATTTATTTTATGCCTGTTCATATTTTTCCCTTTAGACTTTTGTCTATTACAGTGACTGGAAAAGCCAAAGCGTAGGCAAATGACAAATTGATGATCAATGACACCCCTCTATTCTATAGCAAAAGCTTAACCTACCCGCCTGATCCCACTACCTACCCTGCAGTAGATTATATCAAATTTTCTTTCCTTACTGCCCAGCAAATTAATTTGTTGTAAATAACTTGTGGTACTAGGCGAGACCAGTGAGTAAAGTGGGATTAGGTGCCTGATTTGATTTCAAGTTTGGTGTAAAGGATACTCTGTGACAAATGTGACAAATGCAATCTATATACCCCTTTCCTTTCCTTGTAGTGCAGAGCACCATTTTTCCCACCTTCTACGTAAAGCAGACGGAACTCCTCTTTGGAGTCAAGTTAGAAAGTAAAAGGTAAAAGGTAAAAATAGAGAACTGTCAACTACAACTGCCCCAGCTGCAGACAGTAGCAAAGTACTTGAAGCACTGGCTAGCATGCCTCCATTTAATTAACTTGTACTATATAGTGCATAATGCCTTACTCATAAATGAGTTAATTTATTTGTATTTTTGCACTCAAAGTGTCTGTTTAGTTACTAGAAAAACATTTATAAAATCAAATCACAATGTTTTTAAGCTACTGTTGCTCTGCCTTAATTATTTTCTGCCAGACAGCCTTAATTTAAGGCATGTGTGGGTAAAACTTAATATTGCCCCTGTGACTCTCCTAATCATAATCATATCAAATTCCAATGGGCCTAGAGAAGCAGCAATTTACTGCTACTTTGCTACCCACTACTTAATTTTAAACAAGTGTTTGCACAGAGAATTATATACAATTTGTCTTTTTTCTTTTTGTTTTTCTCGATATAACTACTCCCGCTGGGCCACCAGCACCACCCACCAGGCCGGTGATAGCGGCCTGTCCGTGCATATTATGCAAATGAGTTAAATTAACACATGGCCTAGAGAGGAGTGTTTTAAAGAAGCCTTGGTAAAAGCAAGGCCCAATGTGTAAACAAAACAGCACATTAAACAACATACACGGAAGCCTAGGGGGGAGGGGAAGGTGAGATAACAAGAAAGGCTTTCAATAGTAAGTTTAAAAGGGAGCTATTACAGAACCCACTAGTGCAGTGAGAGGGGACATGCTCTTTGCTGTGCACAAACCCTAACATCCACCCTCCTAATTAATCTATCCCTCATTTGTATTTATTGTATTAGTGAGTGTATTTGTATCTGTGTATTTTACTTGTTTTCAAATTTTTTGTGTTTTTTATAACTTTTCTGAATTTTTGTTTATTTTTAATTCACCTCCTTATATCTTCCTTCCTTCCTTTTCCTTTTTCTTTTATTTACCCCATACAGTGCAAAGGCAGAGAGCAGGGCGACCAGGCGAGTGGTGGTGGCAGCCACCCCCCCAAACAGCTGGCAACATCAGCTGCCTATCTTGTGGACGATGGCGCCACCAAGGGGTGCAGCGCCGGGAAATCTTTTGTGAGGTGGAGGTGGCAGCACTGTTTTTTTCTCATGTAGCTCCACCTCCCCTCCATGCTGGCAGCAGGAGGCACGCCTGGCAGGGGATACCCGCTGCTGCAGGTGTATGCAGTGTACCAGCCAAGCCCAGAGCGCCACCCAGCAGCTGACGTACCGCTGGGCGGATATCCTAGACCGGGAGCAGGACCTGCTCGACCTGCTAGGCGTCGAGATTCCAGGGCCCAGTGAGTATCAATTATTTATTGTGTTTGTGAACTACAATGTTAACTTTTTTTTCAAATAGTATGCTGCTCACTCTCAGAGGTAAGTTAAGTTCAGTTTACATTAAGAATGTTATTATATGATACAGTTTAAGCTAGGCAGGTGCTTGGCACTATCTAATTATACTCGTCTGCACTCTCTTTGGCTGGTTATTTAAAAAGCCATTGCAGACTTCTCTGTCCTCCTGTCACAAGAGTGAATTAGTGATATCAGTGAGTTAGCGTTCTCTGTAACTTTCTATATGTAGCTTGTACGGTCCCAAGTAAATTCACAGTGATGGGTAGTACTAGTATGCATCTATGCATTGCAAAAAAGGGAGAATGAGTTGGTCCATCAAGGTGGTTGAGAAATGAGAATAGAATCAAAGATCATTCATTGCAATGCATTAGTTCCAAATGTAGTTTTTGTTAAGCAAATTTTGAATAGGGATTTTCAAGATAAGTATGGCCAACACAATGATAGTTGAAACTAGTACCAAAGGTAATCTGATTTAGATAAGTACAAGGTTACTGTGTTTGCCCGTTAGAGGCACAGACCACCAGCGCCACTGCTGAGGGCTCTACTCATCCCAGAAAGCCTTATTATTTATTATTATTATTTCCCTAACTTTTACCTCTGCCCCCTATTATACTACTTTTAATTTTGCCTTGTTTATTTTTTTATACTGTCTCATTTTTTACCCAACTCCCCTATCCAATTTATGTTTGATTCCTGTTATCCCTGCATTATCTTTTTTTCCTTAATTCATGCTTTTTTTGGTATCTGACTTTTTCCAGTCTGTACTAGTCTGTAGATTTTTTTCTGCTTTGTTGGCAATCTTTCCCTCTCCCCTATAAATCTTGTGGTACTGTAAGACTAAAAACAGGTTTTTGGTACTCTACTGTGTACTGTGAAGATTACAGGCCCAAGTAAGCTGGTATTATAAATAACATTCACAATGTATGTTTGTTAAGAAGGCTTCCTTTTTCTTGCTCATGCTCTAATAGTTAACAAGAGAGTGGCCATGGTCATCGACCACCCTCCCAACCCCCAATGTTGCACTGTGTAAATCATTTACACAGTACACCAGCAGTCCCCATGACAGTTCAGCATGGCTGGAAAGTATGAGGTCCCATTGCATTTGCCAACTAACACCTTATAGCTTTCATTGGCCATTATTTTTCCACCCTTTCATTGTGCATCAATGATTCAGAGTCATCATCATGATCATGAGCTCTTCCCCTCCATTATGAAAAATGTTTGGTTGGCTTGACTACTTGGCTTTTCTAACATTGTGCACCAACAAAATGCCCAGAGTGATATTTTTGATAGAAGGTACTGCAATGCTAACCGAACTATAAGGATGTATTTTGGTTGTATTTTTTTGATGAAAAAAATTAAGGGGAGGCATATCTGGCATCTAAAAAAAATTCTATTTTTTTTCCTAGCCACACCAACCACCAGTTCTGCGAGCTCATGTGCCAATGCAAGTGAAGGAAAGTCAGTAGGAGGGGGAGAAGCATCGGCAGAGACAGGCGGTGGTAAGTCTCATTGCTTGATTATTGACAATCATTATTGCACTCACTATCTACAAGGGGATCGTCATGACTCATGATTGTGATCCCCCTTCTTTACCAGCTACAGCGATGGTGGAGTTATGGCCTCTTCTATCTGCAACTCAGTAAAAGCACATAATGTATGCTAAACATGATGGCTTGAAGGAAAGGGGAAAGAACAGAAGGTTAAAAGAAAGTATAGGTGAACTGAATGAAAGGAAAAGATTTGTGGGTGGCTGAAAGGATGTGTGGGTGAGTATTGGGTAAATGGATGGATGGGCGAAAGATTGATTGAAAGAAAGGCTGAATACTGAATAGATGGGTAATGGATTGGACATTTTAGTGAAAGACTGGATGATAGAAAATAAGGCTTAAATTATGGTGGCTAAGGGAGAATATAATAGGATGAATGAAAGGATGACTGAATAATTGCTTGGATGAATAAACAAGGGAGCTTTTAAGGAGAGGTGCATTCTGGTCACCTACTTCACCTTCTTTGTTTTATGGTTATCAAAGCAATGGTTCAAAGTGGAGGGGTATTTTAACTTTTGTTCTAATCCCTTGACTCACTGTATTGTTAAGTGAGGCAGATATGTATTTAACCCATCATCATTCAACAAATCCTCCCTGACCATGACATTTTGCCACCCATTACCAAAATGTAGTAAGGTTCAATTTGTGACTGCAGTGTTGGCTGTGCAATGTGCATCGACTTCAGTTAATGTAGCATTTACAATTTTTTCAATGCATTGCAAACCGAACACACAAGGCTTTTTTCCCTTTTTCACTCCTTTATTCTTTCATCCCAGCCTACAAAACAATTGAAAAATCCATTCTTGGCATGTGCCACATTTTTATGGGCATGTGAAGTGATTCCACAAAATATGTAACGGTTTCCCATAACAGATTTATTTTATGCCTGTTCATATTTTTCCCTTTAGACTTTTGTCTATTACAGTGACTGGAAAAGCCAAAGCGTAGGCAAATGACAAATTGATGATCAATGACACCCCTCTATTCTATAGCAAAAGCTTTACCTACCCGCCTGATCCCACTACCTTACCCTGCAGTAGATTATATCAAATTTTCTTTCCTTACTGCCCAGCAAATTAATTTGTTGTAAATAACTTGTGGTACTAGGCGAGGCCAGTGAGTAAAGTGGGATTAGGTGCCTGATTTGATTTCAAGTTTGGTGTAAAGGATACTCTGTGACAAATGTGACAAATGCAATCTATATACCCCTTTCCTTTCCTTGTAGTGCAGAGCACCATTTTTCCCACCTTCTACGTAAAGCAGACGGAACTCCTCTTTGGAGTCAGGTTAGAAAGTAAAAGGTAAAAGGTAAAAATAGAGAATTGTCAACTACAACTGCCCCAGCTGCAGACAGTAGCAAAGTACTTGAAGCACTGGCTAGCATGCCTCCATTTAATTAACTTGTACTATATAGTGCATAATGCCTTACTCATAAATGAGTTAATTTATTTGTATTTTTGCACTCAAAGTGTCTGTTTAGTTACTAGAAAAACATTTATAAAATCAAATCACAATGTTTTTAAGCTACTGTTGCTCTGCCTTAATTATTTTCTGCCAGACAGCCTTAATTTAAGGCATGTGTGGGTAAAACTTAATATTGCCCCTGTGACTCTCCTAATCATAATCATATCAAATTCCAATGGGCCTAGAGAAGCAGCAATTTACTGCTACTTTGCTACCCACTACTTAATTTTAAACAAGTGTTTGCACAGAGAATTATATACAATTTGTCTTTTTTCTTTTTGTTTTTCTCGATATAACTACTCCCGCTGGGCCACCAGCACCACCCACCAGGCCGGTGATAGCGGCCTGTCCGTGCATATTATGCAAATGAGTTAAATTAACACATGGCCTAGAGAGGAGTGTTTTAAAGAAGCCTTGGTAAAAGCAAGGCCCAATGTGTAAACAAAACAGCACATTAAACAACATACACGGAAGCCTAGGGGGGGGGGAAGGTGAGATAACAAGAAAGGCTTTCAATAGTAAGTTTAAAAGGGAGCTATTACAGAACCGACTAGTGCAGTGAGAGGGGACATGCTCTTTGCTGTGCACAAACCCTAACATCCACCCTCCTAATTAATCTATCCCTCATTTGTATTTATTGTATTAGTGAGTGTATTTGTATCTGTGTATTTTACTTGTTTTCAAATTTTTGGTGTTTTTTATAACTTTTTTGTATTTTTGTTTATTTTTAATTCACCTCCTTATATCTTCCTTCCTTCCTTTTCCTTTTTCTTTTATTTACCCCATACAGTGCAAAGGCAGAGAGCAGGGCGACCAGGCGAGTGGTGGTGGCAGCCACCCCCCCAAACAGCTGGCAACAGCAGCTGCCTATCTTGTGGACGACGGCGCCACCAAGGGGTGCAGCCCCGGGAAATCTTTTGTGAGGTGGAGGTGGCAGCACTGTTTTTTTCTCATGTAGCTCCACCTCCCCTCCATGCTGGCAGCAGGAGGCAGGCCTGGCAGGGGATACCCGCTGCTGCAGGTGTATGCAGTGTACCAGCCAAGCCCAGAGCGCCACCCAGCAGCTGACGTACCGCTGGGCGGATATCCTAGACCGGGAGCAGGACCTGCTCGACCTGCTAGGCGTCGAGATTCCAGGGCCCAGTGAGTATCAATTATTTATTGTGTTTGTGAACTACAATGTTAACTTTTTTTTCAAATAGCATGCTGCTCACTCTCAGAGGTAAGTTAAGTTCAGTTTACATTAAGAATGTTATTATATGGTACAGTTTAAGCTAGGCAGGTGCTTGGCACTATCTAATTATACTCGTCTGCACTCTCTTTGGCTGGTTATTTAAAAAGCCATTGCAGACTTCTCTGTCCTCCTGTCACCAGAGTGAATTAGTGATATCAGTGAATTAGCGTTCTCTGTAACTTTCTATATGTAGCTTGTACGGTCCCAAGTAAATTCACAGTGATGGGTAGTACTAGTATGCATCTATGCATTGCAAAAAAGGGAGAATGAGTTGGTCCATCAAGGTGGTTGAGAAATGAGAATAGAATCAAAGATCATTCATTGCAATGCATTAGTTCCAAATGTCGTTTTTGTTAAGCAAATTTTGAATAGGGATTTTCAAGATAAGTATGACCAACACAATGATAGTTGAAACTAGTACCAAAGGTAATCTGATTTAGATAAGTACAAGGTTACTGTGTTTGCCCGTTAGAGGCACCGACCACCAGCGCCACTGCTGAGGGCTCTACTCATCCCAGAAAGCCTTATTATTTATTATTATTATTTCCCTAACTTTTACCTCTGCCCCCTATTATACTACTTTTAATTTTGCCTTGTTTATTTTTTTATACTGTCTCATTTTTTACCCAACTCCCCTATCCAATTTATGTTTGATTCCTGTTATCCCTGCATTATCTTTTTTTCCTTAATTCATGCTTTTTTTGGTATCTGACTTTTTCCAGTATGTACTAGTCTGTAGATTTTTTTCTGCTTTGTTGGCAATCTTTCCCTCTCCCCTATAAATCTTGTGGTACTGTAAGACTAAAAACAGGTTTTTGGTACTCTACTGTGTACTGTGAAGATTACAGGCCCAAGTAAGCTGGTATTATAAATAACATTCACCATGTATGTTTGTTAAGAAGGCTTCCTTTTTCTTGCTCATGCTCTAATAGTTAACAAGAGAGTGGCCATGGTCATGGACCACCCTCCCAACCCCCAATCTTGCACTGTGTAAATCATTTACACAGTATACCAGCAGTCCCCATGACAGTTCAGCATGGCTGGAAAGTATGAGGTCCCATTGCATTTGCCAACTAACACCTTATAGCTTTTATTGGCCATTATTTTTCCATCCCTTCATTGTGCATCAATGATTCAGAGTCATCATCATGATCATGAGCTCTTCCCCTCCATTATGAAAAATGTTTGGTTGGCTTGACTACTTGGCTTTTCTAACATTGTGCACCAACAAAATGCCCAGAGTGATATTTTTGATAGAAGGTACTGCAATGCTAACCGAACTATAAGGATGTATTTTGGTTGTATTTTTTTTATGAAAAAAATTAAGGGGAGGCATATCTGGCATCTAAAAAAATGTCTATTTTTTTTCCTAGCCACACCAACCACCAGTTCTGCGAGCTCATGTGCCAATGCAAGTGAAGGAGAGTCAGTAGGAGGGGGAGAAGCATCGGCAGAGACAGGCGGTGGTAAGTCTCATTGCTTGATTATTGACAATCATTATTGCACTCACTATCTACAAGGGGATCGTCATGACTCATGATTGTGATCCCCCTTCTTTACCAGCTACAGCGATGGTGGAGTTATGGCCTATTCTATCTGCAACTCAGGAAAAGCACATAATGTATGCTAAACATGATGGCTTGAAGGAAAGGAGAAAGAACAGAAGGTTAAAAGAAAGTATAGGTGAACTGAATGAAAGGAAAAGATTTGTGGGTGGCTGAAAGGATGTGTGGGTGAGTATTGGGTAAATGGATGGATGGGCGAAAGGATGATTGAAAGAAATGCTGAATACTGAATAGATGGGTAATGGATTGGACATTTTAGTGAAAGACTGGATGAGAGAAAATAAGGCTTAAATTATGGTGGCTAAGGGAGAATATAATAGGATGAATGAAAGGATGACTGAATAATTGCTTGGATGAATAAACAAGGGAGCTTTTAAGGAGAGGTGCATTCTGGTCACCTACTTCACCTTCTTTGTTTTATGGTTATCAAAGCAATGGTTCAAAGTGGAGGGGTATTTTAACTTTTGTTCTAATCCCTTGACTCACTGTATTGTTAAGTGAGGCAGATATGTATTTAACCCATCATCATTCAACAAATCCTCCCTGACCATGACATTTTGCCACCCATTACCAAAATGTAGTAAGGTTCAATTTGTGACTGCAGTGTTGGCTGTGCAATGTGCATCGACTTCAGTTAATGTAGCATTTACAATTTTTTCAATGCATTGCAAACCGAACACACAAGGCTTTTTTCCCTTTTTCACTCCTTTATTCTTTCATCCCAGCCTACAAAACAATTGAAAAATCCATTCTTGGCATGTGCCACATTTTTATGGGCATGTGAAGTGATTCCACAAAATATGTAACGGTTTCCCATAACAGATTTATTTTATGCCTGTTCATATTTTTCCCTTTAGACTTTTGTCTATTACAGTGACTGGAAAAGCCAAAGCGTAGGCAAATGACAAATTGATGATCAATGACACCCCTCTATTCTATAGCAAAAGCTTTACCTACCCGCCTGATCCCACTACCTTACCCTGCAGTAGATTATATCAAATTTTCTTTCCTTACTGCCCAGCAAATTAATTTGTTGTAAATAACTTGTGGTACTAGGCGAGGCCAGTGAGTAAAGTGGGATTAGGTGCCTGATTTGATTTCAAGTTTGGTGTAAAGGATACTCTGTGACAAATGTGACAAATGCAATCTATATACCCCTTTCCTTTCCTTGTAGTGCAGAGCACCATTTTTCCCACCTTCTACGTAAAGCAGACGGAACTCCTCTTTGGAGTCAGGTTAGAAAGTAAAAGGTAAAAGGTAAAAATAGAGAATTGTCAACTACAATTGCCCCAGCTGCAGACAGTAGCAAAGTACTTGAAGCACTGGCTAGCATGCCTCCATTTAATTAACTTGTACTATATAGTGCATAATGCCTTACTCATAAATGAGTTAATTTATTTGTATTTTTGCACTCAAAGTGTCTGTTTAGTTACTAGAAAAACATTTATAAAATCAAATCACAATGTTTTTAGGCTACTGTTGCTCTGCCTTAATTATTTTCTGCCAGACAGCCTTAATTTAAGGCATGTGTGGGTAAAACTTAATATTGCCCCTGTGACTCTCCTAATCATAATCATATCAAATTCCAATGGGCCTAGAGAACCAGCAATTTACTGCTACTTTGCTACCCACTACTTAATTTTAAACAAGTGTTTGCACAGAGAATTATATACAATTTGTCTTTTTTCTTTTTGTTTTTCTCGATATAACTACTCCCGCTGGGCCACCAGCACCACCCACCAGGCCGGTGATAGCGGCCTGTCCGTGCATATTATGCAAATGAGTTAAATTAACACATGGCCTAGAGAGGAGTGTTTTAAAGAAGCCTTGGTAAAAGCAAGGCCCAATGTGTAAACAAAACAGCACATTAAACAACATACACGGAAGCCTAGGGGGTGGGGAAGGTGAGATAACAAGAAAGGCTTTCAATAGTAAGTTTAAAAGGGAGCTATTACAGAACCCACTAGTGCAGTGAGAGGGGACATGCTCTTTGCTGTGCACAAACCCTAACATCCACCCTCCTAATTAATCTATCCCTCATTTGTATTTATTGTATTAGTGAGTGTATTTCTATCTGTGTATTTTACTTGTTTTCAAATTTTTGGTGTTTTTTATAACTTTTTTGTATTTTTGTTTATTTTTAATTCACCTCCTTATATCTTCCTTCCTTCCTTTTCCTTTTTCTTTTATTTACCCCATACAGTGCAAAGGCAGAGAGCAGGGCGACCAGGCGAGTGGTGGTGGCAGCCACCCCCCCAAACAGCTGGCAACAGCAGCTGCCTATCTTGTGGACGACGGCGCCACCAAGGGGTGCAGCCCCGGGAAATCTTTTGTGAGGTGGAGGTGGCAGCACTGTTTTTTTCTCATGTAGCTCCACCTCCCCTCCATGCTGGCAGCAGGAGGCAGGCCTGGCAGGGGATACCCGCTGCTGCAGGTGTATGCAGTGTACCAGCCAAGCCCAGAGCGCCACCCAGCAGCTGACGTACCGCTGGGCGGATATCCTAGACCGGGAGCAGGACCTGCTCGACCTGCTAGGCGTCGAGATTCCAGGGCCCAGTGAGTATCAATTATTTATTGTGTTTGTGAACTACAATGTTAACTTTTTTTTCAAATAGCATGCTGCTCACTCTCAGAGGTAAGTTAAGTTCAGTTTACATTAAGAATGTTATTATATGATACAGTTTAAGCTAGGCAGGTGCTTGGCACTATCTAATTATACTCGTCTGCACTCTCTTTGGCTGGTTATTTAAAAAGCCATTGCAGACTTCTCTGTCCTCCTGTCACCAGAGTGAATTAGTGATATCAGTGAATTAGCGTTCTCTGTAACTTTCTATATGTAGCTTGTACGGTCCCAAGTAAATTCACAGTGATGGGTAGTACTAGTATGCATCTATGCATTGCAAAAAAGGGAGAATGAGTTGGTCCATCAAGGTGGTTGAGAAATGAGAATAGAATCAAAGATCATTCATTGCAATGCATTAGTTCCAAATGTCGTTTTTGTTAAGCAAATTTTGAATAGGGATTTTCAAGATAAGTATGACCAACACAATGATAGTTGAAACTAGTACCAAAGGTAATCTGATTTAGATAAGTACAAGGTTACTGTGTTTGCCCGTTAGAGGCACCGACCACCAGCGCCACTGCTGAGGGCTCTACTCATCCCAGAAAGCCTTATTATTTATTATTATTATTTCCCTAACTTTTACCTCTGCCCCCTATTATACTACTTTTAATTTTGCCTTGTTTATTTTTTTATACTGTCTCATTTTTTACCCAACTCCCCTATCCAATTTATGTTTGATTCCTGTTATCCCTGCATTATCTTTTTTTCCTTAATTCATGCTTTTTTTGGTATCTGACTTTTTCCAGTATGTACTAGTCTGTAGATTTTTTTCTGCTTTGTTGGCAATCTTTCCCTCTCCCCTATAAATCTTGTGGTACTGTAAGACTAAAAACAGGTTTTTGGTACTCTACTGTGTACTGTGAAGATTACAGGCCCAAGTAAGCTGGTATTATAAATAACATTCACCATGTATGTTTGTTAAGAAGGCTTCCTTTTTCTTGCTCATGCTCTAATAGTTAACAAGAGAGTGGCCATGGTCATGGACCACCCTCCCAACCCCCAATCTTGCACTGTGTAAATCATTTACACAGTATACCAGCAGTCCCCATGACAGTTCAGCATGGCTGGAAAGTATGAGGTCCCATTGCATTTGCCAACTAACACCTTATAGCTTTTATTGGCCATTATTTTTCCATCCCTTCATTGTGCATCAATGATTCAGAGTCATCATCATGATCATGAGCTCTTCCCCTCCATTATGAAAAATGTTTGGTTGGCTTGACTACTTGGCTTTTCTAACATTGTGCACCAACAAAATGCCCAGAGTGATATTTTTGATAGAAGGTACTGCAATGCTAACCGAACTATAAGGATGTATTTTGGTTGTATTTTTTTGATGAAAAAAATTAAGGGGAGGCATATCTGGCATCTAAAAAAATGTCTATTTTTTTTCCTAGCCACACCAACCACCAGTTCTGCGAGCTCATGTGCCAATGCAAGTGAAGGAGAGTCAGTAGGAGGGGGAGAAGCATCGGCAGAGAGAGGCGGTGGTAAGTCTCATTGCTTGATTATTGACAATCATTATTGCACTCACTATCTACAAGGGGATCGTCATGACTCATGATTGTGATCCCCCTTCTTTACCAGCTACAGCGATGGTGGAGTTATGGCCTCTTCTATCTGCAACTCAGGAAAAGCACATAATGTATGCTAAACATGATGGCTTGAAGGAAAGGAGAAAGAACAGAAGGTTAAAAGAAAGTATAGGTGAACTGAATGAAAGGAAAAGATTTGTGGGTGGCTGAAAGGATGTGTGGGAGAGTATTGGGTAAATGGATGGATGGGCGACAGGATGATTGAAAGAAAGGCTGAATACTGAATAGATGGGTAATGGATTGGACATTTTAGTGAAAGACTGGATGAGAGAAAATAAGGCTTAAATTATGGTGGCTAAGGGAGAATATAATAGGATGAATGAAAGGATGACTGAATAATTGCTTGGATGAATAAACAAGGGAGCTTTTAAGGAGAGGTGCATTCTGGTCACCTACTTCACCTTCTTTGTTTTATGGTTATCAAAGCAATGGTTCAAAGTGGAGGGGTATTTTAACTTTTGTTCTAATCCCTTGACTCACTGTATTGTTAAGTGAGGCAGATATGTATTTAACCCATCATCATTCAACAAATCCTCCCTGACCATGACATTTTGCCACCCATTACCAAAATGTAGTAAGGTTCAATTTGTGACTGCAGTGTTGGCTGTGCAATGTGCATCGACTTCAGTTAATGTAGCATTTACAATTTTTTCAATGCATTGCAAACCGAACACACAAGGCTTTTTTCCCTTTTTCACTCCTTTATTCTTTCATCCCAGCCTACAAAACAATTGAAAAATCCATTCTTGGCATGTGCCACATTTTTATGGGCATGTGAAGTGATTCCACAAAATATGTAACGGTTTCCCATAACAGATTTATTTTATGCCTGTTCATATTTTTCCCTTTAGACTTTTGTCTATTACAGTGACTGGAAAAGCCAGAGCGTAGGCAAATGACAAATTGATGATCAATGACACCCCTCTATTCTATAGCAAAAGCTTTACCTACCCGCCTGATCCCACTACCTTACCCTGCAGTAGATTATATCAAATTTTCTTTCCTTACTGCCCAGCAAATTAATTTGTTGTAAATAACTTGTGGTACTAGTCGAGGCCAGTCAGTAAAGTGGGATTAGGTACCTGATTTGATTTCAAGTTTGGTGTAAAGGATACTCTGTGACAAATGTGACAAATGCAATCTATATACCCCTTTCCTTTCCTTGTAGTGCAGAGCACCATTTTTCCCACCTTCTACGTAAAGCAGACGGAACTCCTCTTTGGAGTCAGGTTAGAAAGTAAAAGGTAAAAGGTAAAAATAGAGAATTGTCAACTACAACTGCCCCAGCTGCAGACAGTAGCAAAGTACTTGAAGCACTGGCTAGCATGCCTCCATTTAATTAACTTGTACTATATAGTGAATAATGCCTTACTCATAAATGAGTTAATTTATTTGTATTTTTGCACTCAAAGTGTCTGTTTAGTTACTAGAAAAACATTTATAAAATCAAATCACAATGTTTTTAAGCTACTGTTGCTCTGCCTTAATTATTTTCTGCCAGACAGCCTTAATTTAAGGCATGTGTGGGTAAAACTTAATATTGCCCCTGTGACTCTCCTAATCATAATCATATCAAATTCCAATGGGCCTAGAGAACCAGCAATTTACTGCTACTTTGCTACCCACTACTTAATTTTAAACAAGTGTTTGCACAGAGAATTATATACAATTTGTCTTTTTTCTTTTTGTTTTTCTCGATATAACTACTCCCGCTGGGCCACCAGCACCACCCACCAGGCCGGTGATAGCGGCCTGTCCGTGCATATTATGCAAATGAGTTAAATTAACACATGGCCTAGAGAGGAGTGTTTTAAAGAAGCCTTGGTAAAAGCAAGGCCCAATGTGTAAACAAAACAGCACATTAAACAACATACACGGATGCCTGGGGGGGGGGAAGGTGAGATAACAAGAAAGGCTTTCAATAGTAAGTTTAAAAGGGAGCTATTACAGAACCCACTAGTGCAGTGAGAGGGGACATGCTCTTTGCTGTGCACAAACCCTAACATCCACCCTCCTAATTAATCTATCCCTCATTTGTATTTATTGTATTAGTGAGTGTATTTGTATCTGTGTATTTTACTTGTTTTCAAATTTTTGGTGTTTTTTTATAACTTTTTTGTATTTTTGTTTATTTTTAATTCACCTCCTTATATCTTCCTTCCTTCCTTTTCCTTTTTCTTTTATTTACCCCATACAGTGCAAAGGCAGAGAGCAGGGCGACCAGGCGAGTGGTGGTGGCAGCCACCCCCCCCAAACAGCTGCAACAGCAGCTGCCTATCTTGTGGACGACGGCGCCACCAAGGGGTGCAGCCCCGGGAAATCTTTTGTGAGGTGGAGGTGGCAGCACTGTTTTTTTCTCATGTAGCTCCACCTCCCCTCCATGCTGGCAGCAGGAGGCACGCCTGGCAGGGGATACCCGCTGCTGCAGGTGTATGCAGTGTACCAGCCAAGCCCAGAGCGCCACCCAGCAGCTGACGTACCGCTGGGCGGATATCCTAGACCGGGAGCAGGACCTGCTCGACCTGCTAGGCGTCGAGATTCCAGGGCCCAGTGAGTATCAATTATTTATTGTGTTTGTGAACTACAATGTTAACTTTTTTTTCAAATAGCATGCTGCTCACTCTCAGAGGTAAGTTAAGTTCAGTTTACATTAAGAATGTTATTATATGATACAGTTTAAGCTAGGCAGGTGCTTGGCACTATCTAATTATACTCGTCTGCACTCTCTTTGGCTGGTTATTTAAAAAGCCATTGCAGACTTCTCTGTCCTCCTGTCACCAGAGTGAATTAGTGATATCAGTGAGTTAGCGTTCTCTGTAACTTTCTATATGTAGCTTGTACGGTCCCAAGTAAATTCACAGTGATGGGTAGTAGTAGTATGCATCTATGCATTGCAAAAAAGGGAGAATGAGTTGGTCCATCAAGGTGGTTGAGAAATGAGAATAGAATCAAAGATCATTCATTGCAATGCATTAGTTCCAAATGTAGTTTTTGTTAAGCAAATTTTGAATAGGGATTTTCAAGATAAGTATGACCAACACAATGATAGTTGAAACTAGTACCAAAGGTAATCTGATTTAGATAAGTACAAGGTTACTGTGTTTGCCCGTTAGAGGCACCGACCACCAGCGCCACTGCTGAGGGCTCTACTCATCCCAGAAAGCCTTATTATTTATTATTATTATTTCCCTAACTTTTACCTCTGCCCCCTATTATACTACTTTTAATTTTGCCTTGTTTATTTTTTTATACTGTCTCATTTTTTACCCAACTCCCCTATCCAATTTATGTTTGATTCCTGTTATCCCTGCATTATCTTTTTTTCCTTAATTCATCCTTTTTTTGGTAGCTGACTTTTTCCAGTCTGTACTAGTCTGTAGATTTTTTTCTGCTTTGTTGGCAATCTTTCCCTCTCCCCTATAAATCTTGTGGTACTGTAAGACTAAAAACAGGTTTTTGGTACTCTACTGTGTACTGTGAAGATTACAGGCCCAAGTAAGCTGGTATTATAAATAACATTCACCATGTATGTTTGTTAAGAAGGCTTCCTTTTTCTTGCTCATGCTCTAATAGTTAACAAGAGAGTGGCCATGGTCATGGACCACCCTCCCAACCCCCAATGTTGCACTGTGTAAATCATTTACACAGTATACCAGCAGTCCCCATGACAGTTCAGCATGGCTGGAAAGTATGAGGTCCCATTGCATTTGCCAACTAACACCTTATAGCTTTCATAGGCCATTATTTTTCCACCCCTTCATTGTGCATCAATGATTCAGAGTCATCATCATGATCATGAGCTCTTCCCCTCCATTATGAAAAATGTTTGGTTGGCTTGACTACTTGGCTTTTCTAACATTGTGCACCAACAAAATACCCAGAGTGATATTTTTGATAGAAGGTACTGCAATGCTAACCGAACTATAAGGCTGTATTTTGGTTGTATTTTTTTGATGAAAAAAATTAAGGGGAGGCATATCTGGCATCTAAAAAAATGTCAATTTTTTTTCCTAGCCACACCAACCACCAGTTCTGCGAGCTCATGTGCCAATGCAAGTGAAGGAGAGTCAGTAGGAGGGGGAGAAGCATCGGCAGAGACAGGCGGTGGTAAGTCTCATTGCTTGATTATTGACAATCATTATTGCACTCACTATCTACAAGGGGATCGTCATGACTCATGATTGTGATCCCCCTTCTTTACCAGCTACAGCGATGGTGGAGTTATGGCCTCTTCTATCTGCAACTCAGGAAAAGCACATAATGTATGCTAAACATGATGGCTTGAAGGAAAGGAGAAAGAACAGCAGGTTAAAAGAAAGTATAGGTGAACTGAATGAAAGAAAAAGATTTGTGGGTGGCTGAAAGGATGTGTGGGTGAGTATTGGGTAAATGGATGGATGGGCGAAAGGATGATTGAAAGAAAGGCTGAATACTGAATAGATGGGTAATGGATTGGACATTTTAGTGAAAGACTGGATGAGAGAAAATAAGGCTTAAATTATGGTGGCTAAGGGAGAATATAATAGGATGAATGAAAGGATGACTGAATAATTGCTTGGATGAATAAACAAGGGAGCTTTTAAGGAGAGGTGCATTCTGGTCACCTACTTCACCTTCTTTGTTTTATGGTTATCAAAGCAATGGTTCAAAGTGGAGGGGTATTTTAACTTTTGTTCTAATCCCTTGACTCACTGTATTGTTAAGTGAGGCAGATATGTATTTAACCCATCATCATTCCACAAATCCTCCCTGACCATGACATTTTGCCACCCATTACCAAAATGTAGTAAGGTTCAATTTGTGACTGCAGTGTTGGCTGTGCAATGTGCATCGACTTCAGTTAATGTAGCATTTACAATTTTTTCAATGCATTGCAAACCGAACACACAAGGCTTTTTTCCCTTTTTCACTCCTTTATTCTTTCATCCCAGCCTACAAAACAATTGAAAAATCCATTCTTGGCATGTGCCACATTTTTATGGGCATGTGAAGTGATTCCACAAAATATGTAACGGTTTCCCATAACAGATTTATTTTATGCCTGTTCATATTTTTCCCTTTAGACTTTTGTCTATTACAGTGACTGGAAAAGCCAAAGCGTAGGCAAATGACAAATTGATGATCAATGACACCCCTCTATTCTATAGCAAAAGCTTTACCTACCCGCCTGATCCCACTACCTTACCCTGCAGTAGATTATATCAAATTTTCTTTCCTTACTGCCCAGCAAATTAATTTGTTGTAAATAACTTGTGGTACTAGGCGAGGCCAGTGAGTAAAGTGGGATTAGGTGCCTGATTTGATTTCAAGTTTGGTGTAAAGGATACTCTGTGACAAATGTGACAAATGCAATCTATATACCCCTTTCCTTTCCTTGTAGTGCAGAGCACCATTTTTCCCACCTTCTACGTAAAGCAGACGGAACTCCTCTTTGGAGTCAGGTTAGAAAGTAAAAGGTAAAAGGTAAAAATAGAGAACTGTCAACTACAACTGCCCCAGCTGCAGACAGTAGCAAAGTACTTGAGGCACTGGCTAGCATGCCTCCATTTAATTAACTTGTACTATATAGTGCATAATGCCTTACTCATAAATTAGTTAATTTATTTGTATTTTTGCACTCAAAGTGTCTGTTTAGTTACTAGAAAAACATTTATAAAATCAAATCACAATGTTTTTAAGCTACTGTTGCTCTGCCTTAATTATTTTCTGCCAGACAGCCTTAATTTAAGGCATGTGTGGGTAAAACTTAATATTGCCCCTGTGACTCTCCTAATCATAATCATATCAAATTCCAATGGGCCTAGAGAACCAGCAATTTACTGCTACTTTGCTACCCACTACTTAATTTTAAACAAGTGTTTGCACAGAGAATTATATACAATTTGTCTTTTTTCTTTTTGTTTTTCTCGATATAACTACTCCCGCTGGGCCACCAGCACCACCCACCAGGCCGGTGATAGCGGCCTGTCCGTGCATATTATGCAAATGAGTTAAATTAACACATGGCCTAGAGAGGAGTGTTTTAAAGAAGCCTTGGTAAAAGCAAGGCCCAATGTGTAAACAAAACAGCACATTAAACAACATACACGGATGCCTGGGGGGGGGGAAGGTGAGATAACAAGAAAGGCTTTCAATAGTAAGTTTAAAAGGGAGCTATTACAGAACCCACTAGTGCAGTGAGAGGGGACATGCTCTTTGCTGTGCACAAACCCTAACATCCACCCTCCTAATTAATCTATCCCTCATTTGTATTTATTGTATTAGTGAGTGTATTTGTGTCTGTGTATTTTACTTGTTTTCAAATTTTTGGTGTTTTTTATAACTTTTTTGTATTTTTGTTTATTTTTAATTCACCTCCTTATATCTTCCTTCCTTCCTTTTCCTTTTTCTTTTATTTACCCCATACAGTGCAAAGGCAGAGAGCAGGGCGACCAGGCGAGTGGTGGTGGCAGCCACCCCCCCAAACAGCTGCAACAGCAGCTGCCTATCTTGTGGACGACGGCGCCACCAAGGGGTGCAGCCCCGGGAAATCTTTTGTGAGGTGGAGGTGGCAGCACTGTTTTTTTCTCATGTAGCTCCACCTCCCCTCCATGCTGGCAGCAGGAGGCAGGCCTGGCAGGGGATACCCGCTGCTGCAGGTGTATGCAGTGTACCAGCCAAGCCCAGAGCGCCACCCAGCAGCTGACGTACCGCTGGGCGGATATCCTAGACCGGGGGCAGGACCTGCTCGACCTGCTAGGCGTCGAGATTCCAGGGCCCAGTGAGTATCAATTATTTATTGTGTTTGTGAACTACAATGTTAACTTTTTTTTCAAATAGCATGCTGCTCACTCTCAGAGGTAAGTTAAGTTCAGTTTACATTAAGAATGTTATTATATGATACAGTTTAAGCTAGGCAGGTGCTTGGCACTATCTAATTATACTCGTCTGCACTCTCTTTGGCTGGTTATTTAAAAAGCCATTGCAGACTTCTCTGTCCTCCTGTCACCAGAGTGAATTAGTGATATCAGTGAGTTAGCGTTCTCTGAAACTTTCTATATGTAGCTTGTACGGTCCCAAGTAAATTCACAGTGATGGGTAGTACTAGTATGCATCTATGCATTGCAAAAAAGGGAGAATGAGTTGGTCCATCAAGGTGGTTGAGAAATGAGAATAGAATCAAAGATCATTCATTGCAATGCATTAGTTCCAAATGTAGTTTTTGTTAAGCAAATTTTGAATAGGGATTTTCAAGATAAGTATGACCAACACAATGATAGTTGAAACTAGTACCAAAGGTAATCTGATTTAGATAAGTACAAGGTTACTGTGTTTGCCCGTTAGAGGCACCGACCACCAGCGCCACTGCTGAGGGCTCTACTCATCCCAGAAAGCCTTATTATTTATTATTATTATTTCCCTAACTTTTACCTCTGCCCCCTATTATACTACTTTTAATTTTGCCTTGTTTATTTTTTTATACTGTCTCATTTTTTACCCAACTCCCCTATCCAATTTATGTTTGATTCCTGTTATCCCTGCATTATCTTTTTTTCCTTAATTCATGCTTTTTTTGGTAGCTGACTTTTTCCAGTCTGTAATAGTCTGTAGATTTTTTTCTGCTTTGTTGGCAATCTTTCCCTCTCCCCTATAAATCTTGTGGTACTGTAAGACTAAAAACAGGTTTTTGGTACTTTACTGTGTACTGTGAAGATTACAGGCCCAAGTAAGCTGGTATTATAAATAACATTCACCATGTATGTTTGTTAAGAAGGCTTCCTTTTTCTTGCTCATGCTCTAATAGTTAACAAGAGAGTGGCCATGGTCATGGACCACCCTCCCAACCCCCAATGTTGCACTGTGTAAATCATTTACACAGTATACCAGCAGTCCCCATGACAGTTCAGCATGGCTGGAAAGTATGAGGTCCCATTGCATTTGCCAACTAACACCTTATAGCTTTCATTGGCCATTATTTTTCCACCCCTTCATTGTGCATCAATGATTCAGAGTCATCATCATGATCATGAGCTCTTCCCCTCCATTATGAAAAATGTTTGGTTGGCTTGACTACTTGGCTTTTCTAACATTGTGCACCAACAAAATACCCAGAGTGATATTTTTGATAGAAGGTACTGCAATGCTAACCGAACTATAAGGATGTATTTTGGTTGTATTTTTTTGATGAAAAAAATTAAGGGGAGGCATATCTGGCATCTAAAAAAATGTCAATTTTTTTTCCTAGCCACACCAACCACCAGTTCTGCGAGCTCATGTGCCAATGCAAGTGAAGGAGAGTCAGTAGGAGGGGGAGAAGCATCGGCAGAGACAGGCGGTGGTAAGTCTCATTGCTTGATTATTGACAATCATTATTGCACTCACTATCTACAAGGGGATCGTCATGACTCATGATTGTGATCCCCCTTCTTTACCAGCTACAGCGATGGTGGAGTTATGGCCTCTTCTATCTGCAACTCAGGAAAAGCACATAATGTATGCTAAACATGATGGCTTGAAGGAAAGGAGAAAGAACAGAAGGTTAAAAGAAAGTATAGGTGAACTGAATGAAAGAAAAAGATTTGTGGGTGGCTGAAAGGATGTGTGGGTGAGTATTGGGTAAATGGATGGATGGGCGAAAGGATGATTGAAAGAAAGGCTGAATACTGAATAGATGGGTAATGAATTGGACATTTTAGTGAAAGACTGGATGAGAGAAAATAAGGCTTAAATTATGGTGGCTAAGGGAGAATATAATAGGATGAATGAAAGGATGACTGAATAATTGCTTGGATGAATAAACAAGGGAGCTTTTAAGGAGAGGTGCATTCTGGTCACCTACTTCACCTTCTTTGTTTTATGGTTATCAAAGCAATGGTTCAAAGTGGAGGGGTATTTTAACTTTTGTTCTAATCCCTTGACTCACTGTATTGTTAAGTGAAGCAGATATGTATTTAACCCATCATCATTCAACAAATCCTCCCTGACCATGACATTTTGCCACCCATTACCAAAATGTAGTAAGGTTCAATTTGTGACTGCAGTGTTGGCTGTGCAATGTGCATCGACTTCAGTTAATGTAGCATTTACAATTTTTTCAATGCATTGCAAACCGAACACACAAGGCTTTTTTCCCTTTTTCACTCCTTTATTCTTTCATCCCAGCCTACAAAACAATTGAAAAATCCATTCTTGGCATGTGCCACATTTTTATGGACATGTGAAGTGATTCCACAAAATATGTAACGGTTTCCCATAACAGATTTATTTTATGCCTTTTCATATTTTTCCCTTTAGACTTTTGTCTATTACAGTGACTGGAAAAGCCAAAGCGTAGGCAAATGACAAATTGATGATCAATGACACCCCTCTATTCTATAGCAAAAGCTTTACCTACCCGCCTGATCCCACTACCTTACCCTGCAGTAGATTATATCAAATTTTCTTTCCTTACTGCCCAGCAAATTAATTTGTTGTAAATAACTTGTGGTACTAGGCGAGGCCAGTGAGTAAAGTGGGATTAGGTGCCTGATTTGATTTCAAGTTTGGTGTAAAGGATACTCTGTGACAAATGTGACAAATGCAATCTATATACCCCTTTCCTTTCCTTGTAGTGCAGAGCACCATTTTTCCCACCTTCTACGTAAAGCAGACGGAACTCCTCTTTGGAGTCAGGTTAGAAAGTAAAAGGTAAAAGGTAAAAATAGAGAACTGTCAACTACAACTGCCCCAGCTGCAGACAGTAGCAAAGTACTTGAGGCACTGGCTAGCATGCCTCCATTTAATTAACTTGTACTATATAGTGCATAATGCCTTACTCATAAATGAGTTAATTTATTTGTATTTTTGCACTCAAAGTGTCTGTTTAGTTACTAGAAAAACATTTATAAAATCAAATCACAATGTTTTTAAGCTACTGTTGCTCTGCCTTAATTATTTTCTGCCAGATAGCCTTAATTTAAGGCATGTGTGGGTAAAACTTAATATTGCCCCTGTGACTCTCCTAATCATAATCATATCAAATTCCAATGGGCCTAGAGAACCAGCAATTTACTGCTACTTTGCTACCCACTACTTAATTTTAAACAAGTGTTTGCACAGAGAATTATATACAATTTGTCTTTTTTCTTTTTGTTTTTCTCGATATAACTACTCCCGCTGGGCCACCAGCACCACCCACCAGGCCGGTGATAGCGGCCTGTCCGTGCATATTATGCAAATGAGTTAAATTAACACATAGCCTAGAGAGGAGTGTTTTAAAGAAGCCTTGGTAAAAGCAAGGCCCAATGTGTAAACAAAACAGCACATTAAACAACATACACGGAAGCCTAGGGGGGGGGGAAGGTGAAATAACAAGAAAGGCTTTCAATAGTAAGTTTAAAAGGGAGCTATTACAGAACCCACTAGTGCAGTGAGAGGGGACATGCTCTTTGCTGTGCACAAACCCTAACATCCACCCTCCTAATTAATCTATCCCTCATTTGTATTTATTGTATTAGTGAGTGTATTTGTATCTGTGTATTTTACTTGTTTTCAAATTTTTGGTGTTTTTTATAACTTTTTTGTATTTTTGTTTATTTTTAATTCACCTCCTTATATCTTCCTTCCTTCCTTTTCCTTTTTTCTTTTATTTACCCCATACAGTGCAAAGGCAGAGAGCAGGGCGACCAGGCGAGTGGTGGTGGCAGCCACCCCCCCAAACAGCTGGCAACAGCAGCTGCCTATCTTGTGGACGACGGCGCCACCAAGGGGTGCAGCCCCGGGAAATCTTTTGTGAGGTGGAGGTGGCAGCACTGTTTTTTTCTCATGTAGCTCCACCTCCCCTCCATGCTGGCAGCAGGAGGCAGGCCTGGCAGGGGATACCCGCTGCTGTAGGTGTATGCAGTGTACCAGCCAAGCCCAGAGCGCCACCCAGCAGCTGACGTACCGCTGGGTGGATATCCTAGACCGGGAGCAGGACCTGCTCGACCTGCTAGGCGTCGAGATTCCAGGGCCCAGTGGGTACCAATTATTTATTGTGTTTGTGAACTACAATGTTAACTTTTTTTTCAAATAGCATGCTCCTCACTCTCAGAGGTAAGTTAAGTTCAGTTTACATTAAGAATGTTATTATATGATACAGTTTAAGCTAGGCAGGTGCTTGGCACTATCTAATTATACTCGTCTGCACTCTCTTTGGCTGGTTATTTAAAAAGCCATTGCAGACTTCTCTGTCCTCCTGTCACCAGAGTGAATTAGTGATATCAGTGAGTTAGCGTTCTCTGTAACTTTCTATATGTAGCTTGTACGGTCCCAAGTAAATTCACAGTGATGGGTAGTACTAGTATGCATCTATGCATTGCAAAAAAGGGAGAATGAGTTGGTCCATCAAGGTGGTTGAGAAATGAGAATAGAATCAAAGATCATTCATTGCAATGCATTAGTTCCAAATGTAGTTTTTGTTAAGCAAATTTTGAATAGGGATTTTCAAGATAAGTATGACCAACACAATGATAGTTGAAACTAGTACCAAAGGTAATCTGATTTAGATAAGTACAAGGTTACTGTGTTTGCCCATTAGAGGCACCGACCACCAGCGCCACTGCTGAGGGCTCTACTCATCCCAGAAAGCCTTATTATTTATTATTATTATTTCCCTAACTTTTACCTCTGCCCCCTATTATACTACTTTTAATTTTGCCTTGTTTATTTTTTTATACTGTCTCATTTTTTACCCAACTCCCCTATCCAATTTATGTTTGATTCCTGTTATCCCTGCATTATCTTTTTTTCCTTAATTCATGCTTTTTTTGGTATCTGACTTTTTCCAGTATGTACTAGTCTGTAGATTTTTTTCTGCTTTGTTGGCAATCTTTCCCTCTCCCCTATAAATCTTGTGGTACTGTAAGACTAAAAACAGGTTTTTGGTACTCTACTGTGTACTGTGAAGATTACAGGCCCAAGTAAGCTGGTATTATAAATAACATTCACCATGTATGTTTGTTAAGAAGGCTTCCTTTTTCTTGCTCATGCTCTAATAGTTAACAAGAGAGTGGCCATGGTCATGGACCACCCTCCCAACCCCCAATCTTGCACTGTGTAAATCATTTACACAGTATACCAGCAGTCCCCATGACAGTTCAGCATGGCTGGAAAGTATGAGGTCCCATTGCATTTGCCAACTAACACCTTATAGCTTTTATTGGCCATTATTTTTCCATCCCTTCATTGTGCATCAATGATTCAGAGTCATCATCATGATCATGAGCTCTTCCCCTCCATTATGAAAAATGTTTGGTTGGCTTGACTACTTGGCTTTTCTAACATTGTGCACCAACAAAATGCCCAGAGTGATATTTTTGATAGAAGGTACTGCAATGCTAACCGAACTATATGGATGTATTTTGGTTGTATTTTTTTGATGAAAAAAATTAAGGGGAGGCATATCTGGCATCTAAAAAAATGTCTATTTTTTTTCCTAGCCACACCAACCACCAGTTCTGCGAGCTCATGTGCCAATGCAAGTGAAGGAGAGTCAGTAGGAGGGGGAGAAGCATCAGCAGAGACAGGCGGTGGTAAGTCTCATTGCTTGATTATTGACAATCATTATTGCACTCACTATCTACAAGGGGATCGTCATGACTCATGATTGTGATCCCCCTTCTTTACCAGCTACAGCGATGGTGGAGTTATGGCCTCTTCTATCTGCAACTCAGGAAAATCACATAATGTATGCTAAACATGATGGCTTGAAGGAAAGGAGAAAGAACAGAAGGTTAAAAGAAAGTATAGGTGAACTGAATGAAAGGAAAAGATTTGTGGGTGGCTGAAAGGATGTGTGGGTGAGTATTGGGTAAATGGATGGATGGGCGAAAGGATGATTGAAAGAAAGGCTGAATACTGAATAGATGGGTAATGGATTGGACATTTTAGTGAAAGACTGGATGAGAGAAAATAAGGCTTAAATTATGGTGGCTAAGGGAGAATATAATAGGATGAATGAAAGGATGACTGAATAATTGCTTGGATGAATAAACAAGGGAGCTTTTAAGGAGAGGTGCATTCTGGTCACCTACTTCACCTTCTTTGTTTTATGGTTATCAAAGCAATGGTTCAAAGTGGAGGGGTATTTTAACTTTTGTTCTAATCCCTTGACTCACTGTATTGTTAAGTGAGGCAGAAATGTATTTAACCCATCATCATTCAACAAATCCTCCCTGACCATGACATTTTGCCACCCATTACCAAAATGTAGTAAGGTTCAATTTGTGACTGCAGTGTTGGCTGTGCAATGTGCATCGACTTCAGTTAATGTAGCATTTACAATTTTTTCAATGCATTGCAAACCGAACACACAAGGCTTTTTTCCCTTTTTCACTCCTTTATTCTTTCATCCCAGCCTACAAAACAATTGAAAAATCCATTCTTGGCATTTGCCACATTTTTATGGGCATGTGAAGTGATTCCACAAAATATGTAACGGTTTCCCATAACAGATTTATTTTATGCCTGTTCATATTATTCCCTTTAGACTTTTGTCTATTACAGTGACTGGAAAAGCCAGAGCGTAGGCAAATGACAAATTGATGATCAATGACACCCCTCTATTCTATAGCAAAAGCTTTACCTACCCGCCTGATCCCACTACCTTACCCTGCAGTAGATTATATCAAATTTTCTTTCCTTACTGCCCAGCAAATTAATTTGTTGTAAATAACTTGTGGTGCTAGTCGAGGCCAGTCAGTAAAGTGGGATTAGGTACCTGATTTGATTTCAAGTTTGGTGTAAAGGACACTCTGTGACAAATGTGACAAATGCAATCTATATACCCCTTTCCTTTCCTTGTAGTGCAGAGCACCATTTTTCCCACCTTCTACGTAAAGCAAACGGAACTCCTCTTTGGAGTCAGGTTAGAAAGTAAAAGGTAAAAGGTAAAAATAGAGAATTGTCAACTACAACTGCCCCAGCTGCAGACAGTAGCAAAGTACTTGAAGCACTGGCTAGCATGCCTCCATTTAATTAACTTGTACTATATAGTGAATAATGCCTTACTCATAAATGAGTTAATTTATTTGTATTTTTGCACTCAAAGTGTCTGTTTAGTTACTAGAAAAACATTTATAAAATCAAATCACAATGTTTTTAAGCTACTGTTGCTCTGCCTTAATTATTTTCTGCCAGACAGCCTTAATTTAAGGCATGTGTGGGTAAAACTTAATATTGCCCCTGTGACTCTCCTAATCATAATCATATCAAATTCCAATGGGCCTAGAGAACCAGCAATTTACTGCTACTTTGCTGCCCACTACTTAATTTTAAACAAGTGTTTGCACAGAGAATTATATACAATTTGTCTTTTTTCTTTTTGTTTTTCTCGATATAACTACTCCCGCTGGGCCACCAGCACCACCCACCAGGCCGGTGATAGCGGCCTGTCCGTGCATATTATGCAAATGAGTTAAATTAACACATGGCCTAGAGAGGAGTGTTTTAAAGAAGCCTTGGTAAAAGCAAGGCCCAATGTGTAAACAAAACAGCACATTAAACAACATACACGGATGCCTGGGGGGGGGGAAGGTGAGATAACAAGAAAGGCTTTCAATAGTAAGTTTAAAAGGGAGCTATTACAGAACCCACTAGTGCAGTGAGAGGGGACATGCTCTTTGCTGTGCACAAACCCTAACATCCACCCTCCTAATTAATCTATCCCTCATTTGTATTTATTGTATTAGTGAGTGTATTTCTATCTGTGTATTTTACTTGTTTTCAAATTTTTCGTGTTTTTTATAACTTTTTTGTATTTTTGTTTATTTTTAATTCACCTCCTTATATCTTCCTTCCTTCCTTTTCCTTTTTCTTTTATTTACCCCATACAGTGCAAAGGCAGAGAGCAGGGCGACCAGGCGAGTGGTGGTGGCAGCCACCCCCCCCAAACAGCTGCAACAGCAGCTGCCTATCTTGTGGACGACGGCGCCACCAAGGGGTGCAGCCCCGGGAAATCTTTTGTGAGGTGGAGGTGGCAGCACTGTTTTTTTCTCATGTAGCTCCACCTCCCCTCCATGCTGGCAGCAGGAGGCAGGCCTGGCAGGGGATACCCGCTGCTGCAGGTGTATGCAGTGTACCAGCCAAGCCCAGAGCGCCACCCAGCAGCTGACGTACCGCTGGGCGGATATCCTAGACCGGGAGCAGGACCTGCTCGACCTGCTAGGCGTCGAGATTCCAGGGCCCAGTGAGTATCAATTATTTATTGTGTTTGTGAACTACAATGTTAACTTTTTTTTCAAATAGCATGCTGCTCACTCTCAGAGGTAAGTTAAGTTCAGTTTACATTAAGAATGTTATTATATGATACAGTTTAAGCTAGGCAGGTGCTTGGCACTATCTAATTATACTCGTCTGCACTCTCTTTGGCTGGTTATTTAAAAAGCCATTGCAGACTTCTCTGTCCTCCTGTCACCAGAGTGAATTAGTGATATCAGTGAGTTAGCGTTCTCTGTAACTTTCTATATGTAGCTTGTACGGTCCCAAGTAAATTCACAGTGATGGGTAGTACTAGTATGCATCTATGCATTGCAAAAAAGGGAGAATGAGTTGGTCCATCAAGGTGGTTGAGAAATGAGAATAGAATCAAAGATCATTCATTGCAATGCATTAGTTCCAAATGTAGTTTTTGTTAAGCAAATTTTGAATAGGGATTTTCAAGATAAGTATGACCAACACAATGATAGTTGAAACTAGTACCAAAGGTAATCTGATTTAGATAAGTACAAGGTTACTGTGTTTGCCCGTTAGAGGCACCGACCACCAGCGCCACTGCTGAGGGCTCTACTCATCCCAGAAAGCCTTATTATTTATTATTATTATTTCCCTAACTTTTACCTCTGCCCCCTATTATACTACTTTTAATTTTGCCTTGTTTATTTTTTTATACTGTCTCATTTTTTACCCAACTCCCCTATCCAATTTATGTTTGATTCCTGTTATCCCTGCATTATCTTTTTTTCCTTAATTCATGCTTTTTTTGGTAGCTGACTTTTTCCAGTCTGTACTAGTCTGTAGATTTGTTTCTGCTTTGTTGGCAATCTTTCCCTCTCCCCTATAAATCTTGTGGTACTGTAAGACTAAAAACAGGTTTTTGGTACTCTACTGTGTACTGTGAAGATTACAGGCCCAAGTAAGCTGGTATTATAAATAACATTCACCATGTATGTTTGTTAAGAAGGCTTCCTTTTTCTTGCTCATGCTCTAATAGTTAACAAGAGAGTGGCCATGGTCATGGACCACCCTCCCAACCCCCAATGTTGCACTGTGTAAATCATTTACACAGTATACCAGCAGTCCCCATGACAGTTCAGCATGGCTGGAAAGTATGAGGTCCCATTGCATTTGCCAACTAACACCTTATAGCTTTCATAGGCCATTATTTTTCCACCCCTTCATTGTGCATCAATGATTCAGAGTCATCATCATGATCATGAGCTCTTCCCCTCCATTATGAAAAATGTTTGGTTGGCTTGACTACTTGGCTTTTCTAACATTGTGCACCAACAAAATACCCAGAGTGATATTTTTGATAGAAGGTACTGCAATGCTAACCGAACTATAAGGCTGTATTTTGGTTGTATTTTTTTGATGAAAAAAATTAAGGGGAGGCATATCTGGCATCTAAAAAAATGTCAATTTTTTTTCCTAGCCACACCAACCACCAGTTCTGCGAGCTCATGTGCCAATGCAAGTGAAGGAGAGTCAGTAGGAGGGGGAGAAGCATCGGCAGAGACAGGCGGTGGTAAGTCTCATTGCTTGATTATTGACAATCATTATTGCACTCACTATCTACAAGGGGATCGTCATGACTCATGATTGTGATCCCCCTTCTTTACCAGCTACAGCGATGGTGGAGTTATGGCCTCTTCTATCTGCAACTCAGGAAAAGCACATAATGTATGCTAAACATGATGGCTTGAAGGAAAGGAGAAAGAACAGAAGGTTAAAAGAAAGTATAGGTGAACTGAATGAAAGAAAAAGATTTGTGGGTGGCTGAAAGGATGTGTGGGTGAGTATTGGGTAAATGGATGGATGGGCGAAAGGATGATTGAAAGAAAGGCTGAATACTGAATAGATGGGTAATGGATTGGACATTTTAGTGAAAGACTGGATGAGAGAAAATAAGGCTTAAATTATGGTGGCTAAGGGAGAATATAATAGGATGAATGAAAGGATGACTGAATAATTGCTTGGATGAATAAACAAGGGAGCTTTTAAGGAGAGGTGCATTCTGGTCACCTACTTCACCTTCTTTGTTTTATGGTTATCAAAGCAATGGTTCAAAGTGGAGGGGTATTTTAACTTTTGTTCTAATCCCTTGACTCACTGTATTGTTAAGTGAGGCAGATATGTATTTATCCCATCATCATTCAACAAATCCTCCCTGACCATGACATTTTGCCACCCATTACCAAAATGTAGTAAGGTTCAATTTGTGACTGCAGTGTTGGCTGTGCAATGTGCATCGACTTCAGTTAACCCCTTCGCTGCCAGGCCTTTTCCCCCTCCTGTGCCAGGCCTTTTTTTGCCTATTTGGGGCAGTTCGCGCTTAGGCCCTCATAACTTTTTGTCCACATAAGCTAACCAAGCCAAATTTGCGTCCTTTTTTTCCAACATCCTAGGGATTCTAAAGGTACCCAGACTTTGTGGGTTCCCCTGAAGGAGGTCAAGAAATTGGCCAAAATACAGTGAAAATTTCGTTTTTTTCAAAAACATTGGAAAAAGGGGCTGCAGAAGAAGGCTTGTGGTTTTTCCCCTGAAAATGGCATCAACAAAGGGTCTACGGTGCTAAACTCAGCAGCTTCCCAGCTTTCAGGAACAGGCAGACTTGAATCCGAAAACCCAATTTTTCAACACAATTTTGGCATTTTACTGGAGCATACCCCATTTGTGCAATTTTTTGTGCTTTCAGCCTCCTTCCAGTCAGTGACAGGAATGGTCATGAAACCAATGCTGGATCCCAGAAACCTAAACATTTCTGAAAAGTAGACAAAATTCTGAATTCAGCAAGGGGTCATTTGTGTAGATCCTACAAGGGTTTCCTACAGAAAATAACAGCTGAAAAAGAAAAATATTGAAATTGAGGTGAAAAAAACATCAATTTTTCTCTACTTTTTACTCTGTAACTTTTCCCTGCAATGTCAGATTATCGAAAGCAATATAGCGTTACGTCTGCTGGACTCCTCTGGTTGCGGGGATATATAGGGTTTGTAGGTTCATCAAGAACCCGAGGAACCCAGAGCCAATAAATGAGCTGCACCCTGCAGTGCGTTTTCATTCTATACCGGGTATACAGTAATTCATTTGCTGAAATATAAGGAGTAAAAAATAGCTATCAAGAAAACCTTTGCATTTCCAAAAAGGGCACAAGATAAGGTGTTGAGGAGCAGTGGTTATTTGCATATCTCTGAATTCCGGGGTGACCATAGTAGCACGTGAATTACATGGAATTTCTCAAATAGATGTCCCTATATTTGGAAGGAATAAATGTAGAGAAAGACAAGGGGCAATAACACTTGTTTTGCTATTCTATGTTCCCCCAAGTCTCCCGATAAAAATGATACCTCACTTGTGTGGCTAGGCCTAGCGCCCGCGACAGGATATGCCCCAAAACACAACGTGGACACATCACAGAAAACAGAGCTGTTTTTAGCAAAGTGACTACCTGTAGATTTTGGCCTCTAGCTCAGCCGCCACCTAGGGAAACCTACCAAACCTGTGCATTTCTGAAAACTAGAGACCTAGGGGAATCCAAGGAGGGGTGACTTGTGTGGCTCGGACCAGGTTCTGTTACCCAGAATCCTTTGCAAACCTCAAAATTTAGCTAAAAAAACACATGTTCCTCACATTTCTGTGGCAGAAAGTTCTGGAATCTGAGAGGAGCGACAAATTTCCTTCCACCCAGCATTCCCCCACGTCTCCCGATAAAAATGATACCTCACTTGTGTGGGTAGGCCTAGCGCCCGCGACAGGATATGCCCCAAAACACAACCTGGACACATCACAGAAAACAGAGCTGTTTTTAGCAAAGTGACTACCTGTAGATTTTGGCCTGTAGCTCAGCCGCCACCTAGGGAAACCTACCAAACCTGTGCATTTCTGAAAACTAGAGACCTAGGGGAATCCAAGGAGGGGTAACTTGTGTGGCTCGGACCAGGTTTGGTTACCCAGAATCCTTTGCAAACCTCAAAATTTGGCTAAAAAAACACATGTTCCTCACATTTCTGTGGCAGAAAGTTCTGGAATCTGAGAGGAGCCACAAATTTCCTTCCACCTAGCGTTCCCCCACGTCTCCCGATAAAAATGATACCTCACTTGTGTGGGTAGGCCTAGAGCCCGCGACAGGATATGCCCCAAAACACAACGTGGACATATCACAGAAAACAGAGCTGTTTTTAGCAAAGTGACTACCTGTAGATTTTGGCCTGTAGCTCAGCCGCCACCTAGGGAAACCTACCAAACCTGTGCATTTCTGAAAACTAGAGACCTAGGGGGATCCAAGGAGGGGTGACTTGCGGGGCTCGGACCAGGTTCTGTTACCCAGAATCCTTTGCAAACCTCAAAATTTGGCTAAAAAAACACATGTTCCCCACATTTCTGTGGCAGAAAGTTCTGGAATCTGAGAGGAGCCACAAATTTCCTTCCACCCAGCGTTCCCCCACGTCTCCCGATAAAAATGATACCTCACTTGTGTGGGTAGGCCTAGCGCCCGCGACAGGATATGCCCCAAAACACAACGTGGACATATCACAGAAAACAGAGCTGTTTTTAGCAAAGTGACTACCTGTAGATTTTGGCCTCTAGCTCAGCCGCCACCTAGGGAAACCTACCAAACCTATGCATTTCTGAAAACTAGAGACCTAGGGGAATCCAAGGAGGGGTGACTTGTGTGGCTCGGACCAGGTTCTGTTACCCAGAATCCTTTGCAAACCTCAAAATTTGGCTAAAAAAACACATGTTCCTCACATTTCTGTGGCAGAAAGTTCTGGAATCTGAGAGGAGCCACAAATTTCCTTCCACCCAGCGTTCCCCCATGTCTCCCGATAAAAATGATACCTCACTTGTGTGGGTAGGCCTAGCGCCCGCGACAGGATATGCCCCAAAACACAACGTGGACATATCACAGAAAACAGAGCTGTTTTTAGCAAAGTGACTACCTGTAGATTTTGGCCTCTAGCTCAGCCGCCACCTAGGGAAACCTACCAAACCTGTGCATTTCTGAAAACTAGAGACCTAGGGGAATCCAAGGAGGGGTGACTTGTGTGGCTCGGACCAGGTTCTGTTACCCAGAATCCTTTGCAAACCTCAAAATTTGGCTAAAAAAACACATGTTCCTCACATTTCTGTGGCAGAAAGTTCTGGAATCTGAGAGGAGCCACAAATTTCCTTCCACCCAGCGTTCCCCCACGTCTCCCGATAAAAATGATACCTCACTTGTGTGGGTAGGCCTAGCGCCCGCGACAGAATATGCCCCAAAACACAACGTGGACATATCACAGAAAACAGAGCTGTTTTTAGCAAAGTGACTACCTGTAGATTTTGGCCTGTAGCTCAGCCGCCACCTAGGGAAACCTACCAAACCTGTGCATTTCTGAAAACTAGAGACCTAGGGGAATCCAAGGAGGGGTAACTTGTGTGGTTCGGACCAGGTTTGGTTACCCAGAATCCTTTGCAAACCTCAAAATTTGGCTAAAAAAACACATGTTCCTCACATTTCTGTGGCAGAAAGTTCTGGAATCTGAGAGGAGCCACAAATTTCCTTCCACCTAGCGTTCCCCCACGTCTCCCGATAAAAATGATACCTCACTTGTGTGGGTAGGCCTAGCGCCCGCGACAGGATATGCCCCAAAACACAACGTGGACATATCACAGAAAACAGAGCTGTTTTTAGCAAAGTGACTACCTGTAGATTTTGGCCTCTAGCTCAGCCGCCACCTAGGGAAACCTACCAAACCTGTGCATTTCTGAAAACTAGAGACCTAGGGGGATCCAAGGAGGGGTGACTTGCGGGGCTCGGACCAGGTTCTGTTACCCAGAATCCTTTGCAAACCTCAAAATTTGGCTAAAAAAACACATGTTCCCCACATTTCTGTGGCAGAAAGTTCTGGAATCTGAGAGGAGCCACAAATTTCCTTCCACCCAGCGTTCCCCCACGTCTCCCGATAAAAATGATACCTCACTTGTGTGGGTAGGCCTAGCGCCCGCGACAGGATATGCCCCAAAACACAACGTGGACATATCACAGAAAACAGAGCTGTTTTTAGCAAAGTGACTACCTGTAGATTTTGGCCTCTAGCTCAGCCGCCACCTAGGGAAACCTACCAAACCTATGCATTTCTGAAAACTAGAGACCTAGGGGAATCCAAGGAGGGGTGACTTGTGTGGCTCGGACCAGGTTCTGTTACCCAGAATCATTTGCAAACCTCAAAATTTGGCTAAAAAAACACATGTTCCTCACATTTCTGTGGCAGAAAGTTCTGAAATCTGAGAGGAGCCACAAATTTCCTTCCACCCAGCGTTCCCCCATGTCTCCCGATAAAAATGATACCTCACTTGTGTGGGTAGGCCTAGCGCCCGCGACAGGATATGCCCCAAAACACAACGTGGACATATCACAGAAAACAGAGCTGTTTTTAGCAAAGTGACTACCTGTAGATTTTGGCCTCTAGCTCAGCCGCCACCTAGGGAAACCTACCAAACCTGTGCATTTCTGAAAACTAGAGACCTAGGGGAATCCAAGGAGGGGTGACTTGTGTGGCTCGGACCAGGTTCTGTTACCCAGAATCCTTTGCAAACCTCAAAATTTGGCTAAAAAAACACATGTTCCTCACATTTCTGTGGCAGAAAGTTATGGAATCTGAGAGGAGCCACAAATTTCCTTCCACCCAGCGTTCCCCCACGTCTCCCGATAAAAATGATACCTCACTTGTGTGGGTAGGCCTAGCGCCCGCGACAGAATATGCCCCAAAACACAACGTGGACATATCACAGAAAACAGAGCTGTTTTTAGCAAAGTGACTACCTGTAGATTTTGGCCTCTAGCTCAGCCGCCACCTAGGGAAACCTACCAAACCTATGCATTTCTGAAAACTAGAGACCTAGGGGAATCCAAGGAGGGGTCACTTGTGTGGCTCGGACCAGGTTCTGTTACCCAGAATCCTTTGCAAACCTCAAAATTTGGCTAAAAAAACACATGTTCCTCACATTTCTGTGGCAGAAAGTTCTGGAATCTGAGAGGAGCCACAAATTTCCTTCCACCCAGCGTTCCCCCACGTCTCCCGATAAAAATGATACCTCACTTGTGTGGGTAGGCCTAGCGCCCGCGACAGGATATGCCCCAAAACACAACGTGGACATATCACAGAAAACAAAGCTGTTTTTAGCAAAGTGACTACCTGTAGATTTTGGCCTCTAGCTCAGCCGCCACCTAGGGAAACCTACCAAACCTGTGCATTTCTGAAAACTAGAGACCTAGGGGAATCCAAGGAGGGGTGACTTGTGTGGCTCGGACCAGGTTCTGTTACCCAGAATCCTTTGCAAACCTCAAAATTTGGCTAAAAAAACACATGTTCCTCACATTTCTGTGGCAGAAAGTTCTGGAATCTGAGAGGAGCCACAAATTTCCTTCCACCCAGCGTTCCCCCACGTCTCCCGATAAAAATGATACCTCACTTGTGTGGGTAGGCCTAGCGCCCGCGACAGAATATGCCCCAAAACACAACGTGGACATATCACAGAAAACAGAGCTGTTTTTAGCAAAGTGACTACCTGTAGATTTTGGCCTCTAGCTCAGCCGCCACCTAGGGAAACCTACCAAACCTATGCATTTCTGAAAACTAGAGACCTAGGGGAATCCAAGGAGGGGTCACTTGTGTGGCTCGGACCAGGTTCTGTTACCCAGAATCCTTTGCAAACCTCAAAATTTGGCTAAAAAAACACATGTTCCTCACATTTCTGTGGCAGAAAGTTCTGGAATCTGAGAGGAGCCACAAATTTCCTTCCACCCAGCGTTCCCCCACGTCTCCCGATAAAAATGATACCTCACTTGTGTGGGTAGGCCTAGCGCCCGCGACAGGATATGCCCCAAAACACAACGTGGACATATCACAGAAAACAGAGCTGTTTTTAGCAAAGTGACTACCTGTAGATTTTGGCCTCTAGCTCAGCCACCACCTAGGGAAACCTACCAAACCTATGCATTTCTGAAAACTAGAGACCTAGGGGAATCCAAGGAGGGGTGACTTGTGTGGCTCGGACCAGGTTCTGTTACCCAGAATCCTTTGCAAACCTCAAAATTTGGCTAAAAAAACACATGTTCCTCACATTTCTGTGGCAGAAAGTTCTGGAATCTGAGAGGAGCCACAAATTTCCTTCCACCCAGCGTTCCCCCACGTCTCCCGATAAAAATGATACCTCACTTGTGTGGGTAGGCCTAGCGCCCGCGACAGGATATGCCCCAAAACACAACGTGGACATATCACAGAAAACAGAGCTGTTTTTAGCAAAGTGACTACCTGTAGATTTTGGCCTCTAGCTCAGCCGCCACCTAGGGAAACCTACCAAACCTGTGCATTTCTGAAAACTAGAGACCTAGGGGAATCCAAGGAGGGGTGACTTGTGTGGCTCGGACCAGGTTCTGTTACCCAGAATCCTTTGCAAACCTCAAAATTTGGCTAAAAAAACACATGTTCCTCACATTTCTGTGGCAGAAAGTTCTGGAATCTGAGAGGAGCCACAAATTTCCTTCCACCCAGCGTTCCCCCACGTCTCCCGATAAAAATTATACCTCACTTGTGTGGGTAGGCCTAGCGCCCGCGACAGGATATGCCCCAAAACACAACGTGGACATATCACAGAAAACAGAGCTGTTTTTAGCAAAGTGACTACCTGTAGATTTTGGCCTCTAGCTCAGCCGCCACCTAGGGAAACCTACCAAACCTGTGCATTTCTGAAAACTAGAGACCTAGGGGAATCCAAGGAGGGGTGACTTGTGTGGCTCGGACCAGGTTCTGTTACCCAGAATCCTTTGCAAACCTCAAAATTTGGCTAAAAAAACACATGTTCCTCACATTTCTGTGGCAGAAAGTTCTGGAATCTGAGAGGAGCCACAAATTTCCTTCCACCCAGCGTTCCCCCACGTCTCCCGATAAAAATGATACCTCACTTGTGTGGGTAGGCCTAGCGCCCGCGACAGGATATGCCCCAAAACACAACGTGGACATATCACAGAAAACAGAGCTGTTTTTAGCAAAGTGACTACCTGTAGATTTTGGCCTCTAGCTCAGCCGCCACCTATTGAAACCTACCAAACCTGTGCATTTCTGAAAACTAGAGACCTAGGGGAATCCAAGGAGGGGTTACTTGCGGGGCTCGGACCAGGTTCTGTTACCCAGAATCCTTTGCAAACCTCAAAATTTGGCTAAAAAAACACATGTTCCTCACATTTCTGTGGCAGAAAGTTCTGGAATCTGAGAGGAGCCACAAATTTCCTTCCACCCAGCGTTCCCCCATGTCTCCCGATAAAAATGATACCTCACTTGCGTGGGTAGGCCTAGCGGCCGAGACAGGAAACGCCCCAAAGCGCAACGTGGACACAACCAAAATTTTGGAAGAAAACAGTGCCTACCTGTGAATTTTGGCCTGTAGCTCAGCGGGCACCTAGGGAAACCTACCAAACCTGTGCATTTCTGAAAACTAGAGACCTAGGGGAATCCAAGGAGGGGTGACTTGCGGGGCTCGGACCAGGTTCTGTTACCCAGAATCCTTTGCAAACCTCAAAATTTGGCCAAAAAAACACTTTTTCCTCTCATTTCTGTGGCAGAAAGTTCTGGAATCTGAGAGGAGCCACAAATTTCCTTCCACCCAGCATTCCCCCAAGTCTCCCGATAAAAATGATACCTCACTTGTGTGGGTGGGCCAGGTGCCTGCAACAGAATAAGGCCCAAAACCTGAAGAGATAGAAGGGATAGGTATTTTTGCAATATATCATTTTGATGTGTGCACATACGTCCGTGATGTGCCAAACACTAAAATAGTGAAAAGAAACACTTAGGTTATGTGAAGAAGACCCCTCACCCACCAACCAAGTTGGTGGCATGCTTCATCATCGGGGTCCCACCCGAGGCACCTAGCGTGTCACAGGTGTGCTGCGACGCCTGATTACAGCGGAGCAGGTTTTGTCATTTTTTACAACACATACTGGTTGGATTTGGCACGAGGGTGAGTGATGGTTCAGTGGATCAAATTTTATTAACAAGAGATTTCACAAAAATGAAATGCACTGCTAATAACTGAAAGGCAAAAAAGTGAACCAATGACTCACAGCTCGTGAGCTGTAAAGCCGCGACAAGGCACCAACCGCTTTACAGTCCATTCACACACCTTTCATACATGACACGCACAAGACCATTCACACCGCCAGCCACGGGCCCAGCACATTACAACACTCACATCGACAGACCGCGCCACTCAAGGGCCCATCACTTACATACGCCACATGCCTGATACAAGAATCACACCAGCTGATGGGAGTGTGGACTGCCGTTTGGCTGGCACCGCCAGCCAAGCGCCACCCCACGCACACCGCCAGCCAAGCGCCACCCCACGCACACCGCCACCCCACGCACACCGCCAGCCAAGCGCCACCCCACGCACACCGCAATCACTTTTTTTTATTTATAAACAACAAATAAACTACTAATTATAAGATAGGCACAAAACTACAAACACAAAACCTCAAACTAAATACACGACAGATGCCAACCGTGGAAAATATAAAACAGACAGCTTACGCTCACGGTATTTCCCAAAAGTTTTTCCTTGTGTGGTAACTTCTAAAACAGCTAGGCACACACAGCCCAGGCTTTGAAGGGCATTCGGGGCAGTACATCCGGCTCTCCCTCCGGATTGATCTCCGGGCACATACTCTACATTTCTTTGTGGGCATGTCTTTTTTGGGAGTGGGAGGAATGTGATCTGGAAAGTGCCGATCTTTCAATCTAGCCACATCCTCCACCACTTCTACTCTAGGAACTCTTGCCGGTTCCACCACAATAAGGCTTTCTATCACCGACTCCTGAAATTTAACAAAAGTCATCCTTGACTCAGGTGAACAATCCTTGTATACAATAAAGGCATTAAAAGTTGCCAAATGAAATAAATGTAGGGCCAACTTTTTATACCACACATAGGACTTACGAAGAGCAGTGTAAGGTTCCAACCTCTGATCTACTCTATCAACACCTCCCATGTGCCTATTGTAGTCCAAAATGCACGCAGGTTTGCGCACTTCCGCAACCTGACCCCAAACAGCCACAGGGGAAGTACTCTCATCATGGATGGTCGATAGCATGTACACATCCCTCCTGTCTGAAAATTTCATAGCTAACAGCTCATTATTCCGCAAGGCACTGCACTGTCCCCTCTCAAGTTTTTTACAGACAAGCTCCCTTGGATAGCCTTTGCGGTTAGAAAGGATTGTGCCACAAGCAACAGTGTCCACCCTAAACAACTCCTTGAACAACTGCACTCCAGTGTAGAAATTATCTACGTACAAATGGTGACCTTTGTTAAACAGCCGTCTAGCAAGTTCCCACACAATTTTTTCGCTAACTCCAAAAGTGGCCGGACAACCAGGAGGGTCAATACTGGAATCCCTACCAGTGTAGACCCGGAAATTATAAACATATCCTGTACTGCTTTCTGACAGCAGATACAATTTAATCCCATACCGTGCCCTCTTACTAGGGATGTACTGCTTAAAAACTAAACGCCCCTTGAAAAGGACCAAAGACTCGTCCACACTTATCTCTTTGCCTGGAACATAGACCTCTGAAAACCGATCCACAAAATGATCAAGGACAGGCCTAATCTTAAAAAGGCGGTCACAATCAGGGTGATCTCGTGGCAAGGCTAAAGCATTGTCTACAAAATGCAGCATACGAAGAAGAAGCAAATACCGATTACGTGTCATAGTTGCAGGAAATATAGCAGTTGCCATCAAGGGACTAGTAGACCAATAAGAAGCCAGTGACGGCTTCCTGATCAACCCCATCAAAAAAGACAAACCTAAAAACCTTTTCATCTCTTCCAGATATGTGGGAACCCAATGAGTAGCTCTAGACTGAGGCTTAAGTCTGGCAGCGTTGTCCCGCAAATATTGCTCTGCATACACATTTGTCTGCTCCACAATCTCTTCCAAAAATACATCGTCCATAAACAAGTGAAAGAAATGGACAGGCAGAAAGTTTTCCGTATTAACTCTACACCCTGGGAGACTAGTAAGTGCAGGTAACTGTGGCTGCTCCATGTTTGGGGCAATCCAGGTTTCAGGTCTTCTAATGGGAAACCCTTCAGCCCCAGGCTGCTGCACTCTTGGCACATCAATGTCCTCCTCTAACTCAGGCCCTTCATCTGCACTGAGAGTAGCTTCCTCATCAGAAGAATACTCTTGGACAGAAAACTCACTTCCAGAATCTCCTGCTTCCTCCTCTGCCTCAGATGCAGAGTCAGTGTCGTAATCATGGTCTGAAGACGACTCAAAGAGCATGCGAACAACCTGCTGAGCGGTCACTTTGCGGCTAGCCATGATCCTAACAACAAATGGATTGCCAACAACAACTAGCACTAAAATAAGTAATAAACAAAGTGTAGCTTTATCACAAAGAGTTATGTACTACAAAAAACTATACCACTCAGTTGCCTGAAATAGCTACTCACCAAGCAACTACTCTGCACAGACACAGCAATCACCAATGATATCCCACTAAAAAGAAAAAAGAAAAAAGAAAATTAGACATATGACAACACAAACATCACTGTGCTCAAATCTAAGGACAATGTCAAACACACAATACTGCATTTAGTACACCACCTACAAACATGTCATTCATGCATGTCAACAATACTCCTTTGGAGTAAATTGCTTTCACTTACCTAAAACATGCAGCTATGCAAACCACTGGACAACTACTGCCAAAACCGCTAAGATCCACAGCAAAGGAAGCAAAAGCGTTGAACTAGAAGAAAAAGAAGAAATAAATTGTTATAATCACAAATACAAATACTTTGCCTGTTGACAAACACCCCACCACCAAGAACTTAGAAGTTGTCCCTGGTACCTAAGTGGATCCTGCCCCCCCTCGGGGGTAGATGGGCGTAAAAAAATTAGCCGAAATGGGCAACACCTCTGTGCCCCCTTTTAGGGGGCAACCCTTCCCAAAGGGGGCACCCCCAGCACAAAACAAAAAAATCCCTGCCGTATTGGTGGTTTCTGCCCTCCTTGGGGGCAGATGGGCCTACAAAATTACACACACACCACACAATCCCTGGCGCCTAGTGCTTCCACCCCCCCGGGGCCAGATCGTCCAAAAAATGACTGGTCTGCCATCGGGGGGCCGAAACAGAAAAAAAAAACTCCCCAGGGGAGAGACCCTTGCCCAAGGGGTTGCCCTCAAAATAAACAACAAAAACAAAATCCCTGGTGTCTAGTGGATTTTGCCCCCCCGCCCCCCCCCCGGCGGCACATCAGCCCAAAAATTGGCAATCTGCCCCCGTGGGGGGAGGGGGGGGGCAAATACTAAAAAATGTGTCCCCCAGTGGGACGCCCCTTGCCCAAAGGGTCGCCCCCCCAAAAAAAACTTTACAATAAAAATAAATCCCTGGTGTCTAGTGGTTTTCAACCCCCCTCGGGGGCAGATCTGCCAAAAAATCAGCGGATCTGCCCCCCGGGGGGGGGGGGCTAAATACAAATAAAAATTCCCCGGGGGGGCCACCCTGGCCCAGGGGGTCGCCCCCAAAACATACACAAAATATAAAATCCCTGGTGTCTAGTGGTTTTCGCCCCCCCCCGGGGGCAGATCCGCCGAAAATTCGGCGGATCTGCCCCAGGGGGGGGGCGAAATACAAAAAAAAATTGCCCCCGGGGTGGGGCGACCCTTGCCCAAGGGGGTCGTCCCCAAAATAAACATAAAATACTATATCCCTGGTGTCTAGTGGTTTTCGCCCCCCCCTGGGGGCAGATCTGCCGAAAAATCGGCAGATCTGCCCCCAGGGGGGGGCGAAATACAATAAAAAAATGCCCCCGGGGGAGGGCGACCCTTGCCCAAGGGGTCGCCCCCAAAATAATAAATATAATACATTTTCCCTGGTGTCTAGTGGTTTTCGCCCCCCCCCTGGGGGCAGATCCGCCGAAAAATCGGCAGATCTGCCCCCAGGGGGGGGCGAAATACAAAAAAAAATTGCCCCCGGGGGGGGGGCGACCCTTGCCCAAGGGGTCGCCCCCAAAATTATGGCAAAATAACACTATCCCTGGTGTCTAGTGGTTTTCGCCCCCCCCTGGGGGCAGATCCGCCGAAAAAATGGCGGATCTGCCCCCAGGGGGGGGCGAAATACTAAAAATAATTGCCCCCGGGGGGGGCGACCCTTGCCCAAGGGGTCGCCCCCAAAATATTGAAAAAAATAAATCCCTGGTGGCTAGTGGAGATTCCTGCTCCACGATCGCGGGCTCTGAATCTAATGAAAACAGGCACCGGGGGAAAGGAAAAACCCTTTCCTTTCCCCCCGTGTCTGTTTCCCACCACCCCCGACCCCCAAAAACGAAGAGGACTCACCTTTCGTGTCCTCCTCGGTAGACGCGCTGGAAGCAAATGGCTTCCAGCGTGCCCGGCAACACTAGATGACGTCAGCGCGCTGTGCGCGCGCTGACGTCATCGGATTGCCGTGGGGGGGGCGGGGGTGGAAGGGGAAGGTCTTCCCCTTCCATCCCCGCCTGGGGGGGGGGGGGGGTGCACGGGGGGGCGCGCTAGCGCGCCCCCAAGTTCCCCTGTGCCTAGGACGAGATGATCTCGTCCAAGGCACAGGGGAACTGTAGCCTTGGACGAGATCATCTCGTCCAAGGCACAGAAGAGGTTAATGTAGCATTTACAATTTTTTCAATGCATTGCAAACCGAACACACAAGGCTTTTTTCCCTTTTTCACTCCTTTATTCTTTCATCCCAGCCTACAAAACAATTGAAAAATCCATTCTTGGCATGTGCCACATTTTTATGGGCATGTTTCCCATAACAGATTTATTTTATGCCTGTTCATATTTTTCCCTTTAGACTTTTGTCTATTACAGTGACTGGAAAAGCCAAAGCGTAGGCAAATGACAAATTGATGATCAATGACACCCCTCTATTCTATAGCAAAAGCTTTACCTACCCGCCTGATCCCACTACCTTACCCTGCAGTAGATTATATCAAATTTTCTTTCCTTACTGCCCAGCAAATTAATTTGTTGTAAATAACTTGTGGTACTAGGCGAGGCCAGTGAGTAAAGTGGGATTAGGTGCCTGATTTGATTTCAAGTTTGGTGTAAAGGATACTCTGTGACAAATGTGACAAATGCAATCTATAAACCCCGTTTCCTTTCCTTGTAGTGCAGAGCTCCATTTTTCCCACCTTCTACGTAAAGCAGACGGAACTCCTCTTTGGAGTCAGGTTAGAAAGTAAAAGGTAAAAGGTAAAAATAGAGAACTGTCAACTACAACTGCCCCAGCTGCAGACAGTAGCAAAGTACTTGAGGCACTGGCTAGCATGCCTCCATTTAATTAACTTGTACTATATAGTGCATAATGCCTTACTCATAAATGAGTTAATTTATTTGTATTTTTGCACTCAAAGTGTCTGTTTAGTTACTAGAAAAACATTTATAAAATCAAATCACAATGTTTTTAAGCTACTGTTGCTCTGCCTTAATTATTTTCTGCCAGACAGCCTTAATTTAAGGCATGTGTGGGTAAAACTTAATATTGCCCCTGTGACTCTCCTAATCATAATCATATCAAATTCCAATGGGCCTAGAGAACCAGCAATTTACTGCTACTTTGCTACCCACTACTTAATTTTAAACAAGTGTTTGCACAGAGAATTATATACAATTTGTCTTTTTTCTTTTTGTTTTTCTCGATATAACTACTCCCGCTGGGCCACCAGCACCACCCACCAGGCCGGTGATAGCGGCCTGTCCGTGCATATTATGCAAATGAGTTAAATTAACACATGGCCTAGAGAGGAGTGTTTTAAAGAAGCCTTGGTAAAAGCAAGGCCCAATGTGTAAACAAAACAGCACATTAAACAACATACACGGATGCCTGGGGGGGGGGGAAGGTGAGATAACAAGAAAGGCTTTCAATAGTAAGTTTAAAAGGGAGCTATTACAGAACCCACTAGTGCAGTGAGAGGGGACATGCTCTTTGCTGTGCACAAACCCTAACATCCACCCTCCTAATTAATCTATCCCTCATTTGTATTTATTGTATTAGTGAGTGTATTTGTGTCTGTGTATTTTACTTCTTTTCAAATTTTTGGTGTTTTTTATAACTTTTTTGTATTTTTGTTTATTTTTAATTCACCTCCTTATATCTTCCTTCCTTCCTTTTCCTTTTTCTTTTATTTACCCCATACAGTGCAAAGGCAGAGAGCAGGGCAACCAGGCGAGTGGTGGTGGCAGCCACCCCCCCAAACAGCTGCAACAGCAGCTGCCTATCTTGTGGACGACGGCGCCACCAAGGGGTGCAGCCCCGGGAAATCTTTTGTGAGGTGGAGGTGGCAGCACTGTTTTTTTCTCATGTAGCTCCACCTCCCCTCCATGCTGGCAGCAGGAGGCAGGCCTGGCAGGGGATACCCGCTGCTGCAGGTGTATGCAGTGTACCAGCCAAGCCCAGAGCGCCACCCAGCAGCTGACGTACCGCTGGGCGGATATCCTAGACCGGGAGCAGGACCTGCTCGACCTGCTAGGCGTCGAGATTCCAGGGCCCAGTGAGTATCAATTATTTATTGTGTTTGTGAACTACAATGTTAACTTTTTTTTCAAATAGCATGCTGCTCACTCTCAGAGGTAAGTTAAGTTCAGTTTACATTAAGAATGTTATTATATGATACAGTTTAAGCTAGGCAGGTGCTTGGCACTATCTAATTATACTCGTCTGCACTCTCTTTGGCTGGTTATTTAAAAAGCCATTGCAGACTTCTCTGTCCTCCTGTCACCAGAGTGAATTAGTGATATCAGTGAGTTAGCGTTCTCTGAAACTTTCTATATGTAGCTTGTACGGTCCCAAGTAAATTCACAGTGATGGGTAGTACTAGTATGCATCTATGCATTGCAAAAAAGGGAGAATGAGTTGGTCCATCAAGGTGGTTGAGAAATGAGAATAGAATCAAAGATCATTCATTGCAATGCATTAGTTCCAAATGTAGTTTTTGTTAAGCAAATTTTGAATAGGGATTTTCAAGATAAGTATGACCAACACAATGATAGTTGAAACTAGTACCAAAGGTAATCTGATTTAGATAAGTACAAGGTTACTGTGTTTGCCCGTTAGAGGCACCGACCACCAGCGCCACTGCTGAGGGCTCTACTCATCCCAGAAAGCCTTATTATTTATTATTATTATTTCCCTAACTTTTACCTCTGCCCCCTATTATACTACTTTTAATTTTGCCTTGTTTATTTTTTTATACTGTCTCATTTTTTACCCAACTCCCCTATCCAATTTATGTTTGATTCCTGTTATCCCTGCATTATCTTTTTTTCCTTAATTCATGCTTTTTTTGGTAGCTGACTTTTTCCAGTCTGTACTGGTCTGTAGATTTTTTTCTGCTTTGTTGGCAATCTTTCCCTCTCCCCTATAAATCTTGTGGTACTGTAAGACTAAAAACAGGTTTTTGGTACTCTACTGTGTACTGTGAAGATTACAGGCCCAAGTAAGCTGGTATTATAAATAACATTCACCATGTATGTTTGTTAAGAAGGCTTCCTTTTTCTTGCTCATGCTCTAATAGTTAACAAGAGAGTGGCCATGGTCATGGACCACCCTCCCAACCCCCAATGTTGCACTGTGTAAATCATTTACACAGTATACCAGCAGTCCCCATGACAGTTCAGCATGGCTGGAAAGTATGAGGTCCCATTGCATTTGCCAACTAACACCTTATAGCTTTCATAGGCCATTATTTTTCCACCCCTTCATTGTGCATCAATGATTCAGAGTCATCATCATGATCATGAGCTCTTCCCCTCCATTATGAAAAATGTTTGGTTGGCTTGACTACTTGGCTTTTCTAACATTGTGCACCAACAAAATACCCAGAGTGATATTTTTGATAGAAGGTACTGCAATGCTAACCGAACTATAAGGATGTATTTTGGTTGTATTTTTTTGATGAAAAAAATTAAGGGGAGGCATATCTGGCATCTAAAAAAATGTCAATTTTTTTTCCTAGCCACACCAACCATCAGTTCTGCGAGCTCATGTGCCAATGCAAGTGAAGGAGAGTCAGTAGGAGGGGGAGAAGCATCGGCAGAGACAGGCGGTGGTAAGTCTCATTGCTTGATTATTGACAATCATTATTGCACTCACTATCTACAAGGGGATCGTCATGACTCATGATTGTGATCCCCCTTCTTTACCAGCTACAGCGATGGTGGAGTTATGGCCTCTTCTATCTGCAACTCAGGAAAAGCACATAATGTATGCTAAACATGATGGCTTGAAGGAAAGGAGAAAGAACAGAAGGTTAAAAGAAAGTATAGGTGAACTGAATGAAAGAAAAAGATTTGTGGGTGGCTGAAAGGATGTGTGGGTGAGTATTGGGTAAATGGATGGATGGGCGAAAGGATGATTGAAAGAAAGGCTGAATACTGAATAGATGGGTAATGAATTGGACATTTTAGTGAAAGACTGGATGAGAGAAAATAAGGCTTAAATTATGGTGGCTAAGGGAGAATATAATAGGATGAATGAAAGGATGACTGAATAATTGCTTGGATGAATAAACAAGGGAGCTTTTAAGGAGAGGTGCATTCTGGTCACCTACTTCACCTTCTTTGTTTTATGGTTATCAAAGCAATGGTTCAAAGTGGAGGGGTATTTTAACTTTTGTTCTAATCCCTTGACTCACTGTATTGTTAAGTGAGGCAGATATGTATTTAACCCATCATCATTCAACAAATCCTCCCTGACCATGACATTTTGCCACCCATTACCAAAATGTAGTAAGGTTCAATTTGTGACTGCAGTGTTGGCTGTGCAATGTGCATCGACTTCAGTTAATGTAGCATTTACAATTTTTTCAATGCATTGCAAACCGAACACACAAGGCTTTTTTCCCTTTTTCACTCCTTTATTCTTTCATCCCAGCCTACAAAACAATTGAAAAATCCGTTCTTGGCATGTGCCACATTTTTATGGGCATGTGAAGTGATTCCACAAAATATGTAACGGTTTCCCATAACAGATTTATTTTATGCCTGTTCATATTTTTCCCTTTAGACTTTTGTCTATTACAGTGACTGGAAAAGCCAAAGCGTAGGCAAATGACAAATTGATGATCAATGACACCCCTCTATTCTATAGCAAAAGCTTTACCTACCCGCCTGATCCCACTGCCTTACCCTGCAGTAGATTATATCAAATTTTCTTTCCTTACTGCCCAGCAAATTAATTTGTTGTAAATAACTTGTGGTACTAGGCGAGGCCAGTGAGTAAAGTGGGATTAGGTGCCTGATTTGATTTCAAGTTTGGTGTAAAGGATACTCTGTGACAAATGTGACAAATGCAATCTATATACCCCTTTCCTTTCCTTGTAGTGCAGAGCACCATTTTTCCCACCTTCTACGTAAAGCAGACGGAACTCCTCTTTGGAGTCAGGTTAGAAAGTAAAAGGTAAAAGGTAAAAATAGAGAACTGTCAACTACAACTGCCCCAGCTGCAGACAGTAGCAAAGTACTTGAGGCACTGGCTAGCATGCCTCCATTTAATTAACTTGTACTATATAGTGCATAATGCCTTACTCATAAATGAGTTAATTTATTTGTATTTTTGCACTCAAAGTGTCTGTTTAGTTACTAGAAAAACATTTATAAAATCAAATCACAATGTTTTTAAGCTACTGTTGCTCTGCCTTAATTATTTTCTGCCAGACAGCCTTAATTTAAGGCATGTGTGGGTAAAACTTAATATTGCCCCTGTGACTCTCCTAATCATAATCATATCAAATTCCAATGGGCCTAGAGAACCAGCAATTTACTGCTACTTTGCTACCCACTACTTAATTTTAAACAAGTGTTTGCACAGAGAATTATATACAATTTGTCTTTTTTCTTTTTGTTTTTCTCGATATAACTACTCCCGCTGGGCCACCAGCACCACCCACCAGGCCGGTGATAGCGGCCTGTCCGTGCATATTATGCAAATGAGTTAAATTAACACATGGCCTAGAGAGGAGTGTTTTAAAGAAGCCTTGGTAAAAGCAAGGCCCAATGTGTAAACAAAACAGCACATTAAACAACATACACAGATGCCTGGGGGGGGGGAAGGTGAGATAACAAGAAAGGCTTTCAATAGTAAGTTTAAAAGGGAGCTATTACAGAACCCACTAGTGCAGTGAGAGGGGACATGCTCTTTGCTGTGCACAAACCCTAACATCCACCCTCCTAATTATTCTATCCCTCATTTGTATTTATTGTATTAGTGAGTGTATTTGTATCTGTGTATTTTACTTGTTTTCAAATTTTTGGTGTTTTTTATAACTTTTTTGTATTTTTGTTTATTTTTAATTCACCTCCTTATATCTTCCTTCCTTCCTTTTCCTTTTTCTTTTATTTACCCCATACAGTGCAAAGGCAGAGAGCAGGGCGACCAGGCGAGTGGTGGTGGCAGCCAGCCCCCAAACAGCTGCAACAGCAGCTGCCTATCTTGTGGACGACGGCGCCACCAAGGGGTGCAGCCCCGGGAAATCTTTTGTGAGGTGGAGGTGGCAGCACTGTTTTTTTCTCATGTATCTCCACCTCCCCTCCATGCTGGCAGCAGGAGGCAGGCCTGGCAGGGGATACCCGCTGCTGCAGGTGTATGCAGTGTACCAGCCAAGCCCAGAGCGCCACCCAGCAGCTGACGTACCGCTGGGCGGATATCCTAGACCGGGAGCAGGACCTGCTCGACCTGCTAGGCGTCGAGATTCCAGGGCCCAGTGAGTATCAATTATTTATTGTGTTTGTGAACTACAATGTTAACTTTTTTTTCAAATAGCATGCTGCTCACTCTCAGAGGTAAGTTAAGTTCAGTTTACATTAAGAATGTTATTATATGATACAGTTTAAGCTAGGCAGGTGCTTGGCACTATCTAATTATACTCGTCTGCACTCTCTTTGGCTGGTTATTTAAAAAGCCATTGCAGACTTCTCTGTCCTCCTGTCACCAGAGTGAATTAGTGATATCAGTGAGTTAGCGTTCTCTGTAACTTTCTATATGTAGCTTGTACGGTCCCAAGTAAATTCACAGTGATGGGTAGTACTAGTATGCATCTATGCATTGCAAAAAAGGGAGAATGAGTTGGTCCATCAAGGTGGTTGAGAAATGAGAATAGAATCAAAGATCATTCATTGCAATGCATTAGTTCCAAATGTAGTTTTTGTTAAGCAAATTTTGAATAGGGATTTTCAAGATAAGTATGACCAACACAATGATAGTTGAAACTAGTACCAAAGGTAATCTGATTTAGATAAGTACAAGGTTACTGTGTTTGCCCGTTAGAGGCACCGACCACCAGCGCCACTGCTGAGGGCTCTACTCATCCCAGAAAGCCTTATTATTTATTATTATTATTTCCCTAACTTTTACCTCTGCCCCCTATTATACTACTTTTAATTTTGCCTTGTTTATTTTTTTATACTGTCTCATTTTTTACCCAACTCCCCTATCCAATTTATGTTTGATTCCTGTTATCCCTGCATTATCTTTTTTTCCTTAATTCATGCTTTTTTTGGTAGCTGACTTTTTCCAGTCTGTACTAGTCTGTAGATTTTTTTCTGCTTTGTTGGCAATCTTTCCCTCTCCCCTATAAATCTTGTGGTACTGTAAGACTAAAAACAGGTTTTTGGTACTCTACTGTGTACTGTGAAGATTACAGGCCCAAGTAAGCTGGTATTATAAATAACATTCACCATGTATGTTTGTTAAGAAGGCTTCCTTTTTCTTGCTCATGCTCTAATAGTTAACAAGAGAGTGGCCATGGTCATGGACCACCCTCCCAACCCCCAATGTTGCACTGTGTAAATCATTTACACAGTATACCAGCAGTCCCCATGACAGTTCAGCATGGCTGGAAAGTATGAGGTCCCATTGCATTTGCCAACTAACACCTTATAGCTTTCATAGGCCATTATTTTTCCACCCCTTCATTGTGCATCAATGATTCAGAGTCATCATCATGATCATGAGCTCTTCCCCTCCATTATGAAAAATGTTTGGTTGGCTTGACTACTTGGCTTTTCTAACATTGTGCACCAACAAAATACCCAGAGTGATATTTTTGATAGAAGGTACTGCAATGCTAACCGAACTATAAGGATGTATTTTGGTTGTATTTTTTTGATGAAAAAAATTAAGGGGAGGCATATCTGGCATCTAAAAAAATGTCAATTTTTTTTCCTAGCCACACCAACCACCAGTTCTGCGAGCTCATGTGCCAATGCAAGTGAAGGAGAGTCAGTAGGAGGGGGAGAAGCATCGGCAGAGACAGGCGGTGGTAAGTCTCATTGCTTGATTATTGACAATCATTATTGCACTCACTATCTACAAGGGGATCGTCATGACTCATGATTGTGATCCCCCTTCTTTACCAGCTACAGCGATGGTGGAGTTATGGCCTCTTCTATCTGCAACTCAGGAAAAGCACATAATGTATGCTAAACATGATGGCTTGAAGGAAAGGAGAAAGAACAGAAGGTTAAAAGAAAGTATAGGTGAACTGAATGAAAGAAAAAGATTTGTGGGTGGCTGAAAGGATGTGTGGGTGAGTATTGGGTAAATGGATGGATGGGCGAAAGGATGATTGAAAGAAAGGCTGAATACTGAATAGATGGGTAATGGATTGGACATTTTAGTGAAAGACTGGATGAGAGAAAATAAGGCTTAAATTATGGTGGCTAAGGGAGAATATAATAGGATGAATGAAAGGATGACTGAATAATTGCTTGGATGAATAAACAAGGGAGCTTTTAAGGAGAGGTGCATTCTGGTCACCTACTTCACCTTCTTTGTTTTATGGTTATCAAAGCAATGGTTCAAAGTGGAGGGGTATTTTAACTTTTGTTCTAATCCCTTGACTCACTGTATTGTTAAGTGAGGCAGATATGTATTTAACCCATCATCATTCAACAAATCCTCCCTGACCATGACATTTTGCCACCCATTACCAAAATGTAGTAAGGTTCAATTTGTGACTGCAGTGTTGGCTGTGCAATGTGCATCGACTTCAGTTAATGTAGCATTTACAATTTTTTCAATGCATTGCAAACCGAACACACAAGGCTTTTTTCCCTTTTTCACTCCTTTATTCTTTCATCCCAGCCTACAAAACAATTGAAAAATCCATTCTTGGCATGTGCCACATTTTTATGGGCATGTGAAGTGATTCCACAAAATATGTAACGGTTTCCCATAACAGATTTATTTTATGCCTGTTCATATTTTTCCCTTTAGACTTTTGTCTATTACAGTGACTGGAAAAGCCAAAGCGTAGGCAAATGACAAATTGATGATCAATGACACCCCTCTATTCTATAGCAAAAGCTTTACCTACCCGCCTGATCCCACTACCTTACCCTGCAGTAGATTATATCAAATTTTCTTTCCTTACTGCCCAGCAAATTAATTTGTTGTAAATAACTTGTGGTACTAGGCGAGGCCAGTGAGTAAAGTGGGATTAGGTGCCTGATTTGATTTCAAGTTTGGTGTAAAGGATACTCTGTGACAAATGTGACAAATGCAATCTATATACCCCTTTCCTTTCCTTGTAGTGCAGAGCACCATTTTTCCCACCTTCTACGTAAAGCAGACGGAACTCCTCTTTGGAGTCAGGTTAGAAAGTAAAAGGTAAAAGGTAAAAATAGAGAATTGTCAACTACAATTGCCCCAGCTGCAGACAGTAGCAAAGTACTTGAAGCACTGGCTAGCATGCCTCCATTTAATTAACTTGTACTATATAGTGCATAATGCCTTACTCATAAATGAGTTAATTTATTTGTATTTTTGCACTCAAAGTGTCTGTTTAGTTACTAGAAAAACATTTATAAAATCAAATCACAATGTTTTTAAGCTACTGTTGCTCTGCCTTAATTATTTTCTGCCAGACAGCCTTAATTTAAGGCATGTGTGGGTAAAACTTAATATTGCCCCTGTGACTCTCCTAATCATAATCATATCAAATTCCAATGGGCCTAGAGAACCAGCAATTTACTGCTACTTTGCTACCCACTACTTAATTTTAAACAAGTGTTTGCACAGAGAATTATATACAATTTGTCTTTTTTCTTTTTGTTTTTCTCGATATAACTACTCCCGCTGGGCCACCAGCACCACCCACCAGGCCGGTGATAGCGGCCTGTCCGTGCATATTATGCAAATGAGTTAAATTAACACATGGCCTAGAGAGGAGTGTTTTAAAGAAGCCTTGGTAAAAGCAAGGCCCAATGTGTAAACAAAACAGCACATTAAACAACATACACAGATGCCTGGGGGGGGGGAAGGTGAGATAACAAGAAAGGCTTTCAATAGTAAGTTTAAAAGGGAGCTATTACAGAACCCACTAGTGCAGTGAGAGGGGACATGCTCTTTGCTGTGCACAAACCCTAACATCCACCCTCCTAATTATTCTATCCCTCATTTGTATTTATTGTATTAGTGAGTGTATTTGTATCTGTGTATTTTACTTGTTTTCAAATTTTTGGTGTTTTTTATAACTTTTTTGTATTTTTGTTTATTTTTAATTCACCTCCTTATATCTTCCTTCCTTCCTTTTCCTTTTTCTTTTATTTACCCCATACAGTGCAAAGGCAGAGAGCAGGGTGACCAGGCGAGTGGTGGTGGCAGCCACCCCCCCAAACAGCTGGCAACAGCAGCTGCCTATCTTGTGGACGACGGCGCCACCAAGGGGTGCAGCCCCGGGAAATCTTTTGTGAGGTGGAGGTGGCAGCACTGTTTTTTTCTCATGTATCTCCACCTCCCCTCCATGCTGGCAGCAGGAGGCAGGCCTGGCAGGGGATACCCGCTGCTGCAGGTGTATGCAGTGTACCAGACAAGCCCAGAGCGCCACCCAGCAGCTGACGTACCGCTGGGCGGATATCCTAGACCGGGAGCAGGACCTGCTCGACCTGCTAGGCGTCGAGATTCCAGGGCCCAGTGAGTATCAATTATTTATTGTGTTTGTGAACTACAATGTTAACTTTTTTTTCAAATAGCATGCTGCTCACTCTCAGAGGTAAGTTAAGTTCAGTTTACATTAAGAATGTTATTATATGATACAGTTTAAGCTAGGCAGGTGCTTGGCACTATCTAATTATACTCGTCTGCACTCTCTTTGGCTGGTTATTTAAAAAGCCATTGCAGACTTCTCTGTCCTCCTGTCACCAGAGTGAATTAGTGATATCAGTGAGTTAGCGTTCTCTGTAACTTTCTATATGTAGCTTGTACGGTCCCAAGTAAATTCACAGTGATGGGTAGTACTAGTATGCATCTATGCATTGCAAAAAAGGGAGAATGAGTTGGTCCATCAAGGTGGTTGAGAAATGAGAATAGAATCAAAGATCATTCATTGCAATGCATTAGTTCCAAATGTAGTTTTTGTTAAGCAAATTTTGAATAGGGATTTTCAAGATAAGTATGACCAACACAATGATAGTTGAAACTAGTACCAAAGGTAATCTGATTTAGATAAGTACAAGGTTACTGTGTTTGCCCGTTAGAGGCACCGACCACCAGCGCCACTGCTGAGGGCTCTACTCATCCCAGAAAGCCTTATTATTTATTATTATTATTTCCCTAACTTTTACCTCTGCCCCCTATTATACTACTTTTAATTTTGCCTTGTTTATTTTTTTATACTGTCTCATTTTTTACCCAACTCCCCTATCCAATTTATGTTTGATTCCTGTTATCCCTGCATTATCTTTTTTTCCTTAATTCATGCTTTTTTTGGTAGCTGACTTTTTCCAGTCTGTACTAGTCTGTAGATTTTTTTCTGCTTTGTTGGCAATCTTTCCCTCTCCCCTATAAATCTTGTGGTACTGTAAGACTAAAAACAGGTTTTTGGTACTCTACTGTGTACTGTGAAGATTACAGGCCCAAGTAAGCTGGTATTATAAATAACATTCACCATGTATGTTTGTTAAGAAGGCTTCCTTTTTCTTGCTCATGCTCTAATAGTTAACAAGAGAGTGGCCATGGTCATGGACCACCCTCCCAACCCCCAATGTTGCACTGTGTAAATCATTTACACAGTATACCAGCAGTCCCCATGACAGTTCAGCATGGCTGGAAAGTATGAGGTCCCATTGCATTTGCCAACTAACACCTTATAGCTTTCATAGGCCATTATTTTTCCACCCCTTCATTGTGCATCAATGATTCAGAGTCATCATCATGATCATGAGCTCTTCCCCTCCATTATGAAAAATGTTTGGTTGGCTTGACTACTTGGCTTTTCTAACATTGTGCACCAACAAAATACCCAGAGTGATATTTTTGATAGAAGGTACTGCAATGCTAACCGAACTATAAGGATGTATTTTGGTTGTATTTTTTTGATGAAAAAAATTAAGGGGAGGCATATCTGGCATCTAAAAAAATGTCAATTTTTTTTCCTAGCCACACCAACCACCAGTTCTGCGAGCTCATGTGCCAATGCAAGTGAAGGAGAGTCAGTAGGAGGGGGAGAAGCATCGGCAGAGACAGGCGGTGGTAAGTCTCATTGCTTGATTATTGACAATCATTATTGCACTCACTATCTACAAGGGGATCGTCATGACTCATGATTGTGATCCCCCTTCTTTACCAGCTACAGCGATGGTGGAGTTATGGCCTCTTCTATCTGCAACTCAGGAAAAGCACATAATGTATGCTAAACATGATGGCTTGAAGGAAAGGAGAAAGAACAGAAGGTTAAAAGAAAGTATAGGTGAACTGAATGAAAGAAAAAGATTTGTGGGTGGCTGAAAGGATGTGTGGGTGAGTATTGGGTAAATGGATGGATGGGCGAAAGGATGATTGAAAGAAAGGCTGAATACTGAATAGATGGGTAATGGATTGGACATTTTAGTGAAAGACTGGATGAGAGAAAATAAGGCTTAAATTATGGTGGCTAAGGGAGAATATAATAGGATGAATGAAAGGATGACTGAATAATTGCTTGGATGAATAAACAAGGGAGCTTTTAAGGAGAGGTGCATTCTGGTCACCTACTTCACCTTCTTTGTTTTATGGTTATCAAAGCAATGGTTCAAAGTGGAGGGGTATTTTAACTTTTGTTCTAATCCCTTGACTCACTGTATTGTTAAGTGAGGCAGATATGTATTTAACCCATCATCATTCAACAAATCCTCCCTGACCATGACATTTTGCCACCCATTACCAAAATGTAGTAAGGTTCAATTTGTGACTGCAGTGTTGGCTGTGCAATGTGCATCGACTTCAGTTAATGTAGCATTTACAATTTTTTCAATGCATTGCAAACCGAACACACAAGGCTTTTTTCCCTTTTTCACTCCTTTATTCTTTCATCCCAGCCTACAAAACAATTGAAAAATCCATTCTTGGCATGTGCCACATTTTTATGGGCATGTGAAGTGATTCCACAAAATATGTAACGGTTTCCCATAACAGATTTATTTTATGCCTGTTCATATTTTTCCCTTTAGACTTTTGTCTATTACAGTGACTGGAAAAGCCAAAGCGTAGGCAAATGACAAATTGATGATCAATGACACCCCTCTATTCTATAGCAAAAGCTTTACCTACCCGCCTGATCCCACTACCTTACCCTGCAGTAGATTATATCAAATTTTCTTTCCTTACTGCCCAGCAAATTAATTTGTTGTAAATAACTTGTGGTACTAGGCGAGGCCAGTGAGTAAAGTGGGATTAGGTGCCTGATTTGATTTCAAGTTTGGTGTAAAGGATACTCTGTGACAAATGTGACAAATGCAATCTATATACCCCTTTCCTTTCCTTGTAGTGCAGAGCACCATTTTTCCCACCTTCTACGTAAAGCAGACGGAACTCCTCTTTGGAGTCAGGTTAGAAAGTAAAAGGTAAAAGGTAAAAATAGAGAACTGTCAACTACAACTGCCCCAGCTGCAGACAGTAGCAAAGTACTTGAGGCACTGGCTAGCATGCCTCCATTTAATTAACTTGTACTATATAGTGCATAATGCCTTACTCATAAATGAGTTAATTTATTTGTATTTTTGCACTCAAAGTGTCTGTTTAGTTACTAGAAAAACATTTATAAAATCAAATCACAATGTTTTTAAGCTACTGTTGCTCTGCCTTAATTATTTTCTGCCAGACAGCCTTAATTTAAGGCATGTGTGGGTAAAACTTAATATTGCCCCTGTGACTCTCCTAATCATAATCATATCAAATTCCAATGGGCCTAGAGAACCAGCAATTTACTGCTACTTTGCTACCCACTACTTAATTTTAAACAAGTGTTTGCACAGAGAATTATATACAATTTGTCTTTCTTCTTTTTGTTTTTCTCGATATAACTACTCCCGCTGGGCCACCAGCACCACCCACCAGGCCGGTGATAGCGGCCTCTCCGTGCATATTATGCAAATGAGTTAAATTAACACATGGCCTAGAGAGGAGTGTTTTAAAGAAGCCTTGGTAAAAGCAAGGCCCAATGTGTAAACAAAACAGCACATTAAACAACATACACGGATGCCTGGGGGGGGGGAAGGTGAGATAACAAGAAAGGCTTTCAATAGTAAGTTTAAACGGGAGCTATTACAGAACCCACTAGTGCAGTGAGAGGGGACATGCTCTTTGCTGTGCACAAACCCTAACATCCACCCTCCTAATTAATCTATCCCTCATTTGTATTTATTGTATTAGTGAGTGTATTTGTATCTGTGTATTTTACTTGTTTTCAAATTTTTGGTGTTTTTTATAACTTTTTTGTATTTTTGTTTATTTTTAATTCACCTCTTTATATCTTCCTTCCTTCCTTTTCCTTTTTCTTTTATTTACCCCATACAGTGCAAAGGCAGAGAGCAGGGCGACCAGGCGAGTGGTGGTGGCAGCCACCCCCCCAAACAGCTGGCAACAGCAGCTGCCTATCTTGTGGACGACGGCGCCACCAAGGGGTGCAGCCCCGGGAAATCTTTTGTGAGGTGGAGGTGGCAGCACTGTTTTTTTCTCATGTAGCTCCACCTCCCCTCCATGCTGGCAGCAGGAGGCAGGCCTGGCAGGGGATACCCGCTGCTGCAGGTGTATGCAGTGTACCAGACAAGCCCAGAGCGCCACCCAGCAGCTGACGTACCGCTGGGCGGATATCCTAGACCGGGAGCAGGACCTGCTCGACCTGCTAGGCGTCGAGATTCCAGGGCCCAGTGAGTATCAATTATTTATTGTGTTTGTGAACTACAATGTTAACTTTTTTTTCAAATAGCATGCTGCTCACTCTCAGAGGTAAGTTAAGTTCAGTTTACATTAAGAATGTTATTATATGATACAGTTTAAGCTAGGCAGGTGCTTGGCACTATCTAATTATACTCGTCTGCACTCTCTTTGGCTGGTTATTTAAAAAGCCATTGCAGACTTCTCTGTCCTCCTGTCACCAGAGTGAATTAGTGATATCAGTGAGTTAGCGTTCTCTGTAACTTTCTATATGTAGCTTGTACGGTCCCAAGTAAATTCACAGTGATGGGTAGTACTAGTATGCATCTATGCATTGCAAAAAAGGGAGAATGAGTTGGTCCATCAAGGTGGTTGAGAAATGAGAATAGAATCAAAGATCATTCATTGCAATGCATTAGTTCCAAATGTAGTTTTTGTTAAGCAAATTTTGAATAGGGATTTTCAAGATAAGTATGACCAACACAATGATAGTTGAAACTAGTACCAAAGGTAATCTGATTTAGATAAGTACAAGGTTACTGTGTTTGCCCGTTAGAGGCACCGACCACCAGCGCCACTGCTGAGGGCTCTACTCATCCCAGAAAGCCTTATTATTTATTATTATTATTTCCCTAACTTTTACCTCTGCCCCCTATTATACTACTTTTAATTTTGCCTTGTTTATTTTTTTATACTGTCTCATTTTTTACCCAACTCCCCTATCCAATTTATGTTTGATTCCTGTTATCCCTGCATTATCTTTTTTTCCTTAATTCATGCTTTTTTTGGTATCTGACTTTTTCCAGTATGTACTAGTCTGTAGATTTTTTTCTGCTTTGTTGGCAATCTTTCCCTCTCCCCTATAAATCTTGTGGTACTGTAAGACTAAAAACAGGTTTTTGGTACTCTACTGTGTACTGTGAAGATTACAGGCCCAAGTAAGCTGGTATTATAAATAACATTCACCATGTATGTTTGTTAAGAAGGCTTCCTTTTTCTTGCTCATGCTCTAATAGTTAACAAGAGAGTGGCCATGGTCATGGACCACCCTCCCAACCCCCAATCTTGCACTGTGTAAATCATTTACACAGTATACCAGCAGTCCCCATGACAGTTCAGCATGGCTGGAAAGTATGAGGTCCCATTGCATTTGCCAACTAACACCTTATAGCTTTTATTGGCCATTATTTTTCCACCCCTTCATTGTGCATCAATGATTCAGAGTCATCATCATGATCATGAGCTCTTCCCCTCCATTATGAAAAATGTTTGGTTGGCTTGACTACTTGGCTTTTCTAACATTGTGCACCAACAAAATGCCCAGAGTGATATTTTTGATAGAAGGTACTGCAATGCTAACCGAACTATAAGGATGTATTTTGGTTGTATTTTTTTGATGAAAAAAATTAAGGGGAGGCATATCTGGCATCTAAAAAAATGTCTATTTTTTTTCCTAGCCACACCAACCACCAGTTCTGCGAGCTCATGTGCCAATGCAAGTGAAGGAGAGTCAGTAGGAGGGGGAGAAGCATCGGCAGAGACAGGCGGTGGTAAGTCTCATTGCTTGATTATTGACAATCATTATTGCACTCACTATCTACAAGGGGATCGTCATGACTCATGATTGTGATCCCCCTTCTTTACCAGCTACAGCGATGGTGGAGTTATGGCCTCTTCTATCTGCAACTCAGGAAAAGCACATAATGTATGCTAAACATGATGGCTTGAAGGAAAGGAGAAAGAACAGAAGGTTAAAAGAAAGTATAGGTGAACTGAATGAAAGGAAAAGATTTGTGGGTGGCTGAAAGGATGTGTGGGTGAGTATTGGGTAAATGGATGGATGGGCGAAAGGATGATTGAAAGAAAGGCTGAATACTGAATAGATGGGTAATGGATTGGACATTTTAGTGAAAGACTGGATGAGAGAAAATAAGGCTTAAATTATGGTGGCTAAGGGAGAATATAATAGGATGAATGAAAGGATGACTGAATAATTGCTAGGATGAATAAACAAGGGAGCTTTTAAGGAGAGGTGCATTCTGGTCACCTACTTCACCTTCTTTGTTTTATGGTTATCAAAGCAATGGTTCAAAGTGGAGGGGTATTTTAACTTTTGTTCTAATCCCTTGACTCACTGTATTGTTAAGTGAGGCAGATATGTATTTAACCCATCATCATTCAACAAATCCTCCCTGACCATGACATTTTGCCACCCATTACCAAAATGTAGTAAGGTTCAATTTGTGACTGCAGTGTTGGCTGTGCAATGTGCATCGACTTCAGTTAATGTAGCATTTACAATTTTTTCAATGCATTGCAAACCGAACACACAAGGCTTTTTTCCCTTTTTCACTCCTTTATTCTTTCATCCCAGCCTACAAAACAATTGAAAAATCCATTCTTGGCATGTGCCACATTTTTATGGGCATGTGAAGTGATTCCACAAAATATGTAACGGTTTCCCATAACAGATTTATTTTATGCCTGTTCATATTTTTCCCTTTAGACTTTTGTCTATTACAGTGACTGGAAAAGCCAGAGCGTAGGCAAATGACAAATTGATGATCAATGACACCCCTCTATTCTATAGCAAAAGCTTTACCTACCCGCCTGATCCCAATACCTTACCCTGCAGTAGATTATATCAAATTTTCTTTCCTTACTGCCCAGCAAATTAATTTGTTGTAAATAACTTGTGGTACTAGTCGAGGCCAGTCAGTAAAGTGGGATTAGGTACCTGATTTGATTTCAAGTTTGGTGTAAAGGATACTCTGTGACAAATGTGACAAATGCAATCTATATACCCCTTTCCTTTCCTTGTAGTGCAGAGCACCATTTTTCCCACCTTCTACGTAAAGCAGACGGAACTCCTCTTTGGAGTCAGGTTAGAAAGTAAAAGGTAAAAGGTAAAAATAGAGAATTGTCAACTACAACTGCCCCAGCTGCAGACAGTAGCAAAGTACTTGAAGCACTGGCTAGCATGCCTCCATTTAATTAACTTGTACTATATAGTGCATAATGCCTTACTCATAAATGAGTTAATTTATTTGTATTTTTGCACTCAAAGTGTCTGTTTAGTTACTAGAAAAACATTTATAAAATCAAATCACAATGTTTTTAAGCTACTGTTGCTCTGCCTTAATTATTTTCTGCCAGACAGCCTTAATTTAAGGCATGTGTGGGTAAAACTTAATATTGCCCCTGTGACTCTCCTAATCATAATCATATCAAATTCCAATGGGCCTAGAGAACCAGCAATTTACTGCTACTTTGCTACCCACTACTTAATTTTAAACAAGTGTTTGCACAGAGAATTATATACAATTTGTCTTTTTTCTTTTTGTTTTTCTCGATATAACTACTCCCGCTGGGCCACCAGCACCACCCACCAGGCCGGTGATAGCGGCCTGTCCGTGCATATTATGCAAATGAGTTAAATTAACACATGGCCTAGAGAGGAGTGTTTTAAAGAAGCCTTGGTAAAAGCAAGGCCCAATGTGTAAACAAAACAGCACATTAAACAACATACACGGATGCCTGGGGGGGGGGGAAGGTGAGATAACAAAAAAGGCTTTCAATAGTAAGTTTAAAAGGGAGCTATTACAGAACCCACTAGTGCAGTGAGAGGGGACATGCTCTTTGCTGTGCACAAACCCTAACATCCACCCTCCTAATTAATCTATCCCTCATTTGTATTTATTGTATTAGTGAGTGTATTTGTATCTGTGTATTTTACTTGTTTTCAAATTTTTGGTGTTTTTTATAACTTTTTTGTATTTTTGTTTATTTTTAATTCACCTCCTTATATCTTCCTTCCTTCCTTTTCCTTTTTCTTTTATTTACCCCATACAGTGCAAAGGCAGAGAGCAGGGCGACCAGGCGAGTGGTGGTGGCAGCCACCCCCCCAAACAGCTGCAACAGCAGCTGCCTATCTTGTGGACGACGGCGGCACCAAGGGGTGCAGCCCCGGGAAATCTTTTGTGAGGTGGAGGTGGCAGCACTGTTTTTTTCTCATGTAGCTCCACCTCCCCTCCATGCTGGCAGCAGGAGGCAGGCCTGGCAGGGGATACCCGCTGCTGCAGGTGTATGCAGTGTACCAGCCAAGCCCAGAGCGCCACCCAGCAGCTGACGTACCGCTGGGCGGATATCCTAGACCGGGAGCAGGACCTGCTCGACCTGCTAGGCGTCGAGATTCCAGGGCCCAGTGAGTATCAATTATTTATTGTGTTTGTGAACTACAATGTTAACTTTTTTTTCAAATAGCATGCTGCTCACTCTCAGAGGTAAGTTAAGTTCAGTTTACATTAAGAATGTTATTATATGATACAGTTTAAGCTAGGCAGGTGCTTGGCACTATCTAATTATACTCGTCTGCACTCTCTTTGGCTGGTTATTTAAAAAGCCATTGCAGACTCCTCTGTCCTCCTGTCACCAGAGTGAATTAGTGATATCAGTGAGTTAGCGTTCTCTGTAACTTTCTATATGTAGCTTGTACGGTCCCAAGTAAATTCACAGTGATGGGTAGTACTAGTATGCATCTATGCATTGCAAAAAAGGGAGAATGAGTTGGTCCATCAAGGTGGTTGAGAAATGAGAATAGAATCAAAGATCATTCATTGCAATGCATTAGTTCCAAATGTAGTTTTTGTTAAGCAAATTTTGAATAGGGATTTTCAAGATAAGTATGACCAACACAATGATAGTTGAAACTAGTACCAAAGGTAATCTGATTTAGATAAGTACAAGGTTACTGTGTTTGCCCGTTAGAGGCACCGACCACCAGCGCCACTGCTGAGGGCTCTACTCATCCCAGAAAGCCTTATTATTTATTATTATTATTTCCCTAACTTTTACCTCTGCCCCCTATTATACTACTTTTAATTTTGCCTTGTTTATTTTTTTATACTGTCTCATTTTTTACCCAACTCCCCTATCCAATTTATGTTTGATTCCTGTTATCCCTGCATTATCTTTTTTTCCTTAATTCATGCTTTTTTTGGTAGCTGACTTTTTCCAGTCTGTACTAGTCTGTAGATTTTTTTCTGCTTTGTTGGCAATCTTTCCCTCTCCCCTATAAATCTTGTGGTACTGTAAGACTAAAAACAGGTTTTTGGTACTCTACTGTGTACTGTGAAGATTACAGGCCCAAGTAAGCTGGTATTATAAATAACATTCACCATGTATGTTTGTTAAGAAGGCTTCCTTTTTCTTGCTCATGCTCTAATAGTTAACAAGAGAGTGGCCATGGTCATGGACCACCCTCCCAACCCCCAATGTTGCACTGTGTAAATCATTTACACAGTATACCAGCAGTCCCCATGACAGTTCAGCATGGCTGGAAAGTATGAGGTCCCATTGCATTTGCCAACTAACACCTTATAGCTTTCATAGGCCATTATTTTTCCACCCCTTCATTGTGCATCAATGATTCAGAGTCATCATCATGATCATGAGCTCTTCCCCTCCATTATGAAAAATGTTTGGTTGGCTTGACTACTTGGCTTTTCTAACATTGTGCACCAACAAAATACCCAGAGTGATATTTTTGATAGAAGGTACTGCAATGCTAACCGAACTATAAGGATGTATTTTGGTTGTATTTTTTTGATGAAAAAAATTAAGGGGAGGCATATCTGGCATCTAAAAAAATTTCAATTTTTTTTCCTAGCCACACCAACCACCAGTTCTGCGAGCTCATGTGCCAATGCAATTGAAGGAGAGTCAGTAGGAGGGGGAGAAGCATCGGCAGAGACAGGCGGTGGTAAGTCTCATTGCTTGATTATTGACAATCATTATTGCTCTCACTATCTACAAGGGGATCGTCATGACTCATGATTGTGATCCCCCTTCTTTACCAGCTACAGCGATGGTGGAGTTATGGCCTCTTCTATCTGCAACTCAGGAAAAGCACATAATGTATGCTAAACATGATGGCTTGAAGGAAAGGAGAAAGAACAGAAGGTTAAAAGAAAGTATAGGTGAACTGAATGAAAGAAAAAGATTTGTGGGTGGCTGAAAGGATGTGTGGGTGAGTATTGGGTAAATGGATGGATGGGCGAAAGGATGATTGAAAGAAAGGCTGAATACTGAATAGATGGGTAATGGATTGGACATTTTAGTGAAAGACTGGATGAGAGAAAATAAGGCTTAAATTATGGTGGCTAAGGGAGAATATAATAGGATGAATGAAAGGATGACTGAATAATTGCTTGGATGAATAAACAAGGGAGCTTTTAAGGAGAGGTGCATTCTGGTCACCTACTTCACCTTCTTTGTTTTATGGTTATCAAAGCAATGGTTCAAAGTGGAGGGGTATTTTAACTTTTGTTCTAATCCCTTGACTCACTGTATTGTTAAGTGAGGCAGATATGTATTTAACCCATCATCATTCAACAAATCCTCCCTGACCATGACATTTTGCCACCCATTACCAAAATGTAGTAAGGTTCAATTTGTGACTGCAGTGTTGGCTGTGCAATGTGCATCGACTTCAGTTAATGTAGCATTTACAATTTTTTCAATGCATTGCAAACCGAACACACAAGGCTTTTTTCCCTTTTTCACTCCTTTATTCTTTCATCCCAGCCTACAAAACAATTGAAAAATCCATTCTTGGCATGTGCCACATTTTTATGGGCATGTGAAGTGATTCCACAAAATATGTAACGGTTTCCCATAACAGATTTATTTTATGCCTGTTCATATTTTTCCCTTTAGACTTTTGTCTATTACAGTGACTGGAAAAGCCAAAGCGTAGGCAAATGACAAATTGATGATCAATGACACCCCTCTATTCTATAGCAAAAGCTTTACCTACCCGCCTGATCCCACTACCTTACCCTGCAGTAGATTATATCAAATTTTCTTTCCTTACTGCCCAGCAAATTAATTTGTTGTAAATAACTTGTGGTACTAGGCGAGGCCAGTGAGTAAAGTGGGATTAGGTGCCTGATTTGATTTCAAGTTTGGTGTAAAGGATACTCTGTGACAAATGTGACAAATGCAATCTATATACCCCTTTCCTTTCCTTGTAGTGCAGAGCACCATTTTTCCCACCTTCTACGTAAAGCAGACGGAACTCCTCTTTGGAGTCAGGTTAGAAAGTAAAAGGTAAAAGGTAAAAATAGAGAACTGTCAACTACAACTGCCCCAGCTGCAGACAGTAGCAAAGTACTTGAGGCACTGGCTAGCATGCCTCCATTTAATTAACTTGTACTATATAGTGCATAATGCCTTACTCATAAATGAGTTAATTTATTTGTATTTTTGCACTCAAAGTGTCTGTTTAGTTACTAGAAAAACATTTATAAAATCAAATCACAATGTTTTTAAGCTACTGTTGCTCTGCCTTAATTATTTTCTGCCAGACAGCCTTAATTTAAGGCATGTGTGGGTAAAACTTAATATTGCCCCTGTGACTCTCCTAATCATAATCATATCAAATTCCAATGGGCCTAGAGAACCAGCAATTTACTGCTACTTTGCTACCCACTACTTAATTTTAAACAAGTGTTTGCACAGAGAATTATATACAATTTGTCTTTTTTCTTTTTGTTTTTCTCGATATAACTACTCCCGCTGGGCCACCAGCACCACCCACCAGGCCGGTGATAGCGGCCTGTCCGTGCATATTATGCAAATGAGTTAAATTAACACATGGCCTAGAGAGGAGTGTTTTAAAGAAGCCTTGGTAAAAGCAAGGCCCAATGTGTAAACAAAACAGCACATTAAACAACATACACGGATGCCTGGGGGGGGGGGGAAGGTGAGATAACAAGAAAGGCTTTCAATAGTAAGTTTAAAAGGGAGCTATTACAGAACCCACTAGTGCAGTGAGCGGGGACATGCTCTTTGCTGTGCACAAACACTAACATCCACCCTCCTAATTAATCTATCCCTCATTTGTATTTATTGTATTAGTGAGTGTATTTGTATCTGTGTATTTTACTTGTTTTCAAATTTTTGGTGTTTTTTATAACTTTTTTGTATTTTTGTTTATTTTTAATTCACCTCCTTATATCTTCCTTCCTTCCTTTTCCTTTTTCTTTTATTTACCCCATACAGTGCAAAGGCAGAGAGCAGGGCGACCAGGCGAGTGGTGGTGGCAGCCACCCCCCAAACAGCTGCAACAGCAGCTGCCTATCTTGTGGACGACGGCGCCACCAAGGGGTGCAGCCCCGGGAAATCTTTTGTGAGGTGGAGGTGGCAGCACTGTTTTTTTCTCATGTAGCTCCACCTCCCCTCCATGCTGGCAGCAGGAGGCAGGCCTGGCAGGGGATACCCGCTGCTGCAGGTGTATGCAGTGTACCAGCCAAGCCCAGAGCGCCACCCAGCAGCTGACGTACCGCTGGGCGGATATCCTAGACCGGGAGCAGGACCTGCTCGACCTGCTAGGCGTCGAGATTCCAGGGCCCAGTGAGTATCAATTATTTATTGTGTTTGTGAACTACAATGTTAACTTTTTTTTCAAATAGCATGCTGCTCACTCTCAGAGGTAAGTTAAGTTCAGTTTACATTAAGAATGTTATTATATGATACAGTTTAAGCTAGGCAGGTGCTTGGCACTATCTAATTATACTCGTCTGCACTCTCTTTGGCTGGTTATTTAAAAAGCCATTGCAGACTTCTCTGTCCTCCTGTCACCAGAGTGAATTAGTGATATCAGTGAGTTAGCGTTCTCTGTAACTTTCTATATGTAGCTTGTACGGTCCCAAGTAAATTGACAGTGATGGGTAGTACTAGTATGCATCTATGCATTGCAAAAAAGGGAGAATGAGTTGGTCCATCAAGGTGGTTGAGAAATGAGAATAGAATCAAAGATCATTCATTGCAATGCATTAGTTCCAAATGTAGTTTTTGTTAAGCAAATTTTGAATAGGGATTTTCAAGATAAGTATGACCAACACAATGATAGTTGAAACTAGTACCAAAGGTAATCTGATTTAGATAAGTACAAGGTTACTGTGTTTGCCCGTTAGAGGCACCGACCACCAGCGCCTCTGCTGAGGGCTCTACTCATCCCAGAAAGCCTTATTATTTATTATTATTATTTCCCTAACTTTTACCTCTGCCCCCTATTATACTACTTTTAATTTTGCCTTGTTTATTTTTTTATACTGTCTCATTTTTTACCCAACTCCCCTATCCAATTTATGTTTGATTCCTGTTATCCCTGCATTATCTTTTTTTCCTTAATTCATGCTTTTTTTGGTAGCTGACTTTTTCCAGTCTGTACTAGTCTGTAGATTTTTTTCTGCTTTGTTGGCAATCTTTCCCTCTCCCCTATAAATCTTGTGGTACTGTAAGACTAAAAACAGGTTTTTGGTACTCTACTGTGTACTGTGAAGATTACAGGCCCAAGTAAGCTGGTATTATAAATAACATTCACCATGTATGTTTGTTAAGAAGGCTTCCTTTTTCTTGCTCATGCTCTAATAGTTAACAAGAGAGTGGCCGTGGTCATGGACCACCCTCCCAACCCCCAATGTTGCACTGTGTAAATCATTTACACAGTATACCAGCAGTCCCCATGACAGTTCAGCATGGCTGGAAAGTATGAGGTCCCATTGCATTTGCCAACTAACACCTTATAGCTTTCATAGGCCATTATTTTTCCACCCCTTCATTGTGCATCAATGATTCAGAGTCATCATCATGATCATGAGCTCTTCCCCTCCATTATGAAAAATGTTTGGTTGGCTTGACTACTTGGCTTTTCTAACATTGTGCACCAACAAAATACCCAGAGAGATATTTTTGATAGAAGGTACTGCAATGCTAACCGAACTATAAGGATGTATTTTGGTTGTATTTTTTTGATGAAAAAAATTAAGGGGAGGCATATCTGGCATCTAAAAAAATGTCAATTTTTTTTCCTAGCCACACCAACCACCAGTTCTGCGAGCTCATGTGCCAATGCAAGTGAAGGAGAGTCAGTAGGAGGGGGAGAAGCATCGGCAGAGACAGGCGGTGGTAAGTCTCATTGCTTGATTATTAACAATCATTATTGCACTCACTATCTACAAGGGGATCGTCATGACTCATGATTGTGATCCCCCTTCTTTACCAGCTACAGCGATGGTGGAGTTATGGCCTCTTCTATCTGCAACTCAGGAAAAGCACATAATGTATGCTAAACATGATGGCTTGAAGGAAAGGAGAAAGAACAGAAGGTTAAAAGAAAGTATAGGTGAACTGAATGAAAGAAAAAGATTTGTGGGTGGCTGAAAGGATGTGTGGGTGAGTATTGGGTAAATGGATGGATGGGCGAAAGGATGATTGAAAGAAAGGCTGAATACTGAATAGATGGGTAATGGATTGGACATTTTAGTGAAAGACTGGATGAAAGAAAATAAGGCTTAAATTATGGTGGCTAAGGGAGAATATAATAGGATGAATGAAAGGATGACTGAATAATTGCTTGGATGAATAAACAAGGGAGCTTTTAAGGAGAGGTGCATTCTGGTCACCTACTTCACCTTCTTTGTTTTATGGTTATCAAAGCAATGGTTCAAAGTGGAGGGGTATTTTAACTTTTGTTCTAATCCCTTGACTCACTGTATTGTTAAGTGAGGCAGATATGTATTTAACCCATCATCATTCAACAAATCCTCCCTGACCATGACATTTTGCCACCCATTACCAAAATGTAGTAAGGTTCAATTTGTGACTGCAGTGTTGGCTGTGCAATGTGCATCGACTTCAGTTAATGTAGCATTTACAATTTTTTCAATGCATTGCAAACCGAACACACAAGGCTTTTTTCCCTTTTTCACTCCTTTATTCTTTCATCCCAGCCTACAAAACAATTGAAAAATCCATTCTTGGCATGTGCCACATTTTTATGGGCATGTGAAGTGATTCCACAAAATATGTAACGGTTTCCCATAACAGATTTATTTTATGCCTGTTCATATTTTTCCCTTTAGACTTTTGTCTATTACAGTGACTGGAAAAGCCAAAGCGTAGGCAAATGACAAATTGATGATCAATGACACCCCTCTATTCTATAGCAAAAGCTTTACCTACCCGCCTGATCCCACTACCTTACCCTGCAGTAGATTATATCAAATTTTCTTTCTTTACTGCCCAGCAAATTAATTTGTTGTAAATAACTTGTGGTACTAGGCGAGGCCAGTGAGTAAAGTGGGATTAGGTGCCTGATTTGATTTCAAGTTTGATGTAAAGGATACTCTGTGACAAATGTGACAAATGCAATCTATATACCCCTTTCCTTTCCTTGTAGTGCAGAGCACCATTTTTCCCACCTTCTACGTAAAGCAGACGGAACTCCTCTTTGGAGTCAGGTTAGAAAGTAAAAGGTAAAAGGTAAAAATAGAGAACTGTCAACTACAACTGCCCCAGCTGCAGACAGTAGCAAAGTACTTGAGGCACTGGCTAGCATGCCTCCATTTAATTAACTTGTACTATATAGTGCATAATGCCTTACTCATAAATGAGTTAATTTATTTGTATTTTTGCACTCAAAGTGTCTGTTTAGTTACTAGAAAAACATTTATAAAATCAAATCACAATGTTTTTAAGCTACTGTTGCTCTGCCTTAATTATTTTCTGCCAGACAGCCTTAATTTAAGGCATGTGTGGGTAAAACTTAATATTGCCCCTGTGACTCTCCTAATCATAATCATATCAAATTCCAATGGGCCTAGAGAACCAGCAATTTACTGCTACTTTGCTACCCACTACTTAATTTTAAACAAGTGTTTGCACAGAGAATTATATACAATTTGTCTTTTTTCTTTTTGTTTTTCTCGATATAACTACTCCCGCTGGGCCACCAGCACCACCCACCAGGCCGGTGATAGCGGCCTGTCCGTGCATATTATGCAAATGAGTTAAATTAACTCATGGACTAGAGAGGAGTGTTTTAAAGAAGCCTTGGTAAAAGCAAGGCCCAATGTGTAAACAAAACAGCACATTAAACAACATACACGGAAGCCTAGGGGGGGGGGGGAAAGGTGAAATAACAAGAAAGGCTTTCAATAGTAAGTTTAAAAGGGAGCTATTACAGAACCCACTAGTGCAGTGAGAGGGGACATGCTCTTTGCTGTGCACAAACCCTAACATCCACCCTCCTAATTAATCTATCCCTCATTTGTATTTATTGTATTAGTGAGTGTATTTGTATCTGTGTATTTTACTTGTTTTCAAATTTTTGGTGTTTTTTATAACTTTTTTGTATTTTTGTTTATTTTTAATTCACCTCCTTATATCTTCCTTCCTTCCTTTTCCTTTTTCTTTTATTTACCCCATACAGTGCAAAGGCAGAGAGCAGGGCGACCAGGCGAGTGGTTGTGGCAGCCACCCCCCCAAACAGCTGGCAACCGCAGCTGCCTATCTTGTGGACGACGGCGCCACCAAGGGGTGCAGCCCCGGGAAATCTTTTGTGAGGTGGAGGTGGCAGCACTGTTTTTTTCTCATGTAGCTCCACCTCCCCTCCATGCTGGCAGCAGGAGGCAGGCCTGGCAGGGGATACCCGCTGCTGCAGGTGTATGCAGTGTACCAGCCAAGCCCAGAGCGCCACCCAGCAGCTGACGTACCGCTGGGCGGATATCCTAGACCGGGAGCAGGACCTGCTCGACCTGCTAGGCGTCGAGATTCCAGGGCCCAGTGAGTATCAATTATTTATTGTGTTTGTGAACTACAATGTTAACTTTTTTTTCAAATAGCATGCTGCTCACTCTCAGAGGTAAGTTAAGTTCAGTTTACATTAAGAATGTTATTATATGATACAGTTTAAGCTAGGCAGGTGCTTGGCACTATCTAATTATACTCGTCTGCACTCTCTTTGGCTGGTTATTTAAAAAGCCATTGCAGACTTCTCTGTCCTCCTGTCACCAGAGTGAATTAGTGATATCAGTGAGTTAGCGTTCTCTGTAACTTTCTATATGTAGCTTGTACGGTCCCAAGTAAATTCACAGTGATGGGTAGTACTAGTATGCATCTATGCATTGCAAAAAAGGGAGAATGAGTTGGTCCATCAAGGTGGTTGAGAAATGAGAATAGAATCAAAGATCATTCATTGCAATGCATTAGTTCCAAATGTAGTTTTTGTTAAGCAAATTTTGAATAGGGATTTTCAAGATAAGTATGACCAACACAATGATAGTTGAAACTAGTACCAAAGGTAATCTGATTTAGATAAGTACAAGGTTACTGTGTTTGCCCGTTAGAGGCACCGACCACCAGCGCCACTGCTGAGGGCTCTACTCATCCCAGAAAGCCTTATTATTTATTATTATTATTTCCCTAACTTTTACCTCTGCCCCCTATTATACTACTTTTAATTTTGCCTTGTTTATTTTTTTATACTGTCTCATTTTTTACCCAACTCCCCTATCCAATTTATGTTTGATTCCTGTTATCCCTGCATTATCTTTTTTTCCTTAATTCATGCTTTTTTTGGTATCTGACTTTTTCCAGTCTGTACTAGTCTGTAGATTTTTTTCTGCTTTGTTGGCAATCTTTCCCTCTCCCCTATAAATCTTGTGGTACTGTAAGACTAAAAACAGGTTTTTGGTACTCTACTGTGTACTGTGAAGATTACAGGCCCAAGTAAGCTGGTATTATAAATAACATTCACCATGTATGTTTGTTAAGAAGGCTTCCTTTTTCTTGCTCATGCTCTAATAGTTAACAAGAGAGTGGCCATGGTCATGGACCACCCTCCCAACCCCCAATCTTGCACTGTGTAAATCATTTACACAGTATACCAGCAGTCCCCATGACAGTTCAGCATGGCTGGAAAGTATGAGGTCCCATTGCATTTGCCAACTAACACCTTATAGCTTTCATTGGCCATTATTTTTCCACCCCTTCATTGTGCATCAATGATTCAGAGTCATCATCATGATCATGAGCTCTTCCCCTCCATTATGAAAAATGTTTGGTTGGCTTGACTACTTGGCTTTTCTAACATTGTGCACCAACAAAATGCCCAGAGTGATATTTTTGATAGAAGGTACTGCAATGCTAACCGAACTATAAGGATGTATTTTGGTTGTATTTTGTTGATGAAAAAAATTAAGGGGAGGCATATCTGGCATCTAAAAAAATGTCTATTTTTTTTCCTAGCCACACCAACCACCAGTTCTGCGAGCTCATGTGCCAATGCAAGTGAAGGAGAGTCAGTAGGAGGGGGAGAAGCATCGGCAGAGACAGGCAGAGGTAAGTCTCATTGCTTGATTATTGACAATCATTATTGCACTCACTATCTACAAGGGGATCGTCATGACTCATGATTGTGATCCCCCTTCTTTACCAGCTACAGCGATGGTGGAGTTATGGCCTCTTCTATCTGCAACTCAGGAAAAGCACATAATGTATGCTAAACATGATGGCTTGAAGGAAAGGAGAAAGAACAGAAGGTTAAAAGAAAGTATAGGTGAACTGAATGAAAGAAAAAGATTTGTGGGTGGCTGAAAGGATGTGTGGGTGAGTATTGGGTAAATGGATGGATGGGCGAAAGGATGATTGAAAGAAAGGCTGAATACTGAATAGATGGGTAATGGATTGGACATTTTAGTGAAAGACTGGATGAAAGAAAATAAGGCTTAAATTATGGTGGCTAAGGGAGAATATAATAGGATGAATGAAAGGATGACTGAATAATTGCTTGGATGAATAAACAAGGGAGCTTTTAAGGAGAGGTGCATTCTGGTCACCTACTTCACCTTCTTTGTTTTATGGTTATCAAAGCAATGGTTCAAAGTGGAGGGGTATTTTAACTTTTGTTCTAATCCCTTGACTCACTGTATTGTTAAGTGAGGCAGATATGTATTTAACCCATCATCATTCAACAAATCCTCCCTGACCATGACATTTTGCCACCCATTACCAAAATGTAGTAAGGTTCAATTTGTGACTGCAGTGTTGGCTGTGCAATGTGCATCGACTTCAGTTAATGTAGCATTTACAATTTTTTCAATGCATTGCAAACCGAACACACAAGGCTTTTTTCCCTTTTTCACTCCTTTATTCTTTCATCCCAGCCTACAAAACAATTGAAAAATCCATTCTTGGCATGTGCCACATTTTTATGGGCATGTGAAGTGATTCCACAAAATATGTAACGGTTTCCCATAACAGATTTATTTTATGCCTGTTCATATTTTTCCCTTTAGACTTGTGTCTATTACAGTGACTGGAAAAGCCAAAGCGTAGGCAAATGACAAATTGATGATCAATGACACCCCTCTATTCTATAGCAAAAGCTTTACCTACCCGCCTGATCCCACTACCTTACCCTGCAGTAGATTATATCAAATTTTCTTTCTTTACTGCCCAGCAAATTAATTTGTTGTAAATAACTTGTGGTACTAGGCGAGGCCAGTGAGTAAAGTGGGATTAGGTGCCTGATTTGATTTCAAGTTTGATGTAAAGGATACTCTGTGACAAATGTGACAAATGCAATCTATATACCCCTTTCCTTTCCTTGTAGTGCAGAGCACCATTTTTCCCACCTTCTACGTAAAGCAGACGGAACTCCTCTTTGGAGTCAGGTTAGAAAGTAAAAGGTAAAAGGTAAAAATAGAGAACTGTCAACTACAACTGCCCCAGCTGCAGACAGTAGCAAAGTACTTGAGGCACTGGCTAGCATGCCTCCATTTAATTAACTTGTACTATATAGTGCATAATGCCTTACTCATAAATGAGTTAATTTATTTGTATTTTTGCACTCAAAGTGTCTGTTTAGTTACTAGAAAAACATTTATAAAATCAAATCACAATGTTTTTAAGCTACTGTTGCTCTGCCTTAATTATTTTCTGCCAGACAGCCTTAATTTAAGGCATGTGTGGGTAAAACTTAATATTGCCCCTGTGACTCTCCTAATCATAATCATATCAAATTCCAATGGGCCTAGAGAACCAGCAATTTACTGCTACTTTGCTACCCACTACTTAATTTTAAACAAGTGTTTGCACAGAGAATTATATACAATTTGTCTTTTTTCTTTTTGTTTTTCTCGATATAACTACTCCCGCTGGGCCACCAGCACCACCCACCAGGCCGGTGATAGCGGCCTGTCCGTGCATATTATGCAAATGAGTTAAATTAACTCATGGCCTAGAGAGGAGTGTTTTAAAGAAGCCTTGGTAAAAGCAAGGCCCAATGTGTAAACAAAACAGCACATTAAACAACATACACGGAAGCCTAGGGGGGGGGGGAAAGGTGAAATAACAAGAAAGGCTTTCAATAGTAAGTTTAAAAGGGAGCTATTACAGAACCCACTAGTGCAGTGAGAGGGGACATGCTCTTTGCTGTGCACAAACCCTAACATCCACCCTCCTAATTAATCTATCCCTCATTTGTATTTATTGTATTAGTGAGTGTATTTGTATCTGTGTATTTTACTTGTTTTCAAATTTTTGGTGTTTTTTATAACTTTTTTGTATTTTTGTTTATTTTTAATTCACCTCCTTATATCTTCCTTCCTTCCTTTTCCTTTTTCTTTTATTTACCCCATACAGTGCAAAGGCAGAGAGCAGGGCGACCAGGCGAGTGGTTGTGGCAGCCACCCCCCCAAACAGCTGGCAACCGCAGCTGCCTATCTTGTGGACGACGGCGCCACCAAGGGGTGCAGCCCCGGGAAATCTTTTGTGAGGTGGAGGTGGCAGCACTGTTTTTTTCTCATGTAGCTCCACCTCCCCTCCATGCTGGCAGCAGGAGGCAGGCCTGGCAGGGGATACCCGCTGCTGCAGGTGTATGCAGTGTACCAGCCAAGCCCAGAGCGCCACCCAGCAGCTGACGTACCGCTGGGCGGATATCCTAGACCGGGAGCAGGACCTGCTCGACCTGCTAGGCGTCGAGATTCCAGGGCCCAGTGAGTATCAATTATTTATTGTGTTTGTGAACTACAATGTTAACTTTTTTTTCAAATAGCATGCTGCTCACTCTCAGAGGTAAGTTAAGTTCAGTTTACATTAAGAATGTTATTATATGATACAGTTTAAGCTAGGCAGGTGCTTGGCACTATCTAATTATACTCGTCTGCACTCTCTTTGGCTGGTTATTTAAAAAGCCATTGCAGACTTCTCTGTCCTCCTGTCACCAGAGTGAATTAGTGATATCAGTGAGTTAGCGTTCTCTGTAACTTTCTATATGTAGCTTGTACGGTCCCAAGTAAATTCACAGTGATGGGTAGTACTAGTATGCATCTATGCATTGCAAAAAAGGGAGAATGAGTTGGTCCATCAAGGTGGTTGAGAAATGAGAATAGAATCAAAGATCATTCATTGCAATGCATTAGTTCCAAATGTAGTTTTTGTTAAGCAAATTTTGAATAGGGATTTTCAAGATAAGTATGACCAACACAATGATAGTTGAAACTAGTACCAAAGGTAATCTGATTTAGATAAGTACAAGGTTACTGTGTTTGCCCGTTAGAGGCACCGACCACCAGCGCCACTGCTGAGGGCTCTACTCATCCCAGAAAGCCTTATTATTTATTATTATTATTTCCCTAACTTTTACCTCTGCCCCCTATTATACTACTTTTAATTTTGCCTTGTTTATTTTTTTATACTGTCTCATTTTTTACCCAACTCCCCTATCCAATTTATGTTTGATTCCTGTTATCCCTGCATTATCTTTTTTTCCTTAATTCATGCTTTTTTTGGTATCTGACTTTTTCCAGTCTGTACTAGTCTGTAGATTTTTTTCTGCTTTGTTGGCAATCTTTCCCTCTCCCCTATAAATCTTGTGGTACTGTAAGACTAAAAACAGGTTTTTGGTACTCTACTGTGTACTGTGAAGATTACAGGCCCAAGTAAGCTGGTATTATAAATAACATTCACCATGTATGTTTGTTAAGAAGGCTTCCTTTTTCTTGCTCATGCTCTAATAGTTAACAAGAGAGTGGCCATGGTCATGGACCACCCTCCCAACCCCCAATCTTGCACTGTGTAAATCATTTACACAGTATACCAGCAGTCCCCATGACAGTTCAGCATGGCTGGAAAGTATGAGGTCCCATTGCATTTGCCAACTAACACCTTATAGCTTTCATTGGCCATTATTTTTCCACCCCTTCATTGTGCATCAATGATTCAGAGTCATCATCATGATCATGAGCTCTTCCCCTCCATTATGAAAAATGTTTGGTTGGCTTGACTACTTGGCTTTTCTAACATTGTGCACCAACAAAATGCCCAGAGTGATATTTTTGATAGAAGGTACTGCAATGCTAACCGAACTATAAGGATGTATTTTGGTTGTATTTTTTTGATGAAAAAAATTAAGGGGAGGCATATCTGGCATCTAAAAAAATGTCTATTTTTTTTCCTAGCCACACCAACCACCAGTTCTGCGAGCTCATGTGCCAATGCAAGTGAAGGAGAGTCAGTAGGAGGGGGAGAAGCATCGGCAGAGACAGGCAGTGGTAAGTCTCATTGCTTGATTATTGACAATCATTATTGCACTCACTATCTACAAGGGGATCGTCATGACTCATGATTGTGATCCCCCTTCTTTACCAGCTACAGCGATGGTGGAGTTATGGCCTCTTCTATCTGCAACTCAGGAAAAGCACATAATGTATGCTAAACATGATGGCTTGAAGGAAAGGAGAAAGAACAGAAGGTTAAAAGAAAGTATAGGTGAACTGAATGAAAGGAAAAGATTTGTGGGTGGCTGAAAGGATGTGTGGGTGAGTATTGGGTAAATGGATGGATGGGCGAAAGGATGATTGAAAGAAAGGCTGAATACTGAATAGATGGGTAATGGATTGGACATTTTAGTGAAAGACTGGATGAGAGAAAATAAGGCTTAAATTATGGTGGCTAAGGGAGAATATAATAGGATGAATGAAAGGATGACTGAATAATTGCTTGGATGAATAAACAAGGGAGCTTTTAAGGAGAGGTGCATTCTGGTCACCTACTTCACCTTCTTTGTTTTATGGTTATCAAAGCAATGGTTCAAAGTGGAGGGGTATTTTAACTTTTGTTCTAATCCCTTGACTCACTGTATTGTTAAGTGAGGCAGATATGTATTTAACCCATCATCATTCAACAAATCCTCCCTGACCATGACATTTTGCCACCCATTACCAAAATGTAGTAAGGTTCAATTTGTGACTGCAGTGTTGGCTGTGCAATGTGCATCGACTTCAGTTAATGTAGCATTTACAATTTTTTCAATGCATTGCAAACCGAACACACAAGGCTTTTTTCCCTTTTTCACTCCTTTATTCTTTCATCCCAGCCTACAAAACAATTGAAAAATCCATTCTTGGCATGTGCCACATTTTTATGGGCATGTGAAGTGATTCCACAAAATATGTAACGGTTTCCCATAACAGATTTATTTTATGCCTGTTCATATTTTTCCCTTTAGACTTTTGTCTATTACAGTGACTGGAAAAGCCAAAGCGTAGGCAAATGACAAATTGATGATCAATGACACCCCTCTATTCTATAGCAAAAGCTTTACCTACCCGCCTGATCCCACTACCTTACCCTGCAGTAGATTATATCAAATTTTCTTTCCTTACTGCCCAGCAAATTAATTTGTTGTAAATAACTTGTGGTACTAGGCGAGGCCAGTGAGTAAAGTGGGATTAGGTGCCTGATTTGATTTCAAGTTTGGTGTAAAGGATACTCTGTGACAAATGTGACAAATGCAATCTATATACCCCTTTCCTTTCCTTGTAGTGCAGAGCACCATTTTTCCCACCTTCTACGTAAAGCAGACGGAACTCCTCTTTGGAGTCAGGTTAGAAAGTAAAAGGTAAAAGGTAAAAATAGAGAATTGTCAACTACAACTGCCCCAGCTGCAGACAGTAGCAAAGTACTTGAAGCACTGGCTAGCATGCCTCCATTTAATTAACTTGTACTATATAGTGCATAATGCCTTACTCATAAATGAGTTAATTTATTTGTATTTTTGCACTCAAAGTGTCTGTTTAGTTACTAGAAAAACATTTATAAAATCAAATCACAATGTTTTTAAGCTACTGTTGCTCTGCCTTAATTATTTTCTGCCAGACAGCCTTAATTTAAGGCATGTGTGGGTAAAACTTAATATTGCCCCTGTGACTCTCCTAATCATAATCATATCAAATTCCAATGGGCCTAGAGAACCAGCAATTTACTGCTACTTTGCTACCCACTACTTAATTTTAAACAAGTGTTTGCACAGAGAATTATATACAATTTGTCTTTTTTCTTTTTGTTTTTCTCGATATAACTACTCCCGCTGGGCCACCAGCACCACCCACCAGGCCGGTGATAGCGGCCTGTCCGTGACAACAGAGGCTGGAGACCATCCAGCCCAAATACTGCCCGCTGGTAGCCCTCGAGGATGGAAAGGTGGAAGTAGCTGCCTCTGACCTCGATCTCTGACCTGGAACTGCTGCTACCCCCTCATACTCCAACACTCAGAGGACATTGCTGGGGCGTATCCTGCAGCAGCTGGACTGCATGGAGAGGAGAGTGGAGAGCCGGCTGGACAGGATAGAGCAGACCCTGGACCTGCTCCGGGCCCAAATCAACAATGGCCCTTTTATCCCATGTTTAAAAATGTTTGTTTTGGTGGGAGGGACTTGTTGTGGGTGGAAAGGGTGGAAATGGAGTTGGGGCCAGGTTTTTTTGCACTTTTTCTTTAGACGTTTGTTGTGGACTCTTGTTTCTTTTGTTGTGGACTTTTGTTGGACTTTTGGGGATGGGGCTGTTTGTTTGGGGAGAGGGGTGGGCCTGTTGTGGGTGGAAAGGGTGGGTTTTCTATTTGTAAAAAATAAAACAGGATAATGTATTTTACTTCATTTATGCCTCAAATGTTTATTTTGGTGTTTTAGTTTCCATTATTGTCTTTTAGTGTAGCCTGTTTTTTAAAATCTGCTAAAAAAGTGTATGACAAATACTTATACCCTTGCTCTAATTCCCTCTGTAACTATATTAACCACTAGGGGACGATTGCCACTGCCTACAAAAACCTAGATATACACAAACAACATCTTCTTCAGTAGAAGTTCACTTCAATCCATAGTTTTCATCTTACCTGAATAGATGAAGTGAGAGCTGATATCTCAGGCTTCTTACTGCAGGGTTCTCGCAAGATGATATCTTACCTGAATGGGGTGGTAGTAGCAGGCTAGCGCGCTAATAGGGAATACACAAGATGCCACTGCCACCTATCCGAACTCTACCTGCAGGATTAATCAAAGGGTTCTCCATCACTGTCAACTAGATTGAACGAAAACAGAGAGTTAGTGGGACAAAAATTATATCATAACTTTAGGAAGATTGGGAGCAGACCACCACAATGACAGTATTTGCCACACAACAAAGAAGGCCTGATATGATAATAAGAACTAGCAAAATCAACTTCCACTGAGCAATGGAGAGAAGTATTTAATGAAAACTAAACTTAGGAAATTAAATCATTGAGTCAGGAGAAGTGGACGAGTGAGGAATGGTTGGACAAGGTTAAGCGATTATGCAACACACAACACAAGGCCTTAATGATGATGTTGATGTGGCTGGTGTGGAATATTGCTCAGGTAATAGAGGTCATACATTGATTTGGTGTCTCTTTCACCACATCCGCCCCAGCAAGTGTGCGATCCATTTATGGTGTATAATTAGGTCACACCTCAATAAATCATATAGCACGGGGCAAGAGAGTTAGAGGCTTGATGAATGGATGGGAAAGGGGATTTGGGGAAAGGTGTGACAAAGACAGACACTACACAAAAGAACCCACGACAATACTCATTGGGGTGCTGAGCAGCACACCATCATCAATCTGTTGTGGAAGGAAATGATGAAGGGATAAGTATGACACAGTTCAGTTAAATGCATTGCAAACAGTCATTCTGCCCAAGAAAGACCCAAGATAGTATATAGCTCCAAATATTATGTCTTTTAAGTTTGAAAACTACAAATTATGGAGAATTAAAGTTAGCCCACACATATCTAAAAATTACGATTTTTAAAAGGAAAATGATACTGTATTGACAAATTGGATGGTGCATCTCTACTCTTCTTAGAATGTCCATCATACTTGGGTGCCTGGCTGAATCTGTCCGATAGGTAAGCTGGACTGTTTTGTTGCTGCAGAAGAGGACTGCGAGAAGGCCTGCATACTGAAAAACAGTAACTGTATCATAGAGTAAAGGAGAAGGACAAAGGAAGCAAGGATAGCTTCATGAGGCGTCAGCAGTGTACCAAGAAGACGCAGAGGCAGAGCAAAAACATTAAGAGGAGTTTCACGTTTGAGCCAGCAATTCAGCAAACACACACTCCGCAGCATTTCTCGAATCAATGCATCTCTCTCCAGTCCACTGAGCTCAGTGAGTAATAGGCCTCAGAGTATTTGCCATCATCATGGTTGCTCTCTTAAGTCGATAACTTTCTCCTTCTAGCAGTGGAGGTAGTCCCATCCTGAGTCCTTCCATTCTGAGTAACTCCGTCCCAGTACCAAACCAAGTGAGGTAGACCTGTGTAGTACACTGCTGTTGAAGAACATATAGAGAAACAGAATTGGAGTATTTTGTGTAAATTTGTGTACTGTAACTAAAGTCACTGGTCTGGTCTCTGAGGAGCCAGGATAAATGAGTGGACCCTGCAGGTACATTTTGTTAAGTTTGAAAGGCCAATCACTTTCAGGAAAAATGATCACCCATCAGCCCCAAACATCATCATCAAATTCAAGTTTACAAATGTGTTGAACTCCCTCCCTCACTGTCAGACATTGCATACATCATCAATCATCACTCACAATTACACAATACATCTCCACTAATTAGTGCAGTAGTTAGTAGTTACCTCTTACAATCCAAACACAGTGCTTGATGAAAAACGGTATCTCCTTTTTAATAGTAGCAACACAATGGAATTTTGCATTGGCACTGGCATTCTTTTAATCAAGGATCTTCTGGGGCAGCTCTGCTAGGTGATGTAAAAAAAGGATAGGCATTTGCATTTGAGGGAGGCAAGCGTTGTCTCCAATGTCCTGAAGGCGATATGGGGGCTTCTACATTGCACACATGTCCAACTCAAACCGGCCATTCATGTGACTAAAAAATAGTGGAGCATAATAAATCCGACACAAACATAATGTTCCACTAGCTGTTTTGTTTTTTTGCAAAGAAAGAAGTTCAATATGAAATAATTAAAACATGTTATGGTGGCACTGGCATACTCAGCCAGAAGTTGGTCAGCAAACACATTTGATTCTGACCAGTCATCCTCTTCCTCCTCCTCCTGTGGTGTTTCAGGAAAGGTGTAATCAGGTGGTATAAAATGTTGGTTCATTTTGATCATGGCTAATCTCTCCACGTTTTGAACTGAGAGACTGGTCCTTTTCATTGTAACAACTGCGCCAGATGCACTGAACACATGTTTAGCAGACACACTGACTACACAACAAGCCAGATACTTTGATGCCAGCCTTCTGAGTTGTGGCCATTAGCACATCTTCTCATACCAATACACCAATGAGTTTTGATCCACATACAACTCTTTTGGGTCACCCAGATACTCCTGGAACATCCTCTGAAGTGTCATTGGTGCTGCCACTTGTTCGACCCCTTTTGCCTTCGCTTTTGCCCTAGACTGAAGACCTGCCACATGAAACCAAGCCAATGCAGAGGTTGGGTCTGAATCTTCTGTAATCCTCTTGTAATTTGAAACATCCGCTTCAGAAAAAAGGAGTGAAAGTGGGAAGAATTTTTTGTAGGTGGCACAGATGTACTCTTGGGATGAGATAATGTAATTTTGCAGCCTTGAATTACAAGTCAAGCGACAGCTTAGGAGCTTAACCAAGGCATGCGCTTCTCGGTTTTCGTTCACACCTCCCAGTGTGAACATTTCAGACCCCTCCTTTAGCTGGTCCTGTAGCAGGTGCAACAATGGGATAGCTTGGCCTTTCATAGTATCCTCCTTGCTAACTTCCCTCATGAAAACCTAAAAAAGGAGCAGGATTTGTTTCAGGCATTTGACTGGGCCCCTTTTTTCCACATGCATGTTCAGAGCTTTCCCACGTGCATCCCCTCCTCTTTGAATGACATAGTCATTGATCTGTGTGTACGGCTCAAACAGACACTGCAACATATAATAGGTTGAGTTACAATGTGTTGGCATCTCCTGTATCATGGCTTTAATTGGTACTCTGTTAGCACACTGAATAATCCCCAACTGCTTCCAGGCTTAAAAAGAATGGCTGAAATTAGTGCAGATTCATCTGCAGGTGGCCAGTATATTGCTATGTCTTCTTTTTTTTAGAAAGTCTTGCACAACAAGGTTGATACAGTGCACCAAACACAGGACCCTGAAAGAGCCACTGTCCGCCGTGGCTTTGACTATGTTTCTGCCATTATCCCTGGCAACAAATCCAATTTGGAGACTTCTGGGTTGGAGCCATTCAGACAGCTTGCTATTAAATTTGTCCAAGATGTTTGAAGCTGTATGTGATTTATCCATGGCGAACATGGCTACTGTTGCATGCTGCAGATCGCTCTTAAAAATGTCTTCAGGGACAAGACCTGTAACTAGTTTTTGCCTTACCCAGCAAAAGATTATCCCCTATACAGTGATGCACATGTAATCAGTAGCCTGACAACTGATCCACATGTCTGTCATCAGGTGGATAGTGTGGACACCACTTTGGTGCAAAGCTTGTCCAACCAATTGTGCACATAGTGATACTGGCACTGGCAAAATAGGCCCGACTTGGAACCTTCCATTTCGGTCCGATGGCAGACACAAACTCTAAGAATCCCACTCTTGCCACAAAAGAGAAAGGGAGGAGGTCCAGCACTAACATTTTTGCCAGCTTCCCATTACCCAAATGTGCCATTGGATGGTTGCAGTTCAAAGCCCCTCCTGCCTAAACATGCCCATAATAGTAGCCTGGATGTTCTTCTTTTCTGGAGCCACTGATCCAGTCGATTTTCGAGAAGTAGGTGGTGGTAGACTCAATGTGCATGTTGGTGTAGTCACTGTATGCTGTGGTGTCGCCATCTGACTTTGAGTCTTTCTGTGCCATTGTGAGGTCATTCAGGCAGTGGATTCTGGAATACTGCTGGGGTCAGGGCTGAGGATGTCACCCTCTTCTTCCTCACCTTCCACTGTGATTTGACCAGTGGTAGCTGATGTTTCCCGGCTCTCCTCGCCTTCACCACCACCACCACATTCAGCAATTTGTAAGGTGCTCTTCCCACCGTATTGTGTGATGTTTTTTCATATAGTTCATCTGGCCTCCAGTACCATAATCTGAACCAAGCTTACCTTGACGAACACTCACGTGGCAAATGGAGCATATTGCAATGTTCTCCTCCGGTTTGCTAATCGTAAAAAAGTTGTAAACTGGGGAGAAGTACTTTCTTACTGGGCCACTGCCAATGCCTGAAGAACTGGAGGTAGGTGGGTGTGTCAATTGCCTCTCTGCAGTGCATACTTTTACTGAGGTAGGGGTTGGTGCATGTCTCTGCTGGGGCCTTACAAATATGGGAGCTGGCAGTGCTGCCTGTGCTACATCCCTCAGAGAAGATTGGATAGTAATGTCGGATTCCTCTCTGCCAGCTTCTATAATGACTGGCTTGTCATCAACATCCTCCTCCTCATCATCATCCCCTTCCATTATTCTAAGGCTTTCTGGAACATTTATTTTCCATTGTCTCTCCTGCCATCTCCTGGACTCTGCCAGGGTCCACTTCATATCCCTATTGTTGTCATCAGAAGTGATGCTTGGAGAACATGGTGGAGTAGTACACAGCCACATGATCCAACAACAACAGCAAGGAGGCATGGGGAACATAAGCCAGGGGCATAAGGAGACATGGTGCTAACACATGCAAGCCTGTGCAAAACACACTGATTAGATGCACAAAATGGCTGCCAGCCACATGGTCAAACAACAACAATGAGCAAGGAGAACAAAGAACACATGCAAGTTTATGGCAAAGGCACACTGGCTGGATGCACAAAATGGCTGCCAGCCACATGATCACACAACTACAAGGACCAAGAAGAAGAAAGAACACAGACAAGCCTATGGTAAAAACACACTGGCTGGATGCACAAAATGGAGCCAGCCACTTGGTCAAACAATAAGGAAAAATGAGGCATGGGGACAAGGAATGCATGCAAGCCCACAAACACACACACACACACACAGGCCATAAGAAGGCATGGTGGTAACACTGAAGAAAACACTAACAATAATTCAGCAATGGAAAACAAGAAAATTAGCTGAGCTATAACAATTTCACAACACACATCCTCCTATGCCATCAAATATTACCCCACAAGATCTACATTTTTTGCAATAAAAATAGTGAAATGCAACCAATAGTCAATATTTTTAATTTAATCCAATGCTATCCCTGCCCTAAATGAAGCTTTAGAAACATACACAAATGAAACATTTATTTCATGCACTAATGACTACTATTACTGGGCCTACTGGCTAGATGGCCCTTTGGAAATCTAGGCCACATAGTAAATAATGTTTCAAATGTTACAAACAGGTAGAAAAGGTACTGAGCTGTGCAACAATGTTCCTTTGCAAAAGATGAAAAATCAATGAAATGCAAAATAAATATAACCTAGGTCCATACTTAAACTCCAGGCCACCCACCTCTATAAAATGTAAAAATCAAATTAAAGTACAAAGAAATACTGGTGATTGCCCAAGCAAACAAACAACACCCTTATACAATACTTTTGGAACTTAGTTGTCTGATTTCAAGTTATATACAAGAGAAAAAGAGAGTGATCCTTCCACCTAATCCAAGTTGACTGTGATCAGAAGCTGGACAAAGCACTGGAGGAGTCTGCTAGACATGAACAGGAAGTTGGAGTCTCTGGGGCACTTCCTTCTTCTAAAACCAATGTGAACATTGGAGTAGAAAATCCACTCAAAAACCTCTTCTTAACTAGATTTAGATGCATTGCATGTATGAAATCTACTCCAGTCCATTTGTGCTCACGAACAGGACTCTTTTGGTCACCATTGCGGCTGAAAGCAGTACAAGTAAGCGTGAAGTCTGTAGCACATGGCCGGAAGCAGCACGATCCAGTGTGAAGTCTCGCACGTGCGGCCAGAAGCAGCACGTTGAACGCAAGGTCTCTTGCTCGCGCTTCCTAGCAGCCCAAGAGTATCATGGTGCTCATGAGCGCCAAAAAGTAATTCTCACAGGTACAAATAAACTCCACTCCGCATGGCGCACTTCGTGAACTCTGCGCTACTCTGCATAGGGCAAAGTGCCTGAATTCCAAAAACTGCTCTAACAGAGCAGAGTTTTCCACCCAGGCCTATAGTTAACCATGATTTTTGATCATCGTTACGTTTTATTAGTATTTTGACATGATAGCTGTTAGACCTGGCATCCTTAGGGCGGTCTTACCCCACACATTTTGACTTTACCTCTTGTTTTGTTGCTGTATCATTTTGTTGGCCTTAGGACTCTGAGCCCTTTACCGCTGCTAATCAGTGCTAAATGGCATGTGCTTCTCCCCTAAAACATGGTAACCTTGGTGTATTCACAGTTGCCATATTTAATTTACCTGTATGTCACTTGTAGAGTGATATACCATGTACCCAGGCCCTGTACGTTCAATGCTACTAGTAGGCCTGCAGCACTGATTGTGCCACCCTCTTATGTAGCTCTGTAAACATATCTCAGGCCTGCCACGGCACAGCCTGTGTGTGTAGTCTCACTGCCACCCCGACTTGGCCTCTAAAACCTCTTGCCAAACTCTGAACTCCCCTTTTCTTACATATAAGTCACCCCTAGGTAGGCCCTAGGTAGCCCATAGGGCCGGGTGTCATGTAAGCAAAAGGCAGGACATGTACCTTTACGTTTTACATGTCCTAGTAATGAAAAACTCCTAAAGTCATTTTTCCATTACGGTGAGGCCTGCTGGTCTGATGGGCCAGCACTGGGAATTCCTTATATAGGGGGTTATTCTAACTTTGGAGGAGTGTTAATCCGTCCCAAAAGTGACGGTAAAGTGACGGATATACCACCAGCCGTATTACGAGTTCCATAGGATATAATGGACTCGTAATACGGCTGGTGGTAAATCCGTCACTTTTCCGTCACTTTTGGGACGGATTAACACCTCCTCCAAAGTTAGAATAACCCTCATAATTTTTAAGCTGGAGTAGCTACATCATGTTTAGTACCATTGGAATGGTATTAATAAATCCTCTTTACTGGTAAAGTTGAGTTTAATATTACTTTTTTAGAAATGCCACTTTCAGAAAGTGGACATTTCTCTGCTGTCTCTGTGATTGTCCCTGCGTGCCTACAGCCTATCACCAATACACGTCTGGCTTGGGCTAGGTGACAGCTACACTTGTTTACTCCCTTCAGACACCCACAACACAGGATACTCAGCTACATCTTCATTCATCTGCATTCTTATGGGTCTTCCTGGGGAGGAAGTTCGGAAGGGCTCACACTTACACTTCAAAGAGTAGTGACTAGAGTCCACATAAAGGGGCTGAATACCTCCCACTGGCAGTCATGAGCCAAGGCTGACCTGAAAGGGGGACCTGTGTACTTCACAAAAACTCTTTAGAAGTCACCGCCCCATCAAAGGCACTTTTCAATATTGGTACTGGGTCTCTTGACCCACTCAAGGAATACACTACTGGACCTGTAGGAAACTGCTGGAGTAAAGGCTGTTGAGCTAGAACAATGATACTCAAAGTATGGCCCGGGAGCCACATATGGCCCTCCTGACATTTACATGTGGCCCCAAACTCAGCAGCAGCACAGTGCCTTTGTTTACTCAACTCAGCATTAACACTAAAAAAAGTTCCATAAATGGTCAAGTACTTATTTAGGGGCAAATTCAAGGTAAAGAAAGGAAATAACTAAAGTGTCCTGGACTTCTTAACTTTAGAAACAACTTCATTATTAAAGACATCTTGCAGCAAAAGTATAAAAGTATGATAACATCTGTTCAAAATTCTAAAAGTGTATTTTATTAACATGCAGAATTGTTTCACCTTAGTACACGATTAAATCAGTGCATTGAGAAGTGTTTTTTTAAAGTGATAGTTTTGAAACATGAATTTGGAAACTTTCATTTCCCTTTCCCCCACCCTGAAGGCAATGTGAATTGTGAACTAAGAGGCAAGTCAGTTGTCATGTTAACTTTTTGGGAGGCCTGGGTTTCTATTATCCATGAAAAACATTATAGATTATTAAAACAGACACAAAAGGTTGTGTACAGCATGCATCCTGAAGATTTATTTCAAGATCCTCATATGTGATGATGAAAAAAAGGAAAAAAGGGAGGTAAAGTGAAATAAAACATTTACCTAGTATCACACAATTTGGTTAAGTGGAGAAGCCGGTATTTATACCCAAGTTCCTGGTTTCACATTGTGCATTTTAGACACTAGATATATATGCTTCACTTCCCCTACATCCACTTTACCACTATGCCCCACCCCCCAGCCTTTGGACCGCCACTCTACTGGCATCAATGCGGCCCTCGATCACATCAAAGACAAAACAGTGTGGCCCCTGGGAAAATGTTTGTGAGTACCCATGCGCAAAAAGGATTGCTGCTCTGCTTTGCCTGACTGTTCCCAGGAACTGCTACCCTGCTTTGCTCTGCTGCCCTAATGCCTGCTGATCTCTGCCTTGCAAGGACCTAAAGACACTCCAGAAGTGACTTCAAGGTCATACTGACTTGCCCCCTGTTCTCATCAAGGTCTCAAGGCTGTGAAAGACTCTGCTTTCAGTCTCAACTATTTCACCCAAATAACTCTGATGCCCCACTCTGGGAGAATCAGGAGCCTCATGCCGGACTCAGCACACTGTGGATAATTTGGCAGAGATTCTGAGTGGTGGCCTCTTTGTTTGCCCATAGGCTGCGTTGCCCCCAGAAACAGCAGACCCATCTAACCTGAGTGCGAGTGAAGGTGCCTCCTGCCACTCAATGTGATCCCACAGTGAGGCCTCTTCTGCCGAGCAGGCAGGACCAAGCGACCGTCGCCCCTTAGGAGTCCCCCAGTGCAACCCCCTTCAATGCCCTGGGAGAGATTCTGCTCGGTGACCCTTTGCTTTCTTGTGACCGCTTTACCCTGGAGACAAACGGCCCATCGAACCTGGGGGCCGGGTGAAGGTGCCGTCTGCCCGCATCTCTAGCCACCGCAGCACCGAGCGGATGCTGCAGCATGGGCTCTTCTGCTGAGCAGGCAAGCCCAAACGACCGGCGCCCCTCAGGAATCCCCCTGTACAGCCCCTTTAAAATGACATTGGTCCCCCAGCTACCATCAGAGCCATCACTGTGCCTCAGAGCCCCAGAACCAAGCATCAGCATTAGGACACTATCAATCAATCAATCGGTATTTGTAGAGCACAGTTTATCACCCTGAGGGGTATTCAGGAGCTGGGGGGTGATGTTGCATGCTGGTGGCCTCTCATCCAACAGCCAGATCTTGAGCTTCTTCCTGAAGGCGGGGAGGGAGGGAGTGGCTTGGAGGAGGAGATCGTTACAGGCCTTGGCAGTGAGGTAGGTGAAGGAACAGCCTCCGTTATGGCTCCAGCAGAGTTGTGGGATGTGTACAAGGGAGAGAGAGGCTGACCGGAGTTCTCTGGTGGTTTGGTGGAAAGTCATATGGTAATTGATGTGTTTGGGTCCAATGTTGTGGAAAGCTTTGAAGGTGAAGGTCAGGACCTTGATTTTGTATCTGTTTTGCATGGGCATCCAGTGTAGACTTCTGAGGTGTGGGGAGATGTTGGTTTGTTTGGGAAGATGTAAGATTAGTCTTGCTGCGAACTTCCGTATAGTTTGGAGACGGTTGAGGAGTTGGGTGGGGACTCCACCATAGAGTGCATTTCCGTAGACCAGTCTGCTGGTAATGAGGGCCTGGGTCACTGTTCTTCTGGCGTCTATGAGGATCCATCTGAAAGTCTTTTGTAGCATGTAGAAGAGGAGGAAGCATGAGGCGGCAACTGTGTTTATCTGATGATTGAAGGTGAGTCCGCTGTCAGTGATGATGCCAATGTTGCGGGCTTGGTCTGTCGGGGCTTACCTGAGAGTAATGGGCCACCATGTGTCGCTCCAGGGGAATGCGTTGTTTCCAAAAATGATCACTTCTGCTTGGCTATGTTCAGTTTCAAACAGTTGGACCTAATCCACTCTTCAACATTGGTCAGGACATTGCTGAAATTGTCTCTCAGGGTGGCATGGTCCTCTGAGAGTGAGAGGATGAGTTGCATGTCATCGGCATATAAGATGATGTTGAGTCCATGGCTGCATACCATATCTGCCAATGGTGTCATGTAGGTGTTAAAAAGGGTGGGGCCAAGAAAGGACCCCTGGGGAATGCCGCAGATGATGTTGTTGGGTTCTGAGATATAAGGAGGTAGGTGGACTCTTTGAGTGCGTCCTGGCCTGGATCAATTTGAAGGCATTGCTCCAAATTCTGAGGTCGTGAAGTCTGCTGATGACGGTGTGATGGGAGACAGTGTCGAAGGCCACTGAAATGTCGAAGAGCATTGGGGCTACTTTCTCTTTGCGGTCAAGGATGGCTCTGATGTCAGCCATTGCAGCAATCAGGGTGGTCTTGGGGCTAGGTTGGTGCAGAAACCTGCTTGGGAGACATCCAGTACATTATGTTCATCTAGGTGTTTGGAGAGCTGTCGTTTGGCGGCTCTTTCTAGGACTTTGGCAGGGAAAGGTAGCAGCGAGATCGGGTGGTAGTTCTTGAGTTCCCTGGGGGCGGCTCACTATTTTTAAGGAGCGGATTTACCTCTGCATGCTTCCAGGCGTCTAAAGGTGGCCATTATGATGGAGGTATTGAGGATGGGAGTAAGGGCACTACTGATCTCTCTCTCTGTCCCAAGTTGAAGTTGTAGTGGGGGCACAGGTCATTGGGTGATCCAGAGTGGGTTGCGCTCATGGTGGCTGCTGTTTCCTGAGTTGTTAGCTTCTTCCAGTCAGTGATTAGGTGGCTGTGGGTTTCATCTGTCAGGGTTAGAAGGTGGTCAAGGCAAGTGGTTTGAGGGGCAAAGTTGCTGTAAATGGCAGCTATGGAAGTAGTTTGCCAGAAAGTTGCAGAGGACCTGCGATGGTAGGATTGTGTTCTCCATGGCTGCAGGGCAGGAGAACTCTCCACAATGCTGAAAAGCTCCTTGCAGTGGTTGGTGCTCTCCTCAATGTGGTTGATTAGGGGGTCCTTTTTTGCTTCCCTGAGGTGGTGATGATATTTGTTGAGGGGAAATTTGAAGGTGGCACGGTCGGATGGGTTCTTGCTAGTGCGCCATCGTCTTTCTTGTTGTTTGCATTCTCTCTTCAGTAGATGGAGTTTGGGTGTGAACCAGGTGGTGGGCTTGCTGGATCCTAAACACACCCAAGGAGTATGGGGAACCTAAGATAAACAAACAAATGTAGGCCTGTTTGAACTTATTGGCATGTCCCTACATTTGGGATCGACCTGTATACAAGATATGGTTGTGGTAAGGGATCCAACAGAGGGGATTCCTCCTTACAGAATAGGTGGTCTCACACACTTTATAGTGTCATGCTTCATAATATGACCACCTACCCCCACCCAGGTAGGATAGTACCACCTGGGCAGACTCAACCTCGTCATTAAATGAATTCCGAAGGAGTGCAGAAATTATAACTATCTGGATAGTGTGAGGATTCAGTTATACAGCCATATAAAATTGCCTAATCAATCCCCCATACTCCTTGTGTGTGTTTAGGCTCTGATATGGGGAGGTAGTATGGGGATTTGAATCTCGCCCCTCTCTCTCTTTGTGTAAGATGGGCTTGTTGGATCTTCTGGTGTTAGAGTTTCTTGTGGGGGCGATTTAATCTGTGAAGTTGTAGATCCAGTCAGAGACGTTGCTGACGTCTTGCTTGATGCAGCTGGTAGTTTTGGGTGTGTTGGTGTTGAGGGCAGTGGTCCACTGGGTCTCAGTGATTTTTCTCCAGCTACTGTGTGGGAGGGTGGGTGGAGTGGAGTAGGGTACAGGTATGCTTGCAACAGTCAAGTGTACAATGTGGTGGTCGGTCCATGTTAGCTCCGTCATGTGGGAGAATTTAATCCTGTTGCTGGAGGTGAAAATGGGTTCAAGAGTGTGACCTACGTTGTGCGTAAGGCTGTTGACCAGTTCCTTGAGTCTGATGTTGTTTAGGTTGTCCAGGATTTTGGTGGAGTTGAAGTTGTTTGGGTCATCGTGGTGGAAATTGAGGTCCCTCAGGACGATGTAGTCTCTGAAGTTGAGGGCCGGGGGAGAGATGAAATTGGCTATCATCTTGGAGAAGATGGGGCAGGGGCCCATGAGTCTATACATGAGGGTTCCTCTGATGGTGGTTCTGGCATTGGTTCATATTTGGAAATTACGGTGTTTCATGATGGGAGATGTGTCATCCTCAGTGATGATGCATAGGAGACTGTTTTTGCAGATGATGATGATGCCTCCTCTGTGCTTGTTGTGTCCGTCTCTGTGGATTTGCAGCCTTGGGGGGTTACACAAGTGATGTCTGGAGCTGATGCAGGGGTGAGGCAGGTTTCTGTGATGAACATCAGTCATGTTGGAGAGTGGTTATGGTGTCCCAGTCTTCTGTAGCGGTGTTGCAGGTGAAATGGCATAAGTGGCAGATGAAAGGTCCTAATGTGGTCTAGGGAGTCAGGTTGCAGCATTTGTTGTCTCAATTACTGGGGGCCAGGTCCCACAGTTCAGAGGCTGAGTATCAGCAGATGATAGGAGAACCAGGGTTTCTGGCGCTGGGCGCAGTCTGGGCACGATCCTGGCACGGACAGGGACCGATGGGTGTGCCTTTTGTACCCGCTGTATGGTCATGCTGTGGCCTCCATTAGGTAGCTCCTGGGGTTGGAGGGCCACTGGGTGGTGGTAGGCAGCCTGGCAATGGGTGGGGAAAAAAGAGAGGGAAAGCAGCAGAGGCAACGTGGGAGGAGAACAGCAAACAGGAAGACAAACAGAGAGAGTCAACAACTGCTACCCCAGCACAATCGGCAATAAAGGAAAAACAACAATAGAGAACCAGAGCCCAGAGGGCAGCAAAAGAGAAACAACAGGAGGGGAACAGAGCAACTAGATAAACAACAGCAAAAGCAGTCACCAGTAGGCAGTGGAAGGATGCCTGATTGTAGCGCTCTCAGCAACAGAGCTGAAACCAGGGCTCTGAGGGCTGGAGGGGAGGCAACCAGATGGCGAGGGAAGAGCTAGCACCAGGACCTTCTCAATGGGGTTGCACTGTGTCCTCCATTTGGTAGGTCTTGGGGTGGATGGGGTGACGGGTGGTCTTAGGCAGGCAGGAAAAAAAGAGAGAGAAAGCTGCGGGATGACATTGGGGGAGAGCGATGAGCGGCAAATAGGGAGACAAGCACAGGGAGACAAAAACTGCTACCCCAGAATAATGGACAACAAAGTAAAAACAACAAGAGAGGAACAGAGCAAACAGAGGGCAACAACAGCACATTGAGCAACAAAGGAAAAACAAGAGGAGAGGAATAGAGCAACAAGGATTACAACAGCATAACTCCAACCTCCAAGTGTGAATGCCACAAAACAGAGAAAGCTTGGCGACAGGAACCCTCAACCACCAACTTCTCCACCCTCAAAACCACCATACACAAACATTACCAACTCATACACACCACCAAAAGGGCATACTACAAGGAACACATAGACAGTAACTCACACAACAGCGAGGAACTCTTTACCATCATCAAAGAGCTCTCCAAACCCAAAGCCAGCAACATCGACCCCACTCACACACAAAACCTCTGCGACTCCCTCTCCAACCACTTCCACCTCAAAATCTTAGACATAGACAACAGCTTCACACCACAGGCACTCGCCACCTCTACCACCGACACAATCAGCAACGACTCACCCCCCCTACCTACTACTCACATGGGCCCCTACCAACGACAAAGAAACCAAAACAAACGATGAATTCCATCACTCAGGCTCCCAATCGGACCCCTGTCCCCACCGCATTTTCAAATCCAGCCCAACCATCGCTCCCAAGCTTCGCACCGTAATCAACAGCTCTTTCAACGCCGCCACCTTCCCAGACTCCTGGAAGCACGCAGAAGTCACCGCACTCCTGAAAAAGCCCAAAGCAGACCCTGATGACCTCACCAACTACCACCCAATTTCGCTTCTCCCCTTCCCCGCCAAGGTCGCTGAAAAACTAGTGAACACCCGCCTGTCTCACTTCCTAGAGGAAAGCAACGCACTTGACGCCACCCAGTCTGGATTCCACAAGAACCACAGCACTGAGACCGCCCTCATCGCATGTACTGACGACATCAGAACCAGAGTTGACAAGGGCGAGACGATCATACTCATCCTCCTGGACCTCTCCGCTGCCTTCGATACTGTCTGTCACCAAATACTCCGCACACGCCTCCACAACGCAGGTATTCGACACAAGGCCCTGGACTGGCTTGCCTCCTTCCTCATCGAAAAAAACAGAAAGTCTGCCTCCCTCCCTTCCACTCCACAGCCACCAAGATCAACTGCAGAGTCCTCCAAGGGTCCTCCCTCACCCCCACCCTTTTCAACATTTACATGGCCCCGCTCGCCAACATCCTCCGACCACATGGAATCACCATCACATCCTACGCAGACGACACCCAGCTCGTCATCTCCCTCACCCGAAACCCTACCACTGCCAAAACCAACCTCAACGCTGGACTCCTTGACACCGCTAAATGGATGACAGCAAACCACCTCAAGCTAAACTTCAACAAAACTGAAATCATCATCTTCGGCCCCAACAAAACTATATGGGATGACCCTTGGTGGCCCACCGCCCTAGGATCCCCACCAACGCCCGCAAACCACACACGCAACCTCTGCATTATCTTGGACCTTTCCCTCTCCATGATCCAGCAAATCAATGCCATCACCTCCTCCTGTTTCAACACCCTCCGCATGCTGCGAAAAACCTTCAAATGGATTCCCATAGAGACCAGAAAGACCGTCACCCACGCACTCATCAGCAGCAGGCTAGACTACGGAAACGCCCTCTACGCCAGCACCACAGTCAAGCTCAAGCGAAAACTCCAGAGGATCCACAACGCAGCCGCTCGCCTCATCCTGGACCTCCCACGCCATGAACACATCTCCTTGCACCTCAGATCCCTTCACTGGCTTCTGATTGACAAGAGGATCACATTCAAAATCCTCATCCACGCACACAAATCCCTCCACAACACTGGACCAACCTACCTCAACGAAAGAGTGAACTTCCACACTCCCACTCGCCACCTCTGCTCTGCCAACCTCGCACTTGCCACAGTCCCCAGCATCCAACGCACCACCACCGGAGGCAGATCCTTCTCCTACCTCACCCCCAAAACCTGAAATTCCCTCCCCACCAACCTCCACAAGACTCAGAATCTCCTGCTCTTCAGAAAACACCTCAAGTCATGGCTTTGCGAACAGTAATCGGCCTCCCCTCCCTCCTCCCAACCCCTCCCTTCTGCCAGCGCCTTGAGACCCTTACGGGTGAGTAACGCACTCTATAAATTTTTTGAATGATTGATTGATTGAGCATAAGCAGTAACCAGAATTCAATGGAAGGATGCCCAGTGGTACCGCTCTCAGCAAGGGTGCTGAGACGCTGAAGCCAGGGCTCAGGAGGCTGGAGGGGAGGCAACCAGATGGCGAAGAGGGAGCTAGCCCAAGTATCTGAGTGTGGTGGGTGCCCTCCGGGTGATCACTATCGGCTTGCAATTATCTCCAGACCTGCACTGAATTGCTTCAGCAACCTATGTGGCCTGCGGTTGTAACAAGTCTCTTTCCTCTTTCAATCCTTCCTGAAGTGACTGTACGTTCTTTGCACCCAAACTGAATCCATATTAATGATTATGGCACTGCTTTTCGCTGGCATAATTCAAGAATAACCGCTAGTGATTTACTAAGTGGATCTTAGTCAATGTGATCGTAATTCCTTTTACCACCATAAAAAAGTGCCTTTTTTATATACTTATGTGTGGAGCCTCTCTTTCTTTCATGGTGTTTCACTGTAATTATTGCCTGTGTGTTGCAAAAACACTTTACATCTTGCCTCTTAGGTTAAGCCTGATTGCTCTGCACCAAGCTACTAGAGGGTGGCCACAGATTAATTTAGGGTGTGTATCTGACTTACTATGACTAGAGTATTGGATTCTGCCTGGCTTAGGTGTATCCCCTAGCCAACCAGAAACCCAATTTCTAACAATAGCATTTCTAGAAGGTTGATAACCACATGTGGTATTTGTTGTCTTCCCAAACAGAACACTTCCTGCCAGAGTGAAAATAGTTGAAAGAGCTTTACAATATTCTTAGTTGAAAGTACTTTGTTGTATTTTGTTTAACAAGCCAGAGATGTTCTATAAAAGCTAGACACAGAGAGCTAAAAATCAGAGAGGAACTTCAGCCTAGGCAACAGAAGGACAGACAAAGTTGCACGCCCGCCTTAACTGGAACTGGAAGGCAGTTGGCCTTCACTAGCTGTCTGCCCTTTAGAGCTGTTGACCACGCTTATCACAAAACACACAGCTGCCTTTGAGAGTTGAAACTAGATTTTATTGTTCTGGAATAAAGTATTCAGGTGGGAACCATATATGAAACTCAAGATAGGTATTTATTATTAATATGCTAGTAATGTGCTACAGCTAGTATATCTTATTGTTCACATAACTCAGAAACGTCCTTGCTGCCTTAATACTTATCTTCATTGTGGTAACAACTCATATTGTGAGCATTAGAGTAGGGTTTTAGTTTTAAATAAATATTTTAAAATGTACCTTCTGTTTTTTAGTCATCCTTGATGGTGTTGTTCATGAATGAAAGAGGATTTCACCCCTGCCATGTCTCATGGTACATCATGTTACCTGAAACACACCTTACATAAACAGTGCTTAGTGGGTAGGATATGGGTTGCAGTTCAACTGAATTTCTGATTCAGGTTTTGCACTGTGAACGAGTCCTTAATACCAGAAGGTCTGAAATCCAAACCTAGGGGTGCAAAAAAACTCTAGAGAAAGTAACAAAACTTTGTTTACAAAACACTACTGGTGCACCCCTAAAACAGAAGAAGCTAGGTACAATACAACAACATCTCAATACTGAGGCATACACATAAAGGCTGTAATAGTAATGATACAGGCAATTGATACAGTGCTTATACACTTGTTTGATGTATACCCAAGGACATATCTGTTCTGTTTGCACAAGCACTAGCACTGTTACTAACAGACCTCGTGTAAGTTTTATAAATTGAAGATACACATAAAGATATTCCCTGTCAATAAACCCCCTAAACCTATGCTGTGTTTTAAGGAATGTGTTTAAAGAAACAAGCCACGACCCAGCCTTCAATAACCCCACTGTCGTACTACAAAGAAAAAGCTGTTTTAGTTGGAATAAAAATCACTTTGTATTTATATTTTTGTATTTGAAAACTGTTATTAAGTATTCAAAAAATTATATACTATACAACAAAATAGGTATATGAAAGAATAATGTTAAAAACATTTTTGCTGTTATAATAATAATTTTTTTACTTAGATATATATTTTTATGAACATTAACAATATGTTGCACAATAAATATTTAATTGTATATTTCAAAATGTATAAAAAAAATTATACAATGAAAATATACTTTAAGTGAAACATATTGTTTAAAAATCATTAAAAACTAACAAATGATACTTCATTTCTTATAACCATATTTTTGCAATTTTAGTAATAAATGTTCACATTAAAAATACCTACTGTTTTCCCTTAATATATAAACTAAAGTTAATAGTACTGTAATTTATAAATATTAGAAAAACTTCTGATTTTTTACAGTTTGATTTATTTTTTAAAACTATTAAAAGTGTATTACCTTGTAAAAATGTATTTCATGTTTTAAATGATTATTTATTATTAAATTAATGAAGACATTGTACTGAATGTAAATAACTTTCTACATGACACACAATACAATAGATGCATTTAACATTACAACAGGGTAAACGTAAATATTTGAGATAGATATATTTTTATTCTAGCACCTGTTTAACATCGCAGTCAATGTAAACTTTTAGGGGGTTAACTCTTAGTATTGTAACTCCAGTCTTGGTAAAATTGGATTAAGTGCATCGTATCAGGACATCATAACTACTATTCTAACTCCAAAGGTACCAACAATTAAATAAATAAATATATTTTGGGGAGGTACAAATTTAATATTCTAACTCCAGTCCCACTAACACTGGGCAAAGTGAATATTCTTCGGGGGCTTTGGGGGAATTACTTACCATTTTGACTCCCTCCCCAGTAACAGTGAGGAAAGTAAAAATATTTGGGCAATGGTGTGGTTTATTATTCAAACTCCAATCGCATTGACATTGGGAAAATGCATACATTTGGGGAATATGATTCACTATTGTTATTCCATTCCCACTAATACTGGGGAGAGTGCATGTATTACAGCTGAGGTAAAAAAATACTCAAACTCCTTTTTCACTAACAGTGGTGAAAAGTACATCTATTGGAGGTGAATTTACATTAACTAATCTAACTCCAGTCCCAATGAAATTGGAAAAGTGCAAATACTGTAGGGTATCAAATGTACTCTTCTAACTCAATCCCCACTAACAATAAGGAAAACACACATATGTGTAGGAATGGGATTTACCATTCTAAGTCCAATCACATTACCATTAGGGAGAGTGATTACATTTGGTGGGGATAGATTAACTATTCTAACTTCAGTTCCATAGTCATTGGGAAAAGAATATATTTTTGGGATGAGGTAAGATTAACTATTCTAACTCCAGTCCAAATAACACAGATGAAAAGTGCACATACTTTGATGTATAAAGACTTACTAGTTTAACTCCAGGTCACACAAACATTGAAAGTACATATACTTGTGGGAGCGGAAATGATATACTTTTCCTCCTCCAGTCCTGCTAACATTTTTGAAAATGAATAGATTTATAGTGATTACATGTGTTACTTTAACTCCAGTCCCACTTTACTACTCTAACTTTACCACCACTAACATTGGAGAAATTATCTTTGACTAGATTACAATGTAGATAACAGAAAGTAAAATTCCTATACAATACCTTATTTATCAGCTATTGATTGTATATACTTGTATCTAACAATACTTTCTGATTTTTTTCAAACTTTTATTTATTTTAACAATTTTACATACTATATATATGTACTATATATATATATATATATAGATAGATAGATAGATAGATAGATAGATAGATAGATAGATAGATAGATAGATAGATAGATAGATAGATAGATAGATAGATATAAACTCACTTAAAAACCAAAGGTTACAGGGACGTTATAGTTAGGCTTATGTTTTAAATGTACCAATCCATAGAAATTCACCTGTCATAGTTAGAGTTATCTCGAGTAACTATAACTGGTTCCCTAAGGTAACTATAACTCGTGACCCCGCCATGCACAGTTTTCCGCTAAATAATTTTACTGCAAATGCTACTTTTAAATTATCGATGATGTTATCAAAGATGTCATGAGTGAAATATTTTGTAGGGTAATTAGCAGTGCATGGAGAGGGTGCAAGCTTTAGTTACCTTAGGGCACAAGTTATAGTTAATTGAGATAACTATAACTATAAGAGGTGAATTCCAATGGTTTGGTAGTTTAAATTGTGAGCCTAACTATAATGTCCCTGTTTTTTTAGTGCATTTCTATATATTTTTTTAAAATTCTATCTCCCAAATATAACATCCTTGTAACTTTTAGTTTTTCAGTGAATTTCTATTTTTTTGTAAGTAAAGTAATTTTCATTACTATACGTAAATCCAACCACCACTGTGCATGGCCTGCAGCCAGACTCTGCAGCCAACCCCTTTAACCACCCAACTGTGCACAGCGGGGTAAGCTGCAGGGCCTGGCCTGGAGCCAACCCCTATAACAACCCAACCACATACTGCTCATGGCTCTTGGCCATGCGCAGCAGGGGGCTGCAGCCAGGCCCTGCAGCCAACCCTCATAACCACCTAACACCATACTGTTCATGGCCATCAAGACATAGCAAGAGCTGGCCCTGGTGGGTGGCTGTTCCCAGGGCCATTATTGGTTCCTCCAGTGGGGCTGTGTGGCCCCCCTCCAACTTTAATTGTCCCAGAGAGGTGGTGGTCTCTGGGGCCAGGGGTCTGAAACGTACCCCCTGTGTTATTTACATTTAGCCCTGGGGAGGTGGCAATCCCCGCAGGTAGGGGAGAGCAGGGCACCCCCTCCCATTTTTTTACAAAATCTGCCCCAGGTAGGTGGCGGTCCTCTGGGCTGCAGAGGGGTCCGTGTGGCCTCCTGCATTTAGTTAAAATTGTGCCCCAGGGAGATGGTGGTCCCCAGGGCTGCAATGCCGGGTGACCCTCTGCATCTATTTAGTTGAAAGCCCCAGAAAGGGGATGGTCCCCCAGGCTGTGGGGGGGTGGGCAGCCCCCTGCATTTATTCATAAAATCTTTCCCGGGTGTTGGCGGTGCTTGGGGCTGTGGGGGGTGGTGGGCGGCCACCTGCATTTAATTCAAAATTGTGCCCCAGGGACTTGCCGGTTCCCAGGGCTCTGGGGGGCCGGATTTAACACAATGTGAGGCCCCTCTGGTACAAGTTATACTTTTGTCAGTACAATAAACCAAAAATCAAGTGAGTGATGTTGTAACACAAGTAAGTCAAATTCAAGTGAGTTAAATTCAAAGGAATGCAGTCTAAAGTTTCACATAAATCACTTCACAGTCCAATCTAATCCAGAGATTTATTAGAAATGTCTTCTACTTTACAGCATCGTCCATGGAAAAACACTTCGAGCCAACACGTGTTTCGTCATGAGGAAGTTCTCTAGTTCCCAACGAATTCTTCAGGGCTCTATATTATAAGTAAAGATTAGTATTAGAAACCAAAATGCTCAAACTATTTGTTACAAAATATAATATATTAAAGACCCTTGTGTAAAAGAAAGGAAAATCCCAATAGTGATAGCAGAAAGGTGATTCTATTAGTTGTGATAGCTCCAATATACAAAGAAAAAAGCCAAGCTCACCATTGGTCCACTAAAACACCACGTAAACAAATTCTTTTTCTTTTTTAATAGAGAATAAAAAAATATATATAATAAGTATGACAGAAGTGAAACCAACACCAGGTAAATTATAAATCCACTCATATTTAAATGTGTGACTCACTTTGTTTGTTAGCTAATAGGAAGAATACGATGCCAGAGTCCACAACCGGCGACCATTGACTAAATAACAGATCAAATCAAGAGTTTAATACAAAAAGCAGACACCCATATAATCAGAGGTACAGTGTGCTAACACATAATCATACCTTATATAATTCCCAATTATAAGTAATCGTATGTAGCTTCAAGAGGTAGGTCATATATCTACCCACATACCTAAATGGACAGAGAAAGGCATCACAAACTATTGAGTACATAGCGAGTAATACATAATCCTCATATGTGCCACTAGATTACAAAGTTATATTTTACGTCCATTTCCTTAATTGCCAAGAATCCAATACTTGAAAACACCGTTTCATTCAATGCTAAAAGACAAATAAATAAAAGCGTAGGGTTGTGATTAATAACAACTGCTCTCTGACATTCCGAGGCCAAAATCAATTAAGCAGGGTCCGCTACGTCCTTACCTCTTATTTGTCAAAAACGCTCAAGGTTCGGCGACTGCAGATTGACAGAACGCCATGTTGCGAGTACGCACAGGCGCGTCTCGCAGCACCGGAAATGAAATACATTTCCGGAAGACTGCGAGCGTCGAATATGCTCAAAATAGAAGACGGACTAAAGTCCTTTACTTCACATCAATCCAAACGCGAGGCGCCATGTCCCTCGTAAATTAAAGAATCACCATTCAGCAATTTCAAAAGATTAAATGTAGACCAACGAAATACCGCATATCTATATCTTGTAGTGAAAACTACCAATCATTGGTTGAAAAAGAACAAAGTCGAATATTGTTTAACATGCCCGAAACCACTGTTTTTTAAGAAAAAAAGAGAAAGGGGACATTTATGAATAATAAGCTCTTTATAATGAAGTCATATCTGTCCAAGTCAGTAAGCCTAGTGTTGAAAGTTGGCAATTGTAAATCGATTTCATGGAAAGCAACTATTTACAGTCAACCCCTATTATGACAACCACTGTTGTAGATTAATATACCAACAAATTTTCCATATCAACTCCAGAAATCAACAGGTGTGATTAACCTAATTATAAACAGGGCACTCCTGTTCACCCCTGGTTTTTAAAATCTGTAAATTGAGGGAAGAATAAAGTAGTGGTGTGGTAGAGAGTCAAATAAACTGAGAGCACTACTTAAGCCCATAAGTAAACCACTGATGAAGTGGAAATAGAGTGTGAGAATTGTTGTTAATAATAAAGAAAACATCTATACATATGTATTAAGATAACAAGCAGTCATATTCATGCCTTATTAGGTTCATCTTATCATATTTGTGTTATTTTAATCCCCCAAAAAGAACTCCAGTTCTCTATCGGAGTTGAGACCCAATTCCACAGCCTTTAATCTCATTATCCAAATTGCCTCTTTCCTGCGTAACATTAGTTCTCTATTTCCTCCTCTTGGATTACGGGGAACATGCTCTAATCCAAAAAATTCAAGGCTCTTATGGGTTGATTGTGAGTTGCAAGATATAATATGAGCAACTATTGGATATCTCACATCACCATTTTTAAGCAATCAAATATGTTCCGCAATTCTGGCCTTAAGCGGGCGTATAGTACTTCCTACATAAATACGTAAACAGTTGCATCGTATTATATAGATAACATGTGTGGTGTTACAATTGATCATTGTACAAATTTTGTAAACTTTCCCATTCAAAGTAAATTCTTTAATCCTATGGCATGCCCAACGACATGTTCCGCAATTACCACATTTGAAGAAACCCATTGTTTGTACAGGCAACCAAGTTTTGTTAGGAGACGCAGTAGTAAAACTGGGGCTTAACAAGTTTCTCAAGGTTCTTCCTTTACGATAAGTTGTGGGTACTCTTTCAGGTATACAATTTTTGATCGACTCATCCTGTATTAATAGATGCCAATGTCTGGCCATGATTTTAACCAAAAATAAAGAAGCTTCATTATAGTCCGTTATAAAACGTGCCTTGTTAGATTCTTCTAACATGTTCTTTCGAGTTTTGATTGTCAAGGTATCAGTTCTGTTGATCTTTCTACTTTTAGATTGTGCTCTCTTGATCACTTTCTTAGAGTAACCACGTGCTCTAAATCTTTTACCCATATCATTAACATGATACAAGAATTCATCATCCAAACTACAATTTTGTCGTGCTCTCATCATTTCACCAAAGGGAATAGAGGCTATTTGATGTTGTGGATGTGCACTTGCAGCATGTAAAATAGAGTTACAGGCTGTGGCCTTCCGGAAAAGTCTACTTTGGATTTTATTGTCTGCAATGAAGACCTCCACATCTAAGAATACAATTTTCTCCGCACTGTAATGGTATGTAAATTCAACATTCATATTGTTGGAGTTCAGAAAGGTACAAAATTCCATTAGCTTTTGTTCTCCACCAGTCCAAATCAGGAAACAATCATCTATAAATCTATCCCAAAACAAAATGTCAGTTTGCCAGTGTGTAGATTCAGAGCCCCAAACCCATGTATGTTCAAACCAGCCCATGAACAAATTTGCATAGGACGGAGAGAATTTGGAGCCCATTGCAACACCCCGTTTTTGTCTATACCAGTCATTGTTAAACATGAAGAAGTTATTGGTGAGAATTAGTTGAATCATTTCAATTATCATTACAGTATGTTGCCATAGACTTGCTGATCTATTAGTTAGAAAAAAACGGATCGCCTCCAATCCTAGCTCGTGTTGAATACAGGTATACAAGGACACCACATCAAGTGTAACTAGCAGCATATTTTTATCCCACTCCACATCGTTTAAAATACCAAGAATATGAGTGGTATCTTTAATAAACGACGGGAGATTACACACTATTGGTTGTAGGAAGCAGTCTACATATTCGGAAAGCTTTTCAGTTGGACCTTGTAGACCCGAGACAATCGGTCTTCCCGGTGGAAAGGGAAGTCCTTTATGAATCTTGGGCAGTGTGTACAGACATGGATATCTTGGATGAGTAACCTTTAAGTATAAAAATTCATCCCTTTTTAGTAACCCGTCTTGTTGCCATGTACAAATTTTTTTTATTGATCAAATCAACCAAATTATGGATAGGATTGCCAGTAACCCTTTCATAGCATGCCAAATCATTTAGTTGTGACAAGATCTCATTGTCATAATCTGCCTTATTCATTAGAACATTTCCACCCTTATCTGCTTGTCTAATGATAATGTCTTTGTCTTGTCTGAGTCTTTCTAATGCACCTAGTTCATCTGAATTTAAATTCTTAGAAAATTGTCTGTATTTATTTTTCATCAAGTATTTATCATAGTCTTGACAGACCAGGTCAAAAAATCTATCAAAAGTGTTAAAACCCACACTCTTTGGAGTCCAAAATGACTTCCTTTTTAAGCCACTGGAGACACTTTTATTAAAATCAACCTCTAAATCATGTAATATCCTTGAGCAAATATCCGGATCCTCGACCCGGTCTACTAGAGAAAGTACAAGTGCTGTATCCTGTATTTCCTTGATAGAAAAGGCACTTAGTGAAGAAACCGTCTCATCCGAGTCTCGATTATCAAGTTGATTCATTTGAAAGTATTTTTTTAATTTGAGTTTTCGAATAAATCTAAAAAGGTCAATTTTGGATCTACAGGGATCCCCAAAGGTTTTAGGGCAGAAATGTAATCCTTTGGCTAAGAGACTATTCATCCCTGATGTTAGTTCAATTTTAGACAAGTTAATTACACTTATAGTAGAAGATTCGTCCACATCTAGTTTTTCTTGTCCCGTGATCTTGTTATGACACCCTCTTGATCCTTTGCCTTGACCACCTGATCCTCTATTGCCCCTCCTCGTCCTTTTGTATGAGGTGTTCCTTTGTTTTGGATAAATTTGCCTCGTTTCATTCTCATTATCTCCTGTAAAAAAGTACTCCCCTCCGAGACGTCACTAACTTGAGCGGAAGTACTCGGACCACCTTCTATCTCATTGTCACTGGCAACCGAGGTGCTAATGGATGTAGAGTCAGACATATTAGATAAGCTGGGTTTTCTATGGGTCAGATTAGTGTGTACCAGATGATCATACTTGCTAGAGAAAGTGAAGATCCTACCTGACAGATAATCCTTTTCATCTCGTTTCAATTTACGGGCTTTTCTTTGTGTGACTTCCTCTTGATATTTGAGTATTACTTCCTCAAGAATCTTATAATTTTTAACGGCGGCTTCTTGAAGATTTAAATTGGCAATTTCCTTCTCTAAAAGCTCAATTTCCCCTTGTAATTGGGTCACTTTCCTTTCTGAATTAATAATTAAAATATCCATGAGTTTCATTGAGCTAGTAGTCAGTTCATTATCCCACATTGTTAATAAGTCCATGTCCAAGTCATCATAGGTAGGGAAGATCTGAGATCTTAAGCCTCGCGGGATGCTGTTTAACTTTTTATATTGTTTTAATGTTGCCCCGTCCCACCATTTAGATAATTCATTCTTTTTTAGTCTTTCTAATCTAATGAATTTGCTCCTTAAACCTTCATTTTGTAATTTAAAGCTACTCCGTGGTACATTTTGTACTTTACCCCCTTTGGCTAGGTTTTCAAAAAGTTCCTCAGCTAGTTTGTTTCTATCCATGTTGTACAATATATATGAGTTAAGGCCGTATCCAAGCTGCCCCCCTATAAATTTTCAATAGAAATAAAGGAGAGGGTGTAATAACAGGGGATTAATGGCGCTCAGGAGAACACTCGGCCAAATGTATCATCAGGGGGTTGCCACCACAAGGGAAAACACCCATCCCTCCGAGGTTTTGAATAAACCCAACAACAAAATTGAACACAATGTGAGGCCCCTCTGGTACAAGTTATACTTTTGTCAGTACAATAAATCAAAAATCAAGTGAGTGATGTTGTAACACAAGTAAGTCAAATTCAAGTGAGTTAAATTCAAAGGAATGCAGTCCAAAGTTTCACATAAATCACTTCACAGTCCAATCTAATCCAGAGATTTATTAGAAATGTCTTCTACTTTACAGCATCGTCCATGGAAAAACACTTCGAGCCAACACGTGTTTCGTCATGGGGAAGTTCTCTAGTTCCCAACAACTTCTTCAGGGCTCTATATTATAAGTAAAGATTAGTATTAGAAACCAAAATGCTCAAACTATTTGTTACAAAATATAATATATTAAAGACCCTTGTGTAAAAGAAAGGAAAATCCCAATAGTGATAGCAGAAAGGTGATTCTATTAGTTGTGATAGCTCCAATATACAAAGAAAAAAGCCAAGCTCACCATTGGTCCACTAAAACACCACGTAAACAAATTATTTTTCTTTTTTAATAGAGAATACAAAAATATATATAATAAGTATGACAGAAGTGAAACCAACACCAGGTAAATTATAAATCCACACATATTTAAATGTGTGACTCACTTTGTTTGTTAGCTAATAGGAAGAATACGATGCCAGAGTCCACAACCGGCGACCATTGACTAAATAACAGATCAAATCAAGAGTTTAATACAAAAAGCAGACACCCATATAATCAGAGGTACAGTGTGCTAACACATAATCATACCTTATATAATTCCCAATTATAAGTAATCGTATGTAGCTTCAAGAGGTAGGTCATATATCTACCCACACACCTAAATGGACAGAGAAAGGCATCACAAACTATTGAGTACATAGCGAGTAATACATAATCCTCATATGTGCCACTAGATTACAAAGTTATATCTTACGTCCATTTCCTTAATTGCCAAGAATCCAATACTTGAAAACACCGTTTCATTCAATGCTAAAAGACAAATAAATAAAAGCGTAGGGTTGTGATTAATAACAACTGCTCTCTGACATTCCGAGGCCAAAATCAATTAAGCAGGGTCCGCTACGTCCTTACCTCGTATTTGTCAAAAACGCTCAAGGTTCGGCGACTGCAGATTGACAGAACGCCATGTTGCGAGTACGCACAGGCACGTCTCGCAGCACCGGAAATTAAATACATTTCTGGAAGACTGCGAGCGTCGAATATGCTCAAAATAGAAGACGGACTAAAGTCCTTTACTTCACATCAATCCAAACGCGAGGCGCCATGTCCCTCGTAAATTAAAGAATCACCATTCAGCAATTTCAAAAGATTAAATGTAGACCAACGAAATACCGCATATCTATATCTTGTAGTGAAAACTACCAATCATTGGTTGAAAAAGAACAAAGTCGAATATTGTTTAACATGCCCGAAACCACAGTTTTTTAAGAAAAAAAGAGAAAGGGGACATTTATGAATAATAAGCTCTTTATAATGAAGTCATATCTGTCCAAGTCAGTAAGCCTAGTGTTGAAAGTTGGCAATTGTAAATCGATTTCATGGAAAGCAACTATTCACAGTCAACCCCTATTATGGCAACCACTGTTGTAGATTAATATACCAACAAATTTTCCATATCAACTCCAGAAATCAACAGGTGTGATTAACCTAATTATAAACAGGGCACTCCTGTTCACCCCTGGTTTTTAAAATCTGTAAATTGAGGGAAGAATAAAGTAGTGGTGTGGTAGAGAGTCAAATAAACTGAGAGCACTACTTAAGCCCATAAGTAAACCACTGATGAAGTGGAAATAGAGTGTGAGAATTTTGGTTAATAATAAAGAAAACATCTATACATATGTATTAAGATAACAAGCAGTCGTATTCATGCCTTATTAGGTTCATCTTATCATATTTGTGTTATTTAATCCCCCAAAAAGAACTCCAGTTCTCTATCGGAGTTGAGACCCGATTCCACAGCCTTTAATCTCATTATCCAAATTGCCTCTTTCCTGCGTAACATTAGTTCTCTATTTCCTCCTCTTGGATTACGGGGAACATGCTCTAATCCAAAAAATTCAAAGCTCTTATGGGTTGATTGTGAGTTGCAAGATATAATATGAGCAACTATTGGATATCTCACATCACCATTTTTAAGCAATCGAATATGTTCCGCAATTCTGGCCTTAAGCGGGCGTTTAGTACTTCCTACATAAATACGTAAACATTTGCATCGTATTATATAGATAACATGTGTGGTGTTACAATTGATCATTGTACAAATTTTGTAAACTTTCCCATTCAAAGTAAATTCTTTAATCCTATGGCATGCCCAACGACATGTTCCGCAATTACCACATTTGAAGAAACCCATTGTTTGTACAGGCAACCAAGTTTTGTTAGGAGACACAGTAGTAAAACTGGGGCTTAACAAGTTTCTCAAGGTTCTTCCTTTACGATAAGTTGTGGGTACTCTTTCAGGTATACAATTTTTGATCGACTCATCCTGTATTAATAGATGCCAATGTCTGGCCATGATTTTAACCAAAAATAAAGAAGCTTCATTATAGTCCGTTATAAAACGTGCCTTGTTAGATTCTTCTAACATGTTCTTTCGAGTTTTGATTGTCAAGGTATCAGTTCTGTTGATCTTTCTACTTTTAGATTGTGCTCTCTTGATCACTTTCTTAGAGTAACCACGTGCTCTAAATCTTTTACCCATATCATTAACATGATACAAGAATTCATCATCCAAACTACAATTTCGTCGTGCTCTCATCATTTCACCAAAGGGAATAGAGGCTATTTGATGTTGTGGATGTGCACTTGCCGCATGTAAAATAGAGTTACAGGCTGTGGCCTTCCGGAAAAGTCTACTTTGGATTTTATTGTCTGCAATGAAGACCTCCACATCTAAGAATACAATTTTCTCCGCACTGTAATGGTATGTAAATTCAACATTCATATTGTTGGAGTTCAGAAAGGTACAAAATTCCATTAGCTTTTGTTCTCCACCAGTCCAAATCAGGAAGGCACCCCTGCATTCAATTTGTTTAAAGCTGCATCTATTTAGTTTAAAGCCCCAGGGAGGTGGTGGTCCCAGGGGCTTTGGACGGGGGCAGGCACCCCGCAGCATTTATTCACAAAATCTGCCCCCCGGAGCTGCTCCCCCCCTATTAAAAATGGCAATGCCCCTTGGACGTGACCCACCCGGGGGCTGCATTTAAACAAGCATGGGAGCCTATGCTTGTTTTCTTTAAAATATTTTTAAAGCTCCTGACAATAATTTTTAAAAAAATGCTTTTTTGTTCTGGTCCCCATCCTGGGCCCTTTTCTTATTTTTCACATTTTTGTCTGGGACTCAGCTAAAGCAATACTTCCTTTTTGAAGAGTTGACAACCAATCAGATCTCAGCACGAGATCGGGTGGGTTCATTGAGCCTTCATGTCCTTATATATACAAATGTGGATTGTCTCTAATTTCTCAAAAACTACAGAACAGATTTACACCAAATAACAAAAAGGGTTCTTTCTGGACCAAGAGCTACCTTTCTGCCGAATATGGTGTGATTCTGTTCAGTGGTTCGGGCGCTATTGCTATTTTTATGTAACAAAGTTTATTTTAAAAATGCATTTGGAATCATAAAATATATTATGTTTAGATATAAATATACATTTAAATGAACTGGTGCATGTTTAAATTATTAATTTATCCTAATTTCTCATTTAAAACTGTTTTGTATATTTAATGATAAAATCTTAATTAAAATCATCCTTTATTAATTACTTTCAAACACATTTAAAGGTATTAATTGTTGTATTAAATTTAAATATGAAATGTTTAATGTGCCCCCAAACATTTTGTTTTTTTAACCACTACCCAACCTATCCTCTAACAAAATCCCACAGCCCCAGAAAAGAAAATAATGAATGCAATAATTTAATGCATAATGAAACAGTAAATAAATAAGGTAAGTTACATTATAACAGAATAAAAGAAAATGATAATAGAGACCTATCCAGAAATAAACATTTCCAAAAACTAGCAAATTGAATCTATATTACATTTTACAAGTTACATTACAAAATGAAAATCACAATAGTATTTATTTTGAAAAATAACTTAAATACTAAAAAAATATGATATTATCTACCATGATATTATTGCAAATGATATGTTAGACCTCAATTTCATGGTGAAGATGGTACACTTACCCTTGATATTCCCTAACTCAGTATTTCTGTAGTTACGCTATAGACCTCAATATTTAGGTCCAACAGTATTGAAAAGTTGGTATTTAGGATCTGTATCTTGCTTTAGAAGGAAGTTGATGATGACCTCAGTTTTTTTCTGCCCATGTTGCTGAGTATCTAACCTCACTACCTCACTACTAACATCAGGTCTGGCATGATTTTTCGCTTTTTGACCACCTGGTTTTTGATTTTTTCTGTGAGGGAGTCTCCTATGAGAGGACTCACGCACAGTAAGCACATGGTAGAATTGACCGCGCATGTTTACCGCCGGTGCCGCTGTGCTAAGGAAAGGCTGCTGTGATGCAGCAAGGGCAGGAGGCCCCAGGCAGGTTACATGTGATCATGTGTGCACATGGATGTGCACCCACATGAGGGCTGTCGGGTGAGGATTCCTGGTGTGCGAAGCCCAAGAACTGCGCTTAGGTAAGCCTTGTGCAGGAGGAACTATGCAGAGTAGGTGGTGACCTGGAGTAGGCCTCATCAGAGGGGTGTACACATGTGAGGTAGAGTCAGTGTGCTTCCTGTCTTTTCACTGTAGGGACCCTCAGTTAAATGCCTATGTCAGTGTGCGTAAGGTATTTGCATTGTAGGGATACTCCATTAAATGTCAATGGGAAAGGAGGGCCTAGGGTGCAACTCCAGTTCTCTGGGGTCCACCGAGACCAGAGTCACATCAAAGTACACTGTAATCTGTAAGAAAAGAATGATGCAATGGGTTACAAGAGCATAGTTGTACAACTTATGGGTCATCCATGGATGTCATCTTTCTCTGACTCAGCTCAGGATTAGGGCCAATTACTGCTCTGTCCAGTTGCTTGAGCAGGGCCTGGCATCAATCAGCCAGCTGTCATTCCGTGCCAGGAGCAGGCTGGAGAGGCCCTGCGAGGAATGTCAGTGAGGAGGGGCTGAGACTTTCAGAGCACATGTGAGAACTAACTCCTGGAGGATGCCATTTTGAGCTATCCCAGAAGACTGTGCAAGAAGGAGGGGACGGGGCAAGGAAGTGATGTGGCACATCTGGACAGGCCAGAGGTGCAGACCTGCTGGACACTTCCGCCCCCACTTAAAAGGTCCTGCACAGGGGAGAGCTCTTTCTCTTAGCTGTGCTTCAATGCTGGACACTGGGACTACAGATGGGTGTCATGGACAACTGGAAGGAAAAAAACCCTGACTGCCCCTGGGGCAGGGAATCTGCCCCTGGACTCCAGGCCAGCGAGGTGAATGCCAGGGCCAGGCAAGCTGGCCCAGTTACCCCCCAGAGGACTAGTTGGGGGAAGGATTGGGCTAGCGCAAGGAGAGCACGCTGCCCAGAAGGAAAAGAGGGCACCCAGAGGAAAGGCTGGCGCAGGGAGTCAGTGGGACTGGCTCCCTATGATCTGGGACCCTTCGAGGCCAGGAGGCCTAAGGAGAGTGCTCCTGGTGGCAAGGGCTTGTCATCAGGAGTGAAACGACACCAGAATGATGAAAATCGGCCCTTGGGGGCCCGAGATATCCAGGGAAGAAGGAGTGTGACCTTTGACCTTTTGAGAAGCAGCGACGAAGAGCGTGGGGCTCGGCCGCTGCTCCAGACTGTGCCCCCGATGGTGGGCCAGGGCCCAGGGGCTGCCCCAGGAGGAAGAGGAGCGAGGGGAGTGCTGTTGCACTCCCCCTCCGGAAGAGGAAGGGGCCCCGGGAAGCCTAGCCTGTTTTGATTTGATGGGGGAACACCATCGCGCACCCACCTGCCGTGGTGGGCAGGGACCCCGGGCCCCATCTCGGGGTCCCCTGTGGCCAAAGAAAAGTCAGGGAGCACTGTCGTGAAAATGGTGAAGAGGGGCCACAGACTCCATCCTGGGGGCCCAGGAAGAAGGAAGAGTGGGGGGCGCCATCGCACACCCCCGAAAGATGGCAGCCTGCGATGGAGGAGCCGGAGGAAGAAGAAGCTGGGGAGCGCCGTTGCGCTCCCAGTGAGGATGGATCTGAGGGTCCCCCGACCCCATCCTGGTGCCCCAGCCGAAGGCAAGGCGGGGGGCGCCATCGCGCCCTGTAAAAATCACCACCGGGGCCCCGGACCCCATCCCGGGCCCCCAACAGGGAAGATGGTGTCGGGGAGCGCCGTTGCGCTCCCCGTGGAGTCGTGGATGGGTCCCAGACCCCATCCCAGGGCCCCAAGTAGAAGAGGACGTCGGGGAGCGCCATCCCGGGGTCCCACAGCTGTTGTGGAGGAAGGGGGGAGTGTTGTTGCACTCCCCCAAGCGGCCTGTTCGGCCGCATGCCTTTCTTCTGCCCGCTGGAGCGGGCAGACAGCACAGAGAAGACCAGCTCCTGCGGCAGCGCACAGAGGTGCTGGCCGTGCGGGAGCCGGCGGGGTTCGGCCAGGGGTGGGCTCCCTGCGCCGCCCTCTAACGAGGGAGCACTTACCTCGTGTGGGGGTGTCTGGGTGAGACCAGGCACCCCCCTGGAAGAAGCCTCAGTCTTGCGGGCACGGCTGCTCTCCACGGCGCAGCGGGAGAGCAGCTCATCTCATATGTGGCCGCCCCAGCATGCTTTGCGGGGCATGAGCAGGAGTTTAGTCCCCTAAACCAGCTTGTGTTGGTCCCAGGGAGATGGGGCCACCACCAAACCCAAGCCCATGGACAGGGGGAGCTGCAGGAGCAGCGGAGCCCCCCCAACGCAGTTTGTGTCCCCACCCTCGGTAGGGTGGGACAAAAGAATGATAACCCCCCAAGGGTTCTACATGTTGTTAGAGCACAAGCTTATGTGGACGTTTGTTCTGGCTTGTGGGACTGTGTCTACTAGAGGTGTAGGCTGGTACTACCCAATGTATTCAACTGTTATTTGATGGTCAATTAAGAGTAATTTGAAAGTAATCCAAAAGTAATCTAAAAGTAATCCCAATGGTTAAATTGCTTGAAAATGGTCCTATGTGTTCCCTGTTGATGCTAATTTGAATAATGAGACTGACAGCCACCTCTTTGCAACATAAATGTACTTAATTGCAGATATAGATGTGTTCATTCCACATTACTGTCAAATGTTCAAATGTTGCATGGGGACACTGGGGATTGTTTTGCCATGTGGGTTGTTGGATTATATCCTCCCTTAGAGGAGACATGAGAGATTACACAATGTCCTCCCAAAGTGATTCCATCACTTTGTGTATATTTGTAGATTGTTGCATAGTATTGAGTAGTGTGTGTGGGAGTAATAAATGTACTTTTACTTTATCAAAAGAAAAGGACAAACTGGACAATCATTTATTGAGAGTCATGCTTGTGTGCTCGGGAATGGGGATTACTGGCCCACACCACCTCCCTTGACTGCTCTGCAATGCTACCCTATGAGAGTCAAGCGCTACAATGGGGTGTTTGGTTCCCAGTGGCAGTCGTGTGCGGACTCATTACTTGTGCAGGCCACACAACTAATGCCCCACCTTCCAACATTTACTATCTTTTCTGACTCAAAATATACGTTTGGGGACACTCATAATTATGTTCCTTTCTGGATGTTAAGAGGCTTCTTTTACCTCATCAGGTAAACCAATAAAGAATTAGGCTTAGATAAAAACTTCTTCATGCCCTCTGCTTTGCAAAGGAGGTGGTTGTGCGCTTGGTGTGCTGCATGTCAGTCATCTCAGGATTGAGGGCCTCATTATGATCTCCCTCACAAGCGTATTACAATGTTCTCACTGGCCTGACCCGCCCCCCTGTGGCCCCTAGCACACCCTTACCACCAGCCTTTCCATGGCGGTGTAAACATCATGGAAAGGCTGGTGGTAAGTGGAGTTGTAATCAGCCAGGACGCGCTGAGTTTTGTGCTTCCCTGGCTGCCCTGGCTGAGTACAACCCGACCGTTGTCACCACATTGGGAACAATGTTCCTGGCGGGGACAGCGGTCTTTAGGTAGGTCCCCCCGCTGTTGTTGTAATTTGATAGTCAGACCACCTGGAGTGTGGCGGTCCGACCACCACCGTGAGGCTGGCGGTCCTAGGACCACCAGCTGTGTAATAAGGCTGTTTGAGTCTCATGGTAATACTTTTGCTGATTCATTTGCTTGAAGTGTTGTATTATCACCTAATTATAACATTACATTGTACTTGTCCCATACCACTTAGGGGGTCATTCTGACCCTGGCGGTCATGGACCGCCAGGGCCAACGACCGCGGGAGCACCGCCAACAGGCTGGCGGTGCTCCCATGGGCATTCTGACCGCGGCGGTACAGCCGCGGTCAGATACGGGAAACTGGCGGTGTCCCGCCGGTTTCCCGCTGCCCAAGGGAATCCTCCATGGCCACGCTGCAAGCAGCGCCGCCATGGGGATTCCGACCCCCTTACCGCCAGCCTGGCTCTGGCGGTTTCGACCGCCAGAACCTGGCTGGCGGTAACGGGTGTCGCGGGGCCCCTGGGGGCCCCTGCAGTTCCCATGCCACTGGCATGGGCACTGCAGCGGCCCCCTAACAGGGCCCCACCAAGATTTTCAATGTCTGCCAAGCAGACACTGAAAATCGCGACGGGTGCAACTGCACCCGTCGCACCCCTTCCACTCCGCCGGCTCCATTCGGAGCCAGCATCCTCATGGAAGGGGGTTTCCCGCTGGGCTGGCGGGCGGCCTTCTGGCGGTCGCCCGCCAGCCCAGCGGGAAACTCAGAATAACCGCGGCGGTCTTTTGACCGCGCAGCGGTATTCTGGCGGTTCCCGCTTGGCGGGCGGCTCCTGCCGCCCGCCAAGCTCAGAATGACCCCCTTAGTGTCTTATGCCTACTTTATGTTATCTCACTAGTGTACAGGAGAAAACAACCACACGTGAAAAGAGTTTGGATTAGGTATGTGTGTGCTAATGCGTCCCAATCTGATTAATTTATTCACTCTGGGACTCGTTTTAGGCCAATCAATCTTTTGACCCTGATTGAAGACACCTTAGGACGAGATAACTGATCAACATGTCAATCAATAAGTCAATAACATCATCAATTAGACTCAGAAACCACCATGACCTTTCAGTCATGAATAACCACACCAGTTTAGTACGATTTTGTGATTTGTATTCCCTATTGATTACAATTCTACTAGCAAGTTTATTAGTCTCAAAACCATGAAACACATTAGCATTGTCATAATATGGCAACTCGAATAAGATTTCATCAAAGCAAAGATCACAAATATTAGAACATAGCACGAAGTCAACATAGGTTAACCTTAGCAGAGTATCATAAGAGCATTATTCAACAAAGCATTGATCCAGTCATTTGTCTAATTGCGTTCGTTTTAGTGAACCCCTTAACTAACCTCGAATTAGCATTGGCATGTTGGGCTTCATGCAAAACAATTTGGTAACATTAATTTGGAAAACATCTAAGTATGGTCTCTGTCAAAAGAAGCAGTTGGTACCTAGAAAGGAAAGGCAATCAGACAATTACAATTTCATCATCATATAGTTACCCTCCGTAATGGGTCAGCATACAGATTCAGTCTTCATCCTCAGGACATCAGTTGATTCGCCATCAGCCAGGGAATTCAGCAAGACGGGTAAGAAGGGACACTTCCCTCATAAAGAGGAAAAGTATATAACAGGCAAGGAAAGGCAAGGATGGTTTGAAGAACCAAACAGCAAACTCTCTATGCAGAGTGACTGTGGCGGTCATTCCAACCCTGGCGGTCGGTGTTAAAGCGCCGGCAAAACCGCCAACAGGCTGGCGGTAAAAATTTTTTAATTCCGACCGAGGCGGTAACCGCCAACAGAGACCGCCACTTTAACACACCGACCTCCACGGCGGTACAAACAAACAGCGTGGCGGTCACCGCCAACAGACAGGTGGGAGTCAATGTACCACCCACAGTATCACAACCTACCAATCCGCCACCTTTTCCGGGGCGGTAGCCCCGCCGATAAAAACACGGCAGAAACAGCCATTTCGAAGGGAAAACGCTCACCTCCATACACCCCACGAGGAATCAGGACAGCATGGAACCCGAACTCCACATACTCCCAGCGATAGTCTTCCTGCTCCTCTACCAGGAGCACGAACGCCGGCGCAGAAGACAATGGTGAGTACTGCATCTACGACACAGGGGAGGCAAAAAATTACAGGGACACACATACGCGACACACCCACCCCCACCCTCACCCACTACAACACACACATCAATGCATAGCAATACATCACAGTTACACCCCCCAAACCCTCCGGAAGAATGCAAAGACAAAAGGAAATTATTTTAAACATTGAAATATATTGCAATACTGCCAAAAAATATATATACACATCAAAAACTATTATATACAGAAATATACAAGTCCGAGCATTGTAGCAGGCATTGCCCGTGGACCACTGGGCCCAAATCACATGGGCAAAGCACACACAGGATACCTGACTCTAACGGAGAGAACACTGCAGGGGCATCAAATAGCAAAACTACAGGCACCTCAGGGGGAAGGGAAGGGGGGGCACCTCAGCCAGATGAGTGCACAATGCCAGATCCACGAGGGGCCTCCATGCCCACTGTTCAATCCTGGGGAGTGCAAAGCCACAGTCTCACAAGTCTTTTCAGTGGGTGGGCTGCCCACTGCTCAATCCTGGGGAGTGCAAAGCCACAGTCTCACAAGTCTTTTCAGTGGGTGGGCTTCCCACTGCTCAATCCTGGGGAGTGCAAAGCCACAGTCTCACAAGTCTATACAGTGGGTGGGCTGCCCACTGCTCAATCCTGGGGAGTGCAAAGCCACAGTCTCACAAGTCTATACAGTGGGTGGGCTGCCCACTGCTCAATCCTGGGGAGTGCAAAGCCACAGTCTCACAAGTGAATAACAGTCTCCACTGGTTCTGGAGGGGGCCTGGTGCCCAGAGTGCTTCTACCTGTGCAGGACAGAGATAGTGGATGCATGTCCCCACTGGTTCTGGAGGGGGCCTGGTGCCCAGAGTGCCTCGTGCAGCCCTGCCCGGCACAGATGCGGCCCAGCCCCTACCGCTCATGGGCCAGCAGTGCCTGCGATGGAGTGGCCAGCTCAGCGGTGCTTGAGATGAAGGGCCCAGTGTAGCGGTGCTTGAGATGGAGTGCCCAGTTCAGCGGTGCTTGAGATGAAGGGCCCAGTGCAGCGGTGCTTGAGACGGCGGTGCCCAGTTCAGCGGTGCTTGAGATGAAGGGCCCAGTGCAGCAGTGCTTGAGATGGAGTGCCCAGTTCAGCGGTGCTTGAGATGAAGGGCCCAGTGCAGCGGTGCTTGAGACTGCGGTGCCCAGTTCAGCGGTGCTTGAGATGAAGGGCCCAGTGCAGCGGTGCTTGAGACGGCGGCGCCCAGTTCAGCGGTGCTTGAGATGAAGGGCCCAGTGCAGCGGTGCTTGAGACGGCGGCGCCCAGTTCAGCGGTGCTTGAGATGAAGGGCCCAGTGCAGCGGTGCTTGAGACGGCGGCGCCCAGTTCAGCGGTGCTTGAGATGAAGGGCCCAGTGCAGCGGTGCTTGAGATGGCGGCGCCCAGTTCAGCGGTGCTTGAGATGAAGGGCCCAGTGCAGCGGTGCTTGAGACGGCGGCGCCCAGTTCAGCGGTGCTTGAGATGAAGGGCCCAGTGCAGCGGTGCCTGAGATGGAGTGCCCAGTTCAGCGGTGCTTGAGATGAAGGGCCCAGTGCAGCGGTGCATGAGACGGCGGTGCCCAGTTCAGCTGTCCCGGCCATGGCGGGGTGCTCATTTGCCACCTGTCCTGTGGCTGGCGGGCCCCTCCTGCCCATCTGTCCTGTGGCTGGCGGGGCCCTCCTGGGCAGCTGTGCCGGGGCTGTTGGTGGCCTCCTGCCCACCTGGGATGGGGCTGGCGGGGCCCTCCTGGCCAGCTGGGCTGATGGCGGTGTTGTCAGGCGTGCTGCCCTTCCCAGCCTTCCCTGATCGCCCGTGGCCCTTCCCCACCTTGGGTGGTGTGCCAGCTGTCTCCACACTCCCTGCCGGAGCCCTGGTAGAGATTTTAGTCCCTGGTGTTTTCACCCTCTCCCACCGGCCACTGCCTATCTTGGGATGTTTCTCCGGGGGTGGGCTGCCCGTGCCTTGGCTTCGCACCAAACTGGCTGCCCTGGTGGGTGGGGCACTCCATTGTTCATGGCAGACTTTGATGACAGGGGCCGATTTTGTCGTGGCTGAGGTGCTGACTCTAGTCCTATGACATGGACGGGGTGGGGGAGTTGGTGGAAAGAGGTTGAGTTTTGACAGGAAAAACTTTTTGGGAGCAGTGGGACGGGTAGGTGTAGTGGGTATGGGAGTGGAGGAAGAGGTTGTGGTTGTAGGAGGTGTAAGTCTGGTGGCTTTGGGTGCAGGTGCTTGGGCTGGAGGCTGTCGTGAGGTGGATGGCTGTTGGGTGGGTGGCTGCCTGCGTTTGTGCATCTTGGAAGGGGGGGGCACAGACACACTGGGAGAGGACACAGGGGACGTGTAAATGGCAGTGGGGGTGGTGACTGCACGTGTGCGGGGTGTACTGGTGTGTGTACTGCTGAGGGACGTAGTGGCTGAAGATGTTGTGCATGCAGGTGTGAATGGAGAGGTGACAGGTAGGGAGGAGGGAGACGTGGAGGAGGGGGACACAGTGGAGGCAGTGGGTGTTGGTATGTCTGTATGTGGATGTTGCTTGTGTGACTGCCTGTGGGATGTGTGGTGCTTATGTCTGGCTGAGCTTCCCTTGGGTGTTGAGGTGTGTGCAGGCTGGTCTGATGGTGTGTCTGGGATAGGCAGAGGTACAGGTGATAGGGTATGGGTGGAGGAAGTTGGAGGGGGGAGGCTAGAGACAGAGACAATGGCTGCCATCAGTGCTGAGGCCAGAGTCTGGAACGATCGCTGAAGGGCCGCCTGACCAGGATGAATGCCCTGCAGGTATGCATTACTCTGGTGCACCTCCCTTTCTACACCCTGGATGGCATTCAAAATGGTAGACTGCCCAACAGTGAGCGTCCTCAGGAGGTCAATGACCTCCTCACTGAGGGCAGCAGGGGTGACTGGGGCAGGGCCTGAGGTGCCTGGGGCGAAGGAGATGCCCACCTTCCTGGGTGAGCGGGCACGGGGCAAACGCTGAGGGGCTGCTGGGAGGGCGGTGCTGGTGCAGTGGGTGGCGGCTGTACCTGTTGTTGCGGGGGGCACAGATGTTGCCGCCACCACAAGTGAGCTCCCTTCAGAGGACGAGTCGGTGTCACTGATGTCTGCCCGAGTCCCCGCTGTGGAGCTCCCCTCGCCCTCCATCCCACTGGTGAATTCGGAGTCCGTTGTGTGGCCCTCCATGGCCATGTGGGATGCAGCTCCCTCGTGCTCCGATGTCACTTCTCCTCCGCCTGATGATGCTAATGCACACATGAACAGGAAGATCACAAAAAGGGGGGGGGTAACAGAATATAGACATGTTGAGTGCATGCATTGGCGACACCGTTGGCGGACAGGACAGACACAGAAGCCCCCTGCACTACGCCGCGCACTTGGGGTCGACTACTCAATCCCTGGGACATGGCCTACAGGCCTATGGACGACATCTGCACACATAGATGACACAGGACCATGAATAGCTGTACTTGGCACCCTACAGAGGTGGGGGGCAGGGCACAGGCCCATGCCTTACGGAAGGGCCTAGCCTACAGAAATCGCCCTGGCCTAGGGATACCCACAGCCCTCCTCCCTCACCCAGTCACCTCCACTGCGCGCAAAGTCAGCAGAATGAGAGTGTACTCTCCCCCTTGTGTCTGCTGTGATGCCCTCACGCGCCCATCCAAATCGGGGTAGGCCACCGCCAGGATCCGGGACATCAGGGGGGTCAAAGTCCGACTGGCACCCCTCCCACGTTGGGAGGCCATCCCCAGCTGAGCCTCCGCCGTCTTCCTTCTCCAGCGGCGGATGTCCTCCCATCTCTTCCGGCAGTGGGTGCCCCGTCTGTGGTGGACCGCCAGGGTCCGGACGTCCTTGGCGATGGCACGCCAAATATCGATCTTCTGGTGGGCGCTGACCTATATGAAATGTACAGGGGGAGAAGAAAAGTCATTACCTTCTGCACCCTCAATGTGAGTGGCCCCCCATCCCGACCCTTACCATGTGGCACATGCTCTCACCGTCGTTTGATGCATGCCTCAATCGCTCCCCTCCCCCATCTTTCATCCACCCCACTCAACAGAGGCATAGCCCATACAGCATGCTCCCATTGTATTTACCTGTTTGTCTGGAGGACCGTAGAGTAGCGCGTACTGGGGGAGGACCCCATCCACAAGTTTCTCCAACTCCTCCGCAGTGAAGGCAGTGGCCCTTTCCCCAGTCGCATGAGCCATTGTCTCTTCCAGACCGAGGTCACAGCAGCACTTGCAGTGTAGGTCCTCTCCTGTCGAAGATCAGGTATCGAGTGATTAAGCAGATAGAAAATGGCGGTCACGTCCGCGGCGGTGCGTACCACGACCGCCGGCGCACATCGTCATTGGCTCCTGAGACCCATAGGGTTCAATGTTAACCAATGCTACATTGTGCCGCGGTCTTCAACCGCCTACCGCCACGGTGTACAACGCCAGCGCAGTTACCTCACATCCCATTGTCGCACTTTACAGGTCAGGCAGCCGCCATTTCATGGGCCCACATGGCTTACTTTTTACTGCATCACACATACCTAGGCCTTGCATCAACCCTCATACAAGCCATTCTATGGATTAAGAATCGTGTTCTGTGCAAGCTGTGGTTATGTACCTGTGGGTTGATTGACTCTGTGCTCGCTGTTGTCCTTCATAGGCACCGTCCGCTGGGACATGGGAGGAGATGGAGGCATCCTCCGGTGTACAGACCGCTGGTGGACCTGTCGACAATGGAGTAGAGACATGTCATACTGACATACAGGCTTGACCGTGCCACTATTCAGGAACTGTGTGCCCAGCTGGAGCCAGACCTGATGTCAGCTACCCGCGAACCCACAGGAATCCCCCCTCAAGTGCAGGTGCTGTCAGTGCTCCATTTCCTAGCAAGTGGGTCATTTCAAACAACAGTGGCCATATCATCAGGGATGTCCCAGCCTATGTTTTCCAAGGTGTTGTCCAGAGTGTTGTCTGCCCTGCTGAAACACATGCAGAGCTACATCGTTTTCCCTGAGGTGGGGGATTTGCTTACAGTGAAGGGTGATTTCTATGCCCTTCGACATATACCCAACATCATAGGTGCCATTGATGGGACCCATGTGGCTTTGGTCCCCCCCCACAGGAGTGAACAGGTGTACAGAAACCAGAAGAGTTATCATTCCATGAATGTCCAGATGGCATGTTTGGCAGACCAGTACATCTCCCATGTTAATGCCAAGTTCCCTGGCTCAGTGCATGACGCGTACATCATGCGGAATAGCAGCATCCCTTACGTGATGGGGCAACTCCAGAGGCACCGTGTGTGGCTAATTGGTGACTCTGTCATGGCTACTGACCCCAGTGAGGAATCCCAGGACAAGGGCAGAGGAACGCTACAATGAGGCCCATGGGCGAACTAGGAGGGTGATCGAGCGGACCTTCGGCCTCCTGAAGGCCAGGTTCCGCTGCCTCCATATGACAGGTGGATCCCTATTCTACTCACCAAAGAAGGTGTGCCAGATCATCGTGGCCTGCTGTATGCTTCACAACCTGGCTTTGCGTCGCCAGGTGCCTTTTCTGCAGGAGGATGGTCCAGATGGTGGTGTTGTAGCAGCTGTGGAGCCTGTGGAGAGTGAAGACGAGGAAGCCGAAGAAGACGACATAGACAACAGGAACACAGTAATACAGCAATATTTCCAATGACACACAGGTAAGAATACACACCGGCATACTACATGTACTTAAACACTACTACCTCTCTACTGTCTGTCGTTTTCACTCAGTGTATGGTAACTGAGTTGTGACTTTCCCTTACGATTTCAGAGATGTGGGCCCCACTGTGTGACATCTGCTTTGTTTCCCCATGGACTACAGCTGTGTGACATTAGTATGTTGGCATCACAATGTAAATAAGCATTTTGGCACGGTAATGTCTGATACATTTGTTCAAAATCACAGCCAGACTCCTGATTGTTTTGTGCAATAACTGTGTTTATTTAAGTGCTCTATATTGGAGGGTGGTTGCAAATTGGTGAGGGGTGATGGTGGAGGAATGTCCATGGCAGAGTCCAGACTATTTTAGTATCACAGGTGCATTGTCCAAATGCCTGTGGAAAGTGGAGCAGGGGCAGTTTAAGGATGGACAGGGTGACAATGTGGGACAGTGGGATGACAATCAGGGTGGTATCCTTTCCTGGTGGGGGTCTTGGCATCTTACTCTGTCTTCTTCCTGGATCTCAGGGACCGCTTGCGGGGTGGTTCTCCTTCTGCAGGGGGTGGGGTGCTGGTGCCCTGTTGGTCCTGTGGCGGGGCCTCCTGTCCTCTAGCGCCGGCGGAGGTGGTAGGCAGTTCTTGGTCCATGCTAGTGTCAGGGGCCCTTTGTGGTGCCACAGTGTCTCGCAATGTGGTGACTACCAGATTCAGCACCCCTACGATGGTGCCCAGGGCGGAACTGATGGTTCGTAGTTCCTCCCTGAACCCCAAATACTGGTCCTCCTGCAGGCGCTGGGTCTCCTGAAACCTGGCCAGTACCGTCGCCATCGTCTCCTGGGAGCGGTGGTATGCTCCCATGATGGAGGAGAGGGCCTCGTGGAGAGTGGGTTCCCTGGGCCTGTCCCCCCCCTGTCACACAGCAGCCCTCCCAGTTCCCCTGTTTCCCTGGGCCTCTGTCCCCTGGACCGTGTGCCCACTGCCCCCAGGTCCCTGTTGTTGTTGGGGTGGTGGGTTAACCTGGGTGCCCTGTAGTGGTGGACACACCACTGATTGACGTGTCCTGGGGACAGAGGTATGGGCCCGCTGGGTGGGTGCTGTGCTGGTGTTCCCAGAGGGGGGAAGGTCTGCTGTGGCCTGTGGCTGTCTGGGGGGAACCGACTGTCCCGAGGTCCCCGATGGGCCGGGCTGGTCATCTAGATCCAGGTCAACAGAGCTGCTGTCATCACTGTGGGCCTCTCCTGGGGGTGGAGTGGACATTTGTGGACCCTCCTGCGCGGTGACGTGGCGTTCGGGTCCTGCAGGGGTATAAAAGTATGGTTATTGCTTCTGTGTGTGCCATAGCGTGCAATGGGTGGTTGCCCGTGTACCCCAGCGCTTGCATTCCTGTGTGAGGGCTTTTGTGACAGTGGTTTGGGGGGGGTATGGGTATGTGCAGTGGGCATGCTTTGGTGATGGGTGTCCATGCTTTGTGGTCGCATGCAGGGCTTGGTGTTGGGATGGGTGGGTTGTGATGGTGAGACATTTGCAAGGAGTAAGAGTGATGGGGGTGAGGGTGAGGGTGGGGGTTTGAGTTGGCATGCTGGTGGGGTGGGGTGGGGGGGATGAAGTAGTGAAGATGAGACTTACCAGAGTCCATTCCTCCAGATACTCCGCCGAGGCCCTCAGGATGCAGGATCGCCAAGACCTGCTCCTCCCATGTTGTAAATTCTGGGGGAGGAGGTGGGGGTCTGCCGCCAGTCCTCTGCACTGCAATGCGGTGTCTGGATACCACGGAACGCACCTTCCCCCGTAGGTCGTTCCACCGCTTCCTGATGTCATCCTGATTTCTTGGGTGCTGTCCCACAGCGTTGACCCTGTCGACTATTCTGCTCCATAGATCCATCTTCCTGGCAATGGACGTCTGCTGCACCTGTGATCCGAATAGCTGTGGCTCTACCCGGATGATTTCCTCCACCATGACCCCGAGTTCCTCCTCCGAAAACCTGGGGTGTCTTTGCGGTGCCATGGGGTGGTGTAGGTGATATGTGGGGTGGATTGTGTGGTGCTAAGTGTGGTGATGTGTATTGGTGTGTTGTGTGAAGTGCGTGGTAATAGTGCTGGGTGATAGTAATATGCACATCTGGGTGCTCGGTTCTCTATTTCTCTGTGCGTGGTCCTGATTTTTTAGGAGTGGGGGTTTGTGGGTGATGTGGGTGTGTGTTTTATATTTAATTGGGTGTGTGGGAGTGGTGTGCGTATGTGTATCAGGTGTGTGTATTTGGAATTGTCCAATGTGGCTGTGTTTTGTAAGTGTGTCTGTATTTTGAGCGCGGCGGTGTGTACGGCCAATGGAATACCGCGTTTGAAAGACCACCGCGTGGATTCGTGGGTCGTGATAGTGTGGGCGTATTTGTGTTGGTGTGATGGTGTCGGTTTGGTTATCGCCAGTTTATCGCTGGCCTTTGGTGTGGCGAACTTCTGTGGGTGTCTGTATTTTAGCGGTTTCCGTGTTGTGGGTCAGAATGACCATGGTGGTTTACCGCGGCGGTATGTTGGCGGTCTTCTGACAGCGGTATGCACCTTTTACCACCAATGTTGGAATGACCACCAAAGTGTCTGGGTCATAACAAACATTCGCAATGCCATCTCCCTAAAGGTTTTTATCCCTTTTCTGTTGTACAGTCCCCTAATCTTTGATTGGATGGGGTCGGCACCCCACTATCTCCATCCAATGGGTTTTTAATGATTTCATCAAAATTGTCACCCCATAACAGTTCTCACGTAGTTTATTGGTTCTTATGATTGACGTCTCCAGCGGGCAGAATGTCCGGTATGATTTCATACTCTCGTGCTCCTCTCGCATCTTCAGTCAGTAGGTCCATTGTCTGTACTGGTTCAGGCAACCTTGTACCTGTAACTAGTCTACAGTGTTGCATTCAGCAAAAATGTTTCTCTGAGCAAGTTGAATTTCATGAGAACGGATCTACTATGGTTACATTCATCCTTTAGCTTTGGAAAAATACGAGTACATGTCTTTCAGCAAGTCAGCACACTGCACGTTAGAAAAATACATTTAATATGAAAACCGGGCATCTAAGCCTCGACTCATGCTAACTAAGGCCTATAGATTTATTAGCAAAACCTTAACATATAACTCTTAATATTAGTGTAAAATCCTACTTTAACATCTCATTTTCATTATTATTAGTCAGTTTCACTAGTCGTATACATTGGTGGCCACTCCCCGTGGGCACATTTCAAGCACATGTTTAGCAATAGCACATTAATACATTTTCTATGCGGCATTATTATGCATTAGTTCATAAACATTTCATGTTAATTTTGAGTATAAGTGCTAGGCTCTCTCAGTCCCTCCTCTGATGACACTTGTCATCACACAAAACCTTTCCCTTCACAACCTTTCACTTTCTTAGGCCACGCATTTCAATTTCTTCCCCCCTGTGTGATTTTTCCCAAATTTCGTTGAACATTTTCTCCTTTTTCTTTTCTTCTTTTCTTTTATTGCGTTTTGCCAAATTTCTTTTAATTCCTTTACTAATTCTGCATGATAATTCCAAATAAACAAGTTAGAACAATCAATTTACCGCCTAATATTTTTGCAAGTACCCCATTCCAAATACTACTAAACCAATTCCCTACTTTAGTAATTCCTTTTCCAACCCTTTCCAAAACTCCAGGTTCCTTCAGCTCCTTCAAATCTGCACTATCTCTTGTTAGGTTAATAAGCATACCTCTAATCTTATTACTATTATCAGGAATGAATGCACAACAGTGGCGCTCATTAAGCATCTTACAGACTCCGCCACTCTTCGCTAAAAGAATGTCTAAAGCAAGCCGGTTTTGAAGAGTCATGGCCCTCTACGCAGCAAGTTCAGTATCCATCAGGAGTATAGCCCCTGTGAAGTTTGTCAGCATGTTATCCACAATAGTAGACAACTTTCAAATCTTTATGGAGTTTGAGATAACCCCTACTGAAGGAATTATGGCTCCAAATATGTCACCTACAACAGCAGCCGCTGTCTCTCTCTTTTGTCTAGTATAATGTAATTCAGACATTTTAGGAAGTTGCTTTAAGTCATCAATTTGGTAGATCTTTGGGAAAACTATTCCCAAATAACATGTCCCATACCATCCCTTTGGAAGACGGTAATAAGCATTAAGTCCACATATAATAGATCCCAGGGATCGCTGGATCCTGTCCATTTAACATGAACGTCCATTTACTCTGAAACAAAAACACATGCCTGCACTCACTCGTTCCCACAAATAAAGTGTCATGATCCGATTTTGGCCTATATATACAATGCCTTCCTACGTGTAATGCATCTATAGCTAATTTGCCTTGTGTCTTTATTGCACTATAAGCATAATCATTTGCAAACGTTCGTTCCCTTCTCTAGCCTTTCCTTTAATGCTTTTCTTCTATCATCAGTGTGATCTAAGAAGCTCTTTCTACAGGCGTTAATAAGCAGGTTAGATTATTGTGGTGCACATAAGCCAGTCCAAATGTCAGTGTCGGCTCAAAGAAACCCCTAACTATTTTTATGTTATGTTCTTTAGCTAATTTATTTAGAAACTCAATTACAGGCACAAAAGCAAACACTACGTCTAGATTAGAATAAAAGTATTGAACATGTTCTTGATCATAGAATCTCGTTAATAGCAAACTACATCTTATCCCATATGTAAGTGGCAGACTATGGTAAGTAACCCCTTCTTGTACTGACGAAGGAATCTTTGTGCACACATAGAAATTCTTTGCATCCATTGTGTCAGCATACTCATTCAGCAAGCGATAGAAGACATTAGTAGATAATTCCCTTTTTGAATGAGTTCCCTCATGCAACTACTTTGTATCCTGCTCAAACCTTTACTATGGTGTTAGTGTAGCAATCTCAGGAGTTGAAGCATTGTTAATCGCACTCTTATCCACCAATGGCATTCCAACAATCACACCTATAATTATTATTACGCACGCAATACCCAAAATAGCACTCAACCAACCACACATTCTACCCCTATCATTATCTCTAGTGTTACTCGTGAACTATAAAGAATCAGAGAGCAGAATAGGACAAACAATTAACCTTGAGGTAGACCAAAAGCTCCTTTTTTTTTCTTTTTTTTTCTTTGTGCAAAGTCTCTTTCTTTTAGCAAGTATTTACGGAGTTTCACTCACTCCCAGGACCCTTTGTCAAATCAGGTTAGCAGCTTGTCATAATCGGTTTTTCAGAGTCAATTCAGGTTATCAGTGTCACATCCGGTAATTTATCAGTCTCTTTCCTCAGATTTCTTTCTTTATTTAATTTTCAAATTTTTAACACAGTCTCTTTTTATGGTTGAATTCAGGTGCCGTAGTATTGACCTGGAATTTCTCGATCAAAACAGAATGCCAAGAATTCTTGTTGCCATTCAGCTGATGTTGCATACGCCCATTCAGGACCTGCGTATCTTCTGTTTGCAACTCTCGTTCTTTTCAGTTTGCGATCACCCTGTAACTCTCCTTCACTGAGATCTTCTTTCCTGGTTGTGTCAACTTCTTCCTCTATTGTTTCGTTAGGGATCACTCTCTCCTTTGCAGCTTGTGGCTTCGGCCAGTTATCTCCTTTAAGTGTTTTCTTTCCACTCAGTTCTTCAGGATGTTGAACAGTGCCCTCCTCTTGTACTATGGTGTTTTCTCTTGATGGGTCTGCAAGTGGCTCAGGAGGAGTCCGAACACTTTGACCTCCTTCCAACTCACCTCCTTTGCCTTCAGGGTCAGTTATGGGCTCAACTTCTAACCTGTATCCGTCTGCTTCTGGGAGAACCACTCTCTGTGCCGGTTCCCCTGTTACCTCAGCTGAGATAGGCTCACTATCACCCCTCTGGATCTCGTTTACTGTTTGAGTGATTAAGCCGTCCTCAGCGAGCTCTCCTTCAGTCTCAGTTCCCCTTTGATTACTCTCCAGCTCTGAGACTTCCTTCTCTGCAGCTGTTGTTTTGGACACTTCAAGTTCCTCATCAGTTGGAAACGTCACCTTCTTTGTGGGACTGGCATGTATCCAATTTGGAAGACCTGCACATTTCACAGCAGTAGTAGTTGTCAGTATTACTTGAAATGGCCCCTTCCAACGTGGCTCCAAACACGCCTTCCTCACGTGTTTCTTGACAACAACCCAGTCACCGGCTTTCAGGGTGTGACCTGGATCACTTATCAGTGGCAATGTGGTAGCCTCCACCTGGTGAGAGAAAGAGAGGACCACGTCAGCCAGACCCTTGCAGTAGTCCAATACCATATCATCCGTGATATTCACAAGAGCATTTGCAGGCACTGCGGGCAATCTCATAGCTCGGCCCATAAGAATCTCATGAGGAGACAGTCCTGTTTTCTTGTCGGGTGTGTTTCTCATTGACATCAGCACTAAGGGAAATAAATCTGGCCATTTCAAATTGGTAGCTGCGCACATTTTTGCCATTCTCGACTTCAAGGTACCATTCATCTGCTCCACTAGTCCTGATGCTTCAGGGCGATAGCTACAATGCTACTTCTGTTCAATGTTCAATGCAGCACTCAAGAGCTTAATCACCTCATTGTCGAAGTGTCTTCCCCTATCTGATTCTAAAGAGATCGGAAACCTGAAACGTGGTATTAACTCCCTAAGCAGCAGCTTTGCTACTGTGAGACTGTCATTCCTACGTGTAGGGTAAGCTTCAATCCAGTGACTGAAAATGCACACAATCACCAACACGTATCTCAGACCTCCACACCCAGGCATCTCAATAAAATCCATCTGAATTCTGCTGAATGGACCTCCTGCTCTCCCAACGTGACTCAAATTCACCACGGTCCCTTTCCCAGCATTCATCTGCTGACAGATGATGCACCTGTGACAGATGACTTCTGCAGCTTGTCTGAATTTTGGATTGAACCAATCAATTATGAATAACCTGATCATTGCGTCTCTCCCAACATGTGCTAAAACCTCGCAAATTGTGACAAAAGACTGTTTGGCAAAACCATTTTCCCCTCCTCTGAAACCCACAAGTCATCCAATCTCTGTACACATTGCATTTTCTGCCAGGAACGTTTCTCTCTTTACTGGCACATCCCTGCAAATGATTTTAGCTCATCCAGTGTGTCAACCACCCTTAATGCATACCCAGAGCATGTTTCATTTTCAGTTTCAGGTAACAATTCCCATTGGTCTTGAAACGATATACAGTTCAATGTACAGAACCTTGGTACGTGATCTGCCTATTCATTTCCCATTGACACAAAGTCTTGTGACTTAACATGAGCAGTGCATTTCACCACGGCAATTTCAAGAGGTAACTGAATAGCATGCAACAAGTCCTTAATTTTCTCACCATTTTTCCCTGGTGTACCAGAAGAGTTCAAGAAACCCCTCTGTGACCACAAATGGCCAAAATCATGTACAATTCCAAATCCGTATCTGCTGTCAGTATAAATAGTGACTTTCAGGTTTTCAGCTGTGTGGCATGCTCTAGTAAGAGCAATTAATTCAACCACCCGAGCAGAGTATACTCTTTTGAGCCAGGAAGCTTCTAAGATACCTGTGATTGTACACATGGCATATCCAGCCCTCAGTACTCCTAGGAAGTAAAGTTGCCGGGTTCAACACAGTACATCTTTTCAGTGACACATTGGGTGACCCCAGTATAATTGCTTCGTACTTAGTAAGTCTTGCATTTGTCATATGCTGAGTCTTTGTTCGGGTCAACAGGATTTCAACTGAATGTGGGACCATTACTGTGAAAGGATGTCCCATCACTATACCCTCACACTGAGTGAGGCTTTGACCAACTGCTGCAACTCCACGCAAACAACCCGGTAAGGCTGCTGCGACTGGGTCCAAAGTAGCTGAAAAATATGCTACTGGGCGGTTTGCACCTCCATGGACCTGTGTCAGGACAGACAAAGAACAAGCATCACGTTCATGACAAAACAGTACAAAAAGCTTTGTGTAATCAGGCATACCTAAAGCTGGCGCCCTGCACATACTTTCCCTCAGTTCCATGAATGCCTTCATCTCTTTCTCAGACATGGTTATGGCACCCAGGCCATCCTGAATTTCCTTAACAGTCAATCTCACCAAAGGTTTAGAGATAATCGAGAAGTTGGGAATCCACTGACGACAGTAGCCCACCATTCCCAAAAACATCCTAACGTCTCTCTTAGTTGTCGGGGGATTCATCTGTAATATGGCTGTCACCCTTTCTTTGGATATTTTTCTTGACCCTTTCTCAATTAGGTGATCTAAGTACTTCACATCTTTCTGACAGTATTGCAGCTTTTTTGGGACACTTTATGTCCATTCTTTCCCAAATGGTTTAGTAAGGCAATTGTGTCATACCTGCAGTCATCTTTTGTTCTGGACGCAATTACCAAATAATCAATATACTGTACTAGAGTCGAACTGAAAGGCAGTTCTAATGACTCCAAGTCCTTCTTCAGTATCTGATTGAAGATGGAAGGTGATTCAGAAAACCCTTGAGGAATTCGACACCAACTGTAAACTTTGTCCAGGAATTTGAAACTAAAAAGAAACTGGCTGTCCTCATGAAGAGGCACCAAAAAGAATTCTTGAGACAGGTCCACAACTGTGAACCACTCTGCATCACTCGGAACCTGAAACATGATCACGGCTGAATTTGGCACTATGGGGCAACATTTTACCAGAATCTCATTTGTTTTCCTCAAGTCTTGAACAATTCGAACTTTCCCACAAGGCTTTTTCAGACCCATTATTGGTGAATTACATGGGCTGCTCATCACTTCCTTTAGAACACCTTGCTTTATAAAGTCTGCAATTATCTGTGTCACCTGTATAAGGACATCTTGTGCCATGTGGTACTGCGGTACCTGGGGAAACACTGCATTTGGCTTTACCTCTACTTTGACCGGTTCTACTCCTTTTATTAGTTCCACTTCTTTTCCTGTCAGGTCCCACACCTTTTCTGTCACTGTTCCCTGTAATTCGACTGGTAAATCAGTCACTGTGAACATCGGGAATAGGGTTATCAAAGGATACTCTTCATTTGCGGTCTCCGTCTCTAACTCTGAGAACTGACCATCGTCCCCTTCATCATCACTGTTTGTCTGCACCTCAATCCCTTCATTTAAACAGGTAATCAAACACCTTGTTTTACACAGTAAGTCTCTTCCCAGTAGGGATACGGGACTCGAGTCACAGATTACAAATCTATGTAATCCCTGGTAAATACCAATCTCGACTTGGACTGGATCTGTAATCTGATTTATCAGGAACTGATTTGCTACTCCTACCACCCTTATGGTACGCCCGAAAGTGGCAATTTCAGAACTTCTGTACTTCTGACTGTAGAGAGTGTAGCTCCTGTATCAACTAGGAACGAAACCTTATGACCCATCACCTTTCCTTCTACATAAGGTCCCCTCTCATCTACTTCTAGGGATGCTGCAAGCCTGCACTCCTCACTATCTGAACAATCATCCGACCATTCATCGTTTATTCCATCCTCACCACGCAATGGGAACTGCTGTACTGTGTTATTTTGGCTCATTGCTTGACCTGTGACCTGTTGAGGAAGCATCACCTGTTGCTGTCCCATTGGAGCTAATGGTATCTGCATTTGCTGTCTCGGTACCATGGGAATCTGCTGTTGTGCCTGCTGCATTTGTGCTGGTTGAACACGTGCCATTTGCATTTGTTTCATGGGTTGGAGACCCTGCATCTGCACCATATTATTCCTGGAAGTTCGGATTTTGGCCCCTCACTTTTGGACCCCTCACATTTTGAAATATACCGATGTCATTGCTTTGTTGAAAAACACCATCCTGCACCACCATTGGGCATTCCCGCTTCCAGTGCCCCACGCCCCCGCACACGTGACATGGTGACACCTTTTTCATTTCTTGGACATCATTATGAACCACAACAGTATTAATATCTGGACCACGGTTCACAAAACCTCCTCGACCTCTCGGTTGTGCCTGAAACACTCCAGTTCCCTGCTGTTGCTGCTGTACCATCTGCTGTATCCCATTTCCCTGCATCCCTGCTTGCGCTGCCTTAATTTGCATCACCATCACCTTCTCCTTCAACTTTCTCTGCTTCAATTCAATCTCGTCATTACAGTATTTTGCATACTGCAACACCTCATGAATCGGCTTCGCTTGCCAACAGATGAAATGATTCTTAATCATCTGGCTAATCTCTGGTTTCAGCCCTTCAACAAACCTGAACACAAGGTGATTCATATCTTTCGGCTCTATGACCTCAGTGCCACTGTAGTGTTTGAATGCCTTCAACAGCCTCTCATAGTAAGCGTGTATCGACTCTTTGCCCTCCTGTGATGTTCAATCAGTTTTCTGCCAATCAGTCACCTTCGGCGACACCTTCTGCTTCAAAAACTCAATCACCTTATGATAATACCTCATCACTTCAGAAGACGGTGCTCCAGTAACCTTGGGCCAGATGTATCATCACGGCCCTTTGCGATTCAGAAATAGCGATTGTTAAGAAATCACTATTTCCGAATCGCAAAGTGCCATGTATCACATTTGCGATTCGGTAATAGCGATTTCTTAAAAATCGCAAATGCTATTACTGAATCGCAAATTGCGATACCCGCCCCATTCACAGCTATGGGCCTGTTGGCCCATAGCTGCAAATTTTTTGCTTTTCCAAAATTGCGATTTCTGAACCAGAAATCGCAATTTTGGAAATGCAAAAGCCCAGGGTGCTTGGGGCGTAAGGCCCCCTCTGCTGCACCCCAAAAATGTTTTGGGGGGCATGTAAGGTGCACACATGCCAAAAGGGCATGTGTGCTTTACATGTTCAATTTAAAAATGCATTTTAAATGCATTTTTAAATTTTGCACCAGGTTACCACCTGGTTTCTTTTCATGGTATTTTGCATGTGCAAAATGCCATTCTGCGAAAAATCGCAATTTGCGATTTTTTGCAGCATCTCCTTGCGATGTGGATTTTGCGAATCGCAAATTGCGACTCGCAAAAACCAGGTTGCAATGCAAGAAATTGCATTTTTTGCGATTTCTTATTTGTGGTCTGTGAATGCCTTTCATGCATCGCAGACAACTTTTTTGCACTCGCAAACGGACGAATTTTGCGATTCGCACCATTTGCGAGTGCAAAAAATGTTCTTACATCTTGCCCCTTGTCCCTTGCCGGTTCTTCTGTTGGCCAATCCACACCCCTCTTGCACTCAAGCCATAAGTCAGCTGGAACTATGATCTCTAACAGGGTATTCAAGTCTTCCCAGAGACATTTTGCAAGCTTCACAAACCTGTCTGTCTGCTAGTACCACTCTATCGGCTTCTTCCTCAACCTGGGATAATCATTTGTGAATGACAAGATGTCACCCCTGGACCACGGTACATGGACTAGAACCCCTCCAGCTGTCTCTCTCATTGGTAACATCTTTATTGTCCCCGTGTCTGGTGCAGCTTTCGCCTGCTTTGGTTCCGGGCCATCACCTTTCTCTTTATCTCTCTTCTTTGCCCATCTGCCTTCCCATTTCTCTAATGCTCCCCAAATTTGAGCACTCTGCAGTATCTTTTTGAGGTGTGCCTTCATTCCAGTAGATCTCATGTGATGAAAATCTTTAGGCTCAAAGTCTAACCTATAGCTCCTTTTCAGGTGCTTAGTATTCTCTATGTCTATGCCGTATTTGTCTGCTAGGTTTGCCAACCTCTGATGCACCCTGCTCACTTCCTTGGTTATTTTGGGGCACAGATACCTCAACTTTGCTTCCGTGTATGATTCTAATCTGTTCACCCCCATTGTTCCTTCCACTAGTTCCGTGGCTTCTACACCCAGTCTCACAAAATTCAGGTATTCTTCCCTTTCTGACCTCTCTGTGGTCACTGTAGTAGTCTGCGGAGTGTTGAGCTTACCTAACCACTTGTTCAATTGTTGCGCTGTTAAGCCTTGCAACGAGACATTTCCAGACTGCATCATTGGTGTCTGTGTCGTATTTGTACTCATTACCTGTGGGGTTAGTGTTCCCAACCCTGCTTGCCTCATTGTCTCCAAAGGAACCCCAATTGGACTAAAGTCCAACAAGGATCTAGACCTTTCAGTTGTATGTCCTCCCTGTGTCATTCCCTGCAAGCTTCCGGTAGATCCTCCTCTTATTGCCTCTTGGGTCGTTACTCCCTGATCCAACACGCCAGGCTTGGCTTGCGCATACAGTGGTACTGGTGGACCAACAGTAACTGGCAATGATGTAGCAGCTGGTGACTGTCTAATTCCCAAACCTTGTGGAGCATTAACTCCCATAGCTTGATTCATCATAGGTGCTGTAGTTACTGACTGCGGTCCTGCAACAGAAGTGTAACTCGGAACCACCTGTTGCTATGGCTGGGGCAGCAATTGAGGAGTTGGCTCAATCTGCACAAACTTTGATCTCGTGTATACTGGATCAGGCGGCACCATCAAACTCGTTGTTGTCTCTAGTACTGGAACATCAGGATAGAGCCTCTGAATCTGTGGTGGCTGCAACTGTATCTGTGTATCTGGCGCAGTGGGTACACTGACACCATTCTGTATCAAAACTGTATCACTTGTCTGCACTGTACTTGTGATTCCCTTATTTTGTACCGGGCCTTCAGAACCCACACTAGTGCTCTGTACATTATCATTTATGGCATATGGTGGCGGGCGATCATGTAACAACTGATTAAGAAACTCTTCATCATCTGAATCATCTTCATCTGCCCAAGACCTCTGAGTCTCCTTTGGCTTACTAGAGCCCTTGTCTGACTTACAAGTGGCTTTCGTTCCCTGTGTCTCATCTTCTTGGGTTATTGCCAGAAACATCTTAATTCCGTCAACTATTCCCCTTCTCCACATCTTGGTCTCATTATCCCATTTAGCTTCCGCTAAAGTCTTTTCTGCTCTTTTCATTCTCCTCATAAATTTCTGCTGCCTCTGTTGCTTGGCCATTAAATCCCAGACTGATAATGCCTCTTAGGGGCGGTTTTTGAACACTTAACATCAATCACAAATTTTCCAAAATTCTTATATTAAACGTTCTGTGTTCCGGAAATGCCAAACATCCCTCCTTCTCTGTCAATTTGCACCACTGCTTTAACCAAAGACATGGCGCAACTCCTTTCTCCTCCATTACAATATAAGCTGGAGTACCCTCAGGCGCTGTAATGTATATATCTCCCCTCAAAGCACACTTTAGAGCCTTGAAAAACTACATTTTTGCGTCTTACATTTTGTTTAGAATCTAATCACAAAGTGACTTTAATCCCCAGAACACTCTTCGCCTACCTTCTCAACCAATTGCCTCTCACGGACGGCTGCCAATCCGTGCGCGACCCCTCTCAGCAACTGACCTATCCCAGCGCGGCTCCAATGACATCACACTCACACACACTGCGGCTGACAAAGTCTTGTGGCTTGTCTTCCTCACACAAAACTAATGCAATTTATTGCGAGCACCTTTAACAACAAAAACCCAAATTTGCCAGTTTACTACAGGAAAGGTAACAGAATCGCTTCATAACTTTACAGAGATTTCACTTGAAGCCTCGGCCGCTACTCTCTCCTTCTCAGCTCCTGCACTCGCAAGCAGAATTCGACCCGCAAATCCTACTCTTGACTTGTCAATGGTTTGTTCTAGTGCACTTTAGAACTTGCCAAATCTCCATCGAAGGTTTCAATCCCACAATTCGACTCAAACTCGACTTGTCAACCACGCCCAATTGACCTATTAACCAGCACAAATTACAACATAAACCGACTTCCCTACTCTCATACTGCGGAGTACGCCCACTCCTACTAAAACAACATTACCTGGCCTAAATCCACACAAATTTCACAAATCACCTGCAATGCATAAGCTGAGCAAGCGAAAATTCTACACCACACATACTAAAACGCTGAGAACATACCCAACTCACTTAGGCAAGCTCCGAGATTCCGGGAAAGTCATGGGGAACCTAGAGACACATCATACCTCCAATTTGCATTATTTTGAAAAACACTTTTAAACAATGGTCCCTCGTCCTAGGGCCCCTAAGGGCCGTAACTCTCGCTCTGCTACCAGAACTGCTAACGCGTCCCAATCTGATTAATTTATTCACTCTGGGACTCGTTTTAGGCCAATGAATCTTTTGACCCTGATTGAAGACACCATAGGACGAGATAACTGATCACATGTCAATCAACAAGTCAATAACATCATCAATTAGACTCAGAAACCACCATGACCTTTCAGTCATGAATAACCACACCAGTTTAGTACGATTTTGTGATTTTTATTCCCTATTGATTACAATTCTACTAGCAAGTATATTAGTCTCAAAACCATGAAACACATTAGCATTGTCATAATATGGCAACTCGAATAAGATTTCATCAAAGCAAAGATCACAAACATTAGAACACAGCACGAAGTCAACATAGGTTAACCTTAGCAGAGTATCATTAGAGCATTATTCAACAAAGCATTGATCCAGTCATTTGTCTAATTGCGTTCGTTTTAGTGAACCCCTTAACTAACCTCGAATTAGCATTGGCATGTTGGGCTTCATGCAAAACAATTCGGTAACATTAATTTGGAAAACATCTATCTATGGTCTCTGTCAAAAGAAGCAGTTGGTACCTAGAAAGGAAAGGCAATCAGACAATTACAATTTCATCATCATATAGTTACCCTCCGTAATGGGTCAGCATACAGATTCAGTCTTCGTCCTCAGGAAATCAGTTGATTCGCCATCAGCCAGGGATTTCAGCAAGACGGGTAAGAAGGGACACTTCCCTCATAAGGAGGAAAAGTATATAACGGGCAAGGTAAGGCAAGGATGGTTTGAAGAACCAAACAGCAAAGTCTCTATGCAGAGTGACAAAGTGTCTGGGTCATAACAAAAGTTTGCAATGGCATCTCCCTAATGATTCCTCGTGTCAAAGGTTTTTATCCCGTTTCTGTTGTACAGTCCCCTAATCTTTGATTGGATGGGGTCGGCACCCCACTATCTCCATTCAATGGGTTTTTAATGATTTCATCAAAATTGTAACCCCATAACAGTTCTCACGTAGTTTATTGGTTCTTATGATTGACGTCTCAAGCGGGCAGAATGTCCGGTATGATTTCATACTCTCGTGCTCCTCTCGCATCTTCAGTCAGTAGGTCCATTGTCTGTACCGGTTCAGGCGACCTTGTACCTGTAACTAGTCTACAGTGTTGCATTCAGCAAAAATGTTTCTCTGAGCAAGTCGAATTTCATGAGAATGGATCTACTGCGGTTACCTTCATCCTTTAGCTTTGGAAAAATACGAGTACATGTCCTTCAGCAAGTCAGCACACTGCACGTTAGAAAAATACATTTAGTATGAAAACCAGGCATCTAGGCCTCGACTCATGCTAACTAAGGCCTATTGATTTATTAGCAAAACTTTAACATATAACTCTTAATATTAGTGTAAAATCATACTTTAACATCTCATTTTCATTGTTATTAGTCAGTTTCATTAGTCATTGTATACATTGGTGGCCATTCCCCGTGGGCACATTTCAAGCGCATGTTTAGCAATAACACATTAATACATTTTCTATGCGGCATTATTATGCATTAGTTCATAAACATTTCATGTTAATTTTGAGTATAAGTGCTACGCTCTCTCATGTGCAACATCCATCCGGATGGGCTGAGGTAAGACAAGAATGGTAAATTATTTTTATTGTGGTAGTCTCCATGGTAGTAGATATGGAATGGTAAAAGATACTAAAACTCATTGGTTTGTTCTTTATTTTGCAACTATGGCTCACACCATTGTCGTTCTTGTGTGGGCTGTCAAACATACAATGTTGATAAGAGTGTCAAAATCTCCCAAGCAGCTCATCCCTTCTCCTGTTGGCCATTCACAGACAGCCAAGGTGGCTTTATTCAGATGACTCACTGGTGTTCCTTTCAGTCTGTACCGATAATGATTTGTATGTTTTGGGTAGAGGCTTTCCCTTGCACCAAGGCTGACATCATCACAGTAGTCGAGAGACTGATGAGCGAATCTGTCCCAACCTTCAGACTGCACCTCAAGGTTGGGAGAGGCATTGTATCATCAATAGCGCAAGGATTTTGTGAAACTCTAGGTGTACACAAGCATTTTCACTGTGTCTACACCTCAATTCAATTCAATGGAACTTTGAAAAATACAATTTTGAAACTATGTACTGAGATTAGCCTCAAACAGCCAAATGATTTAAACTCAACCCTTATGTAAATGACCAAATGATTGAGCCTGCACACAATAATCATTAAAAGGCCCTTGATCCTACCTTCCACTTCTCAAGAATCTCCAGATTTGTTAAACATACGTCTGCCTAATGATGTGACTTTAACTTATTTCAAACAACTGATTTACTGTGTCAACAGCTTATGTTCTCAGGTTCAAGCAGCACTGATAACCAGCCTGACACTGGATTTATGTGAAGATACACAAGCACCCAACCAAGATGGTGAGACACCTATCAATTTCTGCTCATCACCAGCACAGTCATAAAATGAAGCATCTTGTCTGCCTAGATTCACGCATCACACTGCAAGAGGACCACACAGTTTGAAGAAGAATGGTCAACAGACAAAAGAGCCCTGTCTTTGCAGACACACAGGAGAGAAGCAAAAAGGATGGAGCCCCTCCTTGTACCCCCAACTATGGCCTGTGACCTCAGAAGTGGTAAGCTCCCAGTTACCTTACTTTGTGCAGGGCCTCTCTCACCATTTTTGGAACAAGTCAATTTACTTGGTTCATCATTTAGCTGTGCCAACTAGAGAGGACATGTGGTGAGCTTCAAGAGATCAATGGAACAGTGCTCAGTGCGCTTATTAGAAATAGTTGATCAGTCTACAAAGGAAACTTGCTCCCAGAGTACATGACTAATAAATATAGGAGCTAAACATTTCTTCTTGCTGGTTGGGTTCTCATGTGCCAACTGAGTCATAAAAGGGACTACCTATGATTCTGACCCATTCAAATGGAAAGAGTTATCCATGTAGCTGCTAACGAAGGTTGTCTGGTTTGTGAAAAGGGCAATGACATTATCTTTAGGGGACACGGCTCTCGGAATGCCAAGGGACCTGATACCTTTATTCAATCTCTTCAAGTTGACTTGCCAATAGCTGTCTTGCCCTCCTTTATTACATGATTAGTAACATCTGTGGTGTCTGCCCAGAGACTGATCTGGCTCCTCCTTCTTTCAGAGATATAAAGTACAAACTATCAGTCATTTGACTGGTCATCCTTCTGCATTGCAAAGAAGACTCAAAAGAGAGACTGCAAAGTTCTTTGTAATTCTGTTTCCAAGGCATGGAATTAGGCTTCCAATAAAGGTGATTAAAAAGGTGGCTACAGCATTGAAGGAAATAACCAACTCTAATGCTGTTACTTCTGAAAGTATAAGCGCTGAATCGAATACCGAAAACAACTCTCACTTTACAAAGTAGATTGGCTCTTGATAATATATTGGCTATCTGTGCTATCGCAGGGAGTGTTGTCTTTATGTCCCTGATATTTCTTTAGAAAATGCATCAGCAAACTACCAATATCCTAAATTAATTTCAATATGTGCATGCTATTGATAATAATTTGGAATGGTGTGACCCCAGGTCCAGGTTGAAGAGTGTATAAGGATTAGGAAAAGTAAACTGGTAAAGCAATACTTATGATTTTTGCTATGATAGTGCCCCTTTGGTTCCTCTTTCATGTTCCTAAAGCTTGAATGATGGGGGCCTCTCCAGTTCTCACTATGTCCTTCCTTAATGATGGTAAAGAAGGCGGGCTAGCGAAGAGTGTGAAGGGCTGGAAGTGTTTCAGTTGAATCAATACTGAACCGTATGGAGATGTGATGGGCCGTGTTTTGGATAGCACCTAAAGGGATCGTGGGATAAAGATTGCTCAACATAATGCTTAAATAATGTACATTGTATATGGTCACGTTGTCTTGAAATAAGTTGTTTATCGGACATTCTTGGCTTGCACCCAGAGTGAGAACTTTTGCATCTGAATGCACGATTTTCAAAAACTGCAGTATTTGTAGAAACTCAATGAATTGTTTAAATGTTTGAAGAGCTTCTCGTCGTGGTAGTTCTCACTTCCATAAGCTCATCCATACACCTGCTCATAGAATCGTGAAATATATTGATGAGTGGCTGATACAAGAAGGATCTGAAATGAGATATAAACATGTATGCTGCCTATCCTCAAGGAGCCTGACCCCTTGACCAATGCCCAGGGACCTCGCTCTATTTTCTGTGATAACAGGTCTCAATAAATGCATTTATAAACTCATCTTTTTAAATGGCTTTTTATTTGTTTTAGAAAGTCATAGCTGTGCCATACATATCCATGTATCATGTGTACAGTAGCATATTGTAACATGGCTATGTCATACACTTTAAACTGCACAATGCCATATCAACAAACAATATTAATTAAAACATGGTTCCAGATACTAAAGCTAAATACCAATATCTACTTACAGTCATAACGGTAGACACAACTGCCAGAGAGATGTTATTCATAACGCTATATTTAGCCATGATCAATCGGAGAAGAGGGAAGGAGTGTACCCACATTATTCAAAAGTATATTTGATCACTGGGAGTGGAGGGCCCACACCATTGGGGTAAATGACCCTGCAAAACAACCTGCCCAGCAACATTACATATGATGGACCTCATTTACGACTACCCACAGAACAATCATCAGTTATGTATAAGTGAAGGGGGTAAGGCAGTGCTTAATTTGTAAATAAAAATGTGCTGGTTCACAAAGCCCAACTCTTAAACATGCGGCTGCTGCAATTAAGTGTTCAAACACGGAATACTGAGGCAGCATATTCCGGAAACCATCTCGGGCCTCTTTAATCCATTTACAGCCACTCCATGCCCCTTTAAGCTCACTCTTGTAGTTTTCTGCTTTCTCCCATTGTGACGCTTTTTAATTTTTCTCTTACTCCGTCTTTCCCATATGCGTCTTTTGCTCGCAATAAATGTTTGAGGCAGAACATTAAGCGCTGGCCCTCAAAAATAAGTGCCAGTGCTCAGCACCGGAAACAACAAGCACAAATTAAGCACTGGAATAAGGAGGGATGCTCACTTGATTTAGTTTCAAGATTGACCAATATCATGTCCCATTCATCACATGCTCATTGTCCACCTCCGCCCTGCACTGCAAGCCATAGCATTGTGTCCGTGCCCATAGTTTAATGTCTCCAAGCCATGCCCCCCAGGCTCAGAGCAACAGTTGCCTTTCAAGACATAGCCAACCTGCATTTTGTCAATATCAACATCAGGTTGACAAATCTTCAGGTAGGTTGATCTGGGGAACTGCACCAGCAAGTACACCAATCATGTCTGTGCAGTAGTGTTTCCAGATGTGTCCACAACTGACACCGCTATTGTGGCCCAATAATTCACAACCACTGCATACGTCCAAACCATATGTTAAAAATTTGCAGACTCCAAGCCACAACAGGGACACTCAGAAAATGCACCAATGTACTTTCTACTGATGGTCTGAAGATTTTCTTCACTTAAATAAATTATGGATCGTTGGACGGGTAGATCAAACTGGCCAATCCACTTTGCTCTCAAAACATTACTTTCACTTGTATATTACGGTAATGCCGTATTGTAAAGCACAGTCATAGTGTTCCTAGAGGTTCAATGGGAAAGCAGGGTTTCCTCTAGTGACAAGTCTCATGCAACCCATGTGTGGCTAAGTGCCCCCCAAGGGCTCTATATGTTAGAAAGTGTCTTTCCTTTATTAAGCATGACTCCTGTAATTCACCAAGGGGACACAACAGGGTTGTCAATAAATCGTCCCTTTCTCAGCTTCTTCATCCCCTTCGGAAGTGTTGTCTGTATACCCTCCGCCTTGACCGAGGCCCCATTACCATCCATCCATCTCATCACACACTGTGCAGCCAGATGATATGCTTCACAATTAGGTACTCTCAGGCCACCTTCAGGATTAGGCCTTTTGAGATGAAGTATTCTGTGAAGCTCCCTAAAAAAAAACACTTTAATCATGATCAGCAATGCTACAGAAAAATAAAGTATCCTTGGGAGCACCAGCACTTTGGCCACAGCCACACAATCCACTGGGGACAATGGAAGCTGGGTACTAAAATCGAGCTAGCACTTGGTAGCTGTCAGCACCCACCCCAAATTATCATCAATTGCTCCTGTTTGTGATAGATATTCATCCCTAAATACTTAAACGTATCAATGCTAAATGTCAGTCTAAAATCAGTATAATTAGAGAGCATATCCTCTCTGATTTGGCAAAGTGGAAACAAACAAGATTTGTCCCAATTAATTCAGAGTCCAGACACAGTTGCACACTCATCCAGAGATTGCATCACACTCCCCACTGTGGGGTGGCTGCCCTGCAAATACAGAAAGAAATCATCCACATACAAAGAAACAAATTGCCACCATCCATCCAACTCAATCTCCAATGGCTCCATGACTATGGCTCTATAGCGAAGGACAATAACAATGAGGATAGGGGGTAATTCTGATGTGTTCCTTGCTCCAACTTTAATGGAGATGAAATTATTGCCCCCATCTTGACCCTAACCATAGGTTCTAGATATAGCAACTTAACACATTTCCAGAGCACACGTCCAATCTCAAGCCTTGCCTGCGATAAATCAGGTCAGTTGAACTTCATATGTGTGTGGCGCTTTGTGCTCAAAAATTGTCCACGTGGTTGTTGGTGATGTACGGACCCTGCGTGGTCTAAGACTCCAGAGCATATTGACAAGTGTAGGAGACACTTGGTTATATGTTGTAATCTGCCTGGTTTAGTAGGTTGATCGGACGTGGTCAACAAGTCGGTGTGTGAGTTAAAGGAGCAAGAGAATTCTTCGACTGAGATTTGGCGAGTCCTATGTGCACCAGGACAGACCCATTGATCAGTTGAGAGTGAAATTTGCAGGTCGAATTTTGCTTGCGAATGTGGGAGACTGAGAAAAAGGAATTGCTATATGAGCGAGAGGGCCATTGGTGAAAATCCGTAAGGTCTCCGAAGCGATTGTGTCCCTTCCAGTAGTAAACCAGCAGGTTTGTTTTAGTAAAAGGTATTTGGTTAAAGTGCTCGCAATATTTTGCATTCATTTTTGCGTGAATTGAAATTTAGTAGGACAAGCCGCAAAACTATGTCAGCCGCAGTGTGTGAAAGTGACGTCAGAGTGTGCCGTGCTGGGATAGGTTGGTCAATAGAAGAGTCGCGAGCGGATTGGCAGTCGTCTGTAAGAGGCAATTGGTTGAGTAAGTGTGTGAATGGACTCTTGGGAGTAAAAGTCATTTCATTTTTTAATCGAAATAAAAACAATAGACAAAATGAAGTTTTTCAAGGCGTTCAGACGTGCTATGAAAGGTGATTCTTACATTAAGGCGTCGGTGGGGGAGCCAACCCCACCAGAAAATTCTCTGGCTTATATTGTGATGGAGGAGCAAGGTGTCGTACCATGTCTTTGTTTAAAGCAGTGGTGTAAGGTGAGAAAGAAGTTAGGAGCTTTAGCTTTTCGGGAGCATGGAACATTTAATATGAGAATTTTGGATGAATTGCGAATGGTATTAGATGAGACCAAGCTATTACCGAGACCAGCACAGTTTGAGGCTTTAGCAGTTTGGGAGCTAGTGGCCAGAAAGCAACAAGAAATGAAATTTAAGAGGAGAATGAAGAGAGTGGAGAAATCCTTAGCAGAAGCTAGGTGGGATTTGGAACAGAAAAGGTGGAGAACAGAGACCTTACAGGGAATTAAATTGTTTCCTGCAATCGCTAAGGAAGATGAGTCAGAGAAAGAAGATACTGCTAAGGGAGGTCAAAGTACAGGAACAAAGGAAAAGAAAAAGCCTTGTGTAGATGATGAGGACTCAGATGTTGAGGACCTTACTACACAGTTGTTGAGGGATCGACCTCCACCCTATGGGACTCATCCAGGGCGTCCGGGTACTAGTGCTGCTACAACTGCTCCAGCACAAGCATCAGGGACAGAGGGACCAGTGCAGACAGATAGTAGACAGATACCAGAGGTACTACGGAGTGCACCTAATGCAGGGACTACTACTATGGTTCAAGCACAGATGCATCCATCATCGATACAGAGAATTTATCCAGATGTGCCAGTTCTTGAGACGATCTCAAACTTAGTAGTTCCATCAGAGCAAGTGCTCCTGAGGTCAATACTAGTTCAGACTGAGCCGACTCCAATTTTATTGCCTCCGGCACAGCCACAGGGTTTGCTGAAGTTTACACCGATAACAGGAACACAGTCAGACATTACACCAGTAATGAACGAGGCTATGGGGGTAACTTTCCCACAAGGCGCAAGTGTCAGTGCAGCTCCAGATGCGATATCGCTACTGATTACTGTTGGTCCAGCGGTACCTTTATTTGCGCAAAAGAAAGCGAGTGCGGGAGATCAGAGTGAAATGTAACAGAGCCTCGTGAGAAGGGGAGTGAGTGATCCTGTGCAGATGATGTCATCTGTGGGTCCGACCTTTAATGGATCTAGACCGTTAATGGACTTTAGTCCACTTGTTGCACTTCGGTAAATGGCCTGAATGCGAGTCAAAGTTTGAAAATTTTGACACCACAAACTCCAGATGCAGACATGCAACAGATACCAGTGCCAAATGCAAGTACAATTTAATTACAAGGGTTGACGTCATTGCAGACACACAGGAGAGATCAAAAAGGATGGATCCCCTACTCGTACCCACAACTATGGCCTGTGACCTCAGAAGTGGCAAGCTCCCAGTTACCCCTCTTTGTCCAGGGCCTCTCTCACCATTTTTGGAACAAGTCCATTTACTTGGTTCATCATTTAGCTGTGCCAACTAGAGAGGACATGGGGTGACCTTGAAGAGATCAATAGAACAGTGCTCAGTGTGCTTCTTAAAAATAGTTGATTAGTCTACAAAGGAAACTTGCTCCCAGAGTACATGACTGATAAAAATGGGAGCTAAACATTTCTTCTTGCTGGTTGGGTTCTCATGTGCCAACTGAGTCATAAGAGGGACTTACTATGATTCTGACCCATTCAAATGGTAAGAGTTATCCATGTAGCTGCTAACGAAGGTTGTCTGGTTTGTGAAAAGGGCAATGACATTATCTTTAGGGGACACGGCTCTCGGAATGCCAAGGGACCTGATACCTTTATTCAATCTCTTCAAGTTGACTTGCCAATAGCTGTCTTGCCCTCCTTTATTACATGATTAGTAACATCTGTGGTGTCTGCCCAGAGACTGATCTGGCTCCTCCTTCTTTCAGAGATATAAAGTACAAACTATCAGTCATTTGACTGGTCATCCTTCTGCATTGCAAAGAAGACTGGAGAGACTGCAAAGTTCTTTGTAATTCTGTTTTTTCCAAGGCATGGAATGAGGCTTCCAATAAAGGTGATTAAAAAGGTGTCTACAGCATTGAAGGAAATAACCAACTCTAATGCTGTTACTTCTGAAAGTATAACCGCTGAATCGAATACCGAAAACAACTCTCACTTTACAAAGTAGATTGGCTCTTGATAATATATTGGCTATCTGTGCTATTGCAGGGAGTGTTGTCTTTATGTCCCTGATATTTCTTTAGAAAATGCATCAGCAAACTGCCAATATCCAAAATTAATTTCAATATGTGCATGCTATTGATAATAATTTGGAATGGTGTAACCCCAGGTCCAGGTTGAAGAGTGTATAAGGATTAGGAGAAGTAAAGTGGTAAAGCAATACTTATGATTTTTGCTATGATAGTGCCCCTTTGGTTCCTCTTTCATGTTCCTAAAGCTTGAATGATGGGGGCCTCTCCAGTTCTCACTATGTCCTTCCTTAATGATGGTAAAGAAGGCGGGCTAGCGAAGAGTGTGAAGGGCTGGAAGTGTTTCAGTTAAATCAATACTGAACCGTATGGAGATGTGATGGGCCGTGTTTTGGAAAGCACCTAAAGGGATCGTGGGATAAAGATTGCTCAACATAATGCTTAAATAATGTACATTGTATATGGTCACGTTGTCTTGAAATAAGTTGTTTATCGGACATTCTTGGCTTGCACCCAGAGTGAGAACTTTTGCATCTGAATGCACGATTTTCAAAAACTGCAGTATTTGTAGAAACTCAATGAATTGTTTAAATGTTTGAAGAGCTTCTCGTCGTGGTAGTTCTCACTTCCATAAGCTCATCCATACACCTGCTCATAGAATCGTGAAATATATTGATGAGTGGCTGATACAAGAAGGATCTGAAATGAGATATAAACATGTATGCTGCCTATCCTCAAGGAGCCTGACCCCTTGACCAATGCCCAGGCACCTCGCTCCATTTTCTGTGATAACAGGTCTCAATAAATGCATTTATAAACTCATCTTTTTAAATGGCTTTTTATTTGTTTTAGAAAGTCATAGCTGTGCCATACATATCCATTTATCATGTGCACAGTAGCATATTGTAACATGGCTATGTCATACACTTTAAACTGCACAATGCCATATCAACAAACAATATTAATTAAAACATGGTTCCAGATACTAAAGCTAAATACCAATATCTACTTACAGTCATAACGGCAGACACAGCTGCCAGAGAGATGTTATTCATAACGCTATATTTAGCCATGATCAATCGGAGAAGAGGGAAGGAGTGTGCCCACATTATTCAAAAGTATATTTGATCACTGGGAGTGGGGGGCCCACACCATTGGGGTAAATGACCCTGCAAAACAACCTGCCCAGCAACATTACATATGATGGACCTCATTTACGCCTACCCACAGAACAATCATCAGTTATGTATAAGTGAAGGGGGTAAGGCAGTGCTTAATTTGTAAATAAAAATGTGCTGGTGCACAAAGCCCAACTCTTAAACATGCGGCTGCTGCACTTAAGTGTTCAAACACGGAATACTGAGGAAGCATATTCCTGAAACCATCTCGGGCCTCTTTAATCCATTTACAGCCACTCCCTGCCCCTTTCAGCTCACTCTTGTAGTTTTCTGCTTTCTCCCATTGTGACGCTTTTTAATTTTTCTCTTACTCCGTCTTTCCCATATGTGTCTTTTGCTCGCAATAAATGTTTGAGGCAGAACATTAAGCGCTGGCCCTCAAAAATGAGTGCCAGTGCTCAGCACCGGAAACAACAAGCACAAATTAAGCACTGGAATAAGAAGGGATGCTCATCTGATTTAGTTTCAAGATTGACCAATATCATGTCCCATTCATCACATGCTCATTGTCGACCTCCGCCCTGCACTGCAAGCCATAGCATTGTGTCCGTGCCCCTAGTTTAATGTCTCCAAGCCATGCCCCCAAGGCTCAGAGCAACAGTTGCCTTTCAAGACATAGCCAACCTGCATTTTGTCAATATCAACATCAGGTTGACAAACCTCAGGTAGGTTTTGATCTGGGGAACTGCACCAGCAAGTACACCAATCATGTCTGTGCAGTAGTGTTTCCAGATGTGTCCACTACTGACACCGCTATTGTGGCCCAATAATTCACAACCACTGCATACATCCAAACCATATGTTAAAAATGTGCAGCCTCTAAGCCACAACATGGACACTCAGAAAATGCACCAATGTACTTTCTACTGATGGTCTGAAGATTTTCTTCACTTAAATAAATTATGGATCATCAGACGGGTAGATCAAACTGCCCATTCCACTTTGCTCTCAAAACATTACTTTTACTTGTATATTACGGTAATAGCGTATTGTAAAGCACAGTCATAGTCTTCCTAGAGGTTCCATGGGAAAGCAGGGTTTCCTCTAGTGACAAATCTCAAGCAACCCATGTGTGGCTAAGTGCCCCCCCAAGGGCTCTATATGTTAGAAAGTGCCTTTCCTCTATCAAGCATGACTCCTGTAATTCAGCAAGGTGTCACAACAGGCTTGTCAATAAATCGTCCCTTTCTCAGCTTCTTCATCCTCTCCGGAAGTGTTGTCTGTATATCCTCCGCCTTGACCGAGGCCCCATTACCATCCATCCATCTCATAACTCACTGTGCAGCCAGATGATATGCTTCTCAATTAGGTGCTCCCAGGCCACCTTCAGGATTAGACCTTTTGAGATTAAGTATTCTGTGAAGCTCCCTAAAAAAAACCACTTTAATTATGATCAGCAATGCTACAGAAAAATATAGTATCCTTGGGAGCACCAGCACTTTGGCCACAGCCACACAATCCACTGGGGACAATGGAAGCTGGGTACTAAAATCGAGCTAGCATGGTAGCTGTCAGCACCCACCCCAAATTACCATCAATTGCTCCTGTTTGTGATAGATCTTCATCCCTAAATACTTAAACGTATCAATGCTAAATGTCAGTCTAAAATCAGTATAATTAGAGAGCATACCCTCTCTGATTTGGCAAAGTGGAAACAAACAAGATTTGTCCCAATTAATTCAGAGTCCAGACACAGTTGCACACTCATCCAGAGATTGCATCACACTCCCCACTGTGGGGTGGCTGCCCTGCAAATACAGAAATAAATCATCCACATACAAAGAAACAAATTGCCACTGCCCATCCAACTCAATCTCCAATGGCTCCATGTCAATGGCTCTATAGCGAAAGATAATTACATTGAGAATAGGGGGCAATTCTGATTTGTCCCTTGCTCCAACTTTAATGGAGATGAAATTATTTCTCCCATCTTGACCCTAACCATAGGTTCTGGATATAGCAGCTTAACACATTTCCAGAGCACACGTCCAATCTCAAGCCTTGCCTGTGATAAATCATGTCAGTCATGTGTGTGGCGCTTTGTGCTAAATAATTGTCCACGGGGTTGTTGGTGATGTACGGACCCTGCATGGTCTAAGACTCCGGAGCATCTTGACAAGTGGAGGAGACAATTGGTTATATGTTGTAATCTGCCTGGTTTAATAGGTTGAGTGGACGTGGTCAACAAGTCGGTGTGTGAGTTAAAGGAGCAAGAGAATTCTTCGACTGAGATTTGGTGAGTCCTATGAGCACCAGGACAGACCCATTGATCAGTTGAGAGTGAAATTTGCAGGTCGAATTTTGCTTGCGAATGTGGGAGACTGAGAAAGAGGAATTTTTTAATCAAAATAAAAACAATAGACAAAATGAAGTTTTTCAAGGCGTTCAGAAGTGTTATGAAAGGTGATTCTTACATTAAGGCGTCAGTGGGGGAGCCAACCCCACCGGAAAATTCTCCGGCTTATGTTGTGATGAAGGAGCAAGGTGTCGCACCATGTCTTTGGTTAAAGCAGTGGTGTAAGATGACAAAGAAGTTAGGAGCTTTAGCGTTTACGGAGCATGGAACATTTAATGTGAGATTTTTGGATGAATTGCGAATGGTATCAGATGAGACCAAGCCATTAGCAAGACCAGCACAGTTTGAGGCTTTAGCAGTTTGGGAGCTAGTGGTCAGACAGCAACAAGAGATGAAATTTAAGAGGAGAATGAAGAGAGTGGAGAAATCCTTAGCAGAAGCTAGGTGGGATTTGTAACAGAAAAGATAGCGAACAGAGACATTAAAGGGAATTGAATTGTTTCCTGCAATCACTGAGGAAGATGAGTCAGAGAAAGAACATTCTGCTAAGGGAGGTCAAAGTACAGGAACAAAGGAAAAGAAAAAGCCTTGTGTAGATGATGAGGACTCAGATGTTGAGGACCTTACTACACAGTTGTTGAGGGATCGACCTCCACCCTATGGGACTCATCCAGGGCGTCCGGGTACTAGTGCTGCTACAACTGCTCCAGCACAAGCATCAGGGACAGAGGGACCAGTGCAGACAGATAGTAGACAGATACCAGGGGTAGTACGGAGTGCAACTAATGCAGGGACTACTACTGTGGTGCAAGCACAGATGCATCCACCATCGATACAGAAAATGTATCCAGATGTGCCAGTTCTTGAGACAATCTCAAACTTAGTAGTGCCATCGGAGCAAGTGCTCCTGAGGCCAATACTAGTTCAGACTGAGCCGACTCCAATGTTATTGCCTCTGGGACAGCCATAGGGTTTGCTGAAGTTTACACCGATAACAGGAACACAGTCAGATGTTACAACAGTAATGAACCAGGCTATGGGGGTAACTTTCCCACAAAGTGCAAGTGTCAGGTCAGCTCCAGATGCGATATTGCTACCGATTACTGTTGGTCCAGAGGTACCTTTATTTGGGCAAAAGAAAGCAAGTGCGGGAGATCAGAGTGAAATGTCACAGAGCCTCATGAGAAGGGGAGTGAGTGATCCTGTGCAGATGATGTAATCTGTGGGTCCGACCTTTAATGGATTAGGACAGTTAATGGACATTAGTCCACTTGTTGCGCTTCGGTAAATGGCCCGAATGCAAGTCAAAGTTTGAACATTTTGACACCACAAACTCCAGATGCAACGATGCACCAGATACCAGTGCCAAATGCAAGTAACATTTCATTACAAGGGTTGACGTCTCAGCAATTGAGTGAATGGTTGGACAGTCTAAATACACCTCAAAATACAAACAAGGGTGAGTAGCAGATAAATCATGTAAGGTTAGCTACAGAAGCAATAGAGCTAGTTGAAGGAACAATGGGAGTGAACAAGTTAGAATCTTACATGGAGGAAGAGCTGAGGTACTTGTGTCCAAAGATCACAAAGGAGGTGGGTAAGATACATCAGAAATTATCAGAATTGGCAGAAAAACATGATGTCAAGATTGAGAAAACAAAACATTTGAAACAAAGTTACAGGTTAGATTTTGAGGCAAAGGATTTTGAGCACATGAGGTCAGCAGGAATGAAGGCTCATTTAAAAGAATTGTGGCAGAGTGCTCAGATCTGGGGAGCATTAGAAAAGTGGGACGGTAGATGGGCAAAGAAGAAGGATAAGCGAAAACGAGATTCTCAAGAAGGGTCTGAAGATGTTCAGAAAGAAAGGGAATCAGTGAAGATGCTTCCGATGAGAGAAATTCCAGGAGGGCAGTTTGTTCATGTCCCATGGCACAGAAATTATATATTGTCATTTCCAAATGATTATCCAAAACTGAGAGAAAAACCAGTTGAGTTGTATCAGCAGATAGGCAGGTTTGTGAAACTCTCTAAAAGTCTATGGAAAGACTTAAATACATTATTGGAGATAGTGGTTTCAGATGATTTGTGGGTCGAATGTGTGAGAGCAGTGGATTGGCCAACAAGTGAACCAGAAAGGGATAGAGTAACGGGTGCACCCTCACCTGAGGTGATGAAACATTACTATAAGGTGATTGAGTTCCTGAAGACAAGAATTTCTCCCCAAAACATTGATTGGCAGAGGATTGACAGAACAGTTCAAGAAACTAAGGAGTCGATACATACCTATTATGAGAGATTGTTTAAAACATTTAAAGAGTACAGTGGTAAGGAAGCAATTGAGCTGAAAGACATGTTGCATTTTGTGTTCAGGTTCGTCGAAAGGTTGAGAACAGAAATAGGACAGATGAGTAAGAGTCATTTGATTTGCTGGTACGCAAAGCCGATTGATGAGGTGTTGCAGTATGCAAAATACTGTAGTGATGAGACTGAATTGAAGCAGAAAAAGCTGATGCAGATAAAGGCAGCTCAGACAGGAGTGCAAGGACCTTTAGTACAACCAATGCCACCGCAGCAGAGAACTATTATGTTCCTGCCTCAAATGAGAGGTAGAGGTCGTGGAATGGACATGATGCGTTGTCCGGATTTGGGTACTGTGGTAGTTCAGAACGACATGCAGGGAATGAAAAAGATGTTACTGTGTCATTTGTGCCGAAATGTGGGACACTGGAAGCGGGAGTGTCCGTTGATGGCACAGGATGGTGTTGTTCAGCAAAGTGGTGATGTCAGTACACTTCAAACTGTGAAAGTCCCAAGAATGAAAGGATTTATTCCCAATCTTCAGAACCGAGTGCAGAATTTCCAACCCATGCAGCAGGTGTAAGTGCCGCAGGCACAACTAACACAGTTGCAACCAATACAGCAGCAGGTTCCCATGGTACCTAGACAGCAAATGCAGATACCTCAAGCCCCGATGGAACAGCAACAGATGATGCTTACTCAGCAGGTCACAGGTTAGAAGCAAGAGAGAAGTAATGACACAGTGCACCAATTCCTATTTTATAGTGAGCATGAAATAAACGAAGAATGGATGAGTGACAGTTCAGATGAAGGACTGTGTATGCTTGCAGCGTCCCTAGAAGTAGATCAGAGAGGAACCTTTGTGAAGGGGAAGGTGATAGGATACAAGGTCTCATTTTTAGTGGATGCAGGAGCTACACGCTCAACAGTAAGAAGTGTGGAAGTCCCGAATTTACCTCTTTCAGGCAGAACAGTTCAAGCTGTAGAGAATAGACAGTTGACAAATCCAATCACAGATCCAGTGCAGGTTGAAATTGGTAATTATCAGGGACTGCATAGGTTTGAAGTCTGTGACTTGAGTCCAGTGTCTCTACTGGGAAGAGACTTGCTGTGTAAGATCAAGTGCTCCATTAACTGTTCAGGCACTGGAATCGAAGTACAAACTAATAGTGATGATGAAGAAGAACAGGTGAATGAAACGGTGATCAACAATGCTAAAGAAGAATACCCATTGATTGAGTTTTTCAAAATGTTTACTCTGAGAGACTTGCATGTGGATTTGCAGGGAACAGTGAAGGAAGATTGTTGGGACCTAACAGGTAGAGAAGTGGGAGTGATTAAGGGAGTGGAACTGATTAAGATCACTTTAAAGCCAAACGCAGTATTTCTGCAACTTCCACAGTATAACATGGCGCAGGATGTCCTGATGAAAGTGGCACAAACAATTGGAGATTTTCCAAAACAAGGGGTTTAAAAGGAAGTGTTGAACAGTCCATGTAATTCGCCCATAATGGGCTTACAGAAGCCATGTGAGAAAGTGCGCATTGTGCAGGACTTTCAAAAAGTGAACGATCTGGTGGTCAAGTGTTGTCCAGTGGTGCCAAATCCAGCAGTGATACTGTTTCGGAATCCTTGCGATGCAGAGTGGTTCACAGTGGTTGACTTGTCACAAGCTTTTTTTTCCTGTGCCTCTTCATGAGGATAGTCAGTTTCTTTTTAGTTTCAAATTCCTAGACAGAGTCTACAGCTAGTGCAGGCTTCCACAAGGGTATACGGAGTCACCATCACTGTTTAATCAGATCTTGAAAAAGAATCTGGAGTTGTTGGAATTACCATACCAATCGACTCTAGTGCAATATATTGATGATTTTCTGATCGCATCCAGAACAAGGGATGAGTGTAAGTACGACTCGATTGCCCTGTTGAATCATTTGGGAAATTTTGGACATAAGGTGTCACCTGTAAAACTACAGAATTGTCAAAAATTAGTAAAATACCTGGGACATCAGATTGAGAAAGGGTCAAGAAGAATCTCTAGGGAAAGAATTACCATGATATTGCAGAGAAGTCCCCCGACTTCACAGAGAGATGTTAGAATGTTCCTGGGAATGGTGGGATATTGTAGACAGTGGATTCCAAATTGTGCTGAAATTGCCAAACCCTTGCAGCAGTTAACTCATAAGGAAGTTACAGATCCCATTACCCTAGATGAAGCTCAGATGAAGGCGTTCACTGAACTGAGGGAAAGTTTGTGCAGAGCTCCAGTGTTGGGAATGCCTGATTAGACAAAGCCATTCACATTGTTTTGTCATGAACGTGATGCTTGTTCTTTGTCTGTTTTGACACAGGTCCATGGAGGTGCTTATCGCCCAGTAGCTTATTTTTCAGCCACCTTGGACTCAGTCACAGCAGCTTTACCAGGTTGTCTGCGTGCAGTAGCCTCAGTTGGTTAAAGTCTTTCTTAATGTGAAGGGGTAGTCATGGGATACCCTTTGACGGTAATGGTACCACACTCTTTTGAAATCTTACTGACAAGGACAAAAACACAATACTTGACTGGTGCAAGATTGACAAGTTATGAGATGAGCATATTGGGTGCTCCGAATGTAACCTTGAAAAGATTTACAGTATTGCATCCAGTGACATTGCTTCCAAGGTATACTGTCGAAGTTGAAAAAGAGGAAGATATTGAGCATGATTATCTTGAGGTTACTGAGCTGTGTACAAAACCAAGGCCTGATATGAGGGACACACGATTGGAGGAAACTTAACAAATTGTCTTTGTTGATGATTCATGTCTCAGAGATGGAACAGGGACATTGAGAGCAGGATATGCAGTATGCACAATCACAGGCACATTAGAAGCTTCCTGGCTTCGAGGTGTATATCCTGCACAAGTGGCGGAATTGGTAGCTCTTACTAGGGCCTGCCATGTATCTGCAAGCCTAAGAGTCACAATCTATACAGACAGTCAATATGGATTTGGAATTGTTTATGATTTTGATCAATTGTGGTCACAAAGAGGGTTTCTAACCTCTACTGGTACACCAGTAAGAAATGGCGTCAAAATAAAGGAGTTGTTGTATGCAATACAGTTACCTGAAGAAATTGCAGTGGTAAAATGCAGTTCACACCAAAAGACGAAGGATTACATTTCATTGGGAAATGGATATGCAGATCAAGTCGCAAGGTTTTGCGTATTGAACTGCATATCGTTTAAAGACAAGTGGGCACTGATGCCTGAGGAAGAAAATATTTGCATAAGTTTTGCATTAATAGTGATTGATACTCTGAAAGAATTGAAAACGTTGCAGGAAAATGCAGATAAGGAGGAGAAACGACTTTGGGTAAAACTAAAGTGAGTTCAAACGCCTGATGAAATTTGGATTTCTGAGCAGGGTCAGATGGTGTTGCCCAATAGTTTATTGTCTCAGATGGCCCGCTATTATCATGGGCAGGAACATTTTGGAAGGGATGCCATGGTCAGATTGTTCAAGATTGATTGGTTCAATCCTAAATTTAGGCAAGCAGCAGAGGCAGTATGTCATCGATGTATAATTTGTCAGCAACAAAACGTGGGAAAAGGGACAGTGGTGAACTTGAGCCACAGTGGAAGAGCAGGAGGTCAATTCAGCAGAATGCAATTGGATTTCATTGAAATGCCTGCATGTGGTGGTCTGAAGTACTTGTTAGTGACTGTGTGTGTCTTTAATCATTGGATTGAAGCATACCCCACACGAAGGAATGATAGTCTCACAGTAGCAAAGCTGTTACTTAGAGAGTTAATACCACATTTTGGATTTCCGATCTCTTTAGAATCAGATAGGGGAACTCACTTCAATAACGAGGTAATTAAACTCTTATATGCAGCATTAAACATTGAGCAGAAGTTGCATTGTAGCTATCGCCCTGAAGCATCAGGACTAGTGGAACAAATGAATGGTACATTGAAATACAGAATTGCCAAGATGTGTGCTGCTACCAATCTGAAATGGCCAGGCGCATTACCTTTGGTGTAGATGTCAATGCGAAACATACCTGACAGGAAGACAGGGCTGTCGCCCCATGGGATCCTCATGGGCAGAGCAATGAGATTGCCAACAATTCCAGCCAATGCACTTGTCAATATTACAGATGATATGGTGTTGGACTACTGCAAAGGCCAGGCTGATGTGGTTTGCTCTTTCTCTCAGCAGGCCACTACCCTGCCACCCATCCATGACCCAGGTCACAATCTGAGAGCTGGAGACTGGGTCGTCATCAAAAAACATGTGCACAAGACCTGTCTGGAACCATGTTGGAAAGGTCCCTACCAGGTGGTGCTAACAACTACGACAGCTGTAAAGTGTGCAGGACTGCAGAACTGGATACACGCAAGTCATACAAGAGAGTGGTGAGTCAGCAAGAGCATGAAGAAGTGTTGTTGAGAGCACCAACAACAGTGAAACAATTAGCTACGCTTGAACCGGAACAAGGGTAAGATGAGCCTGAGATTGAACCTGATCTTGTGGAAGATGGGTCTATCATCCCTGTAACAGATGAGAGTGAAGAATTACAGGAGGGTGAGAAAGAGCCTATCTCAACGGATACAATAGGAGAACTGCGCACAACAGGGGTTCTCCCAGAAGCAGACGATGCTGAAAAGCCAACAGAGCGAGTGCCAGATCAAGAGGGTGAAAGAGTTGAGATGGATCAAAGCCAAAGTGATTAGACTCCTCCTGAACCCGTTGCAAGCCCATCAAGAGGAAACACCATAGAGAAAGAAAAGGAGAAGAGTCCAATCCTGAGGAGAATATTGACAGAAGGAATGAGAAAAGGAGATAATTGGCCTGAATCACAAACCGGAAAGAAGAAGGAATTGGTCATAAATGAAACAATGGAAGAAGAAGTGGATACTATGAGAAAGGAAGAATTGAGTGGAGGAGAACTAGGTGGTGAACGTAGGTTGAAAAAAAGAGAATAGCAAGTCGAAGATACGCAGGTCCTGAGTGGGCAAATGCAGCTACAAATGAATGGCAACACAAGTTTATGTTCTTTTGTTTTGAAAAAGAAGTTCTGAGTCAGTACTTTGATGTAACTTGAAGGCGATCAAAAGACTGAGTTGTTGAGCTCATCTAAAGAAAACCTAAGAAAAGACTGTTGAAATAAAACCGGAAGAGACATTGAAAACCTGATATAACAATTGAATACCGGATGTGACAAGCTGCTAATTGATTTGGACAAAAGGAAAAAGGGTTCCTGGAGGTGAAACTGAACTGTGAAAAGAGAAGTATTTTTCTTCATTTTTTGATTTTTTCTCTGTTGCACTTCATCTAAGTGTTACTTCTGCTTTCTGATTCTTTACAGATCATGGCCGAGTTAAATAACCAAGTTAGGAATGTTAGGTATTGTAGGTATTTGAGTGTTGGAGTGGCAGTTATGTGTGGAATAATGTTTATAATAATGATTGTAGGGATGTCTATTCATGATATGAAAGAGGCCACTATTATTTCTGTTCCTGAAACTACTACACTAACAGCTTTAGAAGGGTTCAAGCTAGATGAGAAATATTTGCATGATTATACTAATGCTCAAGGAGAGCTTTCTTCTAAAGTATTATATTGCTTGCTGAGTGAGTATGTTGAGACGATGGATGCAAGAGATTGTCTTGTGTGTACAGAAATTCCTTCCTCAGTGGAAGAAGGGGTTACGTACCATAGTCTGCCATTAACATTTGGCATAAGCTGTAGTCTGCTACTAACAAGATTCTATAACCAAGAGTATATACAATAGTTTTATTCCAATTATGATTTAGTGTTTTCATTAGTTCCTATTATTAGGTATTTGAGAAAAGTAGCTAAGAAGCATGATATAGTATTAGTTAGAGGCTTCTTTGAACAAACATTAACATTTGGTACCCCATACGATCATAAGAATAATTTAACATGTTTACTTACACCATTAGAAATGAGCTTTATAGGGCATACAGATGACAGGAGAAAGGCATTGAAGGAAAGGTTAGAGAAGGGATTAGAGAAGAGTACTTATAAGAATGATTATGCTTACACTGCTATTAAAACACAAGGGAAGTTAGCTTTAGATGCAAAACATGTAGGGAAGCTTTGTATATATAGGCCAAAATCACACACAGACACTTTATTTGTAGGTACGAGCGAATGTAGGCATGTGTTTCTGTTCCAGAGTAAATGGACCTTTATGCTGAATGGTGAGGACCCTGCGATTCCGGGGATCTACTATATTTGTGGACTTAATGCTTATTACCGTCTTCCTAGAGGATGTTATGGGACATGCTATTTGGGGGTAGTTTTCCCTAAAATTTATCAGATAGATGATCTAAAGAAGTTCCCGAAAGTGACTGAATTACATCATAAGCGACATCAGAGAGGACGGAAACCTCTTCTGCAATTGTGGGAGATATTTTTTGTGCAGTAATTCCTTCTGTAGGAGTTATTTTGAATGCAATTAAGACACAGAAGAAGTCTACTATTGTGGATAACATGCTGACTAATTTTACAGGGGCAATACTCCTGTTAGATACTGAATTAGCTGTGGGTAGAGCTATGACGCTTCAAAATAGGCTTGCTTTAGACATACTTTTAGCGAAAGACAGCGGAGTCTGTAGGATGATCAATGCTAGGCATTGCAGTTCAAAAATTCCCAATAATGATAAGGAGATAAGAGATTTACTAACTAACTTAACTAATTCAAGTAAGGATTTGAAAGAATTGAAAGAACCAGGAGTTTGGGAGAAAGTTGGAAAAGGATTCGCTTCAGTAGGTAATTGGATTAGTCAAATTTGGAATGGAGTATTACTGAAAATTGTACAGGGAATATTAATTGTGATTGCTTGCATATTAGGATTATGGGGCATATGTAAATTATGGCAGAGAATCAAATTAAGGAGATCTCAAAATAATCAGAGGAGAGAAGAACAACCTAGGGAAAGAATATATAGGAAAAATTTAAGAAGAAGACAAAATACATCAGAAACTGAACTATAAAATGTTGGTAAAGAAAGGTGTGATGACATATTTAGTCATCAGAGGAGGGACTGTTGAAGCAGATATACTAAATAGATAATCATTAATAATGTTTATGTGCTTAAATAATGAAAAGTTTGTAGAAGAATTAATCGTAGAGAAAAATAATGTGCACGTTTGAAATTGTGCCCTCGGGGCATGGCAGCCATGTGTACGAAATTGTACTAATATAACTGAAACTGTATGAAATAATGAAAATATATGAGAAAAATGTAGCAATATGCCATATTGAAGTCTATAACCTATGTTTTACTTTAATTTGCAGTGTTAACTTAGCTTAATTTAAGGCTTAGTCTTCCTAGGCCTCGCACACAGAGAGCAGAAACAATAATCGCGTTTGCAAGAAGCTGTTACGACCCGTCCTTGACTCACCCGATGTTAAAGTTGCTCAGCTAGAATTTTCTGCAATGTACCGGTGGACAGGAGATGATGAAGACAATTTGATACAATTATGTGTAGAATAGGCTAAATGTAATTTCCCAGGTATTGAACAATGAAGGCACTGACCGAAGAGGAACATGCAACAATTTCGATACCTGAAGAGCCGGATGATGAGGACATCGTATAGCGGACCAATCCACATCTTGTGAAAGGACTAATATGGAAAATAGTAGATTAGGTAAACAAATACTATAGGTTAAAGTCATATCTGCTGACTGACTGACCAATTAGAAATTAGGGGGATGGACTGGGAGACCCTAATAAAAAGTCATGACAAGGGGCTAAAACTTCAGATGCGAGAGATGCGAGGGGTGAATTGATGACGTCAGGAGACGCTGCCCGAGGTTCTGTCATTGGGCTCATACTCTGAGAGTCTAATGTGTGACTGACTAATTGAGGACCTGAAGATGGGGCATTGAAAGCATGGATTGCACTCTTTTATGTAATAGTGTATCATTATATTTAAGTGGCTTTGACTTATGCTCTGATGCCTTTCCATAGGTTTGCTTTATCCACATACTACATAATCATTTATGTAGCCCTCAAACCAAGTGTATTATTATAACCTACCTATGATAACAATATTGACCTTCAAGACAACAAGGTTGCACTGGTACACTAAACCCATGAATCAGGCATACCCTCGTGCAGGAGCAGTCTGTGAGTTTCTTGCTTTGCCATACCAGCAGAATAGGCTGAAGAAAAGTTGTGGTCACTGGATGGGATTAAGATCCAATTATGCCAGCAAAAACATGGGTGGAAAGGGCCCCACTGACAGCCAAGGGGCAAAACATTCTGGTTCATCCTTGGCAAAAAAAAAAAAACAGAGGATTGGAGAGTATATGATGGGATCGACGTGATGGCGAGTATCCAGGTACGATCGGGAGTAGAGTGCTGGAGAAACCCAATGATGTATTAGTCTTAGATTATGAGGTTGGAAGTGAACAATTAGAAGAAGGTGAGTTTGTGGATAGTACTTCGACATGGAAGGTAGAACAGCACAAATGGCTGGAACTGGGAGTTGGGTAATGTGAAAGCTGAATTACTTACTAATGATGTTCATGTATTTTGGGTTAAGAATGTGCATAGAATTTGACTAATATAGAAAATATTTGTGGGACTTAGAAAATGTGCAAACTTGAGTGGCCGTCACAAAATACACGTAATGCTTTTATTGGATGCATATTATTATTAATTGAAGTGCATTCATTAAGAAAATTGTGGTAGTATGTCATATTAATGATCTTACATTATGTATTTGCTTAATAACTGTAGGCCTTAAGTTAGCGAGGTTTGGGCCTAGTCTGTACAGCCTTATATTAAGCTGCAATGTTTAATAAAATTGTGGGAATGTATGTCCAGAGAGAAATCTATACATTTATTGTTCACACTGTGTTGATCAAACATTAGCAGATGACTTTAACTTTCTCATGAGAACTGCCAGCTAGAATATCTTGTAGTAGAAGACAATACTTTGTAAAGTTTAATGCGTGAGACAGAGATGTTCCAGTGTATCCTGGTTCAATGGATACACTGACTGAAGTACGGATTGCTACAAAAGGTTACCTGACGCATCTGACAATGGAACAAGAGAAGAGGAGCCAATCATCGACATGTGAAAGACAGCTTAGTTCTAACTTAGATTTGGGTTTTTATTTTTATTGGACTAATTGTAAATGTATGATTTTCTGACCAATGACAGGGTGGAAAGTTCTTTAGGACATTCTAACTTAGCCCGAATGCACAGAGAAGGAGGCTCATTCTATTCTTTTGGAGAAGATGAACAGTTCCTGATAATTTATTTATATCTATAACCTTATTGCTTAAGTCTCTAATGCTGATCCCTTAGATATTGTTTCTTAAATGCTTCAGTTAATTTAGAGTACCCGTGTCTGAACCATTCCCTTTCACTGCCCGTGGCTGATGCTGACTGAACTATTTTCCCGCTGATGAAGATAGTCGCAGCTTGCTGATCCATAAGAGGAGAGGTATAACAAAACACTATTGTTCTTGTTATAGGTTTTGTTCTTTGTTTCAAGGTACCAAGCGCTATTTTGATAGAGCCATTAGCTAGATGTTTTACCAAATTAACTCTGACTAAAATTGTTTTGCATGAAGCCCAAACATGCTATTCTAATCAGAAGGTTAGTTAGGGATGCCCAGAAAATGCGAACAAATTATTACTAAACGAGTTGTTGTTGTTCATTTGCTGCATCTAGATGTATGTTTATGTATGTTTACCATTGATTTTGAGACTAGTAGTAGTAAATACTTTATTTCAGCTATGAAGCCATAAAAGTGCATATCATAATAAATAAATAAAATACATTAAAATCTTGTTCATACTAAGATCAATTAAAATTTGTACAATTTGCCATGTAGAATATTTGCAAAAGTCAACCCACAATTAATTCAATAATCACTTGGGATACTATACCAAAGTTCTACATTGGTTGTGTCTATTTGGGCCTGCATAATTACTGGGTCTTTGAGTACTAGTTCAGTCTCAATTTCCAATACCAGTGCAAATAACGAGAAACTGAAGATCATGCTCATACTAAAGTCTTGTCAAATGTATACCCTTTACCATGTGGAATATTTTCATCAGGCGACCCACAGTAAGTTCAACAATCATATCAAAGGCTATAACTGAGTCATAATTAGATTCTGTCTGTCTGGGTCCACATGGTTACTGGGTCTTTTAAGTAGTAATTCTAAGTCTCAGTCTCCAAGCCCAGTGCAAATAGCGAGAAACTGGAAACAGGATTGTTTCTTGGCTTTCACTTTTTAGGATTCATAAAATTATCTTGTTTTGTTTCACACCCATTAATTTGCATAGTGGAATTATCCATTTTTTCCACGCCTGAGAGTATTGTGGACCAAAAAAGAAAAAATGAGCCTCGGATTCATTAAGCACTAAGCAGTGTGGACAGGAAGATTGGTCGCTGAATTTCTTTCCCCCAACTTGCAGTGAAGGACTTTAGGGGAAGAACCCAACATCTGAACAAAATATATAGTCGTTTTGCTTGGAGGGGAATGATTCTGTCAACATGTGGTTCAAATTTGGGAATACACTTATGTAACAAAAATTGCGCAGTTATACTCCCATTTTTCTGATCAACCCAGGCTCTTAACAGAATGTGATTCCAATATTCTTTTTTCAATTTCTGCAAAGTGTCTTTCCCCATTGACCAAGGCCTGCTCCGCAATTCCTCAATTTTTAACATATCTGTTCATTGTTTTTCATATTCTATCCAGGGTATGCGCACTTGTGAGTCTCAGGATACCAATTCGACCAGTGATTTCATATATGGGGAGGATTCCGCAAATAAACACAATTTTACCCAAAACACAACGGGTCTCAAAGCAGTCAAATGGTGAATCCTATTTAGGGACAGGTCATAAATTAGTGGTAGAAGGAGTACACTCGTTGGGAGATCAAACAAAGGCCTGACAAACTTATTTTATGTCTGTGGCAATGGTGTTACATTTGCATAGCCCCAAATCTCAGCCCCATATGTGGCTGCTGACACAGCTGCGGCCCCATAAACTTTTAGAACCGGCGAGAATGAGCCCCCCAGTAGCTTTATACCTTCTCCGTATAGCCATTGCACTCTGAAATAGGATAGACTTACTTTTGTCTAATTGAGGTCCCCAGTTTATGTTTTCCGCCAGCCTTACCTACAGGTAGTTTACATTTTTGACTTGTTCAAGTGGAGCTACACAAATTACCGGCTTCTTTCTGGAGGACCGATATGGGATCGTCATAAACTTGGACTTTGACGATTTAGTTCTAATTTTGAGACTAATTCACGTGACATTAGCGTTGTTAATATAGGGAAATACACTTTCTAACTTTTACATAAAGGTGTGGTTATTCGTGGACAAATGGGTCATGCTGTGTAAAGATCACTGACTCCAAAGAGTATTTGATGATGTTTATTGATTATGATGATGTAATTGCATTGTTTTTGGGACTTATGGTGCAATCACTCTAAGCGTAGTCAAAAGGTCTATGGAACCTCTAATGCGCCCCTTTATAAATTTAACAATAAAAGACCAAATAAGGACAGACGTGCTCACAGTAATTAAAAGTCAATGGAGGTTTGATACATTACAGAGGTGTGGACAAGATGTCAAAGCAATTAACACTATGGGCGGAGAGAAGATGTTTTTCCGACAACAGGTGTTGATGAATTGAAGGCAGATTTACAAGGCAGTTGCAACCAGGTGCGAGGAAGTGGTGGTCAGTTTGGGATGCTGTGGCCCCCAGGAAGAGGAAGTGTGAAATAAAATCAATTGTGGTAGAGGGTGGGATTGTTGAGCTAACTGGAAAGGGAAAGTAGCAGGAGTCTAAGGGAGTACAAGAAAACAAGCAGAGGAGAGCAGCACTGGATAGTAAGGCTGCTGAAAAGGTTAGCAAGGCTGAAGAGGTAAAGGCTGTGGAACAGAATGAGAAAGAAAAGGTGTAAAGATAAAAGATACTGATGTGATGGAGTATACTTAACACTCTCTTTAATGAGAGTCTAGACAGAAGCATGTGCCAGGTAAGCAGCACTCTCACCAACACCAACAGAACACAATGAATTGAAGGATAAGACAAACATAAAACTAAGAATATGAAATGTAGAGGAGACCTGAGGACATGGAGGCATGCGGGCAGAGTAGAATGCAGCAACAAAAGATATAGGGGGTTATTACCACTTTGGAGGAGGTGTTAATCCGTCCCAAAAGTGACGGTAAAGTGACGGATATACCACCAGCTGTATTACGAGTTCCATAGGATATAATGGACTCGTAATATGGCTGATGGTATATCCGTCACTTTACCGTCACTTTTGGGACGGATTAACACCTCCTCCAAAGTTGTAATAACCCCCATAGATTCCAACAGAGGAAAATAAAACAAAAAAGAAAATGGGTTTGGGAAATTAAGTTGTAAAGGACACAAAAACTGCCTTACATGGATATATTAATGCCCTTTCAAGCACATTTATCAAATACATCAAAAGAGATGATTTGGTGAGGAAAATTTGTTGATGTGTTTAGTTTATTACAGAGAGAGTGACATGCGGATTACAAATGATACACATTACCACACATCTCTTCCATTTAATAAATTAATTCACTTAACGAAGGTCTTAATAAATCAAAATAGTAAAGAATAAAAGGAAAATAAAGGAAAACAAAAATACACAAAGGAAATTGAACAGCTAAGTGCACAGAAACCAGTAGAAGAAACAAATCAGATAAATTAATATCTATTACTCTATTTAATCCTTAAACTTGCATGGAGCATTCCTCATATGAACCACAATGAATGATTATACACATCCTCTTTTTGTTGTGAAGAACTTGTGGTAAAAATTGCTGAAACTCAACTGATATAGATTTCACCATTATGATGCTTTTGTAGAGAAGCATTATTAATAGCGCTATTGGCATTTTGAAACACAACCTCAAGTTCTGATAAAAACGAAACGTATTTTTTTAGTAGTAGCCTTGAACGAGCCAATACCTACACAAAATCCTAAACAAACCAAGAATAAAACTTGCAAAGACCTAGGAATGACCAAAGTTCTCTAATGAACTTGAATACTCTACCCTGTGTGGCATGAACTTCCATTTCTCAAGTTGTAACATTATCCCTTTATACTTGAGAATAACTAAACGGAATCTAAGATCTGATTGTGTTTAGCAATCAAGTCACTGTACACTAGGATATCAGTTTGAAAGGCCACTACTCCCTTTGATGCCCCTGAACAAGATATGCATCAATTTCTGGAACACTGCAGTGGCAGAGACTAAGCCAAATGCCATCCTGGTGTACCTGTAAGCTGCCTCTTGTGTGATTAAAGTGATGATGTAGTGAGAATTTTCAGTAATTTCTATCTGGTGGTAGGCCTATTTCAAGTATAATGTGGAAAACACAGCTGATGCAAGGATTTTAGCTTTGAAGTCCTCTATGCATGTTAACTTATGATAGTTAACCACAATGTGTCTATTTACGTACCTTAGGTTGGCATACAACCTCCAATCACCCATGGTCTTCTTGATTGGCACAACTGGCGAAACCCATTCTGATGCATCTACAGGGTCTATTATACTGGCTTCACACATTTCCCATAATATTTTAGATAATTCTGACATGAAACTCATAGGAACATGCCTAAGTCTGTGTTTTACAGAACTGGCATTTTTCTTAAACACTATGGTGGTCATTCTGACCTCGGCGGTAAAAGGCGCCTACCGCCGGTCAGAAATCCTCCATAATCCCGCCGCGGTCGCGGTAATCCGCCACGGTCATTCTGACCCGCAGCAGCCAAACCTCCGAAAATCCGACAGCCACAACAGACCGCCAGACCAGCGGTCGGCGGAAAAGTGGAGGTGAACAAACCTCCACCGTCAAGCCAACAGAAATACGCCCATGCCGTTACGACCCACGAATCCACGCGGCGGTCTTTCAAACGCGGTTTTCCATTGGCGGTACACACCGCCGCGGTCAGAATACACACAAACGAACAAAACTCAGCCACATTGGACGATTTGAATTCCACACACCTGATACACATACACACACCACTCCCACACACACAATACAATATAAAACACACACCCACATCACCCACAAACCCCTTCGACCAAAATCCAAAAAGAAGCACTGAGAGACACAGCAGCGATCACAGAACACCATCACACAGAGGCACACTACACCATCACCCACACAATATCCACACACAAAACAACACACACCACCACACTCAACACACTTAACTACACATACTCCACCCCACACATCATACACACCACTCCATGGCACCCCAAAGACACCCCCGCTTCTCAGACGAAGAACTCAGGGTCATGGTGGAGGAAATCATTCGGGTAGAGCCCCAGCTCTTCGGCACACAGGTCCAATACACCAGCATTGCCCGGAGGACAGAGCTATGGCAGAGGATTGTCGACAGGGTCAACGCTGTGGGACAGCACCCCAGAAATCGGGAAGACATCAGGAAGCGATGGAACGACCTACGGGGGAAGGTGCGTTCCATGGTATCCAGGCACAACATCGCCGTGCAGAAGACTGGCGGAGGACCCCCACCTCAACCCCGACAATTTACAACATGGGAGGAGGAAGTCTTGAACATCCTGCATCCTGACGGCCTCGCAGGAGTCGGCGGAGGAATGGATTCTGGTAAGTTGAAGCTTCAATACTGCTTCCCCCCCACCTGCATGCCAAATCATACCCCAACCCTCACCCCCATCCTCGAACCCCACCCTCACCCCCACCCCCATCCTCACCCCCACCCTCACCCCCACCACCATCCTCACCCCCACCACCATCCTCACCCCCACCACCATCCTCACCCCCACCCCCAGCACACCTACTCCCTGCCAATGTCTCACCATCACAACCCACACATCCCAAAACCTAGGCCTGCATGCGTCCACTAAGCATGGACACCCATCACCAAAGCATGCCCAATGCATATACACATCCCCCCCACAAGCCACCCTCACCAAAGCCCCCACACACGAATGCCAGCACTTGGGGACACGGGAACCCACAGATACACCCATATGGCACACATTGAAACTATAACCATACCTCTATACCCCTGCAGGACCCGACCGCCAACACACCGCCACGGAGGGCCCAGAATTCTCCACACCCCCCACCCAAGAGCCCGTCAGCGATGACAGCAGCTCTGTCGACCTGGACACTGATGACCAGCCCGGACCATCGGGGACCTCTGGACAGTCGGTTCCCCTCACACAGGCACAGGCCACTACAGACCCAAACCCCTCTGGGAACACCAGCACAGCTCCCACCCAGCGGGCCCATGCCTCTGTCTCCAGGGCGCGTCAATCTGCGGTGTGTCTACCACTACAGGGCACCCAGGATAACCCACCACCCCAACAACAACAGGGACCACAACAGTGGTAGTGGGCACACCGGCCAGGGGGCAGAGGCCCAGGGAAACAGGGCAACTCGGAGGGCAGCTGTGCGACAGGGGGGGGACGGGCCCAGGGAACCCACTCTCCACGAGGCCCTCACCACCATCATGGGAGCATACAACCGCTCCCAGGAGACGATGGCGACGGTACTGGCCAGGTTCCAGGAGATCCAGGTACTGCAGGAGGAACACTATCGGGGGTACAGGGAGGACATCAGAGCCCTCACCTCCACCCTGGTTACCATGGTAGGGCTGCTGCAGGAACTCATCAACACCAGGACGGACACTCAACAACAACAAAGGGCCCCTGCCACTAGCCTGGACCAAGAACAGCCAACCACCTCCGCCGGCGCTAGTGGACAGGAGGCCCCCGCACAACAGCAGCCCACCAGACCCCCACCTCCTGCAGGAGAAGAACCACCCCGCAAGAGGGCCGTGAGATCTCGCAAGAAGACAGAGTAGGATGTCAAGACCCCCGCCAGCAAAGGATACCACCTGATGTCATCCCACTGTCCCACATTGTCACCCTGTCCATCCTTGAACTGCCCATGCTCCATCTCTCCACAGGCCTATGGACAATGCACCTGTGTGACTGTTACTCTGGACTCTGCCATGGACATTCCTTCACCATAGCCCCCACCCACTTGAAACCACCCATCCCATTTTGAGCACTGAAATAAACACCTATTTTGCACAAAACTATCTGGAGTCTGGCTGTGATTTCAAAATATTGTAATTGACATGACAGTGCAAATATGTCCTTGTACATAGTGAAGTCAACAAACAGCTGCCACAAAGCTGTAGTCCATGGGGAAACAAAGCACAGGACTCGTAGTGGGGACCCAAGATCTGAAATAGGGAGGGAAAAGCCACAACTCAGTCATCATACACTGGGGCAAATAGACAGGCAGCAGAGATGCAGGAGAGTATTTTACATTTACAAAATTATGTTTGAATTGTTACCTGTGTCCTATTGGAAGTACTGTGCAATGATTCTGTCCCTGTTGTCTGTTTCATCCCCGTCGTCTTCCTCCTCTTCACTCTCCACAGGTTCCACAGCTGCCACAACACCACCATCTGGACCATCCTCCTGCAGGAAAGGCACCTGGCGGCGCAAAGCCAGGTTGTGAAGCATGCAGCAGGCCACGATGATGTGACACACCTTCTTAGGTGAGTACATTAGGGATCCACCTGTCATATGCAGGCACCGAAACCTGGCCTTTAGGAGGCCGAAGATGCGTTCGATCACCCTCCTAGTACGCCCATGGGCCTCATTTTACCGTTCCTCTGCCCTGGTCCGGGGATTCCTTACTGGGGTCAGTAGCCACGACAGGTTGGGGTACCCAGAGTCCCCCAATAGCCATACACGGTGTCTCTCTAGCTGTTCCATCACGTAAGGGATGCTGCTATTCCTTAGGATGTAGGCGTCATGCACTGACCCAGGGAATTTGGCATTTACATGCGAGATGTACTGGTCAGCCAAACACACCACCTGGATGTTCATGGAATGGTAACTTTTTCTGTTCCTGTACACCTGCTCCCTGTCTCTTGGGGGAACCAAAGCCACATGGGTCCCATCAATGGCACCAATGACGTTGGGAATATGTCCAAGGGCATAGAAATCACCCTTCACTGTAGCCAATTCGCCCACCTCAGGGAAAAGGATGTAGCTCCTCATGTATTTCATCAGGGCAGACAACACTCTGGATAACACCTTCGAAAACATGGGCTGAGACATCCCAGAAGCAATTCCCACTGTTGTCTGAAATGACCCACTTGCCAAGAAATGGAGTACTGACAGGACCTGCACCAGAGGGGGAATCCCTGTTGGTTGGCGGATGGGGGACATCAGGTCGGGCTCCAGCTGGGCACACAGTTCATGTATAGTGGCACGGTCAAGCCGGTAGGTCAGGATAATGTGGCGTGCTTCCATTGTCGACAGGTCCACCAGCGGCCTGTACACGGGAGGATTCATCCGTCTCCTCGCCAAACCCAGCGGACGGTGCCTAGGAAGGACAACATGGAGCACACAGTCAAGCAACCCACAGGTACGTACTCACAGCTTGCACAGTAAACGATTCTCTATGCAGTGAATGGCGTGTATGAGTGGCTATGCAAGGCCTAGGCCTGTGTGACGCAGTTGAAATTGAGCCATGTGGACCCTCGAAATGGCGGCTGCCTGACCTGTGAAGTGTGACAATGGGATGTGAGGTCAATGCGCTGGCGTGGCACACCACGGCGGTCGGCGGTCGAAGACCGCGGCGCGCGGCCGCATTGGTTAACATTGAAGCCTATGGGTTTCAGGAGCCAATGGCGAAGGGCGCCGGCGGTGGCGGTACGCACCGCCGCGGTACGCACCGCCGCGGGCGTGACCGCCATTTTCTATCTACTTATTCACTCGCGACTTGAACTTTCACAGGAGAGGACCTATACTGCAAGTGTTGCTGTGACCTCGGTCTGGAAGGGACAATGGCTGCTGCGCCTGGGGAAAGGGCCCCTGCCTTCACTGGAGAAGAGTTGGAGAAACTTGTGGATGGGGTCCTCCCCCAGTATGCGCTACTCTACGGTCCTCCAGACCAACAAGTGAGTTTAATTCAATATGGATTGGGGGCCACTGGCTGGCTTGGGGGCCTGGCGGGGGGCCTGGCGGGGATGGGGGGCATGTTGGGCCTGGCGGGGGCCTGGCGGGGGGCATGGCAGGGGGCCTGGCGGGGATGGGGGGCATGTTGGGCCTGGCGGGGGGCCTGGCGGGGGGCCTGGCGGGGATGGGGGGCATGTTGGGCCTGGCGGGGGGCATGGCGGGGGGCCTGGCGGGGATGGGGGGCATGTTGGGCCTGGCGGGGGGCCTGGCGGGGGGCCTGGTGGGGATGGGGGGCATGTTGGGCCTGGCGGGGGGCATGGCGGGGGGCCTGGCGGGGATGGGGGGCATGTTGGGCCTGGCGGGGGGCCTGGCGGGGGGCCTGGCGGGGATGGGGGGCATGTTGGGCCTGGTGGGGGGCCTGGCGGGGGGCCTGGCGGGGGGCCTGGCGGGGATGGGGGGCATGTTGGGCCTGGCGGGGGGCATGGCGGGGGGCCTGGCGGGGATGGGGGGCATGTTGGGCCTGGCGGGGGGCCTGGCGGGGGGCCTGGCGGGGATGGGGGGCATGTTGGGCCTGGCGGGGGCATGGCGGGGGGCCTGGCGGGCATGGGGGGCATGTTGGGCCTGGCGGGGGCCTGGCAGGGGGCCTGGCGGGGATGGGGGGCATGTTGGGCCTGGCGGGGGGCCTGGTGGGGGGCCTGGCGGGGATGGGGGGCATGTTGGGCCTGGCGGGGGGCATGGCGGGGGGCCTGGTGGGGATGGGGGGCATGTTGGGCCTGGCGGGGGGCCTGGCGGGGATGGGGGGCATGTTGGGCCTGGCGGGGGGCCTGGCGGGGATGGGGGGCATGTTGGGCCTGGCGGGGGGCATGGCGGGGGGCCTGGCGGGGATGGGGGGCGTTGGGCCACTGGCAACGAAAATGCAGACAAACTTGAACGTGGTATTTCTCCCTCCCTGTACGTGTCACATAGGTCCGCGCCCATGAGAAGATCGGGATTTGGCGTGCCATCGCCAAGGAAGTCCGGACCCTGGGGGTCCACCATCGACGGGGCACCCACTGCCGCAAGAGGTGGGAGGACATCCGCCGCGGGACCAAGAAGACCGCCGAGTCTCTGCTGGGGATGGCCTCCCAACGTAGGCGGGGTGCCTGCCGTCAACTGACCCCCCTGATGTTCCGGATCCTGGCGGTGGCCTACCCTGATTTGGATGGGCGCGTGAGGGCAGCACAGCAGACACAAGGGGGTGAGTACAAGCATAATCTACTCTGTTGTCGCGCAGTGGAGGTGTCTGGGTGGGGGAGGAGGGCTGTGGGTCCCCCTAGGCCAGGGCGATATCTGTAGGCTGGGCACCCCCGTAAGCCCCTGTGTCCCCAGCCACCACCCTCAGTAGTGTGCCAGTACAGCCATCCCTGGGCAGTGTCATCCATGGGTGCAGTTGTCAACTCTAGGCGTGTAGGGCATTTTCCACGGAATGCGTAGCGGACCCCAAGTGCGCAACTTAGTGCAGGGGGCATCTGTGTCTGTCATGTCCGCTAACTGTACCGGTGATCCATGTACTCAAAATCTCTTTATTTCTCTCTCCCCCCCCCCTTTTTGTTTGTCTTTCTGTGCTTGTGTGCATCAGCATCATCAGGCGGAGGAGAAGTGGCATCGGGGCAGGAGGGAGCTGCATCTCACATGGCCCAGGAGGGCCATGCCACAGAGTCTGACTGGACCAGTGAGACGGAGGGCGAGGGGAGCTCCACAACGGGGACGACTGGACCCTGCAGCGACACGGACACGTCCTCGGAAGGGAGCTCCCTTGCGGGGGTGGCACCATCCGTGCCCCCCGCCATTACAGGTACAGCCGCCACCCAGCGCACCATCTCCGCCCTCCCAGCAGCCCCTCAGCGTTCGCCCCGTGCCCGCTCTGCCAGGAAGCCGGGCATCTCCTTCGCCCCAGGCACCTCAGGCCCTGCCCCTGTTACCCCCGCTGCCCTCAGTGAGGAGGTCATTGACCTCCTCCGAACGCTCATTGTTGGGCAGACTACCCTTTTGAATGCCATCCAGGGGGTGGAGAGGGAGGTTCATCGCAGCAATGCGTACCTGAGGGCATTCATTCGGGTCAGGCTGCCCATCAGCGATCGTTCCAGGCTCTGGCCTCAGCACTGACGGCAGCCATTGTCCCTGTCTCCTGCCTCCCTCAACTAACTCCCTCCTCCCAGTCTCCTGTTCCTCTGCCTGTCCCACCCACACCATCAGACCAGCCTGCACACACCTCAACACCCAGGAGCAGCTCATCCAAACATAAGCACCACAGATCACGCAGACATTCACACAAGCAACATTCCGATGCAGACATGCCAACAGTCACTACCACCTCTGTGACCCCCACCTCCTCGTCTCCCTCCTCCCTCCCTGTGACATCTACACTCACACCTTCATTCACCTCACCATCAGCCAGTGTTTCCATCACCAGCACACCCTCCAGTACAGTCCGCACATGTGCAGTCACCACCCCCACTGCCATTTACACGTCCCCTGTGTCCTCTCCCACTGTGTCTGTCACCCCCTCTTCCACACCACACAAACGCAGCCACCCACCCACCCAACAGCCATCCACCTCACGACAGCCTCCCGCTCCTGCACCTGCACCCAAAGACAGCAAACTTGTCTCGCCTACAACCACATCCTCTCCCTCCACTCCCATACCCACTGTACCTACCACTATCCATTGTCCCAGGAAAATCTATCTCTCTACTGCTACCTTCTTTCCTGACCCTGAGCCCCCCCCTCCTTCTCGTCGGGGTAAGAAGAGCACCTCAGCCACCACCAGCCCTGCAGCCCCCTTGACAAGGGTGCAGGGGTATTGGAGCCCACCAGCCCGCAGGTCTGGATCTTCGCCCAGCAGCAAGGGGACAGCCAGCCCACCCCATGGGAAGAGGAGCAGAAGGCGGAAGGGCCGCCGCAGGAGCCCGGGTTCTATATCCCCCCAGGACACTAGCCAGCCACTGTCAACAGCCACAGCTCCAAAGGGAGGAAAGGGCCACAGACTCCCGACTAAGGAGGGCAAGGGCAGCAAGGCGGAGAAGTCAGGCAGCAGGCCTGCTGCCCATGGAGGACCCGTCACAGCTGCCCAGGAGGAGCCCGCAACCCCCATAGCCGCTGCCCAGGGAGGAACCGTCACAGCTGCCCAGGGAGAGCCCACCACCCCCATAGCCGCTGCCCAGGGAGGACCCAGCCCAGCTGGCCAGGAGGGCCCCACCACCCACAGCCCAGGTGGGCATTGAAGGAGCACCATCCCCGCTGCCCAGGAGGGCACCACCAGGCAATGAGCAGTTGGCCATAGAATGGCCGCCGTCTCCAGCACCGCTCCGCTGGGGACCGCCGTATCAAGAACAGCTGAACTGGGCCCTTCAAGGCAAGAACCGCTGAACTGGGCCCTTCAAGGCAAGAACCGCTGAACTGGGCCCTTCAAGGCAAGATCCGCTGAACTGGGCCCTTCAAGGCAAGAACCGCTGAACTGGGCCCCGCCGTCTCCAGCACCGCTCCGCTGGGGACCGCCGTCTCAAGAACCGCTGAACTGGGCCCTTCAAGGCAAGAACCGCTGAACTGGGCCCTTCAAGGCAAGAACCGCTGAACTGGGCCCCGCCGTCTCCAGCACCGCTCCGCTGGGGACCGCCGTCTGAAGAACCGCTGAACTGGGCCCTTCAAGGCAAGAACCGCTGAACTGGGCCCTTCAAGGCAAGAACCGCTGAACTGGGCCCTTCAAGGCAAGAACCGCTGAACTGGGCCCTTCAAGGCAAGAACCGCTGAACTGGGCCCCGCCGTCTCCAGCACCGCTCCGCTGGGGACCGCCGTCTCAAGAACCGCTGAACTGGGCCCTTCCAGGCAAGAACCGCTGGCCCTTTGGCAGACGTGGCAGGGCAGGATCTGTCTCGGGCAGGGCTGCAGGATGTCCTCTGGCCAACATGCCTCCTCCAGTGGCAGTGGAGTCTGTTATGGACTGTTTGGACTGTGGGTTTGCACTCCCCAGGATGGCCCAGTGGGCAGGCCACCCACTGTATGGACTGTATGGACTGTGGCTTTGCTCTCCCCAGGATGGCCCAGTGGGCAGGCCACCCACTGTATGGACTGTATGGACTGTGGCTTTGCATTCCCCAGGTTGGCCCAGTGGGCAGGCCACCCACTGTATGGACTGTATGGACTGTGGCTTTGCTCTCCCCAGGATGGCCCAGTGGGCAGGCCACCCACTGTATGGACTGTATGGACTGTGGCTTTGCACTCCCCAGGATGGCCCAGTGGGCAGGCCACCCACTGTATGGACTGTTTGGACTGTGGCTTTGCACTCCCCAGGATGGCCCAGTGGGCAGGCCACCCACTGTATGGACTGTATGGACTGTGGCTTTGCTCTCCCCAGGATGGCCCAGTGGGCAGGCCACCCACTGTATGGACTGTATGGACTGTGGCTTTGCATTCCCCAGGTTGGCCCAGTGGGCAGGCCACCCACTGTATGGACTGTATGGACTGTGGCTTTGCTCTCCCCAGGATGGCCCAGTGGGCAGGCCACCCACTGTATGGACTGTATGGACTGTGGCTTTGCACTCCCCAGGATGGCCCAGTGGGCAGGCCACCCACTGTATGGACTGTATGGACTGTGGCTTTGCACTCCCCAGGATGGCCCAGTGGGCAGGCCACCCACTGTATGGACTGTATGGACTGTGGCTTTGCTCTCCCCAGGATGGCCCAGTGGGCAGGCCACCCACTGTATGGACTGTATGGACTGTGGCTTTGCACTCCCCAGGATGGCCCAGTGGGCAGGCCACCCACTGTATGGACTGTATGGACTGTGGCTTTGCTCTCCCCAGGATGGCCCAGTGGGCAGGCCACCCACTGTATGGACTGTATGGACTGTGGCTTTGCTCTCCCCAGGATGGGCCAGTGGTCATGGAGTCCCCTCGTAGATCTGGCGTCGTGTACTCAAGTGGCTGAGGTGCCCCCCCTTCCCTTCCCCCTGAGGTGCCTGTCCTTTTTTCTTTCTGATGCCCCTGCAGTGTTCTCTCCGTGGAGTTCTTGTCGTGGGACTGGGCCTTGCCCCTTTGCTCAGGACCCCTGTGGTCCACGGACAGTGGTTGGACTACATATAGTAGATGTATATATTTTGTACATAGTTTATTTATTTATTTGGATTACTGCTGTCCATTTTTCAATATATCTGCCCGTTTAAGATCTCTTCTTTTGGTCTTTGCATTATTTCGGAGGGGGGGGTTTGTGGGTTGTGACAGTGATCTGTGGGAATGCATTGATGTGTGTGTTGTAGTGGGTGTGGGTGGGTGGGTGTGTGCCGGTAATCTTTTCCCTCCCCTGTGTCATAGGTGCAGTACTCACCGATGTCTTCCGCGCCGCCGGGCGTGCTCCTGGTACAGGAGCAGGTATAGGAGTGCGGGGATGACCTGTAACTCGGGTTCCATACTGCCGGAATCTCGCGTGGAGTATGTGGAGGTGAGCGTTTTCCCGTTCGTAGTCTGTTTCCGCCGTGTTTTTATCGGCGGTGCTCCCGCCCCGGAAAAGGTGGCGGATTGGTGGGTCGTGATAGGGTGGGCGGTACATTGTCTGCCGCCTGGCTGTTGGCGGTGACCGCCGCACTTTTTGTTTGTTCCGCCGTGGCGGTCGGAGTGTTAATGCGGCGGGCTGTGTTGGCGGTTCCCGCCAGGGTCAGAATTGCATATTTTGGACCGCCGGCCGCCGCCGGCCGCTGCTTTATCACCGACCGCCAGGGTCAGAATGAGGGCCTATGTTGTGTGTGAAACATTTTTCTTTCCCCAATTGCTTCCGGAACACTTCTTTGTGTTTATCTAGTAAAAATTAAATGTCATCATCATTTCCTAACACATACACACATCCTTATCCATTTCCATACACAAAACAGATTTTTGCTTTGGGATTAGGTTAAATATCCATTCTACCTTGGTGCCTCCAGCATAGAAAATACTGACTGTCAATTACTTTGCATCCTTTATCTACTATTTTCCTGTCTTGAAATTCATAGTAGCTATAACGTATCATAAAAGACCAATTTTCTTTGTTCCATAACAATAGACACTGATATTATTCAGTTCCAAAATAATGCCACAGAAGCATCCTTGGAAATATTTGTTAGATAACATGGTAAAGGAGATCCTGACTCAGCCATGACTTCTAACTTTTGGTGCAATTTGATGATCTACCATATTACTCATCCACTCCGCAAACTGCCACATTCAAACAACAAACAATACAAATGCTATTGTTATGATTCCCATCACCCCTTGCATTCACCTTATTGTTTCCAGCAAATCCACTCTTTTTATAAACATCCTAGCAATATATTCCTAAAGCTACATTTTCTATTGTAATGATTGTTTATGAAGAAACTTGTACCACAGAAATCCTACCAGATTTCCCTTTCATACACACACTTGAGATGTGACCGATCTTTCCACATTTGAAACATTCTTTGCCAATAGCTGGCCAAGATTTAAATGAGGCAATATGTGTTTTTGAATTGTGGTAAGTTCAAATCTCTTATTGTATGTATGGAATACTGAAGATTTCCAATTGTCCTTTATCTTGTTTGGTTCCGCAGCTTGTTTGAACCCATTCAGCCACTCCTTTGCTGAAAGGAGGCAACTTCCATCTCTCCATATTAGTTCAGAGCTTTGAATGGAGAAACTGAATGCTCCAGAGTCTTGGCAATATCAATCACACCATAAACTGATGGATTCTGGTGTCTAAGTAACTACATCTGTTTTTTTTTCATCATTTGAGCATTTAATGATAGTTTAATCTCTTATGTCAGTATAAATCAAGCTTCCAAAGCTGCAATTTGCTGCCAACGTCCTTAAGTTTGCAACATAATAGTCAATGGATTTGTTTAGAACCTGATGATGTGTATACAAATGTGAGCCTTTCCATACAGACAGGGGATTCTTCAATGAAATTGGCTTCATGTCCGTCTAAAGCTTTAGACTAACAGCTATATTCCACTGCATCAAAACCTTAAGGTAAAGTAAATGAGTTAATATTCTTCTCCTTCAGATCCTAGTAGGTGTAACAAAACATCCTGTTTTCTTTCAGAAGAGAATGCATTGCCATTGATGGCTAACATACAATTGTTAAATATCCTAATCCATCTTTCCAATTTTATTGATGGATCACCCCATTCATTCATTACTGATGGCAGATGATTACCATATTGCAAAGCCATGATATGTTGTGCTTACTTGGAGTGATTGAAAACTGATTCAAGATATGATGTTTTGCAGAGGTAGCCTATTTAAGTTCAATAAGGATTGCCAAATGACTGATAGAATACAGATAAAAGCAGCCAGAGCAAAAAAGAATCTATTCAAAACTGTGAATAATGATTGTATTATGGCTTAATACAACCATTTAGTAGTTACTACAAGAGACATACAATAGACCTTTAAAGGTAAAGGTTGAATTACAATTTGTTCAAAGTTTATTAAAGAAAAACATTACATAGGTTTCCTTGTTGCCACATGAATGAAATGTTCTTTGTTAGTGTTTCATACCTCTGGCCTGAACGCATACCTGAGCATACATTCTAAGCATGTGTTTCAAGCATGAAAGCAATACACCACATGATGGGGTAATCCGCCCAGTCCAGTGAAATCTCGACTGCAGGTAAAGGGCATTATGAACCATGTGCACGCTTGACTGACTGAGAAGAGAAAAACAATGAAAAATGGCACTGAGAAGCAGAACGGACTTACTATATCTAGGTTTCTGCTTACAGCCTTACAGTTTGCCATCAAACTATAGCCCATAACAGTTCACAGATACAGCGTAGATTTGATGTGAAGATATCTACAGCCAGCCATAATATCCATAATTCATGCAATGTAACAGGAATGACAGAGGGTTCAGCAGCCCATCGCCAATATAGAGATGAAAGACGTTGATGCGATGGAGAAGATTTAACATTCTTTAATGAGAACCCACATATAAGCATGTGCCAGGTCAGTAAAGGTCTCACTAACTGACAACACAACAAAACAAACTGAAGAAACTTCAAGCATATAACTAAGAACATGGAATGTGGAGGAGATATGCAGGCATAGATAAATGCAGGCACAGTCTTGCATGCTGACAACAAAAGATACATATTACCACAGAGGTTAAGAAAATTGAAGATGATGTATATTTTGGAAACAAGTTTGCAAAGGACAAAAAACTGCCTTAGATTGGTATAAGGATAACCTTGGTAGTATGTTTATTGAATAAAAAAGAGAACATTTGGCAAGGAGAATCTGATGATATGTTTAAGTTATTACAAGCGGAAGAGGATTCAAAGGAGTATGAATGGGAATTAGCCAGGTTGAGTAGTGCTCACATAAAAATTGATCACTGGTCATCATCGTTTTTGATTTATGCAAGTGTATACTGCTAGCATTGCATTGATAGAGCAGTACCTCTTCTTAAATACATTGATGTTATTTGAACGGAGCAGATGGAGTTTGGGGGTTTGAATGGTACATTTATGATGAGGAATTCAGAGCTCATATGAGCCTCACTCCAGAGAAGCAGTGGGGGGGAGAGAGTGATTCAGACCTTTGATTGAAGTAAGTGGCACCCACACATCTGGCATCTGCTGCTCAGACAGCAAATGTTATACCAATACTTATTGGCCCTATCTGGGTCATCCCATACAGCGTTGGGCTAGGGTCTACAGAAGAGGACCCATGGAGAACCATAAGAAGATTGTTGCCGATTTAACAGAGGATTATTTATCTGCCAGATCTGCAGTTACCAGCATGAATGTTCTGGTTGTGGAGGGAGAAACCATTTACACCATGCTTTGGGCAGCTACCAATTGGTGAACAATGGAGGTCATTTAGGGGTGGAGGGCAACAGGCTCATCCTCCATGCAAGGGCCCCTAAACTGGTTAAATTAGAACAAATGTTAAGTCAGCTGAAATGCTAAGGAAGCAGACAACAAACTGTAAGGGTTTTCAGTATTGGATTCAGACTATATAATAATGTAGACTACATGGATTCAGACTACATGATAATATAGGCCTTATGCAACAGCGATGGTCAGATAATTTGAAATTATCAAAGGAGCTTCAATCGGTAGTGAGGGAGAGGTTGAAAACCTGGGGGGTTACCATTTGATCCACCATTTATCATGGCCATAGGGAACATCAGTAAGTGATTGTCTTGCTCCAGAATATTAATTAGTATGGTACTCCATCATACCCAGTGATTAAGCTGGTGAGGAAATGTGAATCCAGGGAGGAATCAGCAAAATGTGAAACTAAGTCACCTTTTCGCAGAGTACCAGTTCATGCAGTGGATTTTCAGTTACTGGAAAAGCAATTTGATGAGGCTATATATGTTGAAAGAGTTTTGACCAAGGGTTGCACAATTTCTTCTTCCCTTTTTGAATGTTTCAGCACGTTTCTGCAATGTGTGTTTTTTACAAACTAATTCACACTATCTGGATGACTTTCTTTTTGTTGGTAAGGAGGGAATTTAGGTGATTGTGTTAGGGTGTCTTACAAGGAACTGGCACATGATTTTGGGGTACCACTGGCTCCGAGAAGATAAACGGTCTGACCACTGTTTTGATTTTTTTGGAATTCAGTTGGACATACTGAGGATGAAGGCTAGGCAGCCAAAAGACAAGGCTAGCAAGATTGTTTTGTTGGTTCAAAGGGTGAGCAAAGTTTTAATTGTGTAAGGTCCAATAGCTTTTGGGGTACCTCAGTTTCAAATGCAGTGAGGTAATGGGTGGCAGCACATTTTTAGGAGCTTGGCTTTTGCCATGTCAGGGGAAGTTTTGCCACACCAAAGGGTGTAAATTGTAGTTTCTTTGAGAGCGGACTTGTGTGTATGGTAGCATTTTCTGGAGAATTTCAATGCAGCCATTCTGTTTTTTGCAAAGGATGAGGTGGATAGGTATGTAAAGATGTTTTTCTGATTCTGTATGAGCACTTGGATTTGGCCTGTCCTGAGAAAGGGAATATTGTGCAGAACACAGACTAACTGTAGAAAAATGGCTCCCTGTTGCAGTTCCCCCCCCCACTTTTTGCCTGATATTGATGCTGACTTGACTGAGAAGTGTGCTGGGTCCCTGCTAACCAGGCCCCAGCACCAGTGTTCTTTCACTTAAAATGTACCATTGTTTCCACAATTGGCACACCCCTAGCACACAGATAAGTCCCTTGTAAATGGTACCAGTGGTACCAAGGGCCGTGTGACCAGGGAAGGTCCCTAAGGGCTGCAGCATATGTTGTGCCACCCTAAGGGACCCCCTCACCTAACACATGCACACTGCCATTGTAGATTGTGTGTGTTGCTGGTGAGAAAAAGGCAAAGTCGACATGGCATCCCCCTCAGGATGCCATGCCCACAAAATACTGCCTGTGGCATAGGTAAGTCACCCCTCAAGTAGGCCTTACAGTCCTAAGGCAGGGTGCACTATACCACAGATGAGGGCATAGCTGCATGAGCAACATGCCCCTACAGTGTCTAAGTCTATTCTTAGACATTGTAAGTACAGTGTGCCATTTTAAGTATATGGTCTGGGAGTTTGTCAAAAACGAACTCCACAGCTCCATAATGGCTACACTGAATACTGAGAAGTTTGGTATCAAACTTCTCAGAATAATAAACCCACACTGATGCCAGTGTTGGATTTTTTTTAAAAAATGCACGCAGAGGGCATCTTAGAGATGCCCCCTGTATTTTACCCAATCCTTCAGAGCAGGACTGACTGGTCTGTGGCAGCCCGCTGCTGAGAGACGAGTTTCTGCCCCCCCGGGGTGAGAGCCTTTGTGCTCTCTGAGGACAGAAACAAAGCCTGCACTGGGACAAGGTGCTTCACACCTCCTCCCTGCAGGAACTTTAACACCTAGCAATGAGCCTCAAAGGCTCAGGCTTTGTGTTACAATGCCCCAGGGCACTCCAGCTAGTGGAGATGCCCACCCCCTGGACACAGCCCCCACTTTTGGCAGCAAGTCCAGGGGAGATAATGAGAAAAACAAGGAGGAGTCATCCACCAGTCAGGACAGCCCTAAGGTGCCCTGAGCTGAGGTGACCCCTGCCTTTAGAAATCCTCCATTTGGTTTTGAAGGATTCCCCCAATAGGATTAGGGATGTGCCCCCCTGCCCAGAGGGAGGAGGCACAAAGAGGGTGTAGCCACCCTCCAGGACAGTAGCCATTGGCTACTACCCTCCCAGACCTAAACACACCCCTAAATTTAGTATTTAGGGGCACCCAGAAACCAGGAAATCAGATTCCTGCAACCTGAAGAAACAAGAAGGACTGCTGACCTACAAGCCTGCAGAGAAGGAGGAAGATGACAACTCCTTTGGCCCCAGCCCTACCAGCCTGTCTCCAACTTTGGAAACCTGCAACCAGTGAAACATCCGACAGGGACCAGCGACCTCTGAAGCCTCAGAGGACTGCCCCGGACTAAAGGACCAAGAAACTCCAGTGAACAGCGGCCCTGGTCAAAACCAGCTACTTCTTTGCAACAAAGATGCAACTTCCAAAGACTGCACGTTTCCCACCGGAAGCGTGAGACTTCTCATTCTGCACCCGACACCCCCGGCTCGAGATTCAGAGAACCAACACCTCAGGGAGGACTCCCCGGCGACTGCGAGCCCGTGAGTAACCAGAGACGACCCCCCTAAGCCTCCACAGCGACGCCTGCAGAGAGAATCCAGAGGCTCCCCTGACCGCGACTGCCTGTAACAAGGGACCCGACGCCTGAACCAGCACTGCACCCGCAGCCCCCAGGACCCGAAGGAACCAAACATTAGCGCAGGTTTCACCCCCAGGCGTCCCTCTGCTTAGCCCAGGTGTTGGCTGTCCCGAGAAGCCCCCCCTGTGCCTGCCTGCACCCCTAGAGTGACTCCCGGGTCCTGCCATTGTTTCCTATCTAAAACCACACGCCTGCTTTGCACACTGCACCCGGCCGCCTCTGTGACGCTGAGGGTGTGGTTTGGGTGCCTACTTGTGTCCCCACCAGTGCTCTACAAACCCCCCTGGTCTGTCCCCCGAGGACGCAGGTACTTACCTGCTGGCAGACTGGAACCGGAGCACCCGTGTTCTCCATAGGTGCCTATATGTTTTGGGCACCTCTTTGACCTCTGCACCTGACTGGTCCTGAGCTGCTGGTGTGGTAACTTTGGGGTTGCCTTGAACCCCTAACGGTGGGCTGCCTATGCCCTAGAACTGAGACTTGTAAGTGTTTTACTTACTTCCTAATCTAATCTTTACTTACCTCCCCCAGGAACTGTTGATTTTTGCACTGTGTCCACTTTGAAAATAGCTTATTGCCATTTTTAGGACTGTGTATGATATTGCTTTTATTCAAAGTTCCTAAAGTATCTAAGTGAAGTACCTTGCATTTAAAGTGTTTAATGTAAATCTTGAACCTGTGGTTCTTAAAATAAACTAAGAACATATATTTTTCAATATAAAAACCTATTGGCCTGGAGTAAGTCTTTGAGTGTGTGTTTCTCATTTATTGCCTGTGTGTGTACAACAAATGCTTAACACTACCCTCTGATAAGCCTACTGCTCAACCACACTACCACAAAATAGAGCATTAGAATTATCTAATTTTGTCATTATCTTAGACTTTGTGCACACTATTTCTTACTTTGAAATAGTATATACAGAGCCAACTTTCTACACTAACCCATTGGCTGAAGTGGGGCAGAAGTATTGCTTTGTCAGAGTCACCAGATCCTCGGGGTCTGTACACATTCCCAACACGTCCACCACTGAACAGCTCCAAGACTCTGATAGATAAATCACAGAGACTGAGAGAGTTCAAGAGGGGAAGAGGGGATTAGGAAGGGAAAAGCTGGGAAGGATACCTGTAGTAAGAAAAAGGTTAGAACACACGATATGAAAATTATATCTCCTGAAATCAATACTAGACTATGGGGGTTATTCCAACTTTGGAGGAAGTGGTAATCCGTCCCAAAAGTGACGGTAAAGTGACGGATATACCACCAGCCGTATTACAAGTCCATTATATCCTATGGAACTCGTAATACGGCTGGTGGTAAATCCGTTACATTTGGGATGGATTACCACCTCCTACAAAGTTGGAATAACCCCCTATGATTCTAAGCCTAGTCACTCTGAAAACATGAACAATCTAAGAGTTAAGTTTAAAATGACTAAGCTTCAAGATGTACCTGTAAGGGAATCAAGATGAATTAAATGAAAACTTTCTTATTCAAGTACTTTCCTTTACATGAGAATCAGAAAAAACATTCTGACTAAATTTTAAACCAGTCATATAAATCCTGTTTTGAGAATGTATACTAGGACCATACAATATTGCATCTAGAAACTCTGACTTTCTGTGTACTCTTAAAATGTTTCAACACAAATTGCGCATATTGCAGATATATATATACATATATATAGTAAACACCATAAAAGGATTGTGCACCATGAATAACCCAATATGGATTCAGGAAACAAATCACATAACTTGTCAACTTGAATATTACATAATAAATATCTTAGAATAGTGGCATACAATAAACAACATGAAATAAACTTGAGGAGAGAATCGTGCGTCTTGCCGATTCGAGTGTCACCATGTAAAATACCAAGAAATGGTAGCACGCAATGAATATCAAAATCAAATCATCATTAATCGAATCGCGCGTCTTGCCGATTCGTAAAACACGATGTAAATGTCAAGAAATAACAGCTCACAATAAATAACAAGATCAAAGTACAATGAAATGAATCGCACTTCTTTTGCCGATTCTTAAGCCACCATGTAAATGTCAAGAAATGGTAGCGCGCAATAAACAACAAAGTTAAATCCTCATGAAACGAGTTGTGCGTCTTGCCAATTCGTAAAACATCATGTAAATGTCAAGAAATAGTAGCGCGCAATGGACAACAATGTTTAAACACCATAAAACGAATTGCGCGTCTTGCCGATTCTTAAGCCACCATGCCAATGTCAAGAAATGGTAGCACGCAATGAATAACAAAGTCAAACCCTTATGAAACAAATCGCGCATCTTGCCTATTTGTAAACTACCATATAAATGTCAAGAAATGGTAGCGCGCAAGTAATCTGTTACTCATTTAAGAATTAAACCAAGAATATGAAAATTCTCAATAACAGTGTCGGAACAGTCCAACCACCGTCTTACCGCCTGGAACAATGATCACCAATGAAGGATGAAGGGCAGAAGACTGGAAGATCCAAATGGGCCGCCGGGACAGGAGCTCAGGAAGAAGCTGCTGTTCTGCACCAGACCTCTGAATAGTGAGCACTGGGAGTTGGGCTGGCTCTCTTTCATAGAGTCTTGGCCCAGCCCAGAACCACGCCCAGGCATGTTGCAGGGAAAGTCTCTGGAAGGCCCTGGAAAGGGGCCACACCCTAACACACTCTGAAAACCTGCAGCAATACATTGCAATGGAACAGTATTTGTAAGCATATTAAAAATAAGTTTTCAGGATTGAACTCTGCAATGAAAAGGTTAAACCACAACATATCAGCACAATGCATAAATTACGTTGTTTTGAGAGTGCTGGGTTTTTGCATTTTTTGTCGCCAATAGAGCGCGTACTGCTCTGTTGTTGACATGCTTTTAGGGAATTCTTTGCACTGGTGGTTGCATCAGTGGTGCGGGGTCAGAGCTGTCGAACAGAAAAGTGGTTCTTAACGTGGACAATATGACTGTTGCGGAGCTGATTAACAAACAGATGGCAAAAGGCCTGAGGATTTGCGCCTTTTGAGGGGGATTATTACAAGTTGTCTGCATTTCAACCTTGTTTTAGAGTAAAACATATCCCTGGAATAAGCAATGACAGTGCTGACACTTTATCATAGTGGCAGAGGTTTTGACACTTGGCCCAGGAATGGAAGCAATGGAGACATAGTTTCTGCAGAACATTTGGCCCTTGGGGCTATAAGCATACTGCATCTGGTTGAAAAATCTATGTTAAGACATACTAAACTGCCTTAGTGGCAGGCTTGGAGGATTTTCTAGAAAGGGTGAAAGATGGATGGGGAAGTTGCCAAAGTCCTGGAGCTGCGTAATGAGGACTTGATGAGTTTTGTATTCATTTTGTGTGACAGAGGTTTATCCGCTGTTACCATTGCAGGGCAACAAGCGGGTTGTCTTTCTATGGGAATGATAGAGTGTAATTTTTAGCTCTGTTCCTATTGTGTCACTGAAGTCAGCAGACTGTGACAAGTTTCAGTCATAAACGTAGAAGAGAATAACCAATGTAGAAAGTTGCACGCATCTTAATTGTGCTATTTGCTTGTATTTCACAAATCCACATATGTGCCTTTTCATTCTAATCATGTGCTAGAAGGTTAAAGTTGATGTTAAAATGTAATTTGGACTCTAAACTAATGATGTCAAAACTAATTTAGTTTTACTGTGTTTTATGAAAACTTAATGACTGAAATTACTTGCAAGTGAGAAAAATGATGTTCTCTGTTGTACCTACTGTAATGCAATAACAGAGCTTTTACTATTTTGATTGAAATGTTTTACTTGTAATGATGAAATATTATTAATGATGAATTTATAAGTTTGCACATTATGGCTCTCATTATGACATTGGCGGTAAATCCCACTTACCACCAGGTTGACTGTCGCCAACTTACCGCCGGGGCTATCCGTTCACCACATTATGACACACACACACACACACACACACCACTCCGTCAGTATTCAGCCACATACACAAATCCGTCGGCCCAAAGGTCAGTGATAAACTGGTGGTGTCAAAACCCACACCGTTACGCCAACAGAACAACGCCCATCATATTATGACCCACGGCGGACATTCAACGGCGGTAAACCATTTGCAGTACACACTGTCGCACAAAAAAATGGACACAAACAAAACAACACCACATTAGACAATTCAAACAAACACCTGAAACCCATACACATACCACACCCACACCACAATAAAACACACACCCACATTACCCACAACCCTTTACCATTTAAAACCATTGCCAGCAGAGAGGCATCAAGACCACTGACACAACTAGAGCCACACTATTCACACGTATACACCCCTCACGCACCCCACATCACACACCCCAAAACATTACCCAACATACCCTCACCTACACACCTCACACAACACCCATGGCACCATAAACACACCCCTGTTTCAAAGAGGAGGAGCTAAGGGTCATGGTGGAGGAAATTATCATGGTAGTGCCACAGTTATTTGTAGCACAGGTGCAGCAGATATCGATAGCTAGGAAGATGGAGCTATGGTGGAGAATCGTGGACAAAGCATGCACAGCATAGGGAAACTAAAATAACCACAATACACCAACATACACAAGCAAAAGCTGGCAGGGGAACAACAACCATAGAGGGGAAGCTACAGAAGTACACGTCAGACACATGAAGCATAATACATCATTTACATCCCCACAGGTACCATGCCATCACATACCCCCACCCTCACTCCCATCACTCCACTCCATCCCACACACCCCACCATCACATCTCACTCATCCCAATGTCAAGCCCTGCATGCTGTACCAATGCATGGAAACCACTCACAGCCCTGCATGGCACTCATCACTAAAGCATGCACAGCATAGAGAACTATCGGACCATATACCAACGTACACAAGTGAAAGCTGCCAGGGCAAATCCAACCAAATAGGGCAAGCCACGGATGCACAATATGTCAGACACAGAAACCATAACACATCATTTACATCCTCACAAGTACACCAGCCAATGACAGCGGAGAGAAGGTGCCAGCAATATCCAGTCCCCCAACTGAAGAGGCCCACAGTAATGACAGCAACTCTGCTCTTCAGGATCTGTATGACCTACCTGGCCCTTCAGGGACCTCTGGACAGCCGGTTACCCAGGTCCAGTCACACACCACCACAGCACCCACCCAGCGTACCCACACCTATGTCCACAGGACACGTCAATCAGCAAAAGGTGTCCACCTCTACAGGGATCCCAAGTCACACCTCATACCCAAGAAAATCAGGGACATGGGGTCAGTGGCAGTGGGCACACGGTTCAGGGGACGGAGGCACAGGCCAACAGGGAAACTGGGAGGAGTGCTGTGTGCCAGGGGGAGGACAGACCCAGGGAACCAACTCTCTAGGAGGCACTTGCAGAGATCCTGGAAGCCTATCAACATTCCCAGACACGATAGGCCAGATCCTGGACAATGTGCTGGAGAACAGGTGGCTGCAGGAGGGACAGTACCAGGGGAGCAAGGGGGGCTTGCAAGCCATCAACAACACCCTGATCTCCATAGCAGGGGTGCTGGCAGCCATGGCCAATATTAGGCGGGAGGCAGTCTCACAACAGCGGGCCCCTGCCACTAGCCAGACATGTGAACAGCCTTCCACTTCCACTGCCGCTAGTGGACAGGAGGCCCCGCCACAGGACTCACAGATCACCAGCACCCCTCCCCCTGTAGAAGGACAACCACCCTGCAAATGATCCCTGCGATCCAGACAGAAGCCAGAGATTCTTGCCAAGACCACCACCAGGAAATGAAACTCTCCTGACTATCACCCTTGTGTCCCACCCTGTCACCCTATCCAGCTTTGAACTGCCATTGCTCCCCTTCCTATGTCCCCTTGGGCAATGCACCTGTGCTACAAACAGACTGGAACAATACCCTGGACTTTCCTCCATCATCACCCCATCCCATTGCACTTGCCCCTCAATATTTTAGCACTTCAAGAAACACCCTTGGAAAAAAAAAAAGAAGTTTGGAGTATGTCATGTACACCAAATATGTATTCATTGAAACAGGTACAAACATTGTAAATCAATTGTACAGAAAATGAGCATAGATTAATGACCTGTAGCTGGCTGCAGTGATCACAGCAGGAGTATATGTGAGGACACCTACATCCGCAAAATGAATTGCCTGAGGGAACAGTAAGTGGGCATAGAAGTGGGAAATATCAGCATGCCATTGCCACAGAAATTCAAACAAATGTCATTGAAATGTGAAGTAACACTGTCCTACCTGTGTGTCATTGGAAGTAATGTCTGATCACAGATGTTCTGTTGTCCTCATCCTCACTGTCCACAGGGTCCACTGCTGGCACACGGGCATCTCCAGCCTCCTCTTTCTGCAGGAATGGGACATAGCGTCTGAGGGCCAGGTTATGCAACATGCAGCATGCCACCACTATCTGGCAGACCTTCTTGGATGAGTAGCACAGGGATCCACCTGATAGAAGAAGGCACCGGAACCTGGCCTTCAGGAAGCCAAAGGTCCTTTCAATTATCCTTCTGGTTCGCCCATGTGCCCCAGTATAACGTTCTCCTGCTCTTGACCTGGCATTCCTCACAGGGGTCAGCAGCCATGATAGGTTGGGGTAACCAGAGTCACTTGAAATATTGAGGGACAACATTTAGCCACACACTATCCCATATGACCCACACCATACCCATACACCAACAAATACTGGGTGGGAACCAGGGCTCACCTATTAGCCACACCCTGTGCCTCTGTAGTTGGGCCATCACGTTTAGGATGCTGCTATTCCTCAGTACAAAGGCATCATGCACTGACCCAGGATACTTAGCATCGACGTGGGAGATGTACTGGTCCCAAAGGCACACCATCTGTACATTCATAGAGTGAAAACTCCTCGGATTCTTGAACACCTGTTCATTCTGGTGGGGGGGGGACAAATACAATATGTGTTCCATCAATCACCCCAGTTATGTTGGGGATGTGTCCCATTGCAAGAACTCAGCCTTCACTCTGGCCGAATCTTCAACCTGGGGGAAAACAATGTAGCTGCAAATGTGTTTAATCAGGGCAGACAACACTCTTGTCAGCACTATTGAGTGCATTGGCTGTGACATTCCTGCTGCCAAGACCACTGTCACTTGGAAAGAACCAGTTGCATGGAAATGGAGCACTGATAGTACTTGCACAAGAGGGGGGATCCCAGTGGGATGACGGATAGCAGAGATCAGGTTAGGCTCCAATAAGGGAAACAGCTCTGTGATTGTGGCCCTGTCCAGTCTATAGGTGAGGATAATGTGCCTGTCCGCCAGTGTTGGCAAGTCCACCAGGGGTCTGTACATGGGGTATGTCTCCATCTCCTATTCATCCGCAGCTGTAGGAATCTAAGGGACGCAAGAGTGAGGAGCCGGTCACAAACTGAACAATGGAGCTACAACAGAACTTTGCATCCTGTAAACTTGTACTAGGTCATTGTGATTTGTCCAGTATATCCTAATACCTCCTGTGACGCAGCATTATTCCAGGGCCTGACCACCCCCCCAAATGGCATCCGCCTGTCCTGTGTGGAGGGACATGTGGAAGTGAGGTAATTCCGCTGACGTTGTGCACTGTTGCAGGAGGCGGTCGGGAACCGCTGTGCAACTCCTCATTGGTTATAATTGGGCCCTATGGGGTACAGTGGCAAATGGTGACCTACGCCGGCGGTGACAGTATGCACCTCCACAGACGTGATCACAATTTTTTATCTGATTCCTCACTTGCTACCTGGCCTTTCACAGGAGAAGACCTACACTGCATGTGCTGCTGTGACCTGTGTCTGGAACTTACCATGGCCCGTGTGACTGAGGAAAGGGCCCCAGCCTTCACTACGGAGCAGTTGGAAAGACTGGTGGATGGGGTACTACCCCAGTACGGACTGCTGTATGCTGAGTACACTGTGGACACGATGCACGTGGCATGAATGCATGGAGATGTGTGTGTGAAGGCCTTGTGTAAGAAGGGTGGGTGGATGTCCTCTGGGAGGCCTACAGGTTGTGTGCTGGGCCATGTGTGTGTGTAAATGGTGACGGAAACGGGTATGGTGGGCCATATGTTTAACAGACAGGACTGTTTGTCTAAATCTATTTTCCTGTGTGTATTGCCTCTGCAGGTCAGCGCCCATCAAAAGAAGGGTAAATGGCATGCCTTCGCCAAGGAGGTGCAGACCCTGGGGGTCTATGGCAGAAGGAGCACCCACTGTTGCAAACGGTGGGAGGACCTGAGATGCTGGGCATAGAAGACGGCGGAGGCCCAGCTGGGGATGGCCTACCAACTAGGAAGGGGTGCCCTTCGATCCCTGACCCCCCTGATGATCCGCATACTGGCGGTGGCCTATCCTGAGCTGGATGGGTGCTTGAGGGCATCAGAGCAGCCACAAGGGGGTGAGTACAGTGCCCATCATTCAAACTTATGCATGGTAGGGTGGTATCTGGGTGAGGGATGTGTGTCAGTGGGTGCCCCTAGGCCAGGCCTGACAGTGCAGTATAGGTCCCCTGTTGGCTAGGGTTCAGAAGGGAAAATCTTGCAAACTAGCTCGTAGGCATCCACTACTGGTCAGGGCTGCGTGGGTCCCAGGTGTGCTGCATTTGGCGGTGTCTGCCCCTCCCCATGCCTTGGCCGCTAACTATTTCTCTTTTAGTGCAATGGCCTATTGCGTAGGCCTGTTCCCTGTGTGTGAGGGTGCTGTGTACGCCAACGGTGGGGTTGGTGAAGCCATTGACTAAGTGTATCCTTTGTATCTTCCCCCCCATTTTTGTTTTGTCATCCTGCCCTTATGTGCATTAGCATCATCTGGCGGAGGAGCAGAGGCACCAGCAACGGAGTGAGCTGCATCACACAGGACCCAGGAGGCAGAGTCCACCGACGCTGATGGCACCAGTGGGATGGAGGGTGAGGGGAGCACCACGGCGGAGACTGGAGGGGACAGTTCTGACACAAATACCTCCTCCGATGGAAGCTCCCTGGTGGTGGTGGACACTTCTGTGACCACCCCAGCTACAGGTACATCTGCCACCCCCCCATACCAGCACTGCCCTTCCAGCAGCCCCTCATCAAGTTACCCGTGCCCGCTCACCCAGGAGGGTGGGCATCTCCTTCGCCCCAGGCACCTCAGGCCCTGCCCCAGTGAGCCCTGCTGCCCTGAGTGAGGAGGCTATTGACCTCCTGAGATCCATCTCTGTAGGGCCGTCAACCATTGTGAATGTCATCCAGGGGCTGGCAGCCAAGATGCAACAATCTAATGCATTCCTGGAGGGCATTCACACTGGATTGACGGCCCAACAGAGATCGAATCAGGCTCTGGCCTCCTCTCTGATGGCAGCCATTGTCCCTGTTTCTACCATTCCCCCTCCAACTTCCACTTCTCAGTCTCATTCTCCTCAACCCAAACCCATCTCAAGCACACAGGCAGACGAGCATGCACACAAGACAACACCCAAGAGTGGCACAGGCAAACACAAGCACCACACTTCATCCCACAGGCACTCACACAAACACCATCCAGTTGCAGACACACCAAAATCCACTATTTTCACTTTCTCCCCCGCCTCCTCCTCCACCACCACCCACCCAGTTCCATCCACACTCACACCTGCATGCACTACATCATCATCTACTACCAGCATCACCACACCAAACAGAACACACACCTCACTGGCAGACACCTCCACAACAGCCATGCACACGTCCCCTGTGTCCTCTCCCACTGTGTCCGTCCCCCGCCTAAAATACATGCAAGCACTCAGAAACCCAACAGCCAACCACCTCAAAACAGCATACAGCCCATGCACTTGCACCCAAAAGCAGCAGACACCTCCAATGACCACTCCCTCACCCTCCACTCCCATTCCTTCTCCCTCTTTCCACCCCAGTGTCCCTAAAAAATTGTTCCTATCCACCATTGACCTCTTCCCTACCCCTACCCCTACCCCCGTCCTGCACGTATGGGCAGGGTAGGAAGAACGCTGCCAAGCACCTCAGCCACACAGTCCACAGGCCCAGTCATCACCACAACCACTTGTGGTGGAAAGGGATCCAGGCCACATGCCTTGAAGGTGAAGAAGCCTGCACCAGGCAGCCTAAAAGGAAAGGACCCTGCACCAGCAGGCAGGAACACCAAGGAGACTGCACCAGGCAGCCTTAAGGGAAAGGAGCCTGCTCCAGCAGGCATGAGGACCAAGGAGTCTGCCACAGCAGGCGAGAAGGGAAAGAGGCCTGCCCCAGCAGGCAGGAAGACCAAGGAGCCTGCCCCAGCAGCCAGGAAGACCAAGGAGCCTGCACCAGTAGGCAGGAAGACCAAGGGGCCTGGGCCAGGAACTCTGACAGAGCCCCCACCACCAACCATGGGTGTGCAGCCATCCGAGGTTGCACGGGATGGGCAGGAGCCTCCCCCCACCAGCGGCACCACCACTGTGCAGCCGTCCGAGGTTGCAGGGGATGGGCAGGAGCCTTCCCCCACCAGCAGCACCACCACTGTGCAGCCGTCATAACCGGCAGACAGTATGTAATCCTGCCTCCATGGGCTGCTATGCAGATTGCCCCCTCCAAAGCCAGTGGGTATGACACCCACCTGAGAGACTGTGGCCTTGCGCTCCCCAGGATCAAGCACAGGGCAGGTTGCCCCTCCAGAACCAGTGGGTATGACACCCACCTGAGAGACTGTGGCCTTTCACTCCCCACGATCAAGCAAAGGGCAGGTTGCACCCTACAGAAACAGCGGGTATGACACCCACCTGAGAGGCTGTGGCCCATCACTCCCCAGGACCAAGCACAGAGCATGTTTCCCCCTCCAGAACCAGTTGCAATGACACCCAGCCGAGAGACTGTGGCCTTGCACTCCCCAAGATCAAGCACAGGGCAGGTTGCCCCCTCCAGAGCCAGTGGGTATGACACCCGGCTGAGAGACTGTGGCCCATCACTCTCCAGGATCAAGCACAGGGCAGGTTGCCCCCTCAAGAACCAGCAGGTATGACACGCACCTGAGAGACTGTGGCCTTGCACTCCCCAGGACCAAGCACAGGGCATGTTGCCCCCTCCAGAACCAGTGGTCTTGTTACATCTCCCAGCGGAGGTGTCCCCCATCTCCATCCCTCTGAGGTGCCTGCCTATTTACAAACTGATGCCCCTGCAATGTTCTCTCCGTGTTGAAGCAGGTGACATGTGTGGCCTTGGACTTTGGCCTCTGGCCTACACAAATTGTGGACTGGGCTGTGTCCCTTTTTCTGTACATATGTATATATCTATTATCTTGCCTAACTTATTTTTCATACTGTGTTGATCTCATTACATTCACTTTTGCGAAATCGTTTTGTCCTTGCATTATTCAGCCGAGTGACGGGGTAAATGTTTTTTATAATGCATCTGGTTGTGTGTATGGTGTGTATGGTGTGTGTTGTGCTTGTATGAGTCACTCTCTTTTTCCTCCCCCCTCCCTTGTGTGCTAGGCGGCTGTACTCACCGTCGTCGTCTTCGCCGAACGTAGAAGATCATCGGGAAGACATGCAGTTCAGGTTCTATGGCGGCTTGGTTCTTCCCTGTGTCTCCAATGGTGAGTCCTTTCCCTTCTGAGCTCAGTTTCCACCAAGCTTTTGATGTCATTGGTACCACCCCAGAAAAGGTGGTGGTTTGGCATGTCATAATATGGTGGGCAGAACATTGACTTCAGCCTGGCTGTAGGTGGCTACGGCCGTGGTTATAGAAAAAACACAAAGGGAAGAAGGGATATAGGAATAGGCGCTCACAGCGAATCACCAAAGTATTTTGTGAGTCAATCAATCACGGGCACGGTGCTCCTGACAGGAGGGTCCTCCCCACCCCTCCAATGTTTTTCTAAGAAAAACATAACATGATCAAAGAACGTCAAGGCACTCGTGAATTAATAAAGGCTCAGACGTCCGTGTTCGGATACAATAAAGTCCTCTTCCAAACAGTCAAGTACACTGTAGACCGGGAAATATTAGCATAAATCCAATTTATTGTTGAGGTGTGATTTCGTATACTGGTAAGACAGACAACAGCCAACACGTGTTTCGTCTTATGAGAAGATCATCTCAATGACTTCCTCAGGGCTATAAAAATACAATTATGACCAGTATTATACACAAACTCTGTGTTAAGTCTTAAAATTATGACATATTGGCAAATCATTAGCCGAATTCCAACACCCATCTCCAAGTGACTTTGTGATGAACATCATTGTGTAAACAACCATAGTTGCTAGATGTGACTATTCGTGAGCATTTGACAAAACATGAAGCCACCCATAAGTGTAATGATTAAGTATAAGAAAGAGAATAAGAATGTATAAGGCACTCACTTTAAGCCAAGAAACACACATGGCCGGTCATGACACCCGCGTGAAAAAATGAAAGGCGTGGGGCAACCTAAGAAAGCCCCACAATGAGAATTAAAGAAAAGTTAACCCAAATCTCCCAAGTTTTTAAAGGAAACAAATTCCTAAAAAAGTAAATAAAATATGGAGGTTCATACCTCAGTAAATAATTTAAAGGTAGTGATGATGATACGGAAGTAGTCAAAAAGAATGCTTTCCTTAAGGTTCCAAATGATAAGGATCTGCGAGAGAATTATAAAAGTAATGGCCAAATTAGTTGTTAATCCGAAAGGATCTAAAACGAGGCAAGAGGCCCGAGTTCACAAGGAAGTAAATGGTTCAAGCAGCTACCCACCCAGTACTAAACGCTGCAGTAATAGGTCCACGTTTGCACATGAGGGATGTGTGTATAAACAGCACCTATCTGCAATCCAAAGCGAGAAAGTTAAGGGAAAGTTTGAAAAATGCACAAGTTCGCGGTCACCAACAGCAAAGAACAAAACCGCTTACCTAAAAGGTAGCAGGAGGACACGGAGTAGCGTGTCAGGAGAGCCAAATCTCCCTCTCTGACTGGCGTGTAAGCGGGCCGGCACGGAGATGAGTCCGTCCTTTAATGACCGGTTGCTATTGGTGTTAGAAAGCAAAGAAGGACTATAATCCTCAATCGCGAGCGCCATCTTGGAGTGTATAGCGATTCCCTGTGGAATCGGTTAAACAGAACGACCCGGTAACAAGAGAGTTAAAAGGGTTATAGTATTCTGTGGTCGGTGGGCACCATTCTGGAAATAAATATAAAGGAGATGGAGAATACGATTGAACCAGGGACTAAAATCCCCACTCATGAGCACCATCTTAGAAGAATATACATCGATTCCCTGCACATTTGGTTAATCAAACACGAACAGGAAACAACAAATTTTTTAAAACAGACTGTAGTATTGAGTAGTACGTGGGTACCATTTTGGACAGGAAATAAAAGAAAAAAGGGGTTTTGGATACATCAGCACGTCACCATCTCTCATCGGAGATTAAAAGAACAAAAAGCAAAACCTCATTACTTCCAAAATATAGGAGAAGATAGAAAAATACAAAAAATCATAATATAAACACAAAGGTCAATGGCAGTAGAAATAGGACCATGCCTATCATAAAGCAAAACATTACACGTGTGTGTCATGGGCGTCATGGGATACATCAACTCAGATATGAACAAATTCTCCAAACCATAATGTACTTTACAACACATAATGTATAGACATTTGCTATCGACTGGGAATTAATCCTGACGATGTAAATGTTTACAAAGTGAACAATCCAAAGTGGCAAAAACATTTTTTTTTTCTTTCCGCCCATCATGAATGAGGCCAAGACGATTGTTAACTAGTTAACTAGCTCACTTACAGTGAAATTCTAAATCGACATAAAACAGTTATTATTGTACATAACCAAATCATTCACCCAGGAAATATTCCATTTCATGGAGTTACAAGCTGTACTTTTTCTGAACAAACGACTTTCAATCCGGTCATCATGAATGAAAAGTTCTACATCCAAAAAAAGAATACTAACCGTACTATGCTCCCAAGTGAATATGATATTGAGGTCATTAGAATTCAGATATACTATGAAATTGTTGAGTTTCTGTATATCGCCTGTCCATATCATTATGCAGTCATCAATATATCTGCCCCAGAAAAGTATATCCATATTCCATGTATTACCTTCAGTACTACAAATGAACTTCTGTTCAAAATACCCCATAAAGAGGTTTGCATATGCTGGTGAAAATCTGGATCCCATGGCAACCCCTTGTTTCTGGCGGTACCATTCTTTTTTAAATAAGAAGAAGTTGTTATCCAGGATCATTTCAACCATAGCAAGCAGCATTTTGGTATGTTCGTACAGGCTAGCTGATCTATTGTGGAGGAAATGACGTAAGGCAATCATTCCCAAGTTGTGATTGATGCTTGTATAGAGGGATGTCACATCAAGGGTTACCAAGGTCATACCGGGTTCCCAATTAATATCCACTAGGATACTCAGGATGTGCTTAGTATCTTTAATGAAAGAAGGAAGATTAACCACAAAGGGCTGCAGAAAAGTGTCTACGTATTCAGAAAGTCTCTCCGGTGGGCAACCCATTCCTGATAGTATTGGCCTGCCAGGTGGGGAACTAAGATTTTTGTGGATTTTAGGTAGAGTATAAATACAAGGATATCTAGGTCTAACAACTCGAAGGTGCATGTATTCATCTTCATTCAATAAATGTTGATCAATACACTGTTTTAAGAATTTATTAATCTTATTAGTAAGTCCTGGTATAGGATCTAATCCAATTTACTCATAATGTGATACCTTCCGTGGTGGCTGTTGTTTCTGCCCTGGCAGTCGGTGTGGTACATTAGCTGTCTATCGGAGATCTTTCCGCCATGGTCATAATTTGGCGGTAGTTACAGCCGGCCTGTTGGCGGTATTACCACCACTTTATCACCAACACCTAGGGTCGTAATGAGGGCCTATGTGTGTTTTATTAACAAGTACTTTTTTTAATGCATTTTATATTTTATTGTGTTAGCATAACTGAGACCTACAGAGCTTGCATTTCGCATACATGTAAACGTGCTGAGGTGTTTTTTCACAACATGAAACCTTCTTTCAGATTTGGTTCCTGTGAGAAGCAAAGTCCCATTTGTAAAAACTCTATTGTTTAACCTTAGAGGAACTGTAGTCCGTTGTCCTCAAAATGAGTGTCATGTGGGAAAATGGACTGAAATCACATATAAATTGCTCCAACTGTTTGGAATCACATAAAAAGATCGGAAGTCCTCATGACAGACCTGGGAGAATGTTAGACTGTTGCAACCTAAAGTCGGACGATAAATCCTAATTGAATGAAGTCCCTTTTTTGTAATATGAACTCATCATGGTGACCAATTGGAACATTTCATGTGGATTGATATATCGTTTGCGGATCAAATTTGTCCAGATGTAGAGCAGATGCTGAAGCACTCTTGTCTTGGCTTGAGACAGACACTCTCTTGATGCTTGCTGGCCAGATGCTTTGCTGACGAAGGTTCCCTGAATGCTGTATCCCTTGGAGAGGTATCTTCCTCTCTGCCATTTGTCCTTGCCCTTTGAAATGCCCTTTTGGGTTAGAAAATCTACAATGCTGACGCTTATTTTTATTTCAGTTAGTGTCCTGTAGCACAAGTTAGTCTTTTTTCTAAATTAGTCTTGTCCTTTTTGTATTTCATGTATTTTGTCCGCATGTGTTACTCTCCACACATGTATATCCCTAAGTTGGTTAGCCGTAGGGTTGACTTATGCCCAGCCAATGATTATTGAGTTGATTGAATTTAAATTGACTAAATGATTGTAAAATCTGAGCAACGCGTGATTTCTCTGTCGCAGATATTTCTGTTAACTTTCTATATTATTCTCCTTGAATGCTTAGTTTTATTAATGTTAGTACACCTGAACTTTATTTCATTGTCTTGAGCAACCCTTGGTGATTATGTATCTCTATAACTTGGATTTGCGCATAGTCTACGTGACTTTGAGCTTGTGTTTGTAATAAAACTTTGAACTATATTCCTGATTGGAGTTTTCCTTCTTTGACCACATTGGTTGTGGTATCTGAATCGTTGGTGTGGTGTTGAAGTAATTGTTTATACTTTACCACACATCTTACTGGGTCAAAAAATTTGTCAACCTCGCTGTGCATTTGATTCCTGTGAAGGATGAAAAATGTGTCTGCAGTTTTGGTAGCAGAGTTATCGTTTTGTCCCATAAGATGGTAAACCATATTTTAGTTCAGTGTTCTGGAGATAGGATGGACTTCATCTCATTCCCCAGTAATTCATCCCATGGTCCATTCCAGAGATTGATGAAGTTCCAGCATTGTGACTACAAGTGACATGTTGTGTGAGGATAAGTAGGAATTCAAGCTTGCAATGATTTTTGCTTGAAGATTGCGGTGAAGTGTGATGTTCTGAAGTGTTTTGCGGTGTCGGACTTAAAGTGGTTGTGGCACTTTGTGCTAAAAAAAAATTGCGGTTGTTGTTGTTGACGTGTCTATCAAGGTCTATGATTCCGGAATAGTGCACAAGTGTTGAAGACTCTTGATTAATTTATTGTCTGCAGTGAGGTACCTGTTATAAGGCGTTGATGACGGCACCAGTAGTTTTCCTTGGGTGAGTGTGAGTTGTGGTTAGTATTCAGTGAATCCTGAGTACACATGGAGGATCTATATCATTTGGAGTGAGAATTGCTGGTCACGTTTCACTCTTTGTGTAATTGTAAAAGCCACTGGCGGAAGTGTAACCCGTACAGCTTTCACAGAGATTGAGTTCCTACCCGTTGTGTGTAGACTGGTTGCTGTTTTTTGTGTGCAATATATTGCATTAGGTTTGAGTGAGCGATTGTGTGCGAGACAACTGCAAAGCGATTGCAGCCACTGAAAGAAGCGAGTGTGACATCATTCTGTGCCACTCTGGTATAGGTCAGTTGGTGTGAAGTTGTGCTGATATTGCTGGGCAGTACTATGTTGCTATTGGTTGAGAACAGCTTGTGAAAAGGATTGTGGGATTGAGTTTACTTCCTGAATTGATCAAAAATCATTGTGGTTAATTAAATTTGAGCAAAATGAAATTTTTCAAAACTTTAAGATGACCGTTAAGAGGAGACATGTTCATTCCATTTAGGGAGGATGAAAAGGTAGAACCTGAAGGAACACTTACTTATGAAGTGTCATAAACAAAAGGAGTTTCAGCATGCAAATGGCTTAAACAATGGTGTAAAATAATGAAAACAAGGATCCATTAGCTTTTCCTTGTTATGGAACATTTAATCTGAGAATTTTAGACAAGTTGGGGAGAGTAATGTACAAATCAAAACCTCCACCAAGACCTGCACAATTTTAGGTGCTTGCTATTTGGGAACTTGTTGCACTACAGAAAGAAACTATAACATTTGAGAGTAGAATACAGAAAGCAATTAAGACAAATGATGGAAGCTAGATGGGATGCAGAACAAAAAATGTGGAGAGCAGAGATACTAGATAGAGTGAGAATGTTTCCGGCTATCACAGCAGACAAGAAAGAAACAGACAGCAAAAGCAGAACAGGCCAGAGATGAAGGTAAAAAGACAGTCACATATGAAAGTGATTCGGAAGATAAGTTCATAAATCAGCTTCTGATTAATCATCCCCCACCGCATCATGCAGTTGAGGAAGCAGTACAGAATATAGTCCCAAATGTGCCAATTACTCAAGCTACATAGACACCGATTCAGACAGTTCCAAGTACACCTGCAAATTCAGTGACACACTTGCCCATAGTTTATCCACCAGTTCTGACTGTTAATACAGCACAATCCATAATAAGCCCATTTCTGAATCAGATAATACCAAGTATGGCTACACATGTGCAGATCTGTAATCAGAATCAGACTATGCCTACATATACACTTGTGCAGTCAATTTCAAATGTTACCCCGCATCAAACAGGACAGACTTTCAGTACTGTTTTAAGAGGTCAAAGTACTGGAACGCAAACTCCACAGAGTCAGACAAATTTGATGAGTCCTGATGCACTAACAGTTCCTATCACCATAGGTCCAGTTGTTCCATTGTGTGCTTCTGGTAACCCTGGAAGTAATGCCTAGTCAATTAATGTTTCAGCAGTTCCTGACACATTAGCTGTATCTGCTGTGATATCACCAATTGGTATGAGGATATCATTATATTCAAACAATTCGGATGTGGAAAGAGTAGCTTCTTTTGTTCCAACTTTGACCCAAACACAAACTGAAAAACCTACCCAGATGTTAAATTAAGCAGGACAAGATCTTGATGCGAGGATTCCTCAGGAAAACCCACTTCCTTATATGCCCACACGAGATCAGATTATGAGGACACATTACAGAACCCCGCAAAATGTGCCCCAGAAACATTATATTCGTTTGGAAGGCCTTACACCACAACAGTTAACTGATTGGTTAAACATTCTGAACCCACAAGGAGTGACAGATGCAAGAAATGGTAGCATTAGATCAGAAGAGATACCAGAGAAAAACAGAACAGTGAATGTACCCAGATTGAATTTAGAATTTAATTAATTAATTATGGTAAATGATCAAGGTGGAGCATTTAGAACCATACACAGAAGATGAATTGCGGTTCAGGTGCAAAGATGTTACCCAACATGCAGGATTGACTTTTGAGAAGTTAGCAGAATTGGTCGAGAAATATGAAGTGGGTTTAGAAAAATCAAAACCTTTAAAGAGAAGTACAAATTGGAGTTCAGTAGCAAAGACATTCATACTATGAGATCGCCTGGAGTGAAAATGGACATTAAGGAATGAATTGCATACATTCAAACATGGGGAGCATTAGATTAATGGGAAGGCAGATGGGCAAGGAAAATATATCAGAAGAAAGCAAAGCTGAATTCGTCTTTGGCAGGAGCAAATCAGGCTGAGCACAATATGAAAATGATGCGATGAGAGAAATACCATGTGGAGTTTATGTATATGTACTTTGGAGTAGGAGTGATATACTGTCATTCACAAATGATTACCGGAGATTGAGAGAGACACTAGTGGAATTGCACAAGCAGGCAGAAAGGTTTGTGAAACTTTCAAAATGCCTGTGGGGAGATTTGATACATTGTTTGGCATTGTGGTTCCAGTTGATTTGTGGACTAAGTGCAAAAGATGCATTGATTGGCCAGATCATGAACCTCCAAGAGATTCAGTAACAGGTACGCCGTCTGAGGAGATGATGAAAAAGTTTTTATAAGGCAATTGAATTCCTGAAGAACAAAGTTTCCCCAAAAGACAATGATTGGCATAAAATTGATCGCACAGCACAGGAAACTAAAGAGTTGATTCATGCATATTAAGAGAGATTGTTGCAAGCTTTCAAACAGCACAGTGGTACTGAAAACATTGAGCCATAAGACATGGGTAATTTTGTATTCTGATTAGTGCTAGGATTGAAGCCAGACATTAGTGCAATGAACCAGCAATATTTAATTTTTTGGCAGAACAAGCCCATTGATGAGATTCTGCAGTATGCAAGGTACTGTAGCGATGAAATTGAATTGAAGCATTAAAAGTTAAGGGAGAAATTGATGGCACTGCAATTGAAAGCTGCAAATAGAGGAAGTCAGAATCCACCGACGGTGGTGAATACAAGTGGGATGCAAGGAGTGCGATAGCAAGTTAGCAATGTGGTTCAGCCTAGAGGTAATGGACGTGGTGTTCAAGTAGATCAGAATGGAAATCTAGTTGATGTTCAGTCATTGAAGAAAACAAGTCCATTTCATGCTTGCAGAAATCATGGCCATTGGCGGAGGGAATGTCCTTTAAATGATGTGAATAATTTTCTGCAGAATGCTGGAGTTGCTCAGGCTCAAGTTAACAATCAGGTTCAAATTCAGAGAGTCGAAAGATCCCTAATTCCGTGCAAATGTCATGGTACAACAGATGCAGGTTTCACAAGCCCTTATGTCACAGCAGCAGGTGATTGTTTCACAGCAAAACATGAAGCAAATGACAAAACTAAGTACAAATCAAATGGCAAATGCAAATCACATAGTTTCACAATTTCCTTTATTTGACTTAAGTGATGAGGAATTCTTAGAAACATTCCACAGTGACAGGTCTGATGGAGAGGATTGCATGTTTTCCGCATCCTTAGAGGTAGATCAATGTGGTCCCTAGCTAAATACCAACGTTATAGGGCATGAAGTGTCATTATTGGTTGACACTGGAGCTACACGTCCCACTGTCAGAACAACAGAAGTGCCAGTCTTGTCCCTAACAGGAAGAAGAATTCATGGTATAGGAGTAGCAAAAAAGCAATTGACAAATCCTGTGACAGAACATGTCCCAGTAAAAATAGGTTCCTTTGAAGACAAACACCAGTTTGTGGTTTGCAATTCAAACCCAGTAAACTTGTTAGGACGTGACATGTTGAGCAAGCTGAACTGTTCCATTAGCTGCATACCCACAGGAATAGAAATTCAAACAAATGAGGAAGAAGATGTCCTTTGTAAAACAGTAGAGCACTACCCACTTCTTACACTGTATCTAGTGATGACATGTAAGAGTTGCCAGAAGAGATGTGAGAAACAGTCATTCCTGATGTTTGGAATTTTTCTGGAAAAGAGATTGGTCTCATAAAAGGAGTTGAGCCAGTCAAAGTAACACAATGAAGCCAAATGCAGTGTACTCAAGAACACCACCCCATAACATGACACCGGAGGTAGTTGCAGGAATAACCCCCTTGAATGAAAGTCCGTTTGAGCAAGGTGTTTTGGAGGAAATTTTGGGAATTCCTTGTAATTCCCCTGTTTTAGGATTGCAGAAGCCCAATGAAAAATACTGCATAGTTCATGATTTGCGAAAAGTGAACACGATTGTCATTCCATGTGGTCCTGTGGTACCGAATCCAGTAGTGATTTTATTTCAGATTCCTTGTAAAATGGAGTGGTTTACGATCATTGACTTGTATCAGGTATTCTTTTCCGTTCCCATTCATGAGGGCAGCCAATTACTTTTTGCGTTTAAATTTGGCAGTCATATTTTAACATGGTGTCATACTCCTCAAGGGTATACAGAATTGCCATCAATCTTTAATCAGATTTTGAAGAGCTTGGTGTCCCTTAAATTGCCCTACCATTCAGTCTTGGTGCATTGTATTGACAGCCTGTTGGTTGCTTTAAATAATTGAGAAGCATGCAGAAGAGATACCATAGCTCTCATGAATGATGTAGGAGAAAACAGACAAAGTTTTCCCAGCAAATTTACAGTACTGTAAAAAGGAAGTCCGATAGATAAGTCACCACATTGAGAAAGGTGCAAGAAAGGTGCGCCAAGAGAGAATTTCAGCAATCATGCAGATGAATCCCCCAGTTACTCAGAGGGAAGTAAGAATGTTCCTGGAATTGGTTGGCTACTGCCACCAATGGATACTGAATTGTACCCTTTTGGCTAAGCCCCTACAGAGATTGACATGCAAGGAAGTGTCTGACCCAGTACCATTTAATGATGAATGCATAAAAGCTTTCACTGAGCTGAGAGGAAGCTTGTGCCGAGCCTCAGCTCTGAGAATGCCTGATTACAACAAATGTTTTTCTTTGTATTGCTGTGAAAGGGGTGGATGCCCTCTCTCTATTTTGACACACTTACATGAAAGTGCTAAGAAGCCTGTGGCTTATTTTTCAGCCACACTTGATCATGTGGCTGCTGCGTTGCCTGGCTGGTTAAAAGCTGTGGTTAACCTAAGCATCAGTATTGTACAGTATGAAGGCATTGTTATGGGCCATCCACTGAACATTTTAATTCCCCATTCAGTGGAGATTTTGCTTAACTGTACAAAACCCGTTTCTCCAAAGTGCTTGTCTGACCCGCTACAAGCAAGTGATCCTTGGTTCTCCTAATGTAAACCTCAAGAGATCTAATGTTCTAAATGTTGCAATTCTTATGCCAGATCCTGTTGAAAATGCAAGCGACCATGAGGATGAGGTTGAGCATGACTGAATTGTGCACCAAACCAAGACCTGATATTCAAGATGTCCCCTTAGACAAAGATGACTGTGTCCTTTTCATTGATGGCTCCTGTTTAAGAGATTCTGAAGGTGCCCTGAGAGCTGGTTATGCAGTTTGCACAGTCTCAGGTGTGATAGAAGCTGCTTGGGTTCGAGGAGTCTTCCCTGCCTAGTAGCTGAATTGATTGCTCTTACTAGAACATGCTGTATTTCTGTACAGTTAAATGTGACTATGGTGGTCATTATGACATTGGCGGTGAGTGATAAAGTGGTGATAATACCGCCAACAGGCTGGCGGTAAATACCGCGAAATTATGACCATGGCAGTGATACCTCCCATAGACAGCCAATGTGCCACACCAACCGCCAGGGCATTAACACCACTGATCACAGCGGTAACCATCAACAGCTATGCAGAGGACAATGTACGGCCAACCATATTATGACATAGCAAACGCCAGGATTTCCTGGGCGGTACCAACGCCATCAAAAGCCTGTTAGAAACAGAACACAGAAAACGAAAGACTCACCAACCGGTACACAGATGACTTCGCCGCCGCCATGGAACCGGAACTTCAAGTCTTCCCGCTGCTATTCTACACCATGGCCCTCCTGGAACACCAAAGGCGACGAAGACGACGACGGTGAGTACGGCCACCTAGCACACAAGGGAGGAAAAGGAGAGTGGCACACACACGCACAACACACACATACCATACACAGAACCAGCTGCAGAGTTAAACCAATGTCACAGGACACACGGTAAAATAAAACAAGGGCAACTATGAAAATCAGAAAATACTGTAATTTGATGCCATTAGCCACCACATTGTCCATTTGATTCCAAATGCAGGAGACAATGTTCAGAATGGGCAAATGGCCAGTCCAAAGTACAAAAGGGCCACATGGCCACAGTCCAAGGCCCAACTTGACACCTGGCAACTTCTGGAGTCCACTGTTCAGGGGCTTCATGTTGGAAATGGGCAGGCACCTCAGGTGGGAAAGGGGAGGGGTGGGGGTATGACCTCAGCTGAAGTGGGGAACTTCCCCACTGGCTTTGGAATGGGCTCCATGCCCATTTGTATTTGCTGGGGAGTGCAAGGCCACAGTCTCTGAAGTGGGTAACTTGCCCAATGGTACTGGAGGGGGATCCTTGTACAACAGTCCCTGGAGGGTGGCCTACGTGCCCTCTGCTGGAGATGAGGGCTGCTGTGTCTCTGCTGGAGGTGGGTGCTCCCTGCCCTCTGCTGGAGGTGAGGGCTGCTGTGTCTCTGCTGGAGGTGAGGGCTGCTGTGTCTCTGCTGGAGGTGGGGGCTCCCTGCCCTCTGCTGGAGGTGAGGGCTGCTGTGTCTCTGCTGGAGGCGAGGGCTGCTGTGTCTCTGCTGGAGGAGGCAAGGGCTGCTGTGTCTCTGCTGGAGGAGGCAAGGGCTGCTGTGTCTCTGCTGGAGGAGGCAAGGGCTGCTGTGTCTCTGCTGGAGGAAGCAAGGGCTGCTGTGTCTCTGCTGGAGGAAGAAAGGGCTGCTGTGTCTCTGCTGGAGGAAGCAAGGGCTGCTGTGTCTCTGCTGGAGGAAGCAAGGGCTGCTGTGCCTCTGCTGGAGGAGCTGAGGGCTGCTGTGTCTCTGCTGGAGGAGCTGAGGGCTGCTGTGTCTCTGCTGGAGGAGCTGAGGGCTGCTGTGTCTCTGCTGGAGGTGGAGGCTCCTTGCCCTCTGCTGGTGGAGTGGGCCTCTTGCCGCTCATTGGTGGTTGAGTTGGAACCTTCACTTTTATTGGTGGTTGAGTGGGAACCTTCACTTTTATTGGTGGTCGAGTGGGAACCTTCACTTTCTTTGCTGGCGGAGGGGGATCTATGTGTCCCCTCTTGTGACAGGTGCCCTTGGTCTTAGGCATGTCACTTGTGTCTGTGCCTCCAGGACTAGGAGGTGCCTCCACTGTCCCGGTCTTACGTCCCTTGTTTTTCACCACCCTAGTCCTTCCTTTCATAGCTGGAGGTGTGCTCTCAGAAGGAGTGGCAGCCATCACACTCTGGGGCCCCTTTGTGCCAGAAGCAGATGATTTGATGGGAGCAGTGGCAGACAGTTTGGCTGAGGTGCTGGGCTAGGTCGTTGGGACCCTACTCTTACGGGAAGGACAGGGGGATTACGGGGGAAGGAAGAGGTCAAGACGTGCAAGGAAAAACTTCTTAGGGGTGATGGGGTGGGATGTGGGAGGAGGGATGGGAGTGGAGGTTGAAGGAGTGGTTGTCGGAGGTGTACGTCTGCTGGACTTGGGTGCAGGTGCATGGACAGTGTACGTGTGTGAGGTGGATGGCTGTTTGGGTGTGTTTGTGTCTCTTAGGAGGGAGGCAGATGAGGTGGGAGAGGACAAAGGGTCGCGTGGATGGATAATGTGGAGGTGTCTGAAAGTGAGGTGTGTGTGCTTCATGATGTGGTGATAGTGGTGGTGGCTGTTGATGCAGTGCATGTAGGTGTGAGTGCGTATGTGACTGTGAGGAAGGAGGAGGAGAAGAAGAAGGGGGAAACAGTGGAGGCAGTGGACGTGGTTGTGTGTGCAAGTGTCTGTTGTTTGTGTGAGTGCATGCAGCCGGAAGTGTGCTGCCTGTGTTTGACTGTGCTGCTCTTGTGTGATGTTTTCTGTACATGCTTGTCTGTATCTATGCCTTGGATGGGTTGGGATTGAGGAGACTGGAACTGTGAAGTGTTTTTTGGAGGGGGGACAGTAGGAACAGGGACACTGGCTGCCATCAGAGAAGGTAGGTTGCCAACCCACCGTGGATGTCCTCCAGGTATGCATAGTATTGCTGCATCTGGGATGCCAACCCCTGGATGGCATTCACAATGGTTGACTGCCTTACAGAGATGGAACTCAAGAGGTCAATAGCCTCCTCAATTAGGGCAGCAGGGCTCACTGGGTCAGGGCCTGAGGTGCCTGGGGCAAAGGAGATGCCCACCTGCCTTTGCGATCAGGCACGGTCAACTCAGTGAGGGTCTACTGGTAGCTCCCATCGGTGGAAGAATGAGCGTCAGTGTTGTCACCTCCTGTTTCTGCCGTGGTGCTCCCCTCGCCCTCTGTCCCACTGGCCCCCTCGGCCTTCTGGGTCCTGTGGAATGCAGCTCCATCAGTCAACGCCCCTGCTCCTCCACCAGATGATACTAATGCACCAATGGACAGGATGACAGAAGATAATGGGGGGAGAGAAAAAGGGAGCACTGGGTCAATTAGAGGAACTCCACCACAATTGGGATACACATTACCATCACACAGAGGGATCAGGATTAAGCACTATACATCGCACTGGCATTACATTGGCTAAGTGCCACAGCAAGATGAGAGCCAACCACCCCTCCTGGTGCCCACTAAGCCCTGTCTGACATGGAATGCTACCTATCTACGTTACCAGATTTTGCTACACACCCATTTACCTTGAGCTGAATCATGGAGCAATGGCTGAGCTGGCATTAAGGGGCACCCACTAACTGAAACCAACCACCAGGATCCCATGCCACCCAAAAATAATTGTTGTCACGCTCACTGTACTCACCCCCTTGTGGCTGCTGTGCTGCCCTCAAGCGCCCCTCCAGCTCTGGGTAGGCCACCACCAGTATGCGGGCCATCAGGGGGGTCAGGTTCCGACCAGCACCCCTCCCTCGTTGGGAGGCCATCCCCAGCTGGACATCCTCAGTCTTCCGGGCCCAGCGTCTCAGGTCCTCCCACCTTTTCCTACAGTGGGTGCTCTGTCTGCTACAGACCCCAGGGTCTGCACGTCCTTGGTGATGGCATGCCACAATCCCTTCTTCTGATGGGCACTGACCTGCAGAGGTAATAAAGACAGGAGGACATAATTAACAATACAATCCAGCAAGTCACACATATGGTCCAAAGGCAGGGGACCTTTCCCCTGTCACATGGCAGGACCCGGACACAGGTCACAGCAGCACACGCAGAGAGGGTGTTGTCCTGCAGAAAGTCAGGAATCAAGTGAGGTTTTAGACAGAAAATGGCAGTCCCGGTGGGGGCGGTGCATATCATCACCGCCACTGATGATCCCCATTAGACACTGTACTCCATAGACCCCCATTTTAGCCAATGAGGAATAGCACGGCGGTGCAAGACCACCTTCCGCCATGACGCCCAATGCCGGCGGAGTAACGTCACTTTCACCTGTCCATACTTACCATTTTATGGTGGTGGACAACATTCAGAAATAGGAAACTGCATCATCGCTATAAATTGCACATTCATTGCCATTCACATTGTATGATTACATACATGCTCTATGTACACGGAGGTGGTGGTTCCATTGTTCAGATTGTGACACCCTACTCACTCTTATGTCCCTTAGATATCTACCAGTGTGGAGGAATAGGAGTAGGAGACAAGACCCGGTGTACAGACCCCTTGTGGACTTGGCTACATCAGAGGACAGGCACATGATACTGACCTATAGACTGTATAGGGCCACAATCACAGAGCTGTGTACTCAATTGGAGCCTGATCTGATATCAGCTATCCATCATCCCACTGGGATCCCCCCTCTTGTGCAAGTTCTATCAGTGCTCCATTTCCTGGCAACTGGTTCTTTCCAAGTGACAGTGGGCTTGGCAGCAGGAATGTTACAGCCAGTGTTCTCAATAGTGCTAGCAAGAGTTTTGTCTGCCTTGGTCAAACACAACGGCAGCTACATCGCCTTCCCCAAGTAGAAGATTTGGCCACTGTGAAGGCCGGATTCTATGCAATGGGACATATACCAAATATTATTGGTATGATTGATGGAACACATATTGCATTGGTGTGCCCCCCCCCCCCCAGCACAATGAACAGGTATTCAGGAATCAGAAGAGTTTCCACTCACTCAATGTGTGCCTGGATGACCAGTACATCTCCCACATCACCGCTGAGTATCCTGAGTTGGTACATGATGCCTTCGTCCTAAGGAATAGCAGCATCCCAAATGTGATGGCACACCTACAGAGGCACAGGGTGTGGCTAATAGGTGAGCCATAATTTCCACCCATTGTATGTCAGTGTATGCCTTCAGGAGTCATGCCCCATACCATTGTGTAAGGCTCATGTTTGTCCCTCAATACTTGCAGGTGACTCTGGCTACCCAAACCTATTGTGGCCCCTGACCCCTGTGAGGAATGCCAGGACAGGGGCTGAGAACCGGTATAATGATGTACATGGGCGAACCAGTCAGATCATAGAACATACCTTCGGACTCCGGAAGGCCAGGTTCAGATGCCTCCATCTGACAGGTGGATCCCTGTGCTACCCCCCTGAGAAGGGTTGCCAGATAGTTGTTGCATGCTGCATGTTGCACAACCTGGCCCTCAGATGACATGTGCCTTATCTGTAGGAGGGAGAGATTGGAAATGCCCCTGTGGCAGCAGTCGACCCTGAGGAGGCAGAGGATGAGGATGTGGACAACAGAACATCAGTTATAAAGCATTACTTCCAATGACACACAGGTGAGACAGTGGAACTAAACATTCCTCTGATTATTTATCCTTTCAGTGTGGCTGTAGCATGATGGTAGTCAATTCCTTTGTATCTCAAGTGACTGTCACCTATGCCTTCTCATTTTGCAGATGTTGGTGTGTTTACTATGGTGTACTGATGTGATGACTACAGACAGCTACAGGTCATTATTTGTATGCTATCACAGAGTTCAGGTCATTTGCACAAGATGTAACTGTTACCATAATTGCACATGTTCTTAACATAAAGCACTATAATTCAAGTTCTGTTCAAGGGTGTTTATTGTAGTGAAATTTATAGATGGAATAGTGCAATGGAATGGGGTGATGGTTGAGGTAAGTCCAGTGTATTGGTCCAGTCTGTTTGTAGCACAGGTCCAGTGTCCAAGGGGCCATAGGAAGGGGAGCATAGGCAGTTCAAAATGGACAAGGTGACAGAGTGGGACACAAGGGAGACATTCAGGAGGGTCTCATTTCCTGGCAGTGGGCTTGGTCTTGGCAAGTGTCTCTGGCATTTGTCTGGGTTGCAGGGACCGTTCGCGGCGTGGTTCACCTTCTGCAGGGGGAGGGGTGCTGGTGGCCTGTGGGTCCTGTAGCAGGGCCTCCTGTCCACTAGCTGCAGCAGATGTGGTGGGCTCTTCAGTTGACTGGCTAGTGGAAGGGGCCCGCTCGTTTGCTGTATATTTCTTCATTATGTTGGTCATGTCAGCCAGCACCCCTGCTATGGAGACCATGGCGGTGTTGAAGGCCTGCAATTCTTTCCTGATGTGTCCCTCCTGCAGCCGCTGGTTCTCCTCCATGATGTCAAGAATATGGCCCATCTTGTCCTGGGATTGTTCGTAAGCCCCCAGGACATTAGTGAGTGCCTCCAGGACAGTCGGTACCCTGAGCCTGTCCTCCCCCTGGCGCACTGCTGTCCTCCGACTGTCCCTCACCCCCTGTTCCTGTGTCCCCTGAACGGTGTGCCCACTGACCCCAGGACCCTGATTATCTTGGCTGTGAGGTGTGGACTGGGGTCCTATACAGGTGGGTACACTGCTGATTGACGTGTCCTGTGGACAGAGGTGTGAGGACGTTGGGTGGGTGCTGTGGTTTTGGATACTGAGGGGTGAGGCTCTGTGGTGGACTGGGGTAGCCGATTGACCAGTGGTCCCTGATGGGCCAGGAAGTTCATCCAGATCCAGATGTCCAGAGTTACTGTCCTCATCGGGGGCATCTTCTGTTGGGGGACTGGATAGCCATGGTACCTCCTTGCCACTGAGATTGGCTGGGGCACCTGCGGGGATGTAAGTGATGTATTGTGCTTCATGTATGTGGCATACTGTACATCCCTAGCTTCCCCTATATCCTTGCTGTTGCCCTGCCACCTTTGTTTGTGTATGGTGATGTATTGTGGGATTGTTAGTTCTCTATGCTGTGCATGCATAGGTGATGGGTGTACATGCAGGGCTGGGAGGGCTGTACATGCAGTGGGTATGGCATGCAGGACTTGGCATTGGGGTTAGTCATATTTGTAGGTGCCCTATGTGGGATGGAGTGGAGTGCTGGAAGTCAGGGTGAGGGGGTGAGATAGCATGCAGGTATGGGGGTGGGTGATAGTTTGTAAATATTGACTCACCAGTATCCAGTCCTTTTGGCAACTCCAGTGAGTCCCTCAGGATGCAGTATTGCCTAGACTTGCTTCTCCCATGATGTCAGCTGTGGGGGAGGAGGTGGGGTCCACCGCCAGTTCTCTGGATGGCGAGCTGGTACCTTGCTGCCATAGAATGTACCTTCCCCCATAGGTCATTCCACCTCTTCCTGATGTCGTCCCTTGTTCTTGGATGCTGTCCCATGGTGTTCCCTCGGTCCACAATTCTCCGCCATAGCTCCATCTTCCTTGCAATGGATAGTTGCTGTACCTGTGCTCCAAACAGCTGTGGCTCTACCCTGACTATTTCCTCCACCATGACCTGCAACTCTTCATCTGTGAAACGGGGGTGCCTTTGTGGGGACATGGGTGTTGTGTGGTGTGTGTTGTGCAGTGCGTGTTGAATAATGTAGTGGGGTGTGGGGTGTGTGACGGATGGCTGGGTGTTAGTGGTGTGTGTGTAGTTGTGTCTCTGATTTGAGTGTCTGTGGGCTATTTTTCATGTTCGTAAAGGGTTGTGGGTAATGTGGATGTGTGTTTTATAGTGCTGTTGGTGGGTATGGGTGGTGTGTGTATTGGTGTCAGGTATGTGTTTTTGGTATTGGCTAATGTTTTGTTGTTTTGTATTTGGGTGGCCATTCTGACTGTGCAGGTGTATACCGCCTATGGTTTACTGCCGTTGAAAGTCCACTGTGGTGATTCATGGGTAATAATGTGGAGGGTGTTGTTTTTTGGCGTGATGGTGTGGGTGTTCATACCGACAGTTTAACACTTACCTTTGATCTGAAAGATATGCGTTTGTGGCAGTATTCTGTTGGTTTAGAGTGTGTGTGTCATAATATGACGAATGGATGTTCGCATCCGCAACGGTATGTTGGTGGCTGTCCGCGTGGTAGTAAGCGGGATTTACCACCAATGTCATAATGACCAACTATATTCACTGATAGTCAATATGGGTTTGGTGTTGGTCATGACTTCAGACAGTGGTGGTCCCAGAGGTGCTTCATGAGCTCTTGTGGATCTCTATCTGAAACTGTGACAATTTTTTTTCAATTGTTAAAAAGCATTCCAGTTAACTGTGAAAATTGCTGTTGTAAAATGTGCAGCTCACCAGAAATAAAGTGATTACATTTCCATAGGAAATGCCTATGCTGATGAAGTTGTGAGGTATTCTGCCTTGCATCACACTTCCTTTAATGAAGAATTGAGCTATGGAAATGACGATGAGACAAAGTAAAAATTTCTTTATAACAGCTATTGATACTGAGGAAGAAGTCAAAAGATTGAAGGATGAAGTGACAGCAGAAGAGAAACAGTATTAGATACAGAGCAGGATGTATACAAAGGAATGAGAATGATTTATGGGTTTTGAGTGATGGTAAAGCAGTATTGCCAGGTGCACCCAAGGGATCCTTCCTCAGCCCCACCCTTTTTAACACCTACATGACACCTGTGGCAGACAACGTATGCAGCCACAGACTCAACATTATTTCATATGCCAACGACATGCAACTCATCCTCTCAGTCTCAGAGGACCATGCGACCCCGAAAGCCAGTTTCAGCAATGCCATGACCAACATCGCAGAGTGGATGAAAACCAACTGCTTGAAACTGAACATATACAAAACAGAAATGATCATCTTCGGAAACAACAGTTACCCCGGGGATGACACCTGGTGGCCAGTCACTCTCGGGCAAGCAACGACCCCGAAAGACCATGCCCGAAACCTCAGCATCATCAACAGCGGACTCACTTTCAAGCGTCAGATAAACACAGTGGCTGCCTCCTGCATCCTCCTCCTAAGCATGCTAGAAAACATTTTCAGATGGATCCCCGTAGACACTAGAAAAATGGTGACGAAGGCCCTCATTACCAGCAGACTGGACTACGGAAATACTCACTATGTCTGAGTCACCACTCAACTCCTCAACCGCCTCCACACTATACAGAACTCCACAGCAAGACCCATCCTAGATCTTCGTTAACACACCAGCATCCCCCCCACACCTCAGAAGACTACACTGGCTGTCTGTGCAAAAGAGAAGCAAATTCAGGGTCATGTTCCTTGCCTTCAAAGCCCTCCACAACATCGGACCCAAGCACATCAACCACATTCTGACTTTCCATAAACCCTCCACAGTGCTCCAGTCAGCCTCCCTCACACATGTCCCATGAATCAGCCAGAGCCACCGCAGAAGTCACTCTTTCTTCTACTCAGCCACCAAGGCCTGGAATAGCATCCCCCCACCTGCAAACCAGTCACTCCCTCCCTGACACTTTAGCAGAAAGCTCAAGACAGGGCTTTTCAACAAGAGGCTGCCAGCATGAGACGAATACCCAGTGTCTGGATACCGTTTGGGGTGATAAGCTGTGCTCTACAAAACATAAGTAATTGATTGATTGCCAAAAGCTTATTGTACCCAATGGCAGGATATTACCATGGACAGGATCAAATTGGTAGAGATTCAATGATTAGAATGTTCAGACAAACCTGCCACAACACCCGATTCAGATTGGTTGCAGAAGCAGTGTGTCACAGATGTGTAATGTGCCAGCAGATTAATGTAGGGAAATGCACAGTTGTTACACTGAGTAACATGGGTAGATCAGGAGGACTTTTCAACTGAATGAAACTTGATTTCACTGAATTGCCAGTGTGCAATGGGCTGAGGTATGTGTTGGTGGGGCTGTGTGCTTTCTCCCATTGGGTTGATGTCTACCCAACTAGAAGAAATGATAGCATCACAGTTGCAAAACTGTTTTTGAGTAGTTGATATCTCGATTCATTTTTCTCACTTCTCTGGAATCAGATAAAGGAAATAATTTCAACAATGAGATCCTTAAATTGTTGTGTGCAACATTAGAAATTGAGCAAATATTGCATTGCAGTTACAGACCAGAAGCTTAGGTTTGGTAGAGCAGATAAATGGAACACTGAAGTCTTGACTGGTGAAAGTATGTGCATTTACAATACTGAAATGGACAGATGCATTGTCTCTTGTCCTGATGAGTATGCACAGTACACCCGACAGAAAGATAGGCTTTTAGCCTCACAAGATCATTATAGAGTGAGCTATGAAACTGCCAGCAGTGCCTGTGATGTTCTTGTGAACATTACAGATTACTTGGTTCTTGATTATTTCAAAGGACTAGCTGATGTGGTTTGTTCTTTGTGTCACCAGGTTGGAGAAGCAGCTGCACAAACCCAACACAACTTGACTCCTGGCACTTGGGTGCTGGTAAAGAGGCATGTAAGAAAGGCATGCTTGGAGCTGCATTGGAAAGGCTCATATCAGATTGTTCTGGTTACAACAACAGCTGTGAAGTGTGCTGGTATTCCGAACTGGGTCTATGTGAGCCACACATACAAAGTTCCAAGTCCTCTTGATAAAACAGAGCCTGTTCCTGAAGGGTTGGTTGCAGTGAAAGACAGGGTCGAGGTTAGCCAAGCTGTGGGGAGTGGACAAGTAGCTAATGCCGAGCGTGCACAATCAGGTGAAGATCTGACCGCGTCAACAGCAGTTGACGGTACAGTAGGATTGAGACAGTCAGGTGACTCCTGCTAGCTCAGGTAACATTGAAATACCAGTAGTGCAGGAAAAAAAAGTTGTTGAGGTTCAGTGGCCAGAGAAAAGCTCAGAGTCAGTGATAAAAGTGTCTCCTAATATTGCTGAAGTAACTGAAAAATCTGATCAAAGCGACAGTGAAACATAAGTTCGTATGACAAGGATATCAAAAAGAAAGAGTACCAAGTTGCAAATCCTCTGTCTCGAATTTACTTTTTACACAGCTTCTGACTGAGAGATAAAGTTTGTTGATTTTTGTATTAACAATTTGAATCCAGCTGAACATTTTGGAACTTGAGATTTCTTTGGAACTGAACTTTGAAATTTCATTGCCGCTTGATGAACAAAGACACTATTTGCTGGAAGTGCTTATCAGTGATTACCAGGTGGTTTATTATTAGATATATTTGAACTTTTAGTTGGAACTTTTGACTTTTTGTAAATAAGAGAGACTCTTGATGAACTCTTGAACTTGTGATTGTTTTGTTTTTGAAGACGGTTTTTGAATTTGCTTTGCTCATATAGAGAAAAGACTGAATAAGACAGTGAAATAACTGAAAGCCACTTTTGCATTTTTTATTTTTAAAATTGAAATATTGTGGTCTTAGTCTAGACAAGCCATGAATTCTAATTGAAGTAAAAAGGGTAAACTTAAGTATGTGTGTGTAGGTTTAGCAGTAGTAAATATGATTGTGATCATATTGATGATTATTGGATTGAGTTTGCATGTTAAGGATGAGAGTGAGAAAACTTCAGTCACAAATGCCCTGAATTTAAAAGATTCACTCAGAAATCAAGATTCCCTAAATGAGGATGAGAAACCTTTGCACACACATAGTTTTAAGGGCGATTTGACATCAAACGTATATTACAAATTATTATAGGAGTACATTGAAACCATGGAGGTGCAGAACTGCTATGTCTGTACAAAAATCTCTTCATCAGTGCAAGAAGGAATCACTTATCACAGCTTCCCATTAACATATAGAATTTCCTGTAGTCTGTTATTAACACGGCTGTATAATCAGGAGTACTACCAATACTTCTGTTCAAACTATGACCTAGAGTTTTCTATTCATGTCTTTTAAGAACCACCTGAGAAGTATCATTAAAATGAAAAACCTTAACATTGTGGGAGGATTCTTTGAACCTACCATTGACATGTGGAACAGCATATGCACACAAGAATAATTTGACCTGCATACTTAGTTCAGTAGAAAAGAAGTTCAGTGGACAAGTTGATGACAGAAGGAGGGCAATGAAATCTAAGATAGAAAAGGGGTCATTTTACACAATTGAGAAAAGATGCAACATAGTGTCTGAAAGTCAAGGATTTTTAGCTTTAGATTGGCAACATGTAGGGAAATTATCAATATATAGATCGAAGTGAAAGACAAATACACATTTTGTAGATCCTAGTGAGTGTACACGTTTGTGTGTTGAAAAGTATTTAGATCTTCATGTTCAATGGACAGGATCCAGCAATACCAGGTGTTTATTTTATTTGTGGTAAGAAAGGGTTTAACAAGCTGTCAAAAGGCTGGTATGGAACGTGTTACTCAGGAGTCATTTTCCATATATTTACTATGTGGACAGCATTAATGAACCAGTCTGGGATGGGAAATCAAACACCAGAGTTAAAAGAGGAGCAAGTGCCTCAAAGATTGTGGGTGACATATTTTGTGCCATAGGACCATCAGCTGGAGTTATCTTGAATCATCTCAAGATTTAAAAAACGTCAACAATAGTAGATAAGCTATCTACTGACTATGAAGGAGCTCTGTTATTAATGGATATGGTTGCTGTGAGATCAATAGTTTTGCAAAATCGTCTTCGGTTAGACAGCTTACTCGCAAAGGAGGGCGGAGTCTGTAAAGCATTACATGTAAAACATTGGTGTACATACATGCCTGACAACAGAAAGAAGATAAGAAAGTACATTGCAAACATAACTGATCTGAAAAGTCTGACAGACAGAGGTGCATGGGAAATGATTGACAATTGTTTTTCAGCCATTGGAAAATAGTTCGGAGACATGGAAAAGGGGATAGTAGGAATCATCTTGAGACCCCTGTTGATTGTAGCTTTGTGTATCATAGGTAGAGATGGATTTTACAAAATGTTCAAGATACTGAAAGAGAACAGAGAAAAGAATAGGCAGATGAAAGACGAGATAGAAATGGAGAAAAGGAGAAGCATTTATTATTGTAATCTCAAGAAAGTGGAGAATTATACAGACCTTATCGACTAACACTAACAAAATTCTGAATTGTCTCACTGAAATGAGAATTTTTACTTTTTGTGATGGCGTATTTCACCATCAAAGGAGGGACTAATGGAGCGTAAATTTTAGCTCTGTTCCTCGTGTCACTGAAATCATCAAACTGTGACAAGTTTCAGTCATAAATGTAGAAGAGAGAAAAACTAACATAGAAGGCTGAACTGACATGCATTTTAAATGTGTTATTTGCTTTATTTCGCAATTCTACATAGGTTGCTTTTAATATAATCATGTGCTCGAAGGTTAAAGTTGATGCTAAAATGTAATTTAGACCCTAAACTAACAGTTAGTGTTGTAACGAATTCAGTTTTGTGTTTTATGAAAGATTGACATTGAAATTACGTGCAAGCGAGAAAAATGCAGTTCTCTGCTATACCTAAAGTTATGCAATAACAAAGCCTTTACAATTTTAAATGAAATGTTTTACATGTACTTATGAAATATTAATAATGAATTTATAGGTTTGCATATTATGGGGGTCATTACAACCCTGCCGGTCGGTGACCGCCAGGGTAAAAGTGGCGTTCGTACCGCCAACAGGCTGGCGGTACGAAAACCCATATTTTGACTTCCGCCATTTTTGCCCCGGCGGTGATAATCCGCCAGGGCAGCGCTGCAAGCAGCGCTGCCTTGGGGATTATGACTCCCCTACCGCCCGCCTGTTTCTGGCAGTTTGCACCGCCAGGAAGAGGCTGGCGGTAAGGTGACTCAGGGGGCCACTGGGGGCCCCTGCACTGCCCATGCACTTGGCATGGGCAGTGCAGGGGCCCCCAGGCAGAGCCCAGTCGCGCAATGCGCGACTAGTGCTACTGCACCCGCTGCACATCAGCATTGCCGCCGGCTCAATTACGAGCCGGCGGCAATGTTGATGTGACTTTTTCGCTGGGCCAGCGGACGGTAACTCTGGTACCGTCCGCTGGCCCAGCGGAAAAGTCAAAATACAGAGCCAGCCATACCGCCAGCAGTATTCTGGCTCCCGCAACCTTGTAATGACCCCCTATGTGTGTTTTTATTAACAAGTACCTTTTTAAATGTATTTTTTATTTTCTAGTGTTATCATAACTGAGGCCTACAGAGCTTGCATTTTGCATTCATGCAAACGCGTTGAGTTGTTTTTTCACAACGAGAAGCGTTCTTTCAGATTTCGTTCCCATGAGAATCAAAGTCCCATTTGTCAAAAGTTTGCTGTTTAACTGTAGAGGAACTGTAGTCAGTTGTCCTTGAACTGAATGTAATGCAGGAACATGGACTGAAATCGTATCCAATTGCAACAACCATTTGGAGTCACACAGAAGAGGAGATGTTCACACAACAGGCCTGTGAGAATGTTGGACTATTGCAACCTGAAATCGTATGATAAATTCTAGTTGGATGATGCCCCTTTTTTGTAATATGAACTCATCATGGTGACCAATTTGAACATTTCATGTGGATTGATATATCATTTACTGATCAAACTTCATTCAGATGTAGAGCAGATGGTAAAGCAGTCTTGTCTTGGCTTGGAACAGACACTCTCCTGATGTTCGCTGACCAGGTGCTTTGTGGATGACAAGTCCCAGAATGATGTATTCCTTGGAGAGGTATCTTCCTCTCTGACTTTTGCCCTTGCCCCTGAAATGTTCTTTTATATTAGAAACTCCACCATACTTACTCTTATTTTTAGTTTGTGTCCTGTAGCGCGAGTTAGTCTATTTTTCCAAATTATTTTTCTTTTGTTTGTATTTTGCCCACACATGTTACTCCCCACACATGTATGTCCCTAGTTTGGTTAGTCATAGGGTTGACATTTGCCCAGCCAATGATTATTGACTTGATTGAATTTGAATTCACCAAATGACCACGTGATTTCTGTGTCTCCGATATTTCTGTTAGATTTCTACATTATTCTCCATAAATGCTTAGTTTATTAATGTTGGTACGCCTGAACTTATTTTGTCCCCTTGAGCAACCCTTGGTGATTATGAATCTCTGTAACTTGGTTTTGCGCATAGCCTACATGACTTTGAGCTTGTGTTTGTAATAAAGCTTTGAACTATATTCCTGACGGGAGTTTTCCTTCTGTGGCCAGTTTGGTCATGGTGTCTAAATTGTTGGGGTGGTGTTGAAGTAATTGTTTATGGTTCACCACACATCTTACTGGGTCAAAAGATTTGTTGACATTGTTGTGAATTTGATTCCTGCGAAGGACAAAACATGCGCCTGCAGGAAGTTATTTTGGGAGTATGACCCATCAGCAAGAGATTAAATAACGAGAGTATTAATAGGTTGGTCCAAGGGTAATGGGCAAGAATCGAAATTGAGGGAACCAGTTCAATTGCAGTTGTTGACAAGGCTATTGGATGTTTTGTTTTTTTGCTATTACAAAAAAATTTAGGTTTTCAGGCTTTTGACAGGCCACGTATTGTGATAGTTAAATTAGGGAGAGAGAACACACGTCTGGCTTTTTACTAATCGTTTTCTTTATAGTGATTTTGTTTTTATTATAGGTTGTGTACAAGACCCATCTTTCCACACCCAAATGCTGTTTCTTGATTATGTAAAGGCTGCACTGTTGGACTGAGAGAATGGGAGGGAAAACTACAACACGATTTAACTAGACTAACTGCCCATAGATCGGAAGTCACCCAAAGGAGGCAGAACTCTTGACCCAAAATATATGAATATTCACTGAAAATACAAAGGTTACAGGGACGTTAAAGGTTAGGGACTCATTTCCCTGGAACCCGGCCTAAACATTTAAATTTTATTGGAGAGGAGGGCCCGCAGATCCCCAGTGGGGCCGGGTGGCCCCCCACACATATTTTGAAAAATGTCCCGGGGAGGTGGTGGCTCCCTTGCACACAAATTCAGCAATGCCCCAGGGAGGTGGTGGTTCCCGGAGCTGCAAGTGTGCACCCCCTGTTGCAATTGTTTGAAGCTCTGGGGGGTGGTGTTCCCCAGGGCTGTGGGGGGGAGGGGCCCAGCAGCCCATCCCTGCATTTCAGTTCTTTAAAGCCCTGGGGATGTGGCGGTCCCTTGGGCTGCCGGGGGGCTGGAAGGCATTAAAAATGTAAATGCCCCTTAGGACCTGGCCCATCCGGGGACCTCACAGAAACAAGCCTGGGAGCCTGTGCTTGTTTTTTTGTTTGTTTTTTTGCCACAAACTTGCGAATTCCAAACAAAAACATTTTTTTTTTTTGCTTTATCGCCCTGGGGGAGGTCTCCTACCACTAGAGCTAAGGGGTCAGGGTGTCCCTTCCCAGGCACCTTTTTTCCACATTTTTTTAGTGGGGCTCGGCTGAATTCGGGTCCCAGAATGGCTGCCAACACTTCTGGGTTTGGAGTGTTGGCAGCCAATCAAAGCTGTGCTGTGCACAAGCTCTTAATCTTCGTGAAGTCCAAGTGACTAGAGATATACAAATGTGTTCTCTCTTTTATGTCTCCAAAGCTACAGAACGGATTTACACCAAATATGCAAAAGCACAATCTACGTACCAAAAGCTAGCTTTCTGCCAAATTTGGTATAATTCTGACCAGTGGCTCGGGATGTAGTCATATCTACATGTCCTATAGTAATTAGCATGGGAAACGTGACTTTTTTCACTTCACCTTTTTCACGGCCCGCACTAGATGGATCACCCTGAAACTTGTTGCGTGCAGCAAGAAACACCAGCACACTTTTTGGGGGAAAATTTCATGAAGATTCATCAAACGTGTCAAAGATAAAGACAAGTCAAAAAACGTTTTCTATGGAAACGTGGTCCTAACCATAACTGGGAAATGTCCTGAACAACGTGTTGGGAACAATGCGGACGTTTTCAGCGCAAGCATAACCATGCTTGCCAGAACGACGACTGCCTTTTTCTCTGCCTTAACCACACATGTGCTGAACTAAGCATTTGTGTGGTTAAGGCAGAGAAAAGGCAGAGTGGATCGGGAGAGGACGCAGTCAGGTAAGTGGGGTTAGGGCAGGTATGGGGGTAGTTTTTAGGGGTGGATAAAGGGCTTGAGGTGGGGGTGGAGGGGTGGGATATTTTAGTTTTTTAGGGGCAGGGAGGGGGTGTTTGGGATTTATTATTATTATTATTATTTTTAACGGTAGGGCTTAGGGTGGGGGGGTCGTGCAGGGTTGGGGTAGTTTTTAGGGATGGAGTGGATAAAGGGGTGGGGCGTTGTGCTATTTTTTTTTTTAGGGGCAGGGATGAGGGTTTTTTTTTTTTTTTAGGGTTGATCGGGAGAGGGCGCGGTCAGGTAAGTAGGGCTGGGGGAAAGGTTGGGGTAGTTTTAGGGGTGGATTAAGGGCTTGGGGTGGAGGGGATGGACTATTTTTTTTGTTAGGGGCAGGGCTGGGGGAGTCAGGGTAGTTATGTTTTTAGGGTGGGTGGTGGGGTTGCCAGAGCAAACTATCACCAACGCGTTTTGACTCTCACAGTCTTGATCACAGTAAGGGAGTGCATATGTATGCCATAAAAGGTTTATAAAAAGAAAGGGAACTGTTTGGCAAATAGCAATGAGGTGGATGTTCAATGGTCATATCTAGACTGACAACCTCCCAATATACAGAAAGTTATAATTATGAAGGAGACCTTTCTTCATGAAAATTATGAATGACAAGTCCCATATTGTGTGGTGGGGTATTGGATTTGTTAGAATGATATATATATGGCACATTAATGTGGCAATTGGTAAATCCCTGAGGTAAATTAGAGTGTAAACATGGTTAAGTCTCCATGGTGGGTAGAGGGGCACTAGATTGTGACTGTGAGCCCGGATTATTACTTATAACAATGGAGTAATATAAAAGGAAAAAGGGATACCCCCAGGGTCCCAATATTTATACTAAGGTGGAGAGGGGAAAGGTAGGGATACTATATCGGACTACTAATACAAATGAAACAAAGCAGCCAAAATGGGGGACCCCAAGATACCCATTGTTGATAACGGAATGCAGTTTGGGGGCATACTACATCTGATATTGAACAATATTTGCAACACTCAATAACATAGTAATAAGGCCAGGATATCAAATAAGAGGAGCATGTATCATCAGAACAGAAACTTTACTTCACATAAGGCTTACAGAAAGATGAATGAAATCTATCAGTACTTAGGTTTGCTATATAAGGAACTGTTTGAAATATACTGCCCTAGCCATGTTTTACCATAGTCTAATCATTATATCTGATTGGAAAAAATAGAACTGCTCTGTAAAACGGTGGGAAGATGAAATATAATGTTTTTTAACATGTATCTGGCACCATATTAGTGGCTTGTCAATAGATATTTTATATGTTTGTATTGCGTCCTAAAATGTACTATATTTCCCAGAATGCTGCATAATGGCATAGAATGTGAGGATATATATCGGTAACATATAAAATGCACTCACTTACAGTGATCAAGACTGTAAGAGTCGAAACACGTTGGTGATGCTTGCTCTGGTGACCATTAAATGTGGATATAAAGTATTTTGGAGTGCTGTGTATCTATTATATATATATATATATATATATATATATATATATATATATTCACACACAGCTGACCCTAGGTCCATCCATTAAGATTACTCTAAACCTAGCTATGAGATGGTAGGCAGAAAATGTAAGCATGGCAGGTGAGTGGTTTCTTGGAGATCCTTTGCCATTTTAGGTGAGCTTTAAGGCAGGGGAGATAGTCATGTTGCTCACTCAGCGAAGCTTGTTTATACGTTTTATATGCCTTTTGAATTAACTGCAGACCTGTCCTAATAAATGCGGACTTTCTCAGTACCTGGGGCTCTGAGGTTTAAGTGAAATCGCGCCCAATCAGTGTGAGAAACCCTCCAGTAAATAAATGACAGCTTCGACCAAAAGACTGTGGCAAGAAAAGGACTATAAAAATGATATGCCAACACCGGTGGAGTTTTACCTATGAAACATTATTCAAAAGTCAACCCAGTTAACACATTAGCAAGCGACCGCATTTCAAACATCCAGAGCAAGCATGTAAAAGAGCTGACTGCTGTTTTGCAACGCCAATCCGTAAATCAATTACATTACATTAAAGGAGAGTGCGAATGCCATTAGTCACCAGAGACGCTCTCTACTACCAGCCTAGTTATGTTTACACTGCCCCAGCCTGCGCAAGAGAGAAGGGGTAAACGTATTCTTCAAAACATTGTGTAAAGCAGTACCAAAACAAAACTCCAGTCAGAGTAATTAATGCACAGCTGTAGTAAAATAAATTAACATTCAGGGCTGGTGACCTGCACATGGTCAGCCATGCTTGCTGTATTGGACTGTCTGTTGGATGTTGCCATGGCTACCAAAAGCCAGAGGAGCCCAATGAGCTGTCTGCAGCAGTGCTGAAAGGGCAGCCATTTTGCTTATGGAGAACAGTGTAACATATGAGGCTGCTTTAACGGGGACTAAGGAAAAAGGTCACACCCCGGAGAAATTACGGGGGAAAGAGAGAGTCATATTGGCGGACCATTCTTGGCGCTAGGGATGCCTTTCAGCGGCCACCTGACAAGCCTCAAGCCTGCTGCCATTAGCTGCTCTGAGAGGAAGGAATGCGGGGAGCTAAATCTGCCTATCTGCTATCAAGCCGTGGAGAGCAGCCAGGGTTTTGTCTTGTGAAGGCGAGGGGGCTCTACAATGTTATCTCTCAGGCAGCCTTCTAGCGGCTGGCATTGAGAGAGCCAGTGCGGACCCGCGGACAGGGTGTCTGCGCTGGCAGCGTGGCTGAGGTCTGTACCACTCGGGCAGGTGCTGGGTTCGGCTGTGCAGCCTTCTAACCTCTCCTCCTCGGGAGCTGCTGTCGCTTCTTAAAGGAGAGGCTACCTTGTTCTTACGTGCGTCTGACAGCCAGCGAACCTTGACACAGATCGCGAGCTGCTACTTTATATTCCGCGCATATCGTAAGGTAAGTGCTGCTTTTTGCACACAATCTTCATGTTGTGATTATTTGCATCTGTACTGATTATAAATAGAATAGATGGCACTGAGCATATAAAATGAATGATTCAAGGTATGTCACGGTGAAAATACGTACAGTACGCGTAGTGTTCGCTTCCCATTTACGTAGTGACATTATTTAAATAACTGCGTTTGGAGTTTACAAATCCAGCATCTTTCATTGTGTATTTTTGCTGCCCTTGGGCGTTTTCCACATACGAGGATGCATTGCTTTCTTTGTGTCACACTACGCCTTGTCACACGGCGGGGACGTGTCAGCTTCAAAACCCGCCTTGATCACGAATAACTCCGAAACAATGCAGTCCTGGTGAAACAAGCCACGTGATTTACTCCATACATCTAACTACAATGCAGATTCGCACTGCTGCGCTCCCCCGGTACAGTATGTAGGTCATAACGGCCTTTGCCCTAGTTTATCGGATTACATGTCGGGGTGAACCAGCCTTTGACAGTTTGTGGTCCTCTTTCTGAAAAGACTCCGACGGCGGTCACACCCTCTCCATCATGCAATGTAAGGTGCATGCTGCACCTCCACGATCCAAACAGGAGCAGCAGTGAGGTAAACGTGCACAGAGACCGAGTCTGCAGCTCAGGGGTGGCTGCACCCACAGGCTAGTGAAAAGCTGCTGATGTGGCACAATGGCCTCTTAACTACCTTCAGGTTCATTTGAGCACTTCTGTCGGACTTCCTGCGCGAGCGGGTGCTAACAATTACCATCAGTTGACGCCAGGACCCTCCAAGTGCAGCACGTTACTCCCAACGGGAGTGTCGACGGGGCTGGATCTTAAGAGGATGCCCTCTAGAACCACATTAGGAATCTTAGAGCCCCCGCGAGCTAGAACTGGGGGCTTTGGATCTAAATGAAATATATATATATATATATATATATATATATATATATATATATATATATATAAATACCTGCAGATAGCATGTCTCGAAGAACTCCCAGGTTTTGTAGTTTAAGGTGTTAAGGAAAATGTAAACACCTAGTCGCCAAGAAGTACACAGTTAAGGATTGGAGCCTCAAATCATCAAGTCCGCTTCTCGAGCTCCTCTGGGAGATCCTGCTGCAAAGTGTGAGACTAGCGCCCTGCCCCAACAAGCCCCACTCGATTTTAAATGTGTGAAATTGAAAATGAAGCGCTTCCTGACCAGTAAATGAGTCTAGTTACGGGATGGGGATGGGAATTATGCATTAAACTGCTTGTTTACTTGCCACACACAACACCCTCCTGCTTCATTGTCCTCCCGGGACACTGGATTCAGGTGGATCCGCACAAAGGTTAATGAGACCGCAATCACCCGGTGCGGACGGTAATCAGATCATGTTTTAATTATGACAGTGTCTAGGGTTTCCGCTGCAGGCGGCCAGCTCCAGGCAGCGCTTGGCCTGCACCGACATATGATACGGCCCTGCACTGCCTTGCTAGCGCAGACACCCGCAAGAGAGGTTAGGGGTCGGACAAGGCAGGCGCATTTCTGGCATGGCGTTTCCGTGCTGATGTCCTGGATTGTAGCACTACAGCTCACTTACCCCTTCAAAACAAGGGGATCGAGTGTTTACTTGTTTATAGGTGTACTTTGAGCATTCTGCGCCGGTAAATTGAAAGCAGACGTGCCTTAGTAGCGTAAATTATTAAGCCATTACCAGGTGCCTTCTATCCCACTCTAATTTAATTTGACGAATGCATTCTGGGAGTTGTAGTGTTGATTCTGTCTAAAGTCAACCAGTAGAACCAAACACGACTGAAACAAGTGGTTTGTAAGCTAAAGCCGAGGACTGGAAACGTTGTGTCAATAGAAAGGAGGCCTATAATAACCTTAGGCACTGGCCCTTCCTATTGGGTGAATACGTTTGAAAACGTAGGGATGAGTTTGTTCTCTTACACGGAGTAGTTGTCCAATGGCACATAGCAGGCGCCACACTCCCTGCCAGACCTGTTTTTTTGGCCAGCATCACACTGCATGCTGGGATTTACATTTGTTCAGTGTTAGAAGTTGCAAGTTCACAGAAATGCCATGTTCTTCGTCTCGCAGACTAGGACTGCCTCAAGTTGCTGCACAGGGTATGGGGCCACTTGACAGATGCGGCGCTGCCCGCTGGTATATACAATGCTCCGGGCTGCTTACTCCGGAAAGTGCGTAAATTGTGTACTTCCAGTTTACACATAATCATCACAATAAAACACTTCTTTGTCAGTCACTTAGCGCAAACATCTGACTGCACACTCACGGTTCCGACCTAGTTCAACGCATTTTTTAAATTATCATAAGACTTTAGAAAACATCTATTATTATTTACTGAAGGTAAATTACCAACTATTTGCGAAGGTCTACGAAAGCGAGTGAGTGATCTAGGTCAGTGGATTGAGTTCAGGTAAAAGTGTCTGCACGTGTCAGATCAAAGGTACACGTCCCACCAAGGTTGATATTTTGTTTCGCCGACGTCGAGTCATACAATATGATTGAGTTGTTCAATAAGACGTATTATGTAAGTATTTACTGTGCTGCGTGCATCTAGTGCCGCATTTAACTGTCCTAGAGCCGGGGTGATGTGCGCTTTGCTGAATCTCAAGAGTTCTCACTGCTCTACTGTAGTCCCAGGAACGCCCACTGATAGCCCGGAAGAGCCTGGTGCAACAAATTGGCACAATCAATTTGTAAGGAAAGTATAGACATCAGAAGTCATCTTTGGTATCAGAAGTCATCTTTCGTACTGGGCTTTGAGAGGGAATAGTGGTATCTTATAAACTAAAGGCAGCCTTTGCGGGCTCTGGCCCATTGTGTGATTTGCTGCTCCTTTGGTAACACTTGGGCCCATATTTATTGGCGTTGGAGTGCAGGGCAGCACAGCAAGTCACTTTTCTGCGCTGCCCTGAATCACAGCGAAAGGGGAGGAATGCACTGTATTTATCCAATATGGCAAATTCCTGTCCTTTTCTTCTGTGCTGGTGGCCTTTTGGCAGCCTAGCACCAACTCAGGCACCCTTGCAACAGGGTGTCTGTGTTGCATGCAGGATTGTTTTTGTGCAGGAAGGGAGACCTTCCTGCACAAAAGCAATCCCCAGAGACATTTTCCTTTTTTCTATGGATGCTGCAAAGTGCAGCACATAGAAAGAGGAAAAATAAACAAGCAGTAATAAAGATATTTCCCCTTGTTACAACTCTCCTGGGTAGGTGTAAGATTTTGTCACATTTCCAGGTTGACAGATCCTTGTAAATCTGGGAATACCTCCTAAATCTATGGGAGTTGTGTGGGAACACCCACTGCAACGCCTACCCAGGGCAGAGTAAGAATGCAGCGACGTGAGTGTGTTGTATTACTCCATATTTTTGAGGCCATTAAAAGTCATGCACAGTGGCTTTGCGTGGCTTAAAAAATATAGCTTAGTTGTTTGCCCCACGTTTCCACCACATTACGTGGTGCAAGCATGGCTCAAGCCACTCATAAATATACCCCTTGGTCTCACCATAGACACTGAGATTTTTGACAACAGTGATGTAGATAGGAGCAGTTGTATGATAGCAGACCATAAAAAAACAGAAGAAAGGCAGACACCTCCTCAATATTATAATCTGTACCTTTTCCCAAACTAAGGGCTGGCATGTCACTCATCTTGATACAGAATTCATTAAGTGTTTGTGCAAGGCCACCAGTTGCACTGGTAGCTACTGGATGCCATTCAAATGCACCCGGAAGTTCTCCTTGTTGCTGTCACATATAAATATTGCAGAAAGGAGAGGACATGGAGAAGCTGGGGAACTCCACAGTCACGCTCATTTAACCGGCCCATGTGTTGTACTGACCTAAGATTATGAATGATTTTTTGATGCAAGAAGTACATCCATTTATTAATTAATCTCTTTATCCAGACTACACCTTCAAGGCGTCGCTTGGCAGTAGGTTGTTAGTTATGCCAGTCACAAAACGGGTCAGAAGGCAGAGAGGTGTGTGAAGATTTTACAAACACCTATAGAGTTTGGTTTAAGGGGGTGGTAACAGACTCCTTCCACCAATAGTGACATCTTCTCTAGGTACATCCACTGGAAGTTCAGTCTTTAAGATAAACAGGTCGATTGCTGAAGGCACATTTGATGGACGTTGCTACATTCATTCTTGGCTCACAATGGGAGGGCAGGGTGGATAAAAAAGTGCTTTCCATTGGTTTTAATGCTGTAGATTTGCTATTCAGCAGAGCAGCACGAATGCATCAACAGTCCTTAAACGCGTTGATCCCTTATGTCTGACAACAGGAATCTTAGTGGGCGTAATTCACAAAGCTGCTTCACATTGCGTGGTGTTACATACTCCCGGCAATCAATTCAAAAGACACTGCTAAGTCTGCAGTAAGCCACGCTTCATAAAAAAGAAATAGATTTGTAAACTGGGCACCCTGAATTTAAGGGCATTTCTCTGGTTGGCATATTAAGTCCAGTACATTCCAGCATATTTGTAAATGATGTAGGGATACATCCGAAAATGAGTGATTGTTCTACCTAATGGGAGCAGCGAGTATTACTAGGTGTGGTATTTTGCTCTTGCGAACAGCCTCTGCCGAAGAATGTGCTAGGATGAAGTTGGTGTAGGAAGGTCTGATGCCAGAGAGAATCTGAAGAGGATGAAGCGATTGGAGCTTGATAAAAGAAGCAGGAGGGCATTAGTGCTTTAAGGAATAAATCTATTTTTGGAATATGATCACTTCTTCTCATCATTTAACAATTTTTGCGCTCTTTTTTTGTGCAAGCATCCAACACACCTAGAAATGTCTACGGTGTTTGAGGAGATGTAATGTGCTGAGCTCCTGCTCTGAATGCTCACAATAGCTAAATGATAACATTTCTCTCCATATCTGCTCACCGGGATTAGAGGGGGTAGGTTTGAGTATGTGACCTGTTTGATGTCGCGTTCACTCTATTAAAGGCACTAGTAAGTCAATAGTGATTCATTGTTACCTGCCATGTTATTCTCAGTGGCCAAGGGTACATCGGCAAGCCAGTAGGGCCCGCTAGTCAAGAGCAGACAGTAAAGATGCAGGCTGCATGCACCTGGCAGTGGCTGGGGTCAGTACTGGACCTGGTGGTGGCCAGTGCCAGTGCTGGGATTCGCCCCCCATTGTTGGAGTGGGAGTTTCATGACTCCTTGGCAGGTGAGATACAGTTGTTATGTTTAAGCCCAAACACGTGCTCCACCATTGGTGCCACCACTGTTGGGCACCTTGCTGTAAAAATGTCAGAAAAGAACAGTATGAGGGAATTTTAACGTCGCTATGGACACGCCCTCATACATCTATCCAAAAAACAAAGATGGCTCAACGAGACCACGAGTGCAATGTTCAAGACTGCGAGTACAATGTTCTTCTTCCACAAACTGTTAGGAACAAGACATCCAATATAAGTCTCGTCACCCAGCTAGGTTGTGTGCCAAACATAATCTTAGTTACTGAACTGCAGGGGCAAAGCTTCGGCGGCAGGAGGGGGTTAGGGTGTTACACCCCACCTAATGTATTTTCTGGTAAATAGTTGGGTACAGATGGTTTCAGTCGGTATGGTGAAGTGGTTGTCGGATTTCACAAGGCATTTTTCCAGACAAAAGAGCACACACTCTGACCCTCTTCTGTTTTGAAAGTCTTTAAAAATGTTGGTTGTTTTACCAAATATGGTATTTTCTCTTAATTAGTACCCCTACCAATCCGTATTCTTCTCCCTTTCCACTGCCCATAAAGCCCCTCTCGTGCACCCTGCTTGTCTATAATGCATTTCAACATGACATGCCAGCGTGATGTTTGGGCAATCTGAAGCTCACACACCCCACGTCTTTAGTGCCCAAGCCACGCCCCTGCTGAATGGGTATATATTTGGAAGGCTCCTACATGGTTCGTAAGTGTTGTCTGCAATGTATACTTGGAGAAACATGTTGGCATTTTCATAACTTGTTTTAATATTTGGTATATTGTCAGAATCTTCAGGAGTGTAGATACACTGATAAAGTTGCTAGGCCTATGTATCTGGCACCATTTTAATCGTTTGGAGGATATTTCCATAGAACAAAGCGTCCTAGAGTGATGAGCATATAACATGGCTCATAGTATGAGGCGGCAACACCACTCAGCACCTGACAGGCAGGGTCAGTGTTCGGAGAAAGCATGAGGGCAAGACCAGGGATGCCACAGGTTAGCCAGGAATGAGATATATGGTAATTCCTTCCGCTGTCTTCTCTCTTTACATGGGTACACCCATGATGAGAGACACGGGTGATTTGCAAAGAGTACTGACAAAGACCCGTCTGGTGTTGCTCCCGTGAGATGATCACTGATCTCCTTTTTGTACTTTTCTTTTGCTTTACTCTCTCTCTTTACCCTGCAGATATAAGCAGTTTGGTCCCTAAGATTATACTAGTCACATAACCTAGCCGAATCACATACATTATATTGGACTCTTGTCAATAACTACATTTTGGAAGAACATTGCACTGGTTGTCTAGCTGGGCATCCTATTATTTTGCAAGCAAGATGATCCTGAATGCTATCATATTTTTTCTATGTTTCTACCAAGGTTGCTGTGTTTTCTTCTCCATCTGCACAGAACAGGCCTTCACCTTGTCCCTTTGCTGCCAGTTGACTGGCTGCGGTCGTCCATCCACCTTGAGATTTCAACCAATCGCAGCACCGTTGCATCCGCATACTTTTTGGAACACGAATTAAAAAGAACTGTCATGCATTTTGTGCACATTTAGAAAAACACAAGTGCGCACTTGGTGCTCTCACAATATACCAGTCGTGTGCAACTAACAATTTAATATAAACAGCACGTACATCCCTTTACGTTTTAAAGGAAATATCAGTAAATTGCTAACTGCAGCCCTAAGGAAAAATAATATTTTTGGTTTGAGTAAAATATTCCATTAATTTAACCGACAAATGAATGAATAACGCACCACCCCAGAGTTGGAAAAATATACTTATAGCTAACCACAGGGCTAAGGTCTTAGACAGTGTTTAATGGAAATTTGACGAGCCATAAAGTTAGTTGGCTGCTGCTTTTGAAAGACTTCCTTTCTACCTAGTCCTACGTCTTTGATTACGTAGTTTTTAAAAAAATGTTTGATGTCGGGCTGCAATAAACTGTTCAGTGATTTTCAACCCACGACCAAACACGGCAATAAACTTTTAATTCACTTTGTTGTGATAACTTTTGGTACTGCAGTTAGAAAGCAGGCAATATGAAGGTCAGATCAGTAGGTTTGATTGCTAAGAAATCAGCCTCTCTAGGAAAAATGCATAGAGCAGAGACCAACACACCGGAAAAACTAGCGATCTGCTCTGGCTGCATCTGCTGCCTCAGTGCTGAAGACGTTTCTGCCCACAAGCAGTGAAAGGCGACAATGTGCCTTCCACTTCGGAAGCTGCTTTGCATTTATGCAGATATGAGCAGTTCCCTAGTGGAGTCTCGGGCGCTGGGCGTGGCTCTCTGCAGACATATCATTGCTTTAAGGGGACCTTCCGCGCTGTCGGGACAGCACATTATCTGTAAATATGAGTTAGTAAAGGCAGCCTACGTTACATAGCAGGGCGGATATCTGCAAAGCTGCCCCTTGGGGTTTTGTGCATACATTCACAAACCATTGTTGTCTGGATTCTGATAACAACCGTGCTGGCCCGTTGCTTCAAAATGGATTCTGGTACATGTAGGGATTTCCTCCTCCAGTTCAGTGCCACCCTGTAGGAGGCTGGCCTGGCTTGTTGTGGATACCAAGGGGTACTTACACTTTGTACCAGGTCCAGTTATCCCTTATTAGTGTAGAAGAGGTGTCTAGCAGCTTAGGTTGATAGAAAAGGTAGCTTAGCAGAGCAGCTTAGGCTGAACTAGGAGACATGCAAAGCTCCTACTATACCACTGGTGTCATATGCACAATATCATAAGAAAACACAATACACAGATATACTAAAAATAAAGGTACTTTATTTTTATGACAATATGCCAAAAGTATCTCAGTGAGTACCCTCAGTATGAGGATAGCAAATATACACAAGATATATGTACACAATACCAAAAATATGCAGTAATAGCAAAAGGAAGTAATGCAAGAAGTGTAAAGTTACAATAGATTGCAATAGGAGCACATAGGTACAGGGGCAACACAAACCGTATACTCCAAAAGTGGAATGCCAATAACGTATGGACCCCAAACCTATGTGAGCTTGTAGAGGGTCGCTGGGACTGTAAGAAAACAGTGAGGGTTAGAAAAATAGCCCACCCCAAGACCCTGAAAAGTAGGTGTAAAGTGCACCTATATTCCCCAGAGAGCACAGAAGTCGTGATAGGGGAATTCTGCAAGAAAGAAATACACCAGCAATGCACCCAAAGTGGATTTCCGGACGAGAGTACCTGTGGAACAAGGGGACCAAGTCCAAGAGTCGCGACAAAGTCGAGATTGGGCAGATGCCCAGGAAATGCCAGCTGAGGGTGCAAAGAAGCTGCCACTGGATGGTAGAAGCTGTGGATTCTGCAAGAACGAAGAGGACTAGGAACTTTCCCTTTTGGAGGATGAATGTCCCACATCATGAAGAGGTGTTCTCATGCAGAAAGACCGCAAACAAGCCTTGCTAGCTGCAAGGGTCGCGGTTAGGGTTTTTGGATGCTGCTGTGGCCCAGGAGGGACCAGGATGTCGCCACTTGCGTGAGGAGACAGAGGGGGCATCCAGCAAGACAAGGAGCCCACTCAGGAGCAGGCAGCACCCGCAGAAGTGCCGGAACAGGCACTACGAAGAGGAGTGAACCGGAGCTCACCCGAAGTCACAAAAGAAGATCCTACGACGCCGGAGGACGACTCAGGAGGTTGTGCACTGCAGGTTAGAGTGTCGGGGACCCAGGCTTGGCTGTGCACAAAGGAAGTCCTGGAAGAGTGCACAGGAGCCGGAGCACCTGCAAATCACGTGGTACCCAGCAATGCAGTCTAGCGTGGGGAGGCAATGACTTACTTGGACTGAAGAGTCACTGGACTGTGGGAGTCACTTGGACAGAGTTGCTGAGTTCCAGGGACCACGCTCGTCGTGCTGAGAGGGGACCCAGAGGACTGGTGATGCAGTCTTTTGTTACCTGCGGTTGCAGGGGGAAGATTCCGTCGACCCACTGGAGATTTCTTCGGAGCTTCTAGTGCAGAGAGGAGGCAGACTACCCCCACAGCATGCACCACCAGGAAAACAGTCGAGAAGGTGGCAGGATCAGCGATACAAGGTTGCAGTAGTCGTATTTGCTGCTTTGTTGCGGTTTTGCAGGAGTCCTGAGCAGTCAGCAGTCGATTCCGTGGCAGAAGGTGAAGAGAGAGATGCAGAGGAACTCTGATGAGATCTTGCATTCCTTATCTAAAGAATTCCCCAAAGCAGAGACCCTAAATAGCCAGAAAAGGAGGTTTGGCTACTTAGGAAGGAGGATAGGCTAGCAACACAGGTAAGAGCCTATCAGGAGGAGTCTCTGATGTCACCTGCTGGCACTGGCCACTCAGAGAAGTCCAGTGTGCCAGCAGCACCTCTGTTTCCAAGATGGCAGAGGTCTGGAGCACACTGGAGGAGCCCTGGGCACCTCCCAGGGGAGGTGCAGGTCAGGGGAGTGGTCACTCCCCTTTCCTTTGTCCAGTTTCGCGCCAGAGCAGGGCTGGGGGATCCCTGAACCGGTGTAGACTGGCTTATGCAGAGAGGGGCACCATCTGTGCCCATCAAAGCATTTCCAGAGGCTGGGGGAGGCTACCCCTCCCAGCCCTGACACCTTTTTCCAAAGGGAGAGGGTGTAACACCCTCTCTGTGAGGAAGTCCTTTGTTCTGCCTTCCTGGGCCAAGCCTGGCTGGACCCCAGGAGGGCAGAAACCTGTCTGAGGGGTTGGCAGCAGCAGCAGCTGCAGTGAAACCCCAGGAAAGGTAGTTTGGCAGTACCCGGGTCTATGCTAGAGACTCGGGGGATCATGGAATTGTCTCCCCAATGCCAGGATGGCATTGGGGTGACAATTCCATGATCTTAGACATGTTACATGGCCATGGCCATGTTCATGTTCGGAGTTACCATTGTGACGCTATACATAGGTAGTGACCTATGTATAGTGCACGCGTGTAATGGTGTCCCTGCACTCACAAAGTCCGGGGAATTTGCCATGAACAATGTGGGGGCACCTTGGCTAGTGCCAGGGTGCCCACACACTAAGTAACTTAGCACCCAACCGTTACCAGGTAAAGGTTAGACATATAGGTGACTTATAAGTTACTTATGTGCAGTGGTAAATGCCTGTGAAATAACGTGGATGTTATTTCACTCAGGCTGCAGTGGCAGGCCTGTGTAAGAATTGTCAGAGCTCCCTATGGGTGGCAAAAGAAATGCAGCAGCCCATAGGGATCTCCTGGAACCCCAATACCCTGGGTACATCAGTACCATATACTAGGGAATTATAAGGGTGTTCCAGTATGCCAATGTGAATTGGTGAAATTGGTCACTAGCCTGTTCGTGACAATTTGGAAAGCAAAGAGAGAGCATAACCACTGAGGTTCTGATTAGCAGAGCCTCAGTGAGACAGTTAGTCATCACACAGGGAACACATACAGGGCACACTTATGAGCACTGGGGCCCTGGCTGGCAGGGTCCCAGTGACACATACAACTAAAACAACATATATACAGTGAAATATGGGGGTAACATGCCAGGCAAGATGGTACTTTCCTACACAACCCTTCCCCCCCCAAACGAAGGACAATAAGACTAGCCATGACCTGATGAGTCTTCATTGTCTAAGTGGAAATATCCAGAGAGTCCATCTGCATTGGAGTGGGTACTCCCAGGTCTATGTTCCACTGCATAGTCCATTCCCTGTAGAGATATGGACCACCTCAACAATTTATGGTTTTCACCTTTCATTTGTTTTAGCCAAAGTAGAGGTTTGTGGTCTGTCTGAACAATGAAGTGAGTGCCAAACAGGTATGGCCTCAACTTCTTCAGTGCCCAGACCACAGCAAAGGCCTTCCTCTCTATGGCAGACCAACGCTTTTCTCTAGGGGTCAACCTCCTGCTGATAAAAGCAACAGGTTGATCCTGGCCCTCAGAATTGAGTTGTGATAAGACTGCCCCTACCCCTAATTCAGATGCATCAGTTTGAACAATGAATTTCTTGGAGTAACATGGGCTTTTTAGGACAGGTGCAGTGCACATGGCCTGTTTCAGCTCCTCAAAAGCTTTTTGACAGCTAGCTGTCCACAATACCTTTTTAGGCATTTTCTTTGAAGTGAGGTCATTAAGAGGGGCTGCTATGGAGCCATAGTTCTTTATGAACCTCCTGTAATACCCAGTGAGGCCTAAGAAGGCTCTCACCTGGGTCTGAGTTGTAGGGGGAACCCAATCTATTATAGTTTGGATTTTCCCCTGAAGTGGTGCAATCTGTTCCCCACCTACAAGGTGTCCCAGATAAAACACTTTCCCCTGCCCTATCTGGCACTTTGAAGCCTTGATAGTGAGGCCTGCCTTTTGCAGGGCCTCCAAAACTTTCCATAGGTGGACCAGGTGATCATCCCAGGTGGAGCTAAAGACAGCTATATCATCTAGATATGCCTAGTTGTTTGGCACTAAAAGCCTCCAATCCTTGCAGGACTGTATTCACCAACCTCTGAAAAGTGGCAGGTGCATTTTTCAAACCAAAGGGCATTACTGTGAATTGGTAGTGCCCTCCAATAGTCGAAAATGAAGTTTTTGCTTTAGCATCCTCTGATAACTTGATCTGCCAATACCCTGCAGTCAAATCAAAGGTGCTTAGATACTTGGCAGATGCCAGTGTATCTATTAGCTCATCTGCCCTGGGTATAGGGTGAGCATCAGTTTTAGTTACCTGGTTGAGACCTCTGTAATCTACACAAAACCTCATTTCCCTTTTCCCATCTTTGGAATGAGGCTTTGGTACAAGTACCACAGGAGAGGCCCATGGACTTTCAGAGTGCTCAACCACTCCCAGTTCAAGCATTTTCTGAACCTCTTGTTTTATGAAGTCCCTGACATGGTTAGGCTGCCTATAGATCTTACTTTTGACAGGCATGCTGTCTCCAGTATCTATAGTGTGCTCACACCAAGAAGTGGTGCCTGGCACAGTAGAAAAGAGTTCAGAAAACTGACCCAGGAGATTTATGCAGTGGTCTTTCTGCTCAGCAGTAAGACAATCTGCTAAAACTACACCTTCCACTAGAGCATCTTGTTCTGTGGAAGAGAAGAGATCAGGGAGAGGGTCACACTCTTCTTCCTGTCCTTCATCTGTTGCCATGAGCAGGGTGAGATCAGCCCTGTCATAGTAGGGTTTCAGGCGATTGACATGGAGCACCCTAAGGGGACTCCTGGCAGTGCCTAAGTCAACCAAGTAGGTGACTTCACCCTTCTTTTCAACAATAATGTGGGGTCCGCTCCATTTGTCTTGGAGTGCTCTTGGGGCCACAGGCTCCAAGACCCACACTTTCTGCCCTGGTTGGTACTGAATCAGAACAGCCTTCTGGTCATGCCATTGCTTTTGGAGCTCTTGGCTGGCCTGAAGGTTTTTACTGGCCTTTTTCATATACTCAGCCATTCTGGATCTTAGGCCAAGTACATAGTCCACTATATCTTGCTTAGGAGCTTTTAAAGGTTGTTCACAACCCTCCTTTACAAGTGTTAGAGGACCTCTTACCGGGTGCCCAAATAGGAGTTCAAAGGGGCTGAAGCCCACTCCTTTCTGGGGTACCTCCCTGTAAGCAAAAAGGAGGCTAGGTAACAGGACATCCCATCTCCTCCTGAGTTTTTCAGGGAGTCCCATTATCATTCCTTTGAGAGTTTTGTTAAACCTCTCAACCAGTCCATTTGTTTGTGGATGATAAGGTGTGGTGAATTTGTATGTTACACCACATTCCTTCCACATGGCCTTTAAGTATGCAGACATAAAGTTGCTACCCCTGTCTGATACAACCTCTTTTGGAAAGCCCACCCTGGAAAAGATTCCCAGGAGGGGCTTTGCCACTGCAGGTGCTGTAGTGGTCCTAAGAGGAATTGCTTCAGGATATCTTGTGGCATGGTCCACTACCACCAAGATAAACCTATTGCCTGAAGCAGTAGGAGGGTCAAGGGGGCCAACTATGTCAACCCCTACCCTTTCAAAGGGAACCCCAACCACAGGCAGTGGAATAAGGGGAGCCTTTGGGGTGCCACCAGTCTTGCCACTAGCTTGACAGGTGACACAGGACTTACAAAAATCTTTTGTGTCCTCTGACATCCTAGGCCAATGAAACAGGGGGACAAGCCTTTCCCATGTTTTAATTTGCCCAAGATGTCCAGCCAAGGGAATGTCGTGGGCTAGAGTTTGGAGGAACTCTCTGTATTGCAGGGGAATCACCAATCTCCTGGCTGCTCCAGGTTTTGGATCCCTTGCTTCAGTATACAAGAGATTGTCCTCCCAGTAAACTCTGTGTGAGTCACTGACATCCCCATTTTGCTGTTTGACAGCTTGCTGTCTTAGACCCTCTAATGTGGGACAGGTTTGCTGTGCCACACTCAGCTCCTCCCTGGCAGGCCCCCCTCCACCCAAAAGCTCAGCAGTGTCTGCTTCCAGCTCCTCTGGTGAATGTTCTGCACCGGGGGGACATTCTTCTTCAATAGAAGTTGAATCCACTGAAGAGGGAGGGATAGTAGGTAGGGATTTACCTTTACTACCCCTAGCTTTAGGGAGCACTTGGTCCATTGTTCCAGGATCCAGGTCACCCTGTCCTTTTTGCTTTTTGGCCTGAGCCCTGGTTAAAGCAAAAATATGCCCAGGAATGCCCAGCATTGCTGCATGAGCCTCCAACTCCACTTCTGCCCAAGCTGATGTCTCTAAATCGTTCCCTAGTAGACAGTCTACAGGTAAATCTGAGGCAACCACAACTTTCTTTGGACCAGTAACACCCCCCCCCCCCCCAGTTGAGATTTACAACAGCCATGGGGTGGCTAAGAGTGTTGTTATGAGCATCAGTCACTTGGTACTGGTGACCAAGTAGGTGTTGTTCAGGGTGTACCAGTTTCTCTATTACCATGGTAACACTGGCACCTGTGTCCCTGTAGGCCTGAACCTCAACACCATTTATTAGGGGAAGTTGCTTGTACTTATCCATATTAAGGGGACAAGCAACCAAGGTGGCCAAATCAATGGCACCTTCAGAGACTAACACAGCCTCTGTGGTCTCCCTAACAAGACCAACCCCAACTAAATTACCAAAAGTGAGCCCAGCTACTCCCTTGGATTGGCTATTAGTAGGTTTGCTCCCACCACCACTGCTATTACTAGGGGCACTAGGTGTAGCAGTAGGGGTTGTGGTAGTGGGAGGCTTGGTGCTTTTCTTTGGACAACTGGGATCAGTTGTCCAATGGCCTTTTACTTTACATAAATAGCACCATGTTTTTTTTTACTTGCTTAGAAGAGGATTTGGACCCACCACCCCCACCAGAGTGTTTTTGTGGGCCTGATGAAGACTCATTTTTAGATTTGTCCCCACCCGTGTCTGAAGACTTACCATCCTTCTTCTTGCCATCCTTGTCACCCGCTGTATGAACTTTTCTGTTCACTCTTGTTCTGACCCATTTGTCTGCCTTCTTTCCCAATTCTTGGGGAGAGATCAGATCTGATTCCACTAGATATTGGTGTAACAAATCAGACGTACAGTTATTCAGAATATGCTCTCTCAGGATCAGATTATACAGGCTTTCATAGTCAGAAACTTTACTGCCATGTAACCACCCCTCCAAGGCCTTCACTGCATAGTCAACAAAGTCTACCCAGTCTTGTGAGGACTCTTTTCTGGTTTATCTGAACTTAATCCTGTATTGTTCAGTGGTTAAGCCAAATCCATCCAAGAGTGCATTCTTTAAAACTGTAAAATTATTGGCATCACTTTCCTTCACAGTAAGGAGCCTATCCCTACCCTTTCCACTGAAAGATAGCCATAGGATAGCAGCCCACTGCCTTTGAGGGACCCCCTGTACAACACAGGCCCTCTCAAGTGCAGCAAACCACTTGTTAATGTCATCCCCCTCCTTGTAAGGGGGAACTATCTTATGCAGATTCCTAGAATCATGCTCTTTCACAGGATTACTATCTGTAATACTGCTGCTGCCACCATGGGGTCCAAACCCCAACTTCTGTCTTTCTTTTTCTAAGTCTAAAGATTCGCTGTCTAGAGCCAGCTGTTGCTGTTTAAGCTTCAGCCTGGTCTCTTCCACTCTCAATCTATTGAACTCCCTTTCTAACATTCTGTCATCAGGGTGGGTGGGTTGGGCATGCTTTGACACAGAAGAATGATGTGAAATAATAGAAGGAGACCTGTCCCTAACAGTTGGCACCCTAACAACCTGGCCTAAAGGAATGCCATCCCTACTGTGATGAGAGCTCACATTAGTACCAGCTATGCTAGGGGGTCTGCTAAGGGGCAAGTTGGAAAGAATACCATCTACATTCTTACTGGGGCTACCCCAGAATCAGAGTGTGAACCATCTGCTAACTTCTCAACTGATGTGCCAGCTAAGGCCTTATCATTTCAATGAGCATGTTAATCAACAATTCTCTAGAGGGATTCTTCCCTACCCCTAAACCTCTATCAATGCAGAGACTCCTCAAATTTTTCCAACTAAGGAGATCATAAGCTGTGCTGGCCAGATCAAGAGTAGGACCTGTGCCAGACATGATAGAAAAGGGTTTAATGGACAGACAAAGAAAGAAAAAGTTTCAGAACTTTTTAAGGAAAAATACAAATCTTTTTCAACTTTTTAGAAACTTTTTAGAAAGTTTAGAGGTACTTTTCAGCACTTAGCATTAGAGTAACAGAAGAAAAGCAAAACTTTTTGGTTAGGTGTCCATACACTGAACTTGTTTTGTATATTTTTCTCCTATGAAAAGTACAAAATGACAAAGTGGTAAGTAGTTGCAAGTACTTATCCCACCGCTGCACAACCAATGTAGGAGGCTGGCCTGGCATGTAGTGGGTACCAAGGGGTACTTACACTTTGTACCAGGTCCAGTTATCCCTTATTAGTGTAGAAGAGGTGTCTAGCAGCTTAGGCTGATAGAAAAGGTAGCTTAGCAGAGCAGCTTAGGCTGAACTAGGAGACATACAAAGCTCCTACTATACCACTGGTGTCATATGCACAATATCATAAGGAAACACAATACACAGATATACTAAAAATAAAGGTACCTTATTTTTATGACAATATGCCAAAAGTATCTCAGTGAGTACCCTCAGTATGAGGATAGCAAATATACACAAGATATATGTACACAATACCAAAAATATGCAGTAATAGCAAAAGGAAGTAATGCAAGCAGTGTAAAGTTACAATAGATTGCAATAGGAGCACATAGGTACAGGGGCAACACAAACCATATACTCCAAAAGTGGAATGTGAATAACGTATGGACCCCAAACCTATGTGAGCTTGTAGAGGGTCGCTGGGACTGTAAGAAAACAGTGAGGGTTAGAAAAATAGCCCACCCCAAGACCCTGAAAAGTAGGTGCAAAGTGCACCTATATTCCCCAGAGAGCACAGAAGTCGTGATAGGGGAATTCTGCAAGAAAGAACAACACCAGAAATGCAACCAAAGTGGATTTCCGGACGAGAGTACCTGTGGAACAAGGGGAGCAAGTCCAAGAGTCGCGACAAAGTCGAGATTGGGCAGATGCCCAGGAAATGCCAGCTGAGGGTGCAAAGAAGCTGCCACCGGATGGTAGAAGCTGTAGATTCTGCAAGAACGAAGAGGACTAGGAACTTCCCCTTTGGAGGATGGATGTCCCACGCCGTGAAGAAGCTTGCAGAGGTGTTCCCATGCAGAAAGACCGCAAACAAGCCTTGCTAGCTGCAAGGGTCGCGGTTAAGGTTTTTGGATGCTGCTGTGGCCCAGGAGGGACCAGGATGTCGCCACTTGCGTGAGGAGACAGAGGGGGCGTCCAGCAAGACAAGGAGCCCAATCAGGAGCAGGCAGCACCCACAGAAGTGCCAAAACAGGCACTACGAAGAGGAGTGAACCGGAGCTCACCCGAAGTCACAAAAGAAGATCCTACGACGCCGGAGGACAACTCAGGAGGTTGTGCACTGCAGGTTAGAGTGTCGGGGACCCAGGCTTGGCTGTGCACAAAGGAAATCCTGGAAGAGTGCACAGGAGCCAGAGCAGCTGCAAATCACACGGTACCCAGCAATGCAGTCTAGCGTGGGGAGGCAAGGACTTACCTCCACCAAACTTGGACTGAAGAGTCACTGGACTGTGGGAGTCACTTGGACAGAGTTGCTGAGTTCCAGGGACCACGCTCGTCGTGCTGAGAGGGGATCCAGAGGACCGGTGATGCAGTCTTTTGTTGCCTGCGGTTGCAGGGGGAAGATTTCGTCGACCCACGGGAGATTTCTTCGGAGCTTCTAGTGCAGAGAGGAGGCAGACTACACCCACAGCATGCACCACCAGGAAAACAGTCGCGAAGGCGGCAGGATCAGCGATACAAGGTTGCAGTAGTCGTCTTTGCTACTTTGTTGCGGTTTTGCAGGAGTCCTGAGCAGTCAGCAGTCGATTCCGTGGCAGAAGGTGAAGAGAGAGATGCAGAGGAACTCTGATGAGCTCTTGCATTTGTTATCTAAAGAATTCCCCAAAGCAGAGACCCTAAATAGCCAGAAAAGGAGGTTTGGCTACTTAGGAAGGAGGATAGGCTAGCAACACAGGTAAGAGCCTATCAGGAGGAGTCTCTGACGTCACCTGCTGGCACTGGCCACTCAGAGAAGTCCAGTGTGCCAGCATCACCTCTGTTTCCAAGATGGCAGAGGTCTGGAGCACACTGGAGGAGCTCTGGGCACCTCCCAGGGGAGGTGCAGGTCAGGGGAGTGGTCACTCCCCTTTCCTTTGTCCAGTTTTGCACCAGAGCAGGGCTGGGGGATCCCTGAACCGGTGTAGACTGGCTTATGCAGAGATGGGCACCATCTGTGCCCATCAAAGCATTTCCAGAGGCTGGGGGAGGCTACTCCTCCCCAGCCCGGACACATTTTTCCAAAGGGAGAGGGTGTAACACCCTCTCCCTGAGGAAGTCCTTTGTTCTGCCTTCCTGGGCCAAGCCTGGCTGGACCCCAGGAGGGCAGAAACCTGTCTGAGGGGTTGGCAGCAGCTGCAGTGAAACCCTGGGAAAGGTAGTTTGGCAGTACCCGGGTCTGTGCTAGAGACTCGGGGGATCATGGAATTGTCTCCCCAATGCCAGGATGGCATTGGGGTGACAATTCCATGATCTTAGACATGTTACATGGCCATGTTCGGAGTTACCATTGTGACGCTATACATAGGTAGTGACATATGTATAGTGCACGTGTGTAATGGTGTCCCCGCACTCACAAAGTCCGGGGAATTTGCCCTGAACAATGTGGGGGCACCTTGGCTAGTGCCAGGGTGCCCACACACTAAGTAACTTAGCAGCCAACCTTTACCAGGTAAAGGTTAGACATATAGGTGACTTATAAGTTACTTAAGTGCAGTGGTAAATGGCTGTGAAATAACGTGGACGTTATTTCACTCAGGCTGCAGTGGCAGGCCTGTGTAAGAATTGTCAGAGCTCCCTATGGGTGGCAAAAGAAATGCTGCAGCCCATAGGGATCTCCTGGAACCCCAATACCCTGGGTACCTCAGTACCATATACTAGGGAATTATAAGGGTGTTCCAGTATGCCAATGTGAATTGGTGAAATTGGTCACTAGCCTGTTAGTGAGAATTTGGAAAGCAAAGAGAGAGCATAACCACTGAGGTTCTGATGAGCAGAGCCTCAGTGAGACAGTTAGTCATCACACAGGGAACACATACAGGGCACACTTATGAGCACTGGGGCCCTGGGTGGCAGGGCCCCAGTGACACATACAACTAAAACAACATATATACAGTGAAATATGGGGGTAACATGCCAGGCAAGATTGTACTTTCCTACACACCCTCCCGGGAGGGATACAGGTAAAATGTATATTAAAAGGATAGGGATAGGGAGTAGGGTACAAGACATGACTACATCACACTTGTAATTCACACTTCCAAGTCCATTCCTCATCCAGTTCACAGATGAACCTTCCCGATCTTCCTTCTTGTTAACTTCGACAAAGAACCTTCTAAAGGTTTTTTTTTATGGACCGAAATGGGACAAGGAGTCACTGGTGACAGATGAGGCTTGGCATATGTTGCAACAGGATTGATAAGAAACAGTAACTGCTTAGCCTTCTATTCTGTGTTTGGATTTTGTTAAAACCAACACCATCGTGCCATCGTGCTATTAATTTGTTTGGTGAAGCCATGAACAAAGGGTCATTTTGCCTTTTTCACACAACAATTTATTACAATCATATAATATCTTCCTTCACACCGTTTATAGCAACCTAAAGAGATTTTCAACAAGTAGCCTAAAATTGTGTGTTAGCATGCTGTGTCTAGTTGCTCTTAGATATTGAATTGTATGAAAAGAAAATCAAATATTCGGTCATCAAAAATTGTGTACTAGCTTAATGTACATTATTGGTAACTCAAAGACTCTTTGAAAAGGTCACACAATCGCTCTAGCACACTCTTTTAATGGACTTCATATAATTCATTCCATTGATGTTGAATGAGAAGTGTGACACATATGGAGCCTATCAAGCCCCGATGTTCTATCTCTAAGAAAGAATAATTAACTCATTCACTTGCTAGAAGGGGAGGGTCATTTGTTCATTTTTCAGTTGCATATTCTTGCTCTCTTCAGCAACTTAAAACAATGAACTTTGCCAGTATGTTTGTTTTGTGATGGAAAATTGGCCTCCCAATACTCTTTGATTCTCTGGGTGGCTTGATTGATTAGTAAAGGCCTGGTTTAAAGGAAATGATCAAGACTGCTAACAGTACAACCCAAGCATAGCTACAGCTACAAAGAAATGACCAGCCAAGGGTGCTAGTCTATATAAAAGAATAACACTGTAATAACACTTTAGAATATATAAATATATATGTGCAGTACAAATAGAAATTAATCAGTCGAACTCAGAAATCGGATAAATCTGAAAAAATATCACAAAAAATAAATTTGCAACAATTGATTTCTCAGGTACACACAATAGAAATTGTTTGTTTGTTTGCAATCAGTTAGTGAACAGAAATAGTGTACAAAATGTGTTGTTCATAAAGAAAAGAAAGCAAGGGAGAGTGTGATCTTCTGGCAAAAGAAGTAACTCTTTTATCATTGTTCACAATTACTACCCAATCACAAACTCAAGAAACGTTATGAAAATGCTGATTAAAAATGGAACAACCTGCAGGTGAAGAAATCAGTCTTCTAACTTGATGGAATCAGGTGTTTTCGTTTTCGCAGTCAAGAACTATAGAGAATCAAACTATGCTTATTGCATAGTTCAAGTTTAAGGTATACGAGTATTTAGAAAAAGTGACTCAAGGGGTCATCATAATAGTGCTCATGTCAAGATATCTAGGCACTGAGAGGGGCACAATGCTGTCTGACCCACCAGCTCAAGGCCAAACATGAGGGTTCAAGTAGAGCCTCCTCGAGCTGTCTAGATCTGGATAGCAAGAAAGTTAACAGCTGAACCTCTGCACCACAGGCTTCCAAGTGTGGTTCATTTACATTTACACCCTTACCAGAAACCCGGTCACTTCGGCTGGCAATAGACCCATGCTAACACCAGGCCAGGTTGAGGCAAGTGGGTGCTGGAAAGTACAAGTGGGAAGAGGGTATCCCACAGAAGTGACCAAAGCAACAAGCAAATGTTGACACAGAAGTAAAGTGTACACATCAAGGTCATGGTGAGAAGACACAGAAATCTGGAAATTAGTGGCAGAACAGCTAAACAGGATCAATAGGGAGTTTACAAGGGATGAAATGATTCCATGCAAAAGTAGACAATTGGACCCTGGCAATCGTGACTGAAGAGATGGCCATAATAATGATAGACAGGTGTGAAGGGGTTGACAACTAAGAAGCTTTTAGGTCTTGACAAAGGACTGGGTGAGGCAATCTCAAATGGGCAGAAGGTAGCTAATACATCTGGCAAAGCAATGCTGAAATAGAGATAATGTCAATGGGAAACATGTAAATCAAAGTGATAAAAATATAAACAAGTGTACGTCAGCTGCACATAATGCTAATGCAACAGATAAACTGTCAAAACCAGTATACAAATACCTCTTTTTTGTTTTACTTACTTCCCAGTATGCTTTCGATTGAGGAATTTAAGTGGTTTCTCAGCACCAACAGACACCCCATCAAAGGAGAAAACAGTTATTCTATCCTAAAAGTAATGCTCAGTGAGATTGCAGGATGACGCTTTTCAGCCACAGTTGTCCCCTCCATCAAGATAGTGTTTTAAATGCTCCAAATTAAAAAGAGATTACAGGCATTGAATAAAAAAATGAGTATGTTGAATATAGGGGTGGCCAAATTGGAATGTTGGATGGATTTGGTCTAACAATCATTTCTGATATATAAGATCATAACACATGAGATGATAGACCGCAATCAAGACATATGGTTTGTCGATGCAAAGTAAATAAGGGAACATGAAACCCTGGTATCAAGCATTGAATGCTTAGTGTATTATCACAGAGATAGCTTCACACAAGCCCTGGGAATCTTGGAAGAAGCAGGCTTTGGACCTCCAGGAGTTCTCGCCAAGGTACCTCGGTTAGCAAATGTGTCAGGCTGGAATGACTTTTTAGATAATATTGTCCAATTTCATCTCTTGACATTCAGAAAGGGAGTGCTTACTTGGGTGGATGGGGCCAAATGATCATGATAAACCTGGATGTAGGTAAAGAGTGATACTGGATGAAGTCTGAAGTAATGAAGAAGCAATTACTCTCAGAAGACATTCCTTTTCCTGGATAACAACCAAGCTGTGATGCAGGCTATGAAACCAACGAGAAAAGAGTTTCAAGCTCCTAGCAGGACAGCATGATTTTTTTCTTGGTAAGCTAAGATTCACCCATGTTATGGGACCCTACAGCAGCTAAAACCTTTCTGGAGGACTGCAGGGGACCAGGAAATGCTGGAAACATGGCAAAATGCTTAGAAACTTCCTTGATTGACAGGCAGAAGAAATGAAGATGGATTCGGGGCCACCTTCATTTTGAACAAACATAGAGAGTGATAGCGGTGAGCCAACAGTATAAGATTAATATATAATTCAGTAGACATATAGCAAAGAGGGCCACAAGTGGGAAAATGTGGACTCCAGGAAAGAATCACTGGCTATGGCAAAAGGGAATCCGCTTGAATGATGCAGCAATTGAGTGCTGCCATTCACTAAATGACACATCTCTCAAAAACTGTCAAAAACTCAACAAAACTCTCAACAAAATCAACAATATGAGCAGGTATTATTATTAGAACTGTCCAAGGAGGTATACGCCTATTGCAAAACAAGCACTGATTACGTGGTGGTGCAGAATTATGGTAGTTTTTTAGGCTTTTCGTGGAACATGTATCTGTATCTGTCTTTAGCAGAGTGTTTTGTTCTGACTTTCAAGAAGTGTGGTTTTACAGTGCCATTGTACTTGGTTCTTGGTCCTTCTTTTGGGAGCAGATATTTTATTACTTTCTCTCTGAACTTCAAATTCTTTGCTTCCTGGTCTGGAAATACTGTTAATTGAATGGTCTTTTTCTTGAAGAAGTGAATGATTAGACAAGGTGCTGACAGTGTTCCGTTCTTGGTGTATCTGTGGAATTGAGCTTTGCCAGTACGATGGACCTTTCTGTTGGGTGGTTCTTCAGTACTTCCCTAAGTGGCAAAAATTGTTCATGGTGCCAAAGACAATTGGGTTGCTACAACAAACTAGCAAGAGTAGAGAAGATGTGTCATTTATTCCTACACTTTGGGTGGCACAAGTAGATTTTTGTCTGCCAATCTTAGGTCCAGCTGACCATTATGGGCTGGCTTCAAACAAATCTCTGCTTCAAAAAGGCTTGAATTCTACATATGAAGTTAATTCTAGAGGCCACAAGGAGCCAATGCAGCTTCCCCATCGAGTGGAAAGTATGGGATATGTTCAGCACATTCTGGATGGCACATGGTACTGGGTTTCCTGATATTTTAGGTTTGTTGCATTGGCTGTGGAGGTACAAGCCAACAGAGAGTTACCCTAAGCGAGTTTAGCTCCTTTTATAGCTGTAGCTACTAATGCTCACTCTTTCTCTAGAGGTAGATGACAGATTTTCTGCAATCATTTTAAAATGTAGTTTGATGAGGATATAGACTTTTATATGTTGATGTTTATAGGCAGACAGAAGTAAAATAGGATTCCAGGGAGCTTCTCTTTTATACAATTATGTCAGAGTCACAAACGTTGAAAGAAGACCTACTTTTCTAAACAATGGTCAACAGTTTCTGAAAACATTATCTCTGCCTCTTTGAAGTTAAGCCAGCTTTTGTTCATTCAATCTTGCATTTTAGCAACACCTTTGTCAACTCTCTGATGGCCCTTACACACCAATTAGGCGTCAATAGCATAGTTTTGCAATTTAACTACCAATTTAAAAAGCATCAGATGATGTTGTGCATAAATATTGAAAAACAATAGGAAAAGGAAAGATCCCTCAGGGACCCCATGTTTGGCAATTACAGTTTTAACATGTTCCTGACCAATTACTACTCGGACTTTTACTTTGGCCAAAAAGGACTTTAACCAGCTGCAGGTCTTATCTGACATCCATTTCCCCTATTCGATGTAGGACAGTAAGGTGGTTAGGGTGTCAAATCAAACCCAGCCAGTTCTGGTCAGGATCTCCAGTATAAACAATGTTAAGTGTAGACGATTGTATGATGGAACCAAGCATGCGGCAACCATGCATGCCTGAACAACGCGGTCAGAACAATGACTGTGTTGTTTTCATGCATGCCTTTACCACGCATGCCTTTACAGGTTTTTTTGTTCTGTTTTTGGTAACGGCATGCCTAGTAAAGGCATGTGTGGAAATGGCGTACATGGTTGTTGCCCATCCTTTAAAAACTACCACGATACCCCCCCACCCACCCTGAGCCCTAAAACTGACCCCCAACCACAAAAATAAAACAACCCAACCCCTATAAACAAAATTGCCCTGACCCCCAGCCATAAAACAGAAGTATCCTGACCCCCACCTTTAAAAATCACCCCGATACCCCCACCCCCAAAAAATGAAACTACCCTACCCCTAAAAACAAAATTAACCCGACCCCCTTCACCTGCCCTGAATACAAAATTACCCCAAACCCCCGCCCCTAAAAATCCGACGCCCACCCTAAATACAAAATAACCCTGACCCCCCAATAACCCGTCCCCATCCGCCCTAAATACAAAATTACCCCAACCCCCCACCTGCCCTGAATACAAAATTACCTCAACCCCCCACCCCGCCCCTAAAAGCCCAATCCCCCACTTGCCCTGAAGACAAAATTACCCCAACCCCCCCACCCGTGCCTAAAAACCCGACCCCCCCCACCCTAAACACAAAATTACCCCAATCCCTAGAAACCCCCACCCACCCTAAATGCAAAATTACCCCAACCAGCCACCCATGCTCCAAAAAACCCAACCCCTCACCCGCCCTAAAAACATAATTACCCCAACCACCCCAAATACAAAATTACCCTGACTCCACCCACCCACCCTAAATATAAAGTTACTGCAACCCCTGCCCCTAAAATCCCGAGGCCCCACCCCTAAATACAAAATAACCCTGACCCCCCACCCCTGCCCAAAATACCATAGTACCGACCCCCGCCCCTTAAAAAAAAAAAATAACCCAACCACACCAACCCCTTCACCCCCGCCCCACTTACCTGACCGCGTCCTCTTCTGATGGATCTTTCTTTTTCTCTGCCTTAACCATGCATGTGCGTTGTTTAGCACATGCGTGGTTAAGGCAGAGAAAAAGGCTTGCGTTGTTCAGGCAAGCGTTGTTCCACTTGCGTGAACAACGCAGGCGTGGTTCTGGAAACGTTGTTCCGGATCTTTCCCAGTGTACACATCTGGATATTAATCAGGGCAGTCTCTAATCCTGTGTGTAGGAAAAATCCTGCTTGTTTCTCTCCCAGTGTCTCATATTGGTGAATGTGCAATTGGAAAGTGGCTGCCCTCTTCCAACATTTTCAATAGTGGGGGATATTATAAAGTAGAAGGGGCCTAAGTACTTAGTATCACGCGTGTTCAATGAGGGTTTTTGCAGCAAGAGTACACATATGGCTCCTATAGTGAGTATGGAATGTCACCTACTCTAATAGAGCCATTGCCATTTCTCCCTAGAAAATGTGGGATTGTTGTATTTAGTTAAGGCAATTGTGTACTACAGACTGATGTCATGGAACTGTTTCAGTCTATCTGCTGCTGCTCCCAATAGTGACTGAAGTGTGGGTAGCTAATTTAATTTGTATTTGACTCCAAAACTAGGGGTTTCACAGATTAGAGGTATCAGATGTGAGTTTTCAGTCAGCAGTTTCTCCAAAAGTACCAAACAGATCTGTGGTGCATTCCGAAACATTATTAATTTTAGCCAAGACAGATCTATGGCTTCGAAGACAGCTTTTTTTTTTATGCCGTTTCACATCATTTTACTTTCCAACGACTTGACATTGGTGGTGTTTTATTATCTAGAGGTATCAATTCTCACCGACTCTCACCTGAAAGACTTTCAGTTCAGCTGAAAATCAGATAGTTGATTTCATGGAACGCCTTTAGGTAGATTTCTAAAGGAGGCTTAAAGAGAGTGTAAGTTTGCACAGTCCTACCCTTTTGTCAGTCTCGCCACTGATAGGCAAGTTCTTGCCTTGTTCTTTCTCACTGGCTGTTACCTTCCTTTGCTCTTCCTGAATATATAGAAAACCCATGGACCACGGTTGGACACAAGGCACAGTGTATTACAGCAACAGGGTCCAACCAAGGCCACTCATTCTTGAACACTTTTGTTTGGTTTTCTTTGATCTGAGTAGTTGATGTTGTACTCTGCACTGTTAATAAACGAGAGGCTTGCCTGCTGCTCATCGTTCCAGACTTCACACCATTCTGGTGTGAACCGAGACATTATTTTTCAGAAACACCTCACTTTTGAGACTTAAGGCAACTCACCAGTTTAGCAATTCTTGAAGCTTAAGGTTTTAGTTCTTGTTAAACTGTGCAAGGCTTCTCTGAATTTCATGCCCGAGCCTTTGTTTGATAGCCCTCCCACTGGAACCACACACCTCCGTGTACTGTGGGTAGACATATGTCAGCACACTGTCAGATACCCAGATTCTCTTCAGCACCCTCCATGTCACCATCCCTTATATCATATCCCTGGCATAGCACCACCCAGATGCCGCCATCGGTAACCTCATCCTCCCCCAGTTACTCTTTCTCGATTATGCAGATTGTTTTTAATGGCTTGCTACACTCCTGCCGCTTTGGACAAATGGACTCCTCCTGTTTCTTCCTGTAGGTGTTCTTCTGATAATTCCCCTTCGGATGCTAATTGTTGCCTTCGATCATCCACCAAGCAACCGTATCGCCCCAGGACGGGTTTCTTGCTACATGCACCACCACCTCTCACACTGAGGCTTACATCCACTTAGGTTTGACTGCTCTTGTCTTCTGTCTTGGACTTTCTTTTAATGAATACACTGAACTGCGACATCGCATCTCACCGGTAGCTCCAATCCCACTGGCAGTCTCTTCACTCAAGACGAGGCACCTACAGGCCCTTTATAGGCACTTACAGAGTCATCCTTCAAAATCCTTCATAACATTGCTGTATCTGTGGCACTATCCGTGGACGTGAGCTGTGCTGACTGTATCATGCAAACTCTCTGCTTCTGCTTAGTGTGGTAAAATTACTTTACGTGCAGTCTCTTAGCGTGGTTCAGCGTCCTGTTCATTGCTCTGGTAGTGCCACAGCCTGGCCTACACTATGTAAAACTATAACAATTATAAATAAAATGCAATCATGTACATACAACCCTATTACTAGTGGAGAGCTAAACGGCCCACTTCCAGTGCCACATTGCGTAGTCCTACCAAGGTCATGATTATTTTGGTCAAGCGAACATTACACAAAACGTTATTTGTTAACTTGGTATTACAGTGTATTGGTTTATTTGCAACTGTTCTAAATTAATCTTCAGTAGGGGAGCGAAAACTAAAGTGAAAAGGTATTTTTGAGCCCGAGCGGTAATTCTGAATGACCCTGTGTGACACTGTCCAAGGTTCTGAATATTAGCTCGTGAAATAAGTAACCTATTTTCTGTTGGCTTTGGCTTTTTAAAATTACACAAAGACAATTCTCAAAACGAGGTCTTGGGTCCAAATTACGTATAGGCCGCATTGTCCATTTGTTTTAGCTGGTTGCACCTGGCGTAGACTGGGACAGTGTGCCCAATTACAGAAAATGCGCTGTTCCCTATGAAGTTGCCAACTCCCACCTGCGAGAGGGCCAGCACATCAGCGAAGGGGAGACCAGTTGTTTGAAGGAGCTGGTCTGCCTTTCACCGTGCAGGCGGCAACCTGGCCTGCGTTTGAAAGGTGGCAAAGATCCCCCTTCAGGCAGGTTCAAGGAGTGACTGGGTTGTCTATAGGGCCACCTTCCCCTTCCAAAGAGTGCTGTCTGGGTTGGGCATTCTAACTCCTCCAGACAGCCTTTTTGTCTCGGTGTCCATGTATGTATTATGGCATTGTGGCAGAAACAACGCATCTCCTCACGTGCATGGGTAACACCACCAGACAAATGAGGGCACTCTTCCCCATGATTGCACAGGCACAAAATGTACAAATGTGGGAATCAGTATAGTTGTTTGGTAGCCCCATAGTCAATTATACCTTTTTGCTAGATGGCCTCTTTTACATGGTTCACCTAATTTCCCAGTGGTTACTTTTATCTTTTTGCCATGCAGCCTGTTTTCTCTAGTTATTTAAGTTTCTCCATGGCCACTGTTACATTTTTTGCTAGACAGACACTTTTCTCTGGTTACCTACGTTTCCCATGGTCAATTTTCTGTAAAACATAAATATGTCTCTTTTCTCTTGGGTTTCCATGATACCAGGGCGGAGAGTTAACAGAATCCTCTGAAATCCTTTCTTGTGCCAATTGGTCCAGGATCACCAAATGGGCAGTAACATATGCAGTTCATGACAGTGCTTTCTCGCACTATTCGTGGCAAAATGACAGGAGCTCTGTTACACAAGAGTGAGTGTCCTTCCATGAACCAGGATAATCTTGAATAATCTCCTTGAAGGAACTTTGAGTCTAAAATGGAGGCTGCATCTCGGGACTCCAAAGTAAAGGCAGAGCCTGAATCTGGACAGGTTTCCCAAAATGAAATGAAATGATAAATGATAGATGGAAATTCACACTGAAATGTGCCCCATAAGAACTGTAACTGCGATGACATGCTTTGTAAAAAAAAAAAAAAAAATCTCTTCCATGCAGTTTAGTACTCATAACTCTTCACAGTCAAGGTTTGCTCCCTCCACCACATATCCCCCACCCCGCCTCACTGAATCACTAAATTATAACGTTACCATTGCAGCATCCTTTTACCCTCCTGGAAGAGGTTACGTCGTCGATCTACTTGAAAGGAAAATACTAGGAGACACACCTATCCCTGAGCATGTCTTCTCTGTCACCCTTCCACATTCGACAGTAAAGCCCAGAAATCCTTATGGCAACATCTTATCATTTTTGGACCCAAGGGCCACTAACATGACTCCACATGCATTCACACTGGCATCTCTGCTGCATGGCAGCCAGTGAACCCCCTTCTGCTGCTGCCCATGTCATCATGCCCGTCTTCATTTTAGTGGACATAGGAGGGGTTGAGCCTTTCCAAGCCATGGCTGTCTGCCTCAACACCAACAGAAATCGCAAAATCTTTTAACCTTTTCTGTAATTTTGCGGCAGCAAGCCGACTGCGAAGCCCCAAAGATGCATCCCTGCATTTGTGGTAGCCCTGTCCTCCCAGTGACCTCAGATAGTGTTTCCGCCTCCTCCCGCCACAGAGCACTCAGTTTGGCACAGCGCCAGAACATGCGTGTCAGATCAGAGTCTGCGGCTCCGCACTAGGGCAGACGTCCATCACCGATGGATGGGTTTTATGTCATCTATGGGGTGTCATACATGGCCAATGCATTTCTGGAAATATTCACCGGCTACCCCAGGTTACCTGCCCATTCCTCGTCTGTAAATTGTGTGTGCACACCACGCCGGCATGCTGACCAGTATATCTGGAACCCTCCTTATCTTTGTCTTACATTGTAATGAATGGCACTCCGTCCTAAGTATTTTCTCCCACAGCTCCGCGATGCATTACATGATGTATCTTTTTGTGTTCAGGAGAAAGTTATGTTTCAAACTTGTGATCCTTGGATGGCATAGAAAGCGCAGCAAAGCGCATACTTCCAGTTCAAATTATCTTCAGAACAGTGTGAGCTTGAGCAGGTATCGGTTCCTTGCACTTCGAATCCACCAGCACATCTGTGGCAACAACATTTAATCACACCACACTGTACCCCCCCCCCCCCCCCCAGGACAGTAGTGTATGCGTAAAGTGTGCCAGCAAAAGAATATGTAGGGCACTCAACGGTTATTTGTTCTTATTCCTTTGCCGTAAGATAAATAAAAACCTTAGATGATTGTTTATTTATTCAACAGTTTTATATAGCACTCAATCAACGGAAGTTGCTCTGCAGTCTACAACTCTTGTACAATTCACGAATAATGGGTGACAGCTCATCAGTGGATAGTGGAATGTCTTCGATGTGAATGGGAAAAGTATGGAGACGGAGAGGTGAAAGCAAGTGCATAAAACTAATGCAGTGATTTAATCTTAAAATGAGCCTCAGAATTGGCATTTGCAGTTAACATTAGAATGGAAGTGTGATGCTGTTAGACTGTCAGGATTAGTCTGTAGATCTATTAATCCACTTCCCTGGGGCTTGCTGTTCTGCACTATATGTAGTTAAGTAGTTTGAAGTGATGTGCTTTCAGAAAAATTGTAATTAGGGTTTGTTTTCTTAGGTCAATTGGTAGACAGTTCTAGGAAAGAGAGGTCGCACCAGAAAAACACTGTTGCTCTGTGTGAGTCGTCTCGATTCTCGGGCTTTCTGGTAAAAGATTTTCTTTGATTCTGAGTCCTCTTTTGTTGCCAACAAGTGTGAGAAGACTGGGAAGGTCGACGGTGTTTTCAGATGCAGTGCTTTGTAAGTACTGCAAATCGATTTCTCGCCTCTCTTGAAACCTAGTGTAGGGTGATGAGGATACGGGTGATGTGATAGTATTACCTAGTGGAAGAAAAAAGTATGGCTGTAGAATGGAGGGTGGCTTTGAGAGAATTTAGAGCATAGCGTGGCAGTCAAGCCAGAATAGTATATTAGCTCAAAACCAGTATCTCAAGAAATACATGTGTAAATTTACAAGCTCTCATGCACTAAAACTCTTTTAGTTGAGTGTAAATATCTACCACCATTTTCTCTCTAGCCCTGCCAACCACTCTGGGAATGCATCTTGTATATAATTAAAAGATACATTTTCCACCCTTACCCAATTGCAACAAGGCTTCATTACCATAATGTATTTCCAGCTCCTTAAGGTAACCTGGTAGGTCACCTTTGATCGTTTCATCACATTCTGTGTATGCGAAAAAATGGCCTCCGTCCACCCGCCCCCCCCAGCTGTTAGCTGTTGCTTAAAAGCAACGAATCTAGCATGAGTGAAAATATTTCCTATTGTGCCTGCCCTCTCAAATTGCACTCTTTGCTATACTATGAAACTTTTAGAGATGAATGGCGATGGGACATTAGTAAAAAACTGACAGATGCCCCATCAATTCAACCTCTTAGGTACCCACCTCATTTGAAGGTGGGTAAGTGCTCTGCGTCCAGTTCTGGTTCCGCTGCCACCTCTGTCATACAGTAGGAAGCACACATTCAGTAGCCTTCTAATTCCATGTCAGCAGTTTTTCCATACCAGAATTGCCATACATAACACTGTGTTACTGGACAGGAAAAACTGCACAGCATGGCCCCCGAACTGGGAGGTGATTCCCACACAAGAGGGATTTTTTTCCGTTTTCCAGAAACTCCGGATTGGGGGTGTAATATCTTATTCAGGATCTACTGGGTAGGCAGGGCAACTGGGCCTCAACCGTGGTAGCTGAGGTCACTGGAGAAGTGCTGGAGTACCTCACACTATGGCTGTGCAAGCTGGACCCAGCACAACCTTTCCACACACTTCTCTGAAAGTAGCGAGGGAGAGTACTTAAAGGCTTCACTGAGAGGTAGTGTGGGGGTAAAGAGACTGAGAAATCAAAAGCTTTTTAAGAGCCACAATACTTCACTGTCTAGCCCAGTGTCTGTCCTAGGAAAATGAGAAGTACTTTAATTTCACAGCAAAACAAAATGCCACACACATTAGTGGGAATAGCTACAGAGTTCTACAAACACAATTATGGAGCTCTAACCAAACTCTACATTTCCCACACCAACACAAGTTTCCTTACACCGTTTCTGCAGTGCCCACCTGAGCTATGGAGTTCTAGCAGTAATGAAAGAAAAGGACCATATTCAGGAATCTGGCACAGGTGTGAGTTCACATTTGGACTGTGCGAGCAACCACCAAGACTGGCAACCCGTAGATCAGTTCAGTGCATCTTTTGAGAAGAAGAGTTCATGCTGACAGTTATTGACTTCAGGACACAGATTCCCACTCTTTCATTCCAGACCTCTTTTTTACCTGTTCACTGAGATGCCGTTTGCCATGTAGTTTAGAAGCGTGCCGTATGTAGGTGCACAGGCATTTCCTCCCTCTGGCTGCTCCACACTCCAGGAACCGGGGTGGGCTTTTCTTCTTGGGAAGGTTTTCTTCCTGCAGGGACACTCCTTCCCTCTCTGGGCAGACAGGCTTCTAGCTACCAGGCAGACCCAGAGCTCTCCAGCAAATTGTACAAACATCATGTGATATCCCCTTACCGCTGGAGACTGACTGTTAGACAGACATCGGCCATGAATCGTAGTAGCTCATCAAGTACTCTTTGGAGAATCCCTTCATCGGTCAAGAAGAACTTGGAACTAGAACAAAGTGGGATGGTTTGGGTCCCATATCTGTACTGATTTTCCAGTGAGGAGATGTTGATCCACTCTCAAGAGCTGAAGAACCAGCATTAGGTGGTTCGATTCAAATTAGATTTTAGTTGCATTGCAGATGACGTCTTTGTGCAAAGTGATGGCTCTCACAGCAGACAGTCATGATGCTGGCTCAAAGCAGGTGTATCTAAAACATCAGCATTATGAAGTGTGAATACTCTGTGCCTGACTGTTGGCAGCCTTCCCGGAGTAGCACTACAGAAAGGCAATTTCCTACCTTGAAATTTCTTCACTACTAGCAACAGTATCTTCTGACTAACTCTCATCCCCTACCGAATGGCAGTGCTTAGAAAGGCTAATCCACAATAACCGGCTACAAGGTGCTGTGATACATCAGTGTCTGGGGCTCCTCCCTTTACCTTCAGGAATGTATGCAATACATGTCCAGTGTCTGGGAAGCTGCTTTCCATCCTTCATCGTGTGCCAGGTCAAACCAGGGGTCAATTTAAAGTTAGTCCTCCTGGTCCCAACAACAATATTTTCACCACAACACAGAATACTGCCACCATCTCTATCGTACATACATGCATTTGATATGTGTACTGGATGTCAATGCAAGGATAAGGGGTTTTCTTATAAACGGAGCTGTTATTTGTGAGGCCAGTAAACACTGCACTTTCATGAACCAAGAAAAAGATCTCTCAATCACATAATCCACACCCAAAATGTTGACACCACCTCTTTATGTCAACAATCCAGGCCATGGATAGTCATCCTATGTCAAGGGCAAGCTTGGTGCGCCCCTCCAGGTTACAAAATGTGTTCTGGAACTAAGAATCGTCATGGACAGGCCTAGTACCTCAATGTGCATTATACACTTGCATGTTTGCTGGGGGACCCAAAGAAAAGTCAGGTTACCACATTCATTTACAGTCAACTCACTCCTGGCAAGGGCTCACACCTGTTTACAATGCTAGGGACATTTTCGTCACAATAGGATTTTTTATATTGGAAAACACAAAAAATGCTGACTGGTCCACCAAGGCATGACAGTCTTGCTAGCATTGTTTTTAGAAAAGCAGCCCCAGCTGTAAATAGTGAACTGTTTCCCGAAACCCTGGACTGGGTTCTCTTAATGTGACACGCTAACTAATGCTGGGTTGAGAGATGTAACTCCCCCAAAGCCTGAGCCATTTAATGAGCGACACAAGAATCACACCAATTAGTCTGATGGTCTTATAAAAATGATTGTTTAAGATTTTGCATGTCATTGGTCTTGCCCATATTTGAATATGTATACGTATTTCCATTTTCCAGGCATGTCCTAGCAGGGAAAATAGTAACGGCTGGCCAATGTGGGAGCTCTCTGACTAATCTAGCGATCTGGTGCCACAGTGTCAACAAGACAGCAACAGAAAACAGTCACATGCTGTGATACAGAAAATGTGTGCAAATCTATACAATCAAGTGTCTCTCTTCTTTCCTTTTGAGGAAGCTTTAACATGTTGAGTCTGATGTGTACTTCTTGCACTCCTCATAGCGTAGCCGAATAAGGGGCATATGAATCTCTTGAATATAACCTTCGATAATTTCAATAATTATTTCACTGACATGCTTTGAAATATGTATGCATAATACTCTGGCAACAGATACCATTTTGGATCTTGCAACCTATCCCATTACTGATAAAGAGAAATGTTGATTAGAACTCTACCATTCTCTCTGTAGTACCCAATGTTCTGTAGCATTCCATATAAGCAGCTCTGCGTCACAAGTACTAACCTAAATTGCTAAGTAGCGTAAGGGTTTCAGGTGTGATCACCGAGTTTAATCCCCCCTCCAGCCCCCACCCTCTTTCACCCCTACACGTGTGTTGGACTGATGCTCCGCAGTTTGTTGCAGATACATTCTCTCAATCTGTTCCAGCATTTCAACAAAAACATGTTATGGGATCCGAGATGAATAACAGAATGCCAACTTTGGATTGAACTGCTGCTTGTATCCATCGATATAGGCCCGAAATTCCATTGTCAGTGCAATGATAAGTGGGTACCCAGAGCATCCCTATCTAATACTCCTGCCTACCGATCATAGTTAAGATAAAACACAATCTATTTTAAGGCCCAACGACTGACTTCTGTATAGTGATGATACCCATTTCAAAGACTTTTTATGCTCTATCATGTAATGCAATTGATGAGGATTACTAGAGAACCAATTCTCAAACAAAAACAACGGTTATAAACATATGTTTTAAACGGAATATAGATTTGTGAATAGTCCCTCTAAGCAAACTTAAAACCTCAGTACTTACACGTACCTGGAATTCTCAAAGGGGGTCCTTGTATCTGCAAGACCACCTACATGTGCTGGGATCACCACTAAACGTGCAGACTTTGCTGCACCCAGAAATCCCACTCAAGAAGTGGGATGGTGCATTCCAAGGTGTAGTTAGCTTGGGAAATTTGTGACTGACTGTTCGTCAGCATTCGTAAGTTTCTTTCTCTTTGCCTTTCCACCATGGAAAGGGTTTGAGATTTACCCCAGCTGGAACTAAAACATTTTTTTTTACTCTTTTTAAAATGTTAAAATATGTTCTTCAACACAAAAAAAAGGTCAGGGTAGAGCGTTCCAAGATGGGAGCCTGGACATCCAACCATCATCTCTCCAGTTTTACTAATATTTATGGTAGAGGGACTAGTTTGTTGAAGGAAGAAACGAAATTTCTGTCTGCAACATAACTAAAAGTTGTCTCTTAAAAAAGTGAGTCGATGCAATCCTGTTGGAACATATATGTACAACCCATAAACGTTTATACTGAATCCTAGACACCACCAAAAGCCTCTGTAATTTACTTCTTGCTAGAGAGATGTCCTCTCTATGTGTAAGCTCCAGACCAAGCAAACTGTAGCAACTTGGGCATCTTGAGGTTGAGCCATCTACTCTTTAGCAATGATTATTAATGTGGCATGGGGTATAGCAAGAATGGTTGCCCTGTAGTATTTACAAAGGAAGACTCCAAATAACACACCATGGGACATCCAGCAATGAGGCATCCAACACTCTTCAGCATACAATGACACACATAACCCATTTATTAAAACAATATCAGCAATTATCATTTAAAAATAATTGTGCAGGTGCCGCAATGCTGAGTGCAGTACAATAATTACACAGGATAGGGGTGTGTGAACTAATTTGCAGTAACAATTTATGCTCAGTAAGAATAATTAGGGGAGAGTATGCATTTGGGAAGAGGACCTGACCAAAGACTGCTAACTCGTTCACAAAGCTCAGGTAGCCACTGGAGCACTGTCACCGTTTCACCAAAGTGAACCAATCCGCAGGTCACCTCCAGGGCTGGAGTACTTTTAGAAATTATCTGAGGGAACTGTGCAAGGCAAAAGGTGGCTATTGATCACCATTAATTTAAGGGTAAACATGTGACCCACGAAAAGAATTAAAAAAGAATGCTTACTTCAAATAGCCCAAACACAGATATCTTTATATCGGTTAAATTGACCACCAGATAAATAGTTCAAATATTAGAGTGGTAAGAAAGCAACAAAGACTTACCAAAGGTTAGAGTATAGTGATGTCAGTAGAAGATGGAGGGAGTGACTAAAGTGTTGTCTAATTATTTGTAAACTATTGAACACAACATGCCATTTCAGTACAATGTATGGTAGAATTAATATTTAAAACTGAGTTTTGTAGCTACTAGAAGATATTTTATTACTCATATGCTTGCTGGGACAGTTGAACTAAAATTGTGTCAGCAACCAGCACGGTTCGATCTTTGCATCATAGTTATGAAGATAAGGGGCAGTGTAAATTGGCTACTACATGCCACGTGGAGACTAAAATTAGAAAACACAGCTATCTGCAAGAATTCAAAATCTAGGTAGCATGCTTAGTTGGCTGTGCTGTGCCATCAGGGGTTTAAACACTACATATAGAAATATAATGATCTAAAAATCAATGACAGGGTGCCACAAATTGAAGAAAGATTCACACTGGTCAGTTAGAGGAAAGGATCCAGGGTTAGCTCAACAGCTGAGTGTCTCAAATGGCGAAAACTTGCAAATTGATGAGTCATATACAATGAATTCATAGGAATAAATAGTAATCATACCGTATACTTAAAAACGAATCTGAAATTGGTCTTACACAGTCAGTTTGTGCGTTAATATTGTTCAAATTAAAATGAAATGCTTACCATCACTTTTCTACAGCGAGCCACACACACTATTTGTGATTTAAGCAGCATCTATGAGACACAAAGGGTAATGGGCCCTTCAGGCCAGTAGGTAATTAAAACTCATATGAGAACCGTTTCCATTCCTGTTGAATTAGCCTTAAAAAATCAAGTAATGAATTAACAGATTCAAAAGAATTGAAAAATTCTAAAACAGACATTATGCATAGCATCAATTTTAACCAAATCTGAAAAGCTACAATGGAACTCAGATTCACTCATAGCAGGACACCTTTAGCAGAGTAAGAAAAGGAAAACCGCAGTCACCACACTGCCCTTTTTATAATGGGCTCCTCTGTAGTCAAGTATGCTTCATTCAGCATAGCTAGCTTCACTCCTGTACAGCGATTGTATGACCAAATGTTTTTTTCTTTTTTAATAAACAATTTTTATTAGATTTTCCTGCATGTGTAAACAAAATGAAAAATAGCACATAACAATAAGCGCCACCCAGTACAGATATTAGGATCTTTGCAGAGTCACTCAGTCTTCCAACTCAGTACTTCGATCTGACCCAAGCCATAGTAACTGAACCACTAGCCCCAAATGTTTATGTGCTTCCGTGGAGACCCAGAGCCTTATAGATAGGTTCTTCCAGTTTGGCACACCACTCCATATCTGTGCGCTACTTGGAAAGGGTTGGCAAGACTGTTGATCTCCATCTCTGGGCAATGTCTCATTTAGCAACTACCGTTGACTTCCCAATCATGAAGCAGTCACCATGGCAAACTCCAACTCGGGAGCATCTCGCAGCGCATTTAAGGGGTGGGGCAGCGCGTGGCAGGGGGTTGGAGAGGGGGGAATTAGTTAAAAAAAATGATGCCTGATTCGCTGCCCTGCCACCACCGTGCCACTCCTCTGCCTTCACTGCAGCTGCAGACACAGGCTCCCAGCCTGCACTGCATCAAATTCGAGCGCTGCTGTCATACTGCTAGCAGCAAGACAGCAGCATTCAGATTGGCCAGGGTGTCAACCCAGGGAACTCCAAGACAGAGTGGGAGTCTCTGCCTGCTGTCTCCAACCTGGCAACACAGTGCCGGGTTGAAGAGAGCCTAGTGCGCATGTGTGTTTGGCTGGCCTGAGACAGCCCGCCAAACATACATGCGCACTGAGGGGGAGTGCTGTGAACTCCCCCTCTGTGCTTGTCACAGCACATGGCCCCGCCGTTTTACAATAAAAAGATAATAAACATGGTTATTATCATTTTTAGTGTAAACGTTTAGCTGAAGCTGCTGGTGGGGAGTGAAGATCCTCCTCTCTAGCAGAGGAGCCACACCTGCTCCCACCTCATCGAGAACCCTCAGCATTGCTTGTTTTTGTGTAAGGTAATAGGAGTCCCCAGCATCCGGGCTAGGGTAAGCATGATACAGTGCCGATAGACAGCAATTGAAGGATATTGCCAGACTACAGGATAAAAGTCTGCGTGGGGCAGGTGCAGCGGGGGCATCCTTGTCGAGCAACTACCCCGCTCACCAGAGACGCTGCAGAGACAAATTATTTTCCTTTTAATTAACCCATCAAAATTCATCATATTCCCTGAAAATTTGTTGTCATGAGCAATTGCCTGCACTTCATATTTGTGCCTTGCTTGTCAACGGGATTGACCACTTAATCCTCACTTATGTTTGAGGCAGCACACATTTTGATTTGGACAGAAACAGGTACTCGGGGCCTGCTGAAGAAAGGTATTTACTGTTTGCAACTCCTGTAATTCGTGACTGCTGTATAGCTTTGTGCAGTGTACAAAACACATGTCAGTTGGAAATTAATTTCCATCTTGCACAATAGCTTTTGCGGCTCATTCCAAATGACAAATAAGAGGGAGCACGAAGAAGATCCCCCTCATCATTGTGATTCAGAATCCTACCAATGGTTTGAGACTGTTGCAAACCATGATTACTTACCAATACCTGTATTGGGGTGGGAACTAATCGGAAAAGGGACCGTTTCCCCTCTGCTTCACCTGAGACCATCTGCCAAGATTTTCAAACAGCAGTCTAGGGGAGCTCTTACCTTGAACACATTTTTTCTAGAGTAGCACATGCCCCTTTAAGAGACAAGGGCTGTTTATAAAAAAATATTGACACCCAAGGAATGCAAATTCACAGATGGAGACCTGCTGTCTTTTACAGGCATCCATCCCTGTGTTCACAGTCATTCATAATGGGCCACACAGTGCAGCATTTATGGCCATAAACCAGGAGGTTTTGTAGCCTTCTACAATTATTCTTTGTGTGATGAGATTTATTAGTACCTCAGTCGCATCACATGGACAGTTTTCAAATCAGTTGTGTGCAATTTGCACATACTGGCTCTCAAACTTTGTACGTCATGGTTTAAATGTTATATTTCAACACCCTGTTCCTGCCATTTAGCTCCACATCCATAATGCATTTGCAACGGCAGTAGGCTGGTCTCCAGTCGCTGTTTAAAACTCAACAATAACTTAAAATTATAATAAAGAAGATCATTTTTATCAGGTTTTGGACCTTGGTCACATAGCACGAGGAGCGAAGATCTTATGGGACACTCAGGTCAAAGCTAGATCCCCCAAGGAAGGTGCAAGTTACCTAGGTTTTCTATGTGGCAATCAGATATTTCCATATGGCCATGCTTTTTCTCTTTGTGAAAAATAAAAATTAAATTAAGCACTTACTTCCTAGACACACATTTGAGTCACTGGCTCGCACTGACCCCCCTCAGTTCTCCTTCATACAATAAAAAGTTATTACAAAACCTACCGTTACATAACATCCTTCACCAATTTAACAATCTCTTAGGGCTTTGTGAAGGTTGGCAGCCAACCAGGGCACATTCTGCATTTCTTTTTTTTTGTCCTTCATATCCGCAAACATTTTCTGACAATGTTGAACAGACCTTTTATTTATCTTTGTGTAATGTATCCCTTTGTTTTCTCACCTCCAATAATATACACACACCGAAGCACTGCAGCTCGGTTGATGGATCATTTTAATTCGAGAAACGGATCCCAGAGGTTTCTGTTGAATAGGGTTGGTGTCTTCTATATCAATTTGGACAGCTTAAAAGACCAAAGCAGTGTCTTCTTATGGCCATGTTCTCTTCTGTCAGACTATCTCAGCAAATGTGCATTATTGCACTGAGATCAGTGTTTCAGCTCTCCCAGGGTGGCGACCTGCTGTTAAACGATACTCTGAAGGGTGTTGATGTGGCAAGCATTCTCGGCTGAAACATTTTATTCTTTTTCCAGATGAGCTGCTTCAGATCAGCATTTGGGTGAATGTAACAGTTACTCCCAGATAGCCTCCTATAAGAGCCTCTGCCATGGTAGTTGAAGGCAGAGTATGTGTTGTGAAACTGCACTCAATCATTTTTTGTACATTTTCTTCTAGATTACTTTTACGCTCGTGCCTTGTTGGCCATTGTAAATTGAAGGAGCACCTTCAGGAAGTGTTCTATTCCATAAAGAGTACTCAAACAAGTGATGGATGGAATGCTTTGATCAATCTTAGCCACTTATAATCACTCTGAGCCACAATTCAGTCCATCGTTCTTTCGTCCATCATGACACCCTACACAGAAACCAACCATCTGCCAATCAGTCTTGATCCTTCTCCAACAAGAACTGTCCGGCCAAACTGCCACATCAGGCTCCCTCTGAAGTAGAAAACAAGCAACCCAAGACCGTTTTTCGCTTATGCGGGCCTCTTTATTTGGGTGTGGCATGACTCCTATAGCACAGTGAGCACAAGACCTATGTCTGGGCATACCCTTCGCCCAGTGTTGCATTGAAGTGCACAAAAAGTGATGAGTGAATGCCAAGCACTGGCAATTGCTCTGGACTGCATCCCAGCCCATCATTCTTTTTTCCTGTTAATACAGAGAAAATGAAAATGATTGAGGATCGTTTGTGCCTTGCAAGTTATTAATAGAATTGAATTGGATTGATTTGAGTGGAACAGGGTTTCACAGTACTTGTTCTATGCAATATAGTTTTGAGCAGTTTAAAATAGGTGACTTTTTAAATAATCTCTCCAACATCACCATGTGTGCCACAGCTGGCATCTCTGAAATGTCTGGTCTAATTTGGTTGTTCAGGTATAAAGAACAAAATGGCCACCACACAAGATGTCCCTCACACCATTCCACTCCCCAGCCACAACCACAATCGTTGCAAGTTTACTTTTTGTGTATGTCTTTAAGTTAAAGAGAGTCTTTAACACACCTCCTTAAATCTCGTTTCATCCACCATTTTCTTCCTCAAAGTAGCTCTACCAGTAGGGAATCCTTCAGTCTCACAATTGAGGGCCAACAAGACCAAAACCTGTCTAGATTTGCTTGTATTCTCAATCATTGGAGATGTGACCTAGAAGTTCTGGTTTGACTATTCCTATTGGAGCAGGTCCAGTGTTGAATTGCATATGTTTTGTCCCTATCTGAAGTGGCCAGATAGCAAAAAAATCAATGAATTAAAATATGACCCATGCTGAAATTAATTCAATGATTACACCCATCACATTTTCACAGTTTCATTTATTTATTTCTACTCACTCCAACAAAGCTCTAAGTAAGTTGACTGAATATCATTCTGTGTTCAAGATTACAAACCTCCAAACAAGTTGTTCAGAGCCTGCTGGTGATCTTTTAGAGAAGTGGAGCATAAATACTGGTTTTGAATGTGACCAAGCCAAGTGTTGTTTGTGTTATCAGCGCTTTCAAATTTCTTCTGGATACTAGTTGGATAGTGTACTTAGCAATATTTGTTATGCAGTAGTATATGGGGGGCTGCAATAGTCTAGAATATGTGTATAGTCAAAACGATTATATTTAATGTCTTCACCATTCAAAGCTAATGTCATCAGTATGCAGTGACCGCCTGTATGCAGTGCCCATTGTCTACCGCTGCACAGGGATCCATATGAGTTATGTGTATCTTGTGTACCACAATTCCCATTCACTCTCTCTTTCCTTTTTTTTTTTGAAATATTTTTATTAACATTTTGCTGTTATTCATATACATTATGATTTGTGGTAGTGGCTAGTTCTCTCTTCGGTATTTCGGGGTATTACATGGTCTAAGAGGTTATCAAATAATTTGTTACATCATTACTTCACATTCAAATACTCTTAATTCAGACCTAGTAGGCCTCGTTTATATACCTGTGATCCGTATAAAAGCCACACCATCAGTCTTTTTGTTTTCCCAAGGTTCTAAAACAGTCTTTAACTAATTTTAAACCAACTAATAATGTGATGGTACTTGTGTGTACAGGTGGTTGCACTTTCCGGGGTTAGTCTCTTTTCCTTTTCTCTTCAGGTCCGGGTTAATTCCTTTCGTACTATTCGTCCCTATTAATCAGGAAAAAAAACAGTATCTCCTTCATGCCTTGCCCAACTCTGTCTGTCTTCAACCGCTCATCTTTGTGTCCTTAGGCTATATATCAGATGCCTGTGGCCGTTTCCCTCCCATTGTCCTTTTGGGGTCAAGGTCCCCGGTTCGCTCCTTTCCAGTACGGGTATTGTGTCTCTGCTTCCTTCTATTTCTGTCCCCCACTCAGTTCCTATGTCATTCCCTCTGTGGTCGTGTCCGTTCCCTTCACTATCCCTTCCCATTTCGTCAGTATCTCCTCCCAGTCTGGGACTATGGGTGTCTGGCGAATTCCACGTTCTTCCTCTCTTTTCAGTACCTGTAATTCAGCCCTAGACCACTTCTCCACTTCCCGCCTCCACTCCTTCAACGTAGGTGGTCTGGGGGACTTCCATCCCATTGCTATTAATCTCCTGTAGAGAACCAGAGCTAGGTCTACAAATCGACTCCTCACCTTCCCACGTGTGAAGTCCCGTTCTAATACCCAGGAGGCACACAGGAGGTGATAGGGTCAATTCCTTTTCGATCACTCCAGTTAGGTCTGCTAACACCCCGCCCCAGCCTCATTGTATTTCGGGGCAATGCCACACCACGTGGTCGAAATCTGCATTTACGTTACTGCACCTGGGACATGTCTTGGGCTCCCCCCGTACATTAAGGATAAACAGTGTGGGGTGAGGTACGTCCTGTGGATATAATTATACTGGGTATATCTCAGTCTTGTATTTCTGGAGACCTCCTTAGAGTGCGCTAGTACCCTGCCCCACTCTAGGTCGGTTATTTCGCTTTCCAGAGATCTTTCCCATCTCTCTCTTAAAGGTTGCATTGGGTCCAGAGCCTCCTCTTGTTGGGCTCGCTACAATTTTGTGATGCGGTGGGAGTCGTCTCCTAGTGTCAAGAGGAGGTGTAATATTTGATGAGTAGTGGGCTCTGCATTCACTGTCTCCCAGTGTTCTCATAAGTTATGTGTTAACTTCTGGTATAAAAGAAATTGCCCCGGCGGGATTCCCTCTTTATCAACTAGGTCAGTAAAGGGTTCAGCACCCCGTCTCGGAAAAGGTCACCCACCGTTTCCACTCCCGGTCTTTTCCAGATCCCAAGACCTGTACCTATCAAGCCCTCTTCCCCCGAATCTATTAATAGCACGATCAGCGGCAAAGCCGGGGAGTAAGGGGATCCCACCCCCACTCGTTTGGTGCACCTTCTCCAGTTTGATATGGCTATTTTCATCATCCTACTGTCCACCTGTTTGGCCACCCTCTTTTTAATCATCCACGCTATGACCCAATCCGTACCCTTATCGCTGGTGGTGACCCATTTTTCCAGACATCCCTTCCCAGCGAGCCAGCTGGCAACCCATTGCAGTTGACATGATAGGTAATAAATCTCGAAGTCTGGGACCCCCAGGCCTCCAGCTAGCGCTGGTCTACAGAGGGTCGAGAGTGCAGAACGTCTACGGCCATCATCCCAGATAAGTTCCCTAAGTAATGTATTCAGTTCGCGGAACCAGGTCGGAGGGATCAGTAACGGTAGTTTGGCAAAATAATAAAGGAGGCGGGGCAGCATAATCATTTTGGAAAACAAAATTCTGGCCATTATGGATAATTTTAGTGAGCGCCAGAACCCAACCGATGCCCTCAAGGAACGGAGCGCCCTCCCAATGTTTCCGTCCCGCAAATCCCGATCTCATGGTATATTTGTATGCCCAAATATTTAAAGGTACGTGGAGACCAAACCACGTCCTCTGGGCAAGAGGAGGGCCGCTCCAGGTTCTGTGTTAGAGGGAAGACGCATGTCTTACTCCTATTAAGGAGTAGTCCTGATAATGCACCGAATCGGTCCAGCGTCGTCAGGGCCCAGGGTAGATCCGACTCCCCATCTCTGGCATATAAGAATGTCTTCTGCATACAGTGATATAATATGTTCTGATTGACCCCATCTTATTCCCCTGCCCACACCCCTGCTTTGCATCTCAGCCGCAAGCGGCTCTATGGCCAGGGCGAACAGTAATGGTGATAGCGGGCAACCCTGTCGCGTTCCCCGATAAATCGGGTAAGTGTCCAATATCACTCTGCCCTTGCCAATGGCGCCATATACAGTAAGTCTACCCATTTTATCCACCTCTCACCCATATCCATCCGACGCATCACTTTTCTAAGATAGTCCCATCTAATCGAGTCAAAGGCTTTCTCAAAATCAACTGCTAGCAGCACCCCCGGCGTGGGTCTCTCCTCTTCTGGCATGTGCAAGATAGCAAATAGGCACCTCAGGTTCAGAGAGGTACTGCAGTTCGGTACAAAGCCATTTTGATCTGTATGTACTAACCCAGTGATGTAACGTAATAATCTGTTGGCCAGGGTTTTACTAAGGATCTTAAAATCGTTATTCAGCATTGATAATGGGCGAAAGTCAGTCACCGAGACTTCCTTCGACTTCGACTTGGGCAGGGGGATTACCAGTGCTTCTCTCAATGAGTCTGGCAGTGCTCTGCGTTGCAGCGCTTCCGTATACATTTCCACTAATTGGGGGGTCAGTAGTGTGGAGTATTTCTTGTAAAAGTCCATTGGAAGCCCATCTGTGCCCGGGGTCTTACCTGGAGCCAACTGCTTAATAGCTTCTTGTACCTCATCTTCCGTCAGTGGGCCACCTAAACTATCCTGTTCCTCGGGTGGCAGTGTGGTCAGAGGAAGTGGACCTAAAAAATCGTCCAAGTCATCCACCTTAAGTTCCCCCTGGGCCCTATAGAGGTGAGAGTAATAATCCTTAAAGGCATTGTTTATGGGTCCCGGTCTACATAGACGTTCCCCCCCGTCATGTACACTCGTAATGGCGGCATAATCCCCCTCTGCTCTCACCAACCACACCAGCATTCTACCTGAGCGTCCCTCCTCCGCCTGAAGCGAGGCTAGATACCTCCGGAGGCTGTGACAACAAAGCTGCTCTTCCACTTGAGCATAGGACTTCTGTGCCTGGACATACTTTTCCTGCTCCACCCCCCCGTTCCCTTACTGCACTCCCCTTCATGCATTATCGTTTCCAAGTTATTTAATTCCCGTTGTAGGGTGCGCCTCACTCCAGCTGTTTGGCTTAGACAGAAATCTCTGGTTGCCACTTTAAGGGCCTCCCATTCCAGTGATCTTGAGGAGGCAGATCCCTTGTTAATTTTAATGTGGTCAGAAAGGTATAGGCGAAGGGACTCTCTGTATGCTTGGCCTTCTAGTGAGGAAGGGGTCAGTCTCCATGTTGAGACAGGGGGTCGGACCAGTTGCATCCTCGAATCTCGGGGAGCGGATCCCCCCTTACCGCTGCTTCTGTGCGCAGTTCTGGCTCCGGCCGCGGGTTCGGCGAAGTCGGGCCCACGGCGCCCTCAGACTTCCGGGTTCAGGCTCCCTCGCGTCTTCACTTTTGTCCCCGGCTCCAGCGCCGGCCGCAGGTCCCGCGATGTCGGCCTGCCTGCTCCTCCTAGATTTCGGGGTCGGACCCCCTCGTGTTTCTTCTGGTCACAGCCCACTCCAGCACCGACTTTCGGAGCCGATGGCCCAGGGGTGTGAGCTATTTCGTCGGATTAATTGTAGGCCCCTCCGGAGCCGAGCGCTCAATCGTGCGCCATCTTAGCTGCCTGGCCACGCCCCCCACTCTCTCTTTCCTCTTGCTAACTAGATAGGTATGAAGGGGAAAGAGAGGCGGGGTAAGTAGTGAGAGGGACATATAAGAAAGGCAGAATAAAGACGAGAGCATGGTAGAATTTGAGAAAGATTACACATTTTTACAACTGCCAAAAGTAAAAATATGTCAGGGTCTGACTGGCCGATAGGTCAATCAGGCAGTGCTCGAGGTGCAGGTCTAACAGGTCAGTATGTGGGATGGTTTTATGACTGTATGTGGACCAGTTTTGTAGTCTGCAGGGTGCGGTTAAAAAACAAACAATTCTGCAGCAAGCTCAAATCCGTGCAGTTCCTTTGTTCTGGTGATGCTGCCAGTACTGGACTCTGTGTCATGGTATCCATTGCAGGGTAGCTAGTGGCTTCGACCATTCACAAGGTGGCAGCGGTCAGTGCAGTGGTGGTAGTGGCTGAAGCAGTTCTGTTCTTGCTCAGGCTCACAAAGTCTGCAGTGGGGTAGCAGTCATCAACACAATAGGATAGTTTGCACTGGCACAATAGATCCTCTTATTTTGGTTTCTAGTGGGGTATCAGATTAGGAAGCAGCCACATGCATTGTGCATCATCATCATTTTCAACATTATCTGTCTGTTGTACGTTTATAAGCATGGTGGATGTGACCTGTGGCATATTTAAAGGAAAGTCATTGTCTAATGTAGTGAAATAAAACTGAACACCACTTAAATATTTAATTGGCAAACCATACTGTGTAAAGAATAATGCACCACTGGACAAAACATAAATATGGGTCATACAGTGTTTCCCTTTCTTACCTGCCATTTAAATTAATTACTGGTGAGCCTTAGCTTTCTGTTAGGTTTGCGGCTTCACTTATAGATCCATATCAGGTTGAAATCAATACTTCTTGCTGCTTTGAATACAAGACTCTCTTGCTCTATGAGGACAGACGCTGCTGCTCGCAGAGCACTAGCACTAATGCCCTTCCTTGTCAATTTCAACAACCCTTCTGTGCAGATGGCTATACTGACATGAAGTCTCATTATGAGTCTGGCGGTCTTCAGACCAGCAGACCCGTGGTGGCAGTCCCACTGCCGACGGGTCATATTATGGCCTGTGCTAAACCGCCACTTTCCCATTCCTATCACCAGGGCGGTCAGACCGCTGGGCTGTAGATAAGCATCTCCAAACCGGCGGTCCACCTAAGACCGCCGGCGGTATTACAAGTCCCCTTTCTGCCAGGGTTCTTGTGGCAATAGCACCACGAAAACCCTGGCGGAAAGGCTACAGGCGACAGGAATTTGCATTTCCGGTAGACTCCCCCTACATCCAAGAGCCCCCCACCCCTCTTCCCTTACACCATTCTCACCCCCCTGCTCACCAAAGTAACATGCTGACCCCCACACCAATACTTACCCCCCACATACATGCACATACCCAAACGCACTCACTTCCACACACTGACACAAAGGCACACACACGCACACCCTGACACTCACTCACACTCACAACACCCTTATACTCGCGCACACACACAGACACACACACACACAACACCCCCACTCCCGCCGAAACCATACACACACTCACGTGCACACACACAACACCCCCATCCCCTTTCACACGGTCACCTTACCTGATCGTCGAGGTGATCGCCCTGCCAGCGCCCCACCAACACAACACCGCCACGCCATTTTTCGAATTAAAATACGGCGGGCGATGTTTTTGTTGACGTGACGGAGTCCGCAGTGCAACTGCCACTAGGCTGCTGACCACCAGTATGACTGCTGGCGGTTTTCTGCCTGGAAAATGGCAGAAAGCCACCAGCAGTCGTAATATGGCGGTCTGAGGACCATCGTGCTGGAGGTCTTTTGGTGGCTGCCAGTATGGCGGTCTGCGGTATTCCACGCCGAAGTTGTAATGAGCACCATGGTCTTGTGTTTGGTTCCCTTCAATTAAGACTTTGTGATTTAAGAGGTTAAAAAAGTATAAATGCAGAATTTTGAACAAAACGTATTTTTTTTTTACTAAGTGTAGAAATAATTAATTCAAGAAATTAACTAATAGAGCACAAACCAGGATATGCCATATTTTTTAATAAGATTCAGGCAACGTTTATTCATTTGAATTTTATTATTATTGTTTTTTAGAGTACACTTTTATAAAACAGTTTTGCACGCTGGGCCATCTTCCTCTTGTTCTCGAGGTAGTCTGAGCACTCTTTGCCGACTTGCCACAGGGTGGGTGTGGTCATTCAGGCTTTGCTGATGTCATCCCAATGGGTCAGACACCTCATTGCTGACTGATCTGCAACCACCAGTAGCAAGGGCTTATGCCTCAAGTGCCAAAGGCTGCCTTTGTACAGTGAGGCTGCACTTTGTTACAGGAGGGATGGCCCAACAGTTTGAATGTCTCAGATATCTGGGCTGGAAGGAGGTAAGCCTGGAAAAACCTGCAACGGGTGGTGGGCACATGCTCACTAGTGCCTATGATATGTGCCCGATTTCCTGTCTCTCACTCAAAGCGTGAGTCAGAGAGGAACAGCCATGCTGCTGAACTCTCTCTCTCTGCATTAATTTTAATATGCATCGTAATTTGGAGGAGAACAGGAGGCAGTATACAGGGGAGGGGCCCCAACTCTCATTGTAAGGAGCCGCCCTGGAAGTTGGCCCTGCCAAATCATTTACTGCTTATTTCTGTGGCAAGGCACTAAAGGTGCAGACTGCTAAGACCCTCTTACCATCTTAGCTGAGAATTACTGAATTACTGAGACCTTCACCATTGTAGGAAGGGTATAAGTTTTCCATCAAGCATACTACTGTTTCTCCTTGTCAAACACAAATATATTTTTTAGGTCTGGATTAAAAGTACAGCTGTCACCCACCTTATATGATCAATTAAAAAATGCTTTAGGAAGCACTACTGAGAGAGAGGCTTTGACAAATAAATAGGTTTTTAAGGGTGGATTGGTATTACACTGACATATTTGCCTGTAAACAGGTTTGTCTTTACATGGAATATCAAAGGTTACCTGTTAGTCGAAGGTTGTGGTGTTAGTTACTTCTTCTGGAACAAACTCTAGGAGTAGATGATTTCAGCTACCAGAAGGCTTGTTTAGGCTATCTTAGGTGGGAATTGTAGTTTGTTTTGACAACTGTAATTTAATATATATTTGTTATTTTATGACTGTACGCCTAATGGTTGCGGTGTAGAAAGCTTAGGCTCAATAGTGTAGGCCTGATTTAGCTATGGTGACAAGCCAACAATAGGTTTAAATAATTCACCAAGAAAATATGTGTGGTGTGATAGGTTTGCTCTGTTTCTTTGAAAAGTTACAGTAAAGGCAGCAGACCTGACTTTTTTTATTTTGAAAAACATATGTTAAACCAATGGGTCTTTACAGGGTGATTTTATTGCATTGTTTTGAAGATAATAAATAGACATTTTATCATATGAAATATCACAGATTACAGTACTAGGCAAAGATGTTAGTGTTGGTTACCCCCTCTTACATAACCCTGAGGAAGATGATTTGCAATGTAGGCCCATTTAGGTAGGATTGTATGTTTGTGCCAGCTGTAATTTCTATATAAAATGTTATGATTGTATGACGACTGGTTGCCTTCTTGGAAAGCATATGTTCAATATAAGAAGCCTGGGGTTATGGTGGTGACATGACAATTTTAAAGGCTGTGGGCCTAATTGGCTTATTGGAGAAGGTTTTGTCAAATGTTACTTAACTACTCTACGTATGATGAAACATTACATCAGAGGCAGTTGGGCTGACTTATTTATTATGAAAAACGCATGTTAAACCAAATAGGCCTTTCACTGAAATAAAACAATGGGTACAGGGACGTTATAGTTAGGTTTACGTTTTACCCACACAAAACCATAAACAATCAGCAGTTATAGTTATACTTATAGTTGTACTTACAGTTATACTTTTGTTAAGAATTTATAACTCGTGGCCTAAAGGTACTTAACGGCACGAGTTATAGTTTCCCTGTAACCTCAATTTTTTGTCAGTGAATTTGTATGTTTTTTTTTTTACTGTAAAGTAATATAAAATTACTGTATGTTAATACAACACCACCACGCACGGCCTTTGGCCATGCGCAACAGGGGTTGGCTGCATGGTCTGTGGCCAACCTCCCTGCATGCACCCAACCCCATGCGTCTCTCTCTCACTCTTACCCCTCCGTCTCCCCCCTCTCTCCTCTCTCTTTTTCTCTTTCTCCCACTCTTATATACTAGTTCCATACATGAGAGCATACTCATTGCCTCAAGCCCCATTCAGTCATTTCCTCGGTTGCCATGTAATTGTCCGCAGTTTGGCCCATCACATTGCACATGTGTCTGACAATGAGTGCACTGCAGTGTTAGGACTGGTGTGACAATCCTTTAGTTTTTTTATGTTTAAATATCCCTTTTTTTTTTTTTTTTTTTAGAATTTGGTTTGGTTTTTAGAGCATGTCCACTCGTTTGCCCCTTAGTTGATCTGCAATGCACTGCATTCCACGGCCACTGTTTCTAACTCTTATGTCCCTCTCGGTGTGGTATGATACATAGTGTAACATTGTTTTACCATTGGAAGATAGCTGGCAGGTTGCGTCTAAATGTTGTAGCCTTGCTGGAACTAAAAAAAAACACTATGTAATACATACCTCATCATTGCACGGCAGAAGAATGCTGCTACTCTTAATGTAATTGTTATTGCAAGCACGGGCCACCATGTTTAAATGGAGGCATATTTTCGTATTTATGCTTTTATTCTTTCCATTTATTTTGCACGTTTGTTCAATGTGTATTCAAGATTTACTGAGGAGGGCTGACACTGTGAATTAAAAAATGAGTCAGTGGATGTACGAGTGGATGCATGAGTACAAGTATAAGTGACAGAGCTCGTGTACCATGAATTATTGATCGCCCAAAAGGGCCTGTCTCTGAAGAGTTATGTTCAGTTGCAAGATAGGCTTATTGTTTTCCTTTGAGCAAGTGATCTTGGACTAGGCATGTGGCATGATACAAGCTCCTACACGGCTTTATTCAAATCTTCAAGCAGTGGGTACCATGGGTGCCGAGGGCCCTGAGGCAAGCCAGAAAAAGTGTTTATCCCCACCCCCGCTCTGTTGGCATTAAAATATAGCCATAATTGGAGTGCAGTGGACCCCCTACCAGGGTGACACGGCACCTGCTGCACTAATTATATCCATGCCCATGCCTGCAAGATTTTTTTGCTTCTGCTGCTCTAAAAATCCCATGGCACCAGGGGAATTCAATTGGCGATTACGAAAGCTGAACATTTCCCAAAGTGTTATTTATGCTTTTGGTACTGTGCGTCCTTGTAATCACGAGACATTCCCTCCGGCTGGAGTTGGTATATGCTTCCATTCATTCATGTGAAACAGGCCAAGGAGGAAGAAAGGCAATGTCAGTATTTTTCTGCACTTTGTCAGTCTGCCAATCAGATGCATCTGGAGGAGGGCAGCACTTCACTGCACTCTGACGCAAACAGAATTCCAGACTCATATCCTATCCAATAAAGTATGCCACCAACCGTGAAGAGCTTCCATCAGCATTGGTGCACAGCTGTCTATGTATTCAAGTATCAGGTTTCAGAAAAATGGCAGTCACATTCCATTGTATAACCTGAAATGGTATCCAAAGGCACTGTCATTGTATTGCACGTCTTTTGTGAGGACTAGCATAAGATCCGACGCACAGTTTGGTATTGACTTTGTTTTGCAAAACATCTGGGAAACCTTTCAGGCTAACAAAGCAAAACGGGCAGTGCAGCCCTCTATGGAGCCGACATGTGAAGGCCCTGTACCCACCGCGGCCATCCTCCTTGGCTCCCTTAGCAGGCAACCTAAGGAACAAATGAATCAACGGCCCAGCAGAAAGTGGGCCTCTGCTATTTTAAACCGAGTGCAAGAAATCTAGTACAATCAACTATCTGTTCCAGAGAGCCTAGGAAGAGGGCCAAGCTGTGTTTACCAATGGGTGTACATGATATGCTTGAAGGAAAGGTGAAAAGGTTCAAATGAATGGAACTACTGAACCTGCCAGCAATTCCGTGTCCATCATAGGTGCTTCCCAAGAAGCTTCTGGCGTCTAGGCAAAGTAGAAAAATCAAAAAAGTGCTCTGTAATCAAGCAATGTAGCTTCTACTTGAAGTCCACAGGAAGTACACGGTTTCTGGCCTGGAGGTGTGGGGGGACCTAAGGATGTACAGACAAGAAGTACCAACTAAGTCTAAGCTATCTTCATAATTTGAAATGTCAATCAAGTGTATCGTTGCATGCTTTCTACCCAGGGTTCTGCTGGAGGAAGGCAGGCACAAAGTCATAACTTGATTTGTTCCAATTAGCGTCTAGCTGCGACTGCAGAGCAGATCTCTCCATTGCTCGCTGGTGCCCAGCTCAATACAGGGAAGACCGAGTGCAGAGCTACACTCGCAGGTCCTAGATCTGGAAGGAAACACTTTATTTGGTGAAATGTATTTCATAAAGCTTGTTTTAAAAAATATATTATTATTTGTATTATTATTTTCCATAAAGAACAAAAAAGGCTACATACTTTTCCCGGGGCACATTGACAGAGCAGTGTAATGTTAGTATCCTACGAAAGCAGTACACGTAGCATACCATATAAAAAGTGCAGATGACACATTGTGGTTGAATCATCGCAATGGTTACCAGCAACTTGTATGAGCTAAGAATGAGGGAAGCCTTTACAAATATAGCAGTGGACAAGTCAGGAATTACATAGTTATGACGATATTCTGAGAATTTATAGTCAGCTCTCATTCTAGCTCAGTGCGTTCTGTCATCAGATTTAGGATTTACTCTGGGTAGGATAGAGTCTCATTCCACATGATTCCTTTTGTGTAAATGTATCAGTCAAATCAAGGCTTTCTCAGCCCTTACCCACTAATGCAATTCTAGTTTACATTTATACATTTCAAGTGCATTTCAAAACTTCCAGTTAACAGCTATAGCTCGTTTAGCTATTGCCAATGCTAAATCCAGAAATGTATAAATCATTCTAGCTTGTTTATGTCGTGGTATTAGTGCCACGAGACAGACCTGAGGGTCCAATAGTTGTTGCCTATTCGTCCAGACTGAGAGCAGGTTTGTTACTGTGTCCTAATAATTTCCATGAGTCACACAGGACCACACCACATGCGTGAATGTCGAGTCTGAGGGAGCATCTTGAGTCTCTGGCTGGTGAACTGTTTGTACGGTGTAGGTATTTAATTTGCGAAAAATTCAGCATCTGTGAATTGTCTGAAAGTCCCCAGGTAAATATAATCACTCTGGTTAAGGGTAAATGCGATATAAATTGGGGGACAGTGTCTTTGATTGCAGCTCTCTGAAAGTCATACAACTGACCAATCAATGTGACTTCTGCTTTAGACCATATTGCAACATTAATTTCTCAGCAAGTGCAAGTCTATGGCAACAATGACGGGCCACCACTAGTAGGATGGGAGCTGTCTCCTACCAAGTAACAACTCTGTCAATGTGGTGTTCACAAGGGAGGATGCAAGAAACTGCAGTTCTGGCGAAAAGGGCTGATTTAGCCAGGAGATTGTTTATTGAAGCTGTGCAGCTATTTAATAAGTCTCGGAGTCTGGGAATCCAAGGCCCCTTTGCTCAATAGGTAAATATAGTTTGGACAGAACTACCCTGTGTCTGCATTGATGCCAATGCTTTCTTCCGAGTATTTCTGTGGTATGTGATCAGGTTACAATACTTCCAAGCAAATAGTGACTTCTTGTTACTCCTAAACGAATTATATTTTCTTGTGAGGCATGTTCAAATTACCAAGTATACCTTCCTACTAAGAAATATATCTGTCTACTAAGAAGCATGTGCAATGGTTATGTCTTTTTTTTTTTAATTACGTTTTATTGCAAGATTATGGCTGCCATGTTTAGGCAAGGGTGTGTTTTAATTTATTTCATCTTTTTATTTTTGTGGCATTTGCTTCCAACAAAAAACACACCAGTATGCCAATTGCAAACTATTGGCTTGCCAGTGCTTGTTATATTCGACCCAGAATGCCTCTCGTGAATCATGAATTAGCCCTGCAATCTTAATCTCGTCAAACATATTCATTTGAAAACTGTAGCACAATATGGGCGATGTTTTAGAGCTCTCCTGGGATGCCATTTGTTTTTCCTGAGATGAAATAGTCAAAGGTTTCAAGATTTACCTTACTAGTTGTGGCCTGTGTGGGACTGTCCCCCTAAGTACTTAGCATTTGAAAAATATATGCACCATTAGCCCGAAATGTGAAAACAGCTTGCCTATCTTGTCTTCCTGTTGAATGAACAGAACAATTAGGGAACAAGCTCTTCTATACAGAATGCTTTCTTCCTAGGCAGCATGTTGGAAGGTAGATACGCCATTTTTGGGATAGTAAGGCTGAATGGAGTGTTGGTATGAGGTTTTTGAGGTAGGGAGATCTCATCTTTTCCCTTTTGAGTGTCCCATAGAATATTGTGGAGTAAAGGATGAGCCCAGGACGTTAGCAGCCTGCTGTGAAGAGGACTGAGAGAGTCTCCCGGTGTGCTTAGAAAGTAAGGAAAGACGTCACACCTCCGTTGGTACCTTTACAACCTACTAGCTACTGTAGGAGATTTTGATTTAACATTATGAGTCATTTTTATAATTTTATTGAAATTTTCACGGTAGGTTAAGGTGGTGAGAGGTAGCATTTTGGGAGAGGTTACTACTGGAACGTACATTTTCCGGAGAGGTTAACCAGTAAACTGATTACTTGTAATAGAAAAATGATGCTGAAAACATCACAAACTCCTTCCACCCTGAGGGCAATGGCTTGGGTGAGAGCTTCCGAAGACTCCTGGGTGCAGGCTTGGAATGAAAGAGGTGTGTGTGCATATAGGCAAATCCGCAAGCCTCTATTGTTTCGGGTCTACTTCAGATCCTGAGCAGAACAAAACCCAGTATGAAGAAGGACATTTATTGTCATATTTACAAGGATTGTTAAAGTGCTCTGTCACTTTTACATGTAATTTTGAAATATCTTATTGGGTGAACTCTACCATTCGCAGTCATTTACCAAAAAGACTGCCTTGCAGTGAAGTATGCAATTTAGTAGAATGTGACAATTTTGCGTTGTATTATGCTGGTGCGTATATTTCAGATCTATTAATTGTAAAGCTTTAAATAAATCAGCGCAAAGGTTGTCTAATCAATCATTGGGGAAATCACAGAACATTTCTGTCCAATAAACAAACGGTTCAAAATCCCTTGGTCCATGTTCAGAATATTTCAAGTCCATATTGTTTATACATTATTTCACTCTAGCTTTGGAGAAGAAATCGTGCCATATGGTCTGTCCACAGCCTCCAGATGGTGGGTATAATTGTGTGCCAGAGACTGGACAGGAAGAATAATGTCCCTCAGTGCATGAGCTTTTGTTTGCTGAGATTGCACTCTGTCGTTATTATGTCTGCACGTTGGATGAGACCCCAAGGTAAATTCATGCTGGGTGAAACTGGACGCCTGACTCCATGCTGACACGCTGAGTGTTTTAGGTGTACTGATCTTCTATAGTCCAATTAAAGAGATCTCAGGGTGCTCCGACGCTGTAGGAAACATAGCTCAGATAGGATGCCTGATTTATTTTCTTCAGGACTTAGGTGAAGAAAAGCTCCATTTCATTGACCAGTGTGTTTATTTGCTAAAAAAATGCAGGCCAGCCATTATTTTATCAATCTACCTTCGTTGGCTACATTGGTGCTTCTAGGTGGGCCACAGTGGAGGTGAGAAAGTTAACCTTACACTCACACATGAAATGTGTTTCCTGTGTTTAGTATATAAAAAAGAACACATTCAGAATAACTAATCAAGTGATTACTCCTGTGATTAATGTATGAAAGCAGTGACAGAGAGTGTAGTGGTGTTTTGTGTAGTGAAGTGTTATAATTTGTGTAGTGTCTTGGAGTGGCATGTAGTACAGTGGAGCGCAGTATCATAAAGTGGCATCGGGCACAGTGCCTTTGAGTGGAGTGGAGTGGCACAACGTACATTGGAGTGCTGTGTTGTAGAGTGGATTGGCATTTCATTAAATGGACCGGCGTGGAGTGTCATACAGTAGAGTGAAACAGTCAAGTTGAGTGGCGTGCTACAGTACAGTGGAGTGGCATGGAGTGGCATGTTGTAGAGTTGAGTGGTAAACCATTCCTGATGTCCTTTGGTATGGAAGATAGGAGATGGACGGTCCCTTTGAAGTATAGGGGAAACCCTTGACACAGTCATGTTCCATTCTTTCCCTGAAATGATACCTCCAACACATTCAGAAGCTTATAATTGAGGAACCCTATCCCTTCTATGTGTCTTTGTTTTGGGTGTCCTCTGCCAGGAAGCTTCTAGCCTACTCCACCTTCCTGCTGACACTAGAAGACAAAGTCTGTGGCTTCACCATTCTGGTAGAAAATACACCAAAGTATGAGAGTAGTTGAAACTACTCCAGTGCTGATCATGTGGAATATGTAAACTCCATCTGCAAATTTGGCATGTGTAGGGAACAGAGCCACAGGTTATTTTACCAGGATTGCTCATAAATCATTGTCCAAGATCCCACATCAGTGGAGACCAAGAGAGACATCAGAGTAATAGATTTGGGTACACTGACAGTTCCCCCTTGGCAGGTTCAGGACTAGAAACCTGGAACTTCTGCATCCTGCTAGAAAGCGCTGCCTTGCAACTACCTTGAAAGAAGGTGCATATTGACTGCTGGAAAGAGGTAGTGGAGGTATCCCTGCTTGAAGAAAGGTTTACCTCAAAGAGGAGGGTTTGAGGAGTTAGGCAGGATGAGTGGAACACTAGCCCACTACAGCCCACAGAAGGATCTGCACCCACCAGTGGTTAGGACGTGTGGCCCTGGTCCCAATAAAACATCAGCTGATGTGAAGCAACTTGCTCCAGGATCCTGTGGCAGCTTGGTACCAGAGAAAGATAGCAACCACTTTGACAGTTGTGACTTTATTTGGTGTTTACCTCACTGGAAGACAAAATGCCCTTGACAGCTTGCTGCTAGAATTAAATGCAACCACAGTCAGCAGCTGTTCATCACAAATCCTGGACCACGATCCTGTGATCTTCACTTGTTTGGGTGATGGGTTTGAGTGTGCTTCTGAGGAACGTCTCTCAAATAAGGTCTCCTTTCTCAGATCCAGTAAAAGTGAGCATGCCATCGGCCTGGCCATGACTGAGTAGTCCTGCCTTCTAATTTGAAGGACATCCACCAGTGCCCCACTACAGCATGGAGACTGCTGCAAGAACCAATAGGGCCAGGGCCAAGTGAGGGACACTGTTCTAAGTGCTGGTGTGAGAGTTAACATCAGCAGGAGCACAGCGCACATCCTCAGTGACCGTATTCAATAAAGGACTGCTGCTGTTTGGTAATGTAAGGTGCTGCGCACTACCAGGGTTGCTGGGAATTTGATAATTTTAAGAAGCAGTGGGATGAATTCACAGGTAGCTTTGAGGCTATGACACTATTATATCATGGCATTGGCAAAACAGCAGCCATTAAAGAGATAAAGAGGAGTGTGCTTTTTAGCTCTTGGAAGTGACCTAAATATTGTAACTATTAACTCTTTCTTGAGTGATTGAAAGAACCTGCAGATAGCTTCCAGTCTAGAAGTAGCTAGGCTGCTCCACTCCTCAACTCCCTAGTGAATTGTGTATACTATTTTTCTCTAGAAGGTACTGTGTAATATTTAGTAGTGTGTCAAATTGCAGTACTTTCTTTTCCTTTTCCTTTTCCTTTTCCTTTTCCTTTTCCTTTTCCTAACTATTGACTGGACAATAGGTCATTGAACATTATGGAATGTTTTATTGAGTTCTGATTTTAAACACCACTTCACTAAATTTGCCTTGGGCTGCCTGAATTTGTTACCTTGAAGATCACGTGCTAAAGGAGAATATTATGTGCTCAGTTTTGGGTTAAGTAGTAAGTCTACACCCCAAGACACTAGAGGTAAAAGGGTCTCATTGTTACAATTTGAGCTCAGTTATCCTTGAATGCCTTGGGACACCTGAAAAAAAAACAACAACAAATATGATGTCCATGTTTTTGACTTTCTCTGATGTTGGTCTCCTAGACATATCAGCAATTGAAACAGACAAATTTAGGTGCTGTATCAGTAAGTATTAATATCTTGATATTGGCTGCATTCAGGCAGCAAAGGTTCTCTTTCATCCATCCATCCATCCATATGGTGGTGGATCACAGAGCAGGTTTTGTTACAAATGTTTCTGAAAACACCCTTATAACCCCCATGTTCCTTGATTTTGCTGGGATATGATATGTTAAAGAATCCTTAGGAGCTTACTAAGATTTCATGTTGGTTCAGGTCTTCAAGAGGGATATAATCATTGCATGTGTCAATGGACTGAGAGCAGTACCTGTTCCAAATGAAGTGTTGATCAGACGTCTGGTAAGGAATGGATATTTATTAAGACCTCTTTTTGAGGCGATTGCTCTTCTTTGAGGCTTTTACAGTTACCTGGCTATATTTGTACTCTCATTGTCCAGCCGTGTCACAGGGTTCCAGATTCTGTTGTACTCCAGTTAGATAATTCAATGCTTACTTTGTACTTCTGACTCTCCAAGAATATCTAGGTGCAGTGTTAGACTTGGCATCCTTGGCGTTGTCTCCCCTAACTTTTTTGCCTCTACTTCCCAGGTTGTTGCTGTGTGCTGGACTCTGTTTTTGGTACTCTGGGCATTTTACCACTGCTGACCAGTGCTAAAATGCAAGTGCTCCCTATGTGAAATTGTATGTGTAATTGGCTTTGCCATAATTGGCATATCTGATTTACTAGTAAGTCCCTAGTAAGGTGCATTAGAGGTGCACAGGGCCTGTAAATAAAATGCTACTAGTGGGTCTGCAGCACTGATTCTGCCACCCACATGAGTAGCCCTGTAAACATGGCTCAGACCTGCCACTTCAGTATCTGTGTGTGCAGTTTTTAAACTGCCAATTCGACCTGGCAAGTGTACCCACTTGCCAGGCACAAACCTTCCCCTTTTATACATGTAAGGCACCCCTAAGGTAAGCCCTGGGTAGCCCCATGGGAGGGTGCAGTGTATGGTAAAGGTGATACATGTACTGATGTGTTTTACATGTCATAACAGTGAAATACTGCCAAATTCAGTTTTCACTGTTGCAAGACCTATCTCTCTCATAGGTTAACATGGGGCTGCCTATTCTAAAGTGCAGTTTCCCTTTGAGAGCAGATTGAGATTTGGAGTTTGGGGTCTCTGAATTCACAATTTAAAAATACATCTTTTAGTGGACAGAGTGCAAACTGACTGTCAACCAGAGACCCAATTTCTAACATGCAGCAATCAATGCTTATTCCAGGAGGTTATACCACGTTTTGAAACCAGTGTAACAACATGCACCTACAGTCCACTCATTTGAATTCAGAGCTTTTACTTTTATGAAGAAAGTGTATTTTTGCATATAGACAGTGTAGAGAAGCTATGAAAATCAAAGAAAACCAGAAAGACCTACTACCTTCTGAGATAGAGATATGATGTCAGAAAGACAGTTAACACTTGGAAAACAATGTTTACAAAGCCTAGAAATAATGTTAAGTGATATTACATTTATCTAAGTCAGTGAGGGCCTGCAACATTGAAGTATGCTGAGGTTAACCTGGGCACCATGCAAAATGTACTAGTTGTTTCTAACTCAGTGGGTTACTGCTGTGTAACTCCTGAGCTGTGATATGAATTGGTGTCTGCCTCAGGTACTCCTGTAGTTCTGAATTTGACTGTCGTGGAACAAAGAGAGCCCCAAGCACACAAGTTAAATCAAGAAGTCAAACATCTTGGTTAAGTTCTTGTTTTATTCACAATGTCATTCAATCTGTATCATCAACTTCACAAGTTTTCTTTACAAGCCTAGCCACCACTACGTTTTGTTATTGGATCAATTAGCCATCGACTTCATCGGGGCTTGAGTGAATGCGGTATATACCTTTACTAGAATTATATTATTGCAAAAGAGTCACCTTAATCATATTAACTCAAAGCAGTGTTATAAGAGGAGAGAGGGACTGTACAGATTTTAAAATACCAAACAATAAAGTCCATTAGTAAGTGTAATCTGTATGTACAGAATATAGTCGATTCCAAAAACATGCTTGTGCACAGGTAAACAAGACGGCACTAAATGTTAAACCACTAAAAATTATTACTAACGAGTGTGGGTATCACTCGTTGTTACACACATTGCTGATAATAAACAAACCGACTGATCCATACCAGTCAAAACAGCATCACAAGTGATAGTAATAACCTCACTGAATGGAGAGTATTCCTAGTGTGTACATGTTCTCATGACCCTGTGAACTGCGTTCTGGACCGGGTCGCCGCAGTTTCACCAAGTAGCCCAACAAACATACACAACAAAATATAGGACTGTACACAGTCACAAGGCGGCTCATATAGCTAGATTTACAGTCCGCCATCTTAAAATGTTTGTAACAAAGGAAATAACCAATACCTAGCTAACTAATGGACAGGCCAATGTAAGATGTAACGAATTTGAAGCTGGCGTTCTGCGATTTCTAATGATGTAGGAGTAAACATTAACAAAAGACAAAGATGCTATCAGCTGAACGTAACAGTAAATAAGTAATCTGCCATCCTTAAAAAAAAAAAAAAAAGATAAACTAACGCAAACTGGGGGGGTTAACAGAATCATTTTGTAAATTACACAGTAAGTTACATGTTTTCATAAAATCTTGAGTTCAATCAGCTTACACGTGTTCGTGAGCTGTATTCCCTTCATAAAGTCCCAGACCATTATTCAAAAATCAAAGTCCACAAATGGACTGTTACTAAAGTCCAAATCCAGGACTCACAAAGTCTCATATACTCATAATCAAATTACAGAAGTAGACTTGCAACCTGAATCTCCAGAAAACACATATATTTAAAGCAAGCCCAATTTAAATTGCAGGGCAAAAGATCAATATGCATGAAACAGTCAACAGGGACCCACCATCTTTGTTACATAACAGTAATTACTACATCAATGTAAACAAAATAAAGTACTTTATAGTATAGATGTATAAAACAAGAAATCTATCGAAAAACAAGTTTGTTGTGCCACTGGCAAAGTAACAAGTACGTTATTCTCCAAAAACATAATGTAATTCATTGTCAATATTAAGACCTTTGTGTTTCATAATCCAAAGAGCCTCCCGGTGTCTTAATTGAAGCTCCCTCTTCCCCCTCTCGGATCAACTGGTACTGTTTTACACCATGAAATGAGAAGGCTATATCCAGGACCTGTTCTGTACGTTTAGTAATATGTATTGCAACTGGGTATTTGCAATTGATGATAACAACAGTGCGAATACAGAGACTGAAAATGATCCTATGTTGGTGATGACTCTCCTTGCCGGTCTAGAAATTGACAATAATTTGAGCATTGATAATGGATTAAGACAGAGATCAAGGTGGGCCCCACAACTTTTAGGTGGTAATAACGTAGAGTTATTCTTCAAATTAGTTGCTCAGATATAAGCTATTAACAGTCTTGGATTGGATTATATTCACACCTTAATATCAGAAGTACAATTTAACCAGATCAGAACATACAGGGCCAGATGTACAACCATTTCATTTTGCGAATCTCTAATTGCGATTTTTTTTTTTTTGTGACTCACAACTACAGACTCGTAAAATTAAATGTATTAATGTGTCATCAACACATTTAGTGCTTCCCAGTGGGGTCGCAAATTACCTACCTCATCCATATTCATGATATAGGTCACAATTTTTGACCCCTTGGGAATGGCCAACACTCACAGGGATGGTGGCCTGCTGGGGACAGCAGACCACCATGCCTGTTACTGCTTTTCAATAAAGCTGTTTTTTCTTTTTAAAATGCATCCCATCTTCCTTTAAGGAAAAGGGGATGCATTTCAAAAAGAAAAATTAAAAGTTTTTTTTTAAATTTCTTCAGAGTAGGCAGTGGTCCATAGGACCACTGCCTGTGCCGAAAAATATTTTCACTACCATTTCCCAAAAGGGAAGGAGTCCTGTTGGGACCCCTTCCCGTTTGTAAATGGGTTAACACCAGTTTGAAATTGGCGTTAACTGAGATTGTTTTGCAACTGCATTCACGGTCGCAAAACAATCATACATGCCACGGCAACTCGCAATTAGGCAGAAACGCCCTCGGGGTGCCCCTTCCTAATTGTGAGCCAAATTTGTCTAGCAGAATTGTGTGCTTTTCTGGGGATTAGAACGGAATGTGGAGTAGCCTCAATAGCCTAGGAGCTGTTGGTGAGAAGAAATTCCCTAACAGAGCAGTGACGTTCATTATTCCAAGAGTGCCATATGTTGTCTTGTTTTCCAAGTCTGTTAATTAGATGGAAAGGGGATGTGTTATAACAGGCTTTGGATTTGTTTTCTATATAGTGAGTGCTGTCTTTCTCTGTGAGCAGTTATATGAAATGTGTGGACAGCTATGCAGATAATGGTGTGTGACACCTATCTACACATACTAGGAGAAGCTCAAAGAGGAACTGAGGTCTCGGAGGGGGCAGTCTATAAAGAATAAGAGTGGGGCTAAGACTGTTTCTTGATGGGTCCAACTAGTAGAGGGGTTGGTGGTGATCTTTGATTCTCATTTCATGGAGGAGTGAACTGATGCACAGCAGAAGAACCGTGGTAGAGCTAACCCACTCTACCAAAGGTATGAGGGGAGGAAAGTAAAATAGGGTGATCTACGGTGTCAAGCAGAATGAGGATAGATGATAAATGATTGTAGTGAGCAGCAGAATTAAAATTGTCAACCTGAACGAGTGTCTTCAGTTGAGTGAAGGCCCAGACCCTGACTAAAAGGGGTGGAGAAGGTTGTAAGTAGACAGGCAGTAAAAAAAACTAGGCTCTCCAGTATCTGTGGGAAGAGAGGTAGTTGGGATTCTGGAAGACCGAGGTAGAGAAAGGGCCAGCAGTTGGTTTATTCAGTAAGCGAAGTAAGACAACAGATTTGAAGAATTGTAGTTACTGAAGAGGGAGGTTATTGAGAGAAGAACTTTGCAACATAGACACAAGGATTTAGGACTAGGTGTATCACACATTTTTCCTGTTTCAAACAGTCTGATTCACAGAATCAGGATGTTTCAGACTGGAAAAATGCATTTTGGTATGGATTAATTCCAAATTGCGAATACATACCGATTTGGTATTAGGAAGGGGCATGTTTAGGGCGTCCCTTCCTAATAACAAATTGCAGTGGTATGTAAGAATGTTTTGCGACCGAAATGCGGTTGCAAAACATTTTCATTTACCACCTACTTAAAGTAGGTGGTAGCACATTTGCAAATGGGAAGGGGTCACCAATAGACCCCTTGCCCTTTGTGAATGTTTGTAAAACCATGTTTTAAGAGCAGGCAGTGGTCCACTCTTAAACAAAATGAAAAGAAAGCTTTTCATTTTTCTTTTTTAAATGCATCCCGTATTCCTTTGAGGAAAGTGGGCTACTTAAAAGAAAAAGACTGTTTTATTAAATAGCAATCACAGACATGGTAATTAGCTGAGTCCAGCAGGCCACCATCCCTGTGATGGCTGCGATTTCTAATGGGTCGCAAATTGCACTCTACCTCATAAAATCATTCATATTTATGAGGTAGGTCTATTTGTAACCCACTAGGAATTGCTATATAAAACTCTGAGTTTCATACATTAAGAACAGCGATTTCCTAATTGTGATTCACAGAAAATCACAATTAGGTAACCGCTATCCCTAATATTGATATATCTGGCCCTAAATGACTTGTGGGCTGAAAGGGCCAGTTGGGGCACGTGAACAGTTAGCAGATCTGAGTATGGGGATGAACTCAATAGGAGAACAAGGAAAGAAAGGAATCAGAAAGAAGAGCAGAGTGGGGTTGGGGTAGTAGGTATAAAATAAGAGGGATGAGAGGCAGTAAACAAAATATTTTGGTACAAAAGTCCTTAGCTGAGAGTGAAAGGAAATAGATGAGTATACGTGATGTTGAGATTAAGTGCCTCATTACGAGTTTGGTAGTCCCACCATGGGACCACCAAACTCACGGGGAGGACGCGAACATCATATCAGTGATATCTCCCCCATCCCCCCCCCCCCCGCCCCCTGAGCATATTACAATGTTTCAGCTCGGCTAACCGGCGGGAATATTGTAGTACGCGTTACCGCCAGGCTGACCAGCGGGAACAGTGTTAGGATATTGGCCTCGGCTACCTTAAGGGAGCCATGGCCAGTATCCTAACACTCCAGCACCCTCAGTATGCGCACTGTTTGCAAAAACAAAAGCAGACTGTGTGCATTCCAATCGTGCAGGCAGGGGTTCCCCTGTGGCTCCCAACACTTCCTTTCCACCAGGCATTTCATGGCCGGCTCCCCACTACGACAAGGTGGCGGAAAGAGTTCAGCACCACCATGGCTGGTTGCAAGCCCGACTGCCATCATGCCGTTGAAAACCCTATTCCAGGTGTGGACGGCGGTCCTTTGGCAGTCCATCCGCCAAAGTCGTATTTTGGTGGTCGGACCACCAAAGCCACACCGGTCTGACCGCTAGTTTGGCAGTCTCATAACCGCCAAACTCGTAATGAGGCCCTAAATTACTGATTGCGTGTGCTAATCTTTTGGCTTGGGGCTATATCAATCAGATGATATTTTCACAATTGTGGGCATTTTAGTGCCCTATTTGTAGGATGACAAATAAAAAATTTAAATATATTGTAACCATTTGCGCATGAGTTTTCTTATCTTAGTTTTCAGTGAGCAAATGTTCTGGGCAATTCAAGACTGTAAATATGGTGAAGAAGGCGAAAAAGTGCAAGGAGTAGTGAGTGTCACAAGCATTTTGTGTGAAGGATAGGAGGGAGAAAGCCAGAAAAGTTGTCTTTTGAGATGGTGGACGGAATAGTGGACTTTTTTCTGGACTGGTGTTGGAAGTTGTGAAGTGCTGTGCTGGTGTATAGATTTAATATTCATGTTTGCCTAGTGGTGTTTTCCAGTCTGTTTTATATAAGGAAAGTGAATATAGAATATTGTATATTTTTTGTGTTTATGATTATTGCGAGGAAAGGGCATGTGTTCTTTGTAATCACAAAAGGTTTTCTGTGTATTGTGTGTTACACAGAGTCTATGATGCGCTCACTTAGAAAGGAATATGCTGTGTGTGGATGCGTGGCAGAGCACTGCGATATGGAGCCTTGAGAAGACCATCCTTGGGTGTGATGTGTATGACCAGTTATATCAATGAAGATGTTACTGCTTGCCAGTGTTACAAAGGGGAAGAATTCTAACTCGTGTGCCTGGATTTGCTGAGCAAGCAGAATTCCCAAATTAGTTGTGTAGGAGGCCGAGATGTCAAAGCTGATTTTGTGGATTGATTTTTCAGAAAAAAAATCTACAAATTGAAGCACCTTTCTGTTGAGTGAGGATTGGGAACGGATTGTCGATAAGTGGTTAGGCGAATTTCTTACCGATTGGGGTGTGCAAAGTTGATAAATATAATACTGTGTAGTATTTTTTTAATCGTTGGCGATTTTGCAATATGCAACACTGGCAAAGTGTTAAAGTAATGGGAGGCAAAAAGGGTATCTGTGCAACAGCAGGAATCCTTTGGCTGCCATGCAGCGCCTCAAGCGTCGAGCTATGTTGCCACTCATGGACTCACCTTATCCCATTCCCTGTGTACAGAAATCCAAGGGCAGGATTTCTGGCAGCAGAGAAGGTGATGAAACAGCTGCAGAATGACAGCTATCGTGTTTTCCCAATATTAGTCCAGCGAATGACAGACCTGAGCTGCAAAAGAGGAACACAATCTGCTGCAACCTAATTTTCCATCTGTGTTGGGCAAGACACTTGGTTGCAGAGAACAGGTCAGGCGAAACAAACCAAAGCCTCATGAAAAGTCATGAAACGTAATTATTCCTGACAGCGGAGATGCCGAACTTTGCCTGGCTACGCAAGCAGAGTATTTCCCCTGACCTTCACCTGTTTACCAAAATGTATGTGAACTGTGAGCTTGACTGCAATGGGGGTGGGTGGGTCAGTGAGCGTGGGGCGGGGTGAAGGGCGTGGCTAGAAAGAAAAATTTATTCTTTTACTATTTTTTGGTCTTTAACCCTGAGGTAACCTGAGGTAACCGCATCTAAATTAATGGTCACTTTAAATGAAGAATAAATGAATGTTAAGCTAATTGGAGCAAATTGCACTATCTAACGTTATGAAACCTATATTGGTCAATGCAATGACTACAGATGACTGTGTTTGTAATAAGAGAGACACAAAATTAAATCCTGGTTGGAGTAGTGAGGAATAGTGACTTGTGTATTTTCTGTGCTATAAATGAATGAATCACTGTTATGTTGCTTACAGACCATGCTGTCACTCAAAACATAGCATCCTTGTGATATTTCAGACACAATACCACTCACTAACAAACTGCTCAACCTGTGGAGCTGCCTCCAAAGGGAGCAAAAGACCAAAGCCCAAGATCATTAAATCAGTTGTCTACAAAGATCATCAGAGGCCGAAAAGAGCTAGGTTTTTAGGTATTTCTTAAAGACATATTAATTTTCCATGAATCTCAATGAACAGGGGAGCTGGTTCGAGGCTTTAGAACCTAATGAGATAAGAGATTTTGCACTTCGTTTGGCGGATCTGAGAGTTCTCTGGGTCCTGTAGTGCATGAAAAGATCTGAGGGGTACTTGGGGCCTGTTGAATAAACAGCTCTGAGCACCAAAGACAGAGATTTAAACAGAACCCTCTTTGAGACTGAAAGTCGTTGCAAGCCCCCGAGAAACAGAACATTTGCTGGGGAGCTCAGTGGCATAATGAAACTTGAGGAGGCCCCCTGCATTGTACCTTGAGGGAAGCCCTCCCCTGAACCCAGTAAGGGACCTGCCGCCCATGCAGAGTGTTCTGTGCTGAGGGGGCCCCTGGAGCTCGGGGGCCACCCTTCACCACAGGAGCTGCGGGGTCCTTTTTTACACCACTGGGGGAACTTAAGGACTAGTCTTATTGCTGCACTTTAGACCACTTGAAGCTTGTACAGTAGCCGCTTAGCAGTCCCTTGGTAGAGGCTCTTATGGTAATCCAGCTTTGAGGTAATAAGTGCAATAGCTACTTTTTTCCTCGCTGCAAATGGAAGGAATTCAAAAAACATTTTTATTATTCAGAGACCACCAAGTGCCCACCACTGTTAAGACTTGAGGTTGAAAAGACAGAGCATGGTCAAATTTGACTCCTAAATTCTTGGCCACCTCCACTGGTATTGAAGATTGTTTGGCCACCAGACCTGAAAGGGAAACATATTATTTTTCCCAAATAGATGTATCTCGATCTTATCTGCATTGCACTTTAGATGGCTACATTCCATTCCGCATATGATACTAATGAAAGCGTTCTTAAAAATTAGGTCAGAACCAAAAGAATTTCTGTTGAGAGACCAGATCAATTGGGTTTCATCTGCATAGCAGGTAGTGGAAGTACCAAAGGAGTCAATTAGGAAAATCATAGGAAATATATACATTTTGAATAATCTTGGGCTAAGTCGCCAGCCCTGTGAAACTCCATGCTTAAGGGATTTCTGTTCTGAAGTAAACTGCCCAGTGGACACCACCTGCCTCATACGAGTGAGGAAAGACTGGAACCAGGACCACACTTGGCCACAGATGCTAATTTTGCTTAAATGCTACAGGAGTACCATGTGCAACACTGTGCCGAACACTGCTGACCAGTCCAAAAGGATTAGAACAGCATTCTGACCTTTACCCAGTGAGACTTTAATTGTTTCTGACATTTCCAACAGGGCAGATTCCATGGAGTACCTGGGCCAAAACCCAGATTGTAAGGGATGAAGAGTTTAAAAACATCCATTATTGCTCATTGACTAATGCTTCTAATATTTTATCAGGAGTCTAAGTCTAAATTTTGAAAAACATGTTTGGATCAGCTGTTTATTTTTTCAGTAAGAGTTTAACAGCCAGCTTCCAGGGCTCTGGCACCACCACCAGAGTAAGAGAGGTGTTTAGAATATGATTAACAATAGGACTGAGGATCTCAATGGCTTTTTTGAGAACAGCCGGAGGACATGGATCCAAAGGGGACCCAGATTTGCATAGTGAGAAAGCGCGTTCAGATTGTTGAAGGGAAACAAGCTGCAAGTCTGCCATTGTTGAATGAGAGTTAGAACCCCTTCTAATGCCATTGGGAGCTATCTAGCCTAGCACTGTTAATAACAAAGTCCATTTGAATCATATCAATTTTCTCCTCCGGTACTAGCCTATGACAGAAAGCATTGTGACTATGTAAGACTTTTTTTGAACCTGCATTACACACAGTATGAAATAGGCTGCCACAAAAGATGCAAAAAAAAATACGTTTAAGATTTTTAAAAAGTACTTTGAAAATATAGGTTTTATTAATACACAGACTGTATCTCATACATTTCTTTTTTTTTTATAAACGTTCACTAAAAGCACATACTCCACAGCGCAGCTGGTAACACTATTACAATACCTCTCATAAAGAATACATTTTTGTCATCAGGAAGCTTGAATGACTCAGAGTTCACTGTCCAGGAATGATTGTCTTTTAAACAAAAGTAGCGAAACTGTTTTTGTTAAAGTACGGTAATATCGTGCCCCACAGATCCCACCCAGGGCTTACTCTGCTGAAGCTGCCTACCATGTTTTTCTCTTGGTAGTCAGATTTTCCTTCTCGTGACATTGGCAAGTGGTGTACTCAGCATGACTGGTGAGTTATACTGTGCACTGCACACCATAAATGGAAATGACAGAGGTTTTCTAGGTTAGGATTTAGTGAACCATAACTAACTTTTAACTGTCTTATTTTAGTGACTTTCTATGTAAATGAAAAATCACTTTGGTTTTCTATGATGTACATCCTTTACCTGCCATGTAGAGAGGGTTGGCCATAGTGTTGACCCTTAACCATGGTTAACCCCTGCTGTGCAAGGCCTTCTGCTGTGCAGGCCTTTAACTGTGTGTAGCACAGTTTGGCCGCAGGGCCTAATGTTCTGTCAGACCATCAGCACTTGCCTATGAATTGTAACTTGGACTTTTCTGAACGCTAGCATTTTTGTTTGCAGAAATTGCAATATTTTTGGACATAATGGCTTCATTTTTTCACAGACGCAAACTGATAGCCACATGATTGTGATTTTGATGAAAATCCGATATGCCAAATAATTCAAATGTGATTGGCAGATGTAATTTTGGAATTCACAATTTTAAATAGTCACAATATATGAAGGTGTTAACACTGCCAAGCCCACTGTCAGAATCAGTTTCAGAGAACCACAGGGCAAGCAGGGGTTACTGGGCCCAACTGTGGGGTTTGAGGGCTTTTACTGCTAATGTCCCAGGGCATGACTGTTGTATTGGCATATGCTTTGTTACTTAGGTATTATGATGTGTAGTGTGTTCTAGGAAGAACATTCCAAAGTGGAAAGTTGCTGGATGGAGGATGGTGAAAACCTGTTTCCTGTGTACGCAGCTCCTTAACCCCTTCGCTGCCAGGCCTTTTCCCCCTCAGGTTCAAAGCCTTTTTTTGGCTATTTGGGGCAGTTCGCATTTAGGCCCTCATAACTTTTTGTCGACATAAGCTACCCACACCAAATTTGTGTCCTTTTTTTCCAACATCCCAGGGATTCTAGAGGTACCCAGGCTTTGCGGGTTCCCCTGAAGGAGACCAAGAAATTAGCCAAAATACAGCACAAAATTTAATTTTTAAAAAAAAATTGGAAAAAAGGGCTGCAGAAGAAGGCTCCTGGTTTTTTCCCTGACAATGGCATCAACAAAGGGTTTGCGGTGATAAAATCCCCATCTTCACAGCCTTTAGGAACGGGCAGACTTGAATCAAAAAAACCAATCCCAGAAAGCTAAACATTTCTAAAAAGTAGACGAAATTCTGAATTCAGCAAGGGGCCCTTTGTGTAGATCCTACAGAAAATAACAGCTGAAATAAAAAAATATTGAAATTGAGGTAAAAAAACAACAATTTTTCTCAGTGTGTTACTCTGTAACTTTTTTCTTTGATGTCAGATTTTTTAAAGCAATCTACCGTTACGTCTGCTGGACTCTTCTGGTTGCAGGGACATATAGGGCTTGTAGGTTCATCAAGAACCCTAGGTACCCAGAGCCAATAAATGAGCTGCACCTTGCAATGTGTTTTGATTCTATACCGGGCATACAGCAATTCATTTGCTGAAATATAAAGAGTGAAAAATAGGTATCAAGAAAACCTTTGTATTTCCAAAATGGCCACAAGATAAGGTGTTGAGAAGCAGTGGTTATTTGCACATCTCTGAATTCTGGCCATACTAGCAAGTGAAATACAGGGCATTTCTCAGTTACAAATCTTTTTAACACACGGTCTTACATTTGGAAGGAAAAAAATGAAGAGAAAGACAAGGGGCAATAACACTTGTTTTGCTATTCTGTGTTCCCCCAAGTCTCCCGATTAAAAATGGTACCTCACATGTGTGGGTAGGCCTAGCGCCCACGAACAGGAAATGCCCCAAAACACAATGTGGACACATCACATTTTCCCAAAAAAACCAGAGGGGTTTTTTGCAAAGTGACTACCTGTGGATTTGGCATCTAACTCAGCTGGCACCTATGGAAACCTACCATTTTTTAAACCTAGACACCTAGGGGAATCCAAGATGGGGTGACTTGTGGGGCTCTCACCAGGTTCTGTTACCCAAAATCCTTTGCAAACCTCAAAATTTGGCTTAAAAACAATTTCTCCTCACATTTCGGTGACAGAAAGTTCTGAATCTGAGAGGAACCACAAATTTCCTTCCACCCAGCGTTCTCAAAAGTCTCCCAATAAAAATTATACCTCACTTATGTGGGTAGGCCTAGTGCCTGCAACAGGAAATGCCCCAAAACACTATCTGGACACATCAAAATTATCAAATACTAAACTACCTGTTTTTGGGGGGGGGGGAGACAACCTGCGTTTTTGGTCCTGGGCTCAGCAGACATCTAGAGAAACCTACCAAACCCAGACATTTCTGAAAACTAGACACCTGAGGAAGCCCAGGGAGGTGTGACTTGCGTGGATCCCCCAATGATTTCAGCAAACCTCAAATTTAGCTAAAGAAAATAACTTTTTTCCCACATTTCTGTGTGGGATCACCGCACCGGGACAAATTTCCTACCACCCAACGTTCCCCTCAGTGTCCCAGTAAAAATGATACCTCACTTGTGTAGGTGGACCAAGTGCCTGTGACAGGGAAGAGCCAAAAACATGTCGAAATTGAGAGGGAACTAAAGCGGGTCCAAAAGGGCAGTTGGAAAAAAAACATTTTTAGGCTGACAAGTGCAGCAGAATTTTTATCGGTATAGATGGGACAATGTTGGGTGGTAGGAATTTTGTGGATTCCTGCAGATTCCGGAAGGTTCCATCACAAAAATGTGGGAAAAATGTGTGATTTCCAGCAAAGTTGAAGGTTTACAGGGCATTGTGGGTACGACAATGGTACAGGTGCATGTGAAGCACACCACCCTTGAATCAACCAGATGTTTAGTTTTCAGATGTGTCTGGGTCTTGTGGTTTTTCTATATGGCAGCGTCCCAAAGTCAAAAAAGTGCACCCCTCACCATTCCAAGTGGGACGAATTTGAGAGTTACTAAGCTCTCATGGCCCAAATGTAAAACCAAAACCCAAAATAATCAGATGTCTTCTTGCTTGCCAGGGGATAGGATGTTTTAGTGTGCGGGGGAGAGCTGAATGACACCCTTCAGTTGGGGTGGGGGCATAACCAGGCCCATACTGGTTGGTATCCACCACCCCACTATTTTTTGTTTTTGTTTTAAATTCCATGCCATCTAGTAGACTTTCAGCCCCCGGCGTGTGGATCGGGGGTAATTGCCCCATCTGTCCACTGGTGGGCAGAACAACTTTGCCTCCATTTATATGGGATGGTGGTATGGCCATACCCCCAGCCTCTTATTTTGAAAAAAAAATATTCCCTGGTCTCTGATGGGCTTTCTGCCCCCCTTGGGGGCAGATGGGCCTTCCAAAAATAGGCCGATCTGTCCCCAAGGGGGGCAGATATGGCCTAAAAACAATTTGGCCCGCCAGGGAGCGACCCTTGCCAAAGGGGTCGCTCCCTACACACAAAACAAAAAAAAAATTCCCTGGTGTCTAGGGGTTTTCTGCCCCCCCCTGGGGGCAGAAATGGCCTAAAAATTATTTGCCCCTTGAGGAGCGGCCCTTACCCAAGAGGCCGCTCCACTTATACATAAGTATAAGATTAAAAAAAAATTCCCTAGTGTCTAGTGGTTTCAAATGGCCTAGAAACAATTTGGCCCCCCAGGGAGCGTCCCTCGCTGAAGGGGTTGCTCCCTAAACATAAAAGGAAAAAAAATCCCTGGTGTCTAGGGGGAAATGGCCTAAAAATTATTTCCCCCCTTATGTTCATTTTTTTTTTTTTAATTCCCTGGTGTCTAGTGGGCATCTCTGCTGCCCGATCGCATTGAGAAATACTTGCAGAGACATGGAAGGAAAGGAAAGCAAACAAAAATGATCCCTGGTGTCTAGGGGTTACCTGCCCTCCCCCCCCCGGGGCTAGAAATGGCCTAAAAATGATTTGCCCCGCCTGGGGAGCGGCCCTTACCCAAGAGACCGCTCCCATTATACATAAGTATAAGATTTAAAAAAATCCCTGGTGTCTAGTGGTTTCAAATGGCCTAGAAAGAATTTGACCCCCAGGGAGTGACCCTTGCTGAAGGGGTCGCTCCCTAAACATAAAAGAAAAAAAAAATCCCTGATGTCTAGGGAGTTTTCTGTCCCCAAGGGGAGCAGATCGGCCTAATTATATTAGGGTGATCTGCCCCCAACGGGGGGCAGAAATGGCCAAAAAATTATTTCCCCCCTGGGGAGTGGCCCTTGCCCAAGGGGCCGCTCCCCTTATGTTCATTTAAAAAAAACAAATTGCTGGTGTCTATTGGGCATCTCTGCTGCCCGATCGCATTGAGAAATGCCTGCAGATACATAAAAGGAAAGGAAAGGCCTTTCCTTTCCTTTCATGTCTCTGCTGGCCCCTCCTCCTGAGCGGAAGAGAAATGCTGAGCATTTCTCTTCCACAATCGCGCTGGAAGCATGCTTCCAGCACAATGGGAGGTGACCTCTGATGAGGTCAGCTTGCTTTCACGTGCTGACGTCATCAGACATCACTGGTGGGATCGGGAGGGGGGTTGGGGGTTGAAGGGGAAGCAATTCCCCTTCCAGCCCTTACCTGGGGGTGGAGGGGTGGCCCTCGGGGGGAGCGCTAGCACTTTCCCCGAGGGCCGGTAAATGTACGTCCATGGCGCCTCACAGGCGCAGCCATGGACGTAACCATTATGTCCATGGCGTGCAAGGGTTTAATAATGGATTTAGTCCACTGATTGCTTCGCTCGGTTGTCCGTGTTAAAGGAGGTGGCTACATGACAATATTTGGTGACGAGTGGTGCTATCAGTGTGCGTTGGATCCACGGAGTTCGTGAGGAGAATTGGGAGAGTGTTATGGGAGGAAATTGTGCCACGTCGTGGAGGAGGATGCAGAAACATATAATTGAGGGCATCTGAACATTTCTACCAATGTGAGTGCTTTAGATGCGGCACTGCAGGTGAATATTTACTGTGTGGACATTGGGGTGTACTTACAGTTGGAAGGAGGCACGAGAGACAGTGTGCGGCACAGTTAGCTTCGCTGAGAGTTCCATGCACGAGGCACACCGCATGCAAATAGCAACTTGTGGAAGAGTGTGAGCACGCTGTGTGAGGCGTGTCAAAGAGCGATGATAGAGCTGCCATTAAGCATCCTATGGGGTTATGTGCAAGCTAGGCTGCGCTGAAGATTTCCTTTCTGTGCGCAGACTTGAAGAGTTGTCAAAGCAACCTATAACTACAGAAATGGAAGCCATGTAAATGCGAGCAAAGCAGCATAAGTACTTGTGAAACCAATGTGGGAAATCATTCTTTTTGATTGGTCCTAGATTTTATTCACAGGAAACAGGTCAGGATCAACAATATTAAATACATATATTCAGTTCATATACTTAAATAAGTACTGTAGTTGTTTTTTTCCGGTTGTTTTTAATTAAAAAAATAATATTATATATATATATATATATATATGTATATATATATAATGGTTACTATGGCACAACAGAACTTTAGTATAAATCCTCCACATGCATTTTGGTTCTCAGGAGCCGAACTGTTGATGAAATGGATTGATTGGAAGGATTATTTTATGAACTATATCGAGGCTATTAATGGAGAAGGGAAAATGTCAGCGGAACAGAAAAAAAGAATCCTCCTACATTCCTTGGGGCCTGTTGGTATAAAAACATATAATAGGATGCAAAAAAATGTACCAGATGGAGATGGAAATATTTTTTTCAGCAGCTTTACAAGAGTTAGACAAATATTTTGCTTCAAAAGTGTGTATTGGCATTACAAGGTTAAAAATGTTTCAACATAAACAAAATAAAGGGGAAAATGTTGATGACTATATAGCAGATTTGAAAAGATTGGCAATTGACTAAGTTTGGGGTGTTACATGATGGCCTCGTTAAATATCAACTAGTCATGCATGCTAACAATCAGTCAATACAAGAACGATAACGATAAATGGAGATGCCCAGCTGGAGGACTCAGTACCTATAATATGTAAAGCTGAAATTTCAGCAAGATCTACAACAGAATTGAAGCAACCAGCTAGAGAAGAGAGTGGTGTGTACAAAGTGAACAACCGAAAGCTGGAAAAGGAATCTGTAACAAGCTACAGGGAGAAACTTTGAAATAAAGAAAAAAGGTGTTACCGTTGTGGTAGTAAAGAACACTTAGCATTTTAAAAAATCTGTCCGGCTGTGAAACAAAGGTGTAATAACTGTGGCATAATGGGTCACTTGGTAAAGTATGTAAAAAGAAAAAAAACAGAGTCAAATGCATACATAAAGACAAAGACCACAGTTACAGCGATTCAGAGGATGATGTTGGGAGTGCTAATGTTGTTAAAAATATTCAAGATAAGTTTGTGTTGAACATTGAACAGTGTAATATCCGGAATAAACCTGATGCAGATTCTGGTTCACGATTTATTATATAGTTCCCTGAACACTACTCATCTCACTCACTTTCGATTAACCCTTTCATGATCCTTACAATTAGCTCCTTCTCCTGTCTTCATGCCTCTCTAGCACTGTACATCACTCTTATACTTAGTTTGCTCATATATTTTCTGCCTGCTCCATAACCCTCTCTTCACACGCCCTTCTCATCGCTGCCACCTTTATTTTAATCTTTTCATGTCCCCTTACTCAGCTTTCCTACCTGCCCTATGGTCGTCCTTTTGCAGCTATTGTTTCTCCTGTCACTGTCTCCCTCACATGTTCTCTACACTTCCTTTGTGGCCCTTTTATCAGTATTTCACAGCCTTAGCTCATCTGTCCCACTTTTATCTTCATCTTTCCTTATTCACTAATTGGTATTCCTACCCCATCTTCACCTCTCCAAACTTTTTTCACTTTCCATCTCCTAATCGCCTGTCTTCACCTTGGTCTAGTTTTTAGGGTCAAGTGTGCAAGCGCTCTAGCCTGCTGTAATCTCTCTGTGGATTTTTAAACACGCCCACCACACGCCCATCAGTTTTGTTGGTTCTTTGGGCTTGCCTTTTAAAAACTGCTTGCTTTAATTTGTGAAATGCATGCATATGTCATGCCTTTTCCGGTGTGTAGCCCTCCTCCAACACACCGACCAACTACTGAAAACATACAAGGCTCCATGTTTTCCATATGGCTTCTGGACTACTTTGTTTTTTAAAATTTCCTATGCAGCCCGATCTCGCTGGGCATTAGCCGTCGAGCACTTTGAATGACATTGAGCCTGTTACATGGATAATTGCACATTTGCCAATACGTTTGACGGCGAGCGAACTTCTGTTTCCTTTTGCGCTTCCCTTCATGCTCATGGCATGGTGTTCTAAATCGGCTCCCTTATGTAAAACTGTATTACGTTTCATTTTCAATTTCTGTGGCAATAAAAGTCCAGTTAGGACTTTACAACACTAATAGCTCTAAGTCGAGAAGATGTGCGACCCATTGCATTGCAAATGCTTGTTTTTATTACTTCTACCATTCTACCTCACATATTCCCTACTGGTCTTTAGGACCTATCTCCATCTCATCATGTGTTGTACTCATTCTGCTCTTCTATTGATTCACCCGTGAATATCCTGTCCTCCTCTAATACATTACTATTTCTTTACCTCTGCATCAAACCTTTTTCTCTCTCTTCTCTTTTCCAGCAACGTTTCCTGCACAGTTACCTCTCTAAACTCTCTGTATACTTATTTCTCCCATTACCTGTATTTCTTCAGCTCTTCACACACCTACATCACTTCATATGGCTTCAGTTTCTATTCCTCTCCATCTAAGCCATCCTCTTCTCAAAATTACAGGTCCTTTATATGACCCAATGTTCCCGGGCCCTCTGTGAAGGCTTTGTTGCTTGTTTCCACGAGCCTGAGGGATTTTGAGGGAAAAAAATATATAAAATCCTCTGAAGAGCAGCGCTAACCATTTGATTTTTCACCAGAGGAATTACCATTGCCATGCTGTAGCTAAGAATTCTACGGTGGAAATGACACCTAGTTATGTTACTGGTGCATATCGTATGATTATGTTACATTACTATGTTTTGTAAATCAGGTGCGTTATATCAGCCAGAGACACTGATCTCAGCCCATACATACATGTGCTGCCACACTGGTCAGACCCTCTTCTTCCCTGTCTCCACCGGAGAACCTCAAACTAACGCATTATCTTCAGCACTCCCTTTCACTTCCACTGTGCTTCCTGGAAGGTGGGGTGGTGAGCCAAGGAGAAGCCCCTTCCAAAATCCCTCCTAGCAATGCCTCATTCTGACCTTATTAAACACTGAGGGCCTGATTCTAACTTTGGAGGACGGTGTTAAACCGTCCCAAAAGTGGCGGATATACCACCTACCGTATTACGAGTTCCATAGGATATAATGGACTCGTAATACGGTAGGTGGTATATCCGCCACTTTTGGGACGGTTTAACACCGTCCTCCAAAGTTAGAATCAGGCCCTGAATGACTTGGATGGAGTACCTGCTTTAATGAAAGCATGTATCTCAAGCTAAGCCTCTGTGGAAAATTGCTGTATATGACCAAACTGTGGACCCGTGGTTTGGCACACTGTGTCAAGACGTTACTGTGCATGTCTGAAGGTTGTGGGCAACAGACCAGCATCAAGGCCCTGCAATAAACCCCAGCATATTGCAGCTGAAGCTCAGGCACATCAAGAGTTCGATGTACAGAATGTGGATGTAGTATATCATTAAAAAATAACTGACCATTGACTGAAAAATATTTACAGATAAAATATGGTTTATTCTGCTCCAAACACATTAACACATGTTTAAACAACTCATCTATCCCCTTTAAAAACACAGTTGAAGTGAATTTATGGTTAAACAATAAAACAGAAAACAGAAAAATCTCTGTTATGGTTATGTAACCAAACGATAACTCACTCCTTTGCCGTTAAAGCCATAACTTTCCCTCATGACCTAAAACATGATGTGACACATTGAATGATAAATTACATTATTACAATATTGGCTACATTACAAATCCCCTTGCCACAGACATTATCAATGACATTGCTATGGATACGGTATCATTTGTTTGTTTAGATATGTGTTGTTATTACATGATGTTGTATTGTTAAGTCTAGTTATTTATTGACACAAATACTCTTAAGTCATGGACTGCCTCATTGGGTAGTAGATATGGTTTTCACAGCTAGGCGTGAATTGTGGTTTGTTTAGCTAAACAAAGCTGTCCATTTTCATGTGGTTTCAGTTGTATATCTTAATTAAAACTTCGCTGTAACTGTGGATTTTAAGGAAGTATATGTACATAATTGTTCTTGACCACTAATGTATATGCACTGCACTGATATGACTAGACACAGAAACCGTGTTGGTTCCTTTTGGGGCCAAAGGGAAATGAGGAGAAGCCCAGCAGGTCAAAGGGGCTGAAGAACACCCAGAGGATGATGACTACCTTTGAGAGAAGCCAGGAGTCACCCGTGCTGCACATAATTTGCACAGAATTTGGGGCCAAAGGGAAATGAGGATCTAGTGGGCCCTAAGTTTTGTGACTGAGGACATTTGCCACTGGTCTCCTAGGGTCTTTCGCTTCATAAGTTTGCAACTTGGTCAAGTGCAACCCTTTCCATGCCCAACTCTTGGTCTAGATGTGATCAGCATTCAAAGGCTTCTCAGGAAGGTAGTGCGGGATGCACGAGTTCAACAAACAACCAACAGACACCATAACTTGAATGTCCAGCCCATTGCTTGTTTTTTCAAGGAAAAATATTTCTAACCACATAGCAGTACTAGATACAGTTCAATCCAGTGTTCAGGGCAGTGATCCTAGATACGATTCTCCACTTGTGGCATTACACCCTTTAATGTCCTTTGTTCAAATCTTGCCTGGGCGCCCCCAGGATAGCTTGTCCCCTAAATCCTTTGCCCCACCCACCTCACAGTTACAACAGTAGCAGAAATCAATCTTGGGGGCAGTGTCCATTCCACGAGTCAAATGTGCACTTAGGTCACGTTTTTCAAACGTCTTACCCCTAGTGGAGTAGTGTGTAACATGTTTAGTCTTTCACACTCCTCCCAAACAGATCTGGCTGCCTCACCATTCTCCACAGGTGGAAGCCTGCAGTGAGCATTAACAGTGCCAGGGAATGCCAAGGAGGTCAGGTGTGGCCCATATTTCCATACACACAGCTGCCCAGCTCAGTTCAACAGTGAGCAGCAGCCCCGACACACAGGTGAAAGCACAGCTACGGATGAGAGTTTGCCCCAATGGTGCTATCCAGTGGATATGGGTTCAGACCGTGACTTGGTCAGTGCGGTCACTACTGCAGCTGGAGCTCCAATTGGGCTGCCCCAGTTACCATGGCAGTTATGTCTATTTGTAAAGCGAGGTATCCTGGCTTTGAGAAGGGGTGTATGCCTACCCTTGCAGCCCTAATCATGCCGGACCAGTCACCACAACAGTTGTAGTCCAGATTGGGCCAGTGCTTGAAGCAGTTTCTTGCAGGAACCTTGTCTGATAGATTAGTGGGATGATTCTGTGCAGCACGGGTGACTCCTGGCTTCGCTCAAAGGTAGTCATCATCCTCTGGGTGTTCTTCAGTCCCTATGACCTGCTGGGCCTCTCCTTCCTGGCAGACTCCCTTCCTGCACAGCCAGGCAGGCTCCTTCCTTTACCAGGGAGGCAGACACTCAGCACCTCGAACAGAAACTGCAGACTGCAAGTGATTTCTCCTCACTTCTCCAAGATCAGATGTCAGGCAGACACCAGCCCTAATCACACAGCATTCCTTAGAGTACCCTGTGGAGCACGTCCTTCGTTGGTCATGAAAGAATTGGAACAAAGAAGGGTGGTCCCACTCTTATATACATTTTCTCTACAGCGACAAGTGTATCCACTGTAGCCAACCTCAGAACCTTTCTGAGGCTGTTGTCCACACAAAACCAATATGTAGCGTGACACTTCTCCTAGGACGTAGCACTGTGGGTTATCTCGAAACCGGTGCACCCACAACACAGGCACTATGAAGCGTGAGGTTTCTGCAACTGACTGTCATCAGCCTCTTTGAAGCAGTAATCAGGTATAGTCAAAAGGGCGTGCATGACCTAGGAGCTTCCTCACCAAATACAATAGAAACTTCAGTCTGATACTTCACCACTAGGATGAAAACTAAGTGGTACTCATGTTACCAGCATATTACACATTCACACACACTCTGCATACACACAGGATAACAGAGCACGTTTCTGGACATGCACATAGCCGAGTTTTACACAAAAGTGTCCTGGAGGCTGCAGTCTCAATAATACACATATAAAGGTGTTATCACACTATCAATCTCAAAAACATAGTGTACTATTCCCAGGACAGTGACAGAAGCCTTGTGTTCACTATGAGGCCATACTTGGTGTGCTCCCCTAGTCAGAGGACCGGTTCAAGACTTCGGATTATCAGGGACAGGCCTAGGGCTCTGCATTTGCGATAGATTATTGTGATGCTAGGGCCACTATGAAAATCAGGATACTGTATGTATCTGCAGTTAGCAATCAGGACAGGGGAACAAATCCCTATCCCATGCAAGAGAAATTCTCATCCCAACACGCCTCTACCGTTGAAATTTTGTGAATTATTTATTGTGCATCACCTATATAAAATACTGTAGACTGAATCTGTAGTGGAATAGGACTGATATACTCTTTAATGCACTGCCTCTGCTGGCACCACTGTGAGATAAGCCTTACCTCAGTGTTCACACACATCTAACAATTCATACAGTCCATACATCATATTGCACTGGGAGCTGCAAAAGGGGAGCCCTTGCTTAGAGTGTAGTACTTGGAAACCAGCAATCCTTTGTCATGGCACACAGAGACATTCAAGGCCGGCCATTTTGTAGCACGAGATTGATGGGGCTGGACACGGTAAAGCGGCTTCACGTGACAAGGGCTGCGGGAGGCTAAGTGCCAATAAACACACAGACCTATACGTGGTGCTGTCATATGCAACCTCTGCTCGTTCGCATGCCAAGCATAGCAGCCACTCTTCTAGAGCGGCAGAAACACCCTCTGATGTTTAATGACAAACCGAAGGCGCAGTTAATTTGCTTGACACTTTTAATTCCCGAGAAGTGGGCTGAGGTAACTCCTTCCTTCGTCTAAATGGACGCCCTGTCCCCAGTGACCGATGAGCACTGTCAACAGTGTCCAGTCGCACGCATTCGAAAATAGCCCGTGGATGGGGATGGAAATTCATATGCAAACTGGAAATAAACTGCTGGCAGGAATCTTATGAGAGCCCTAGGGATTTTTGGGCACTGGCACCCAGACTGTAGAGGGCATCACATGCGACTTCACGGATAGGCACTGCGGGGCCAAGGAAGGCCAAAGGGCCTCAAACTGCAGCATGAATGCGCGCAGGGGCGCAGAGTTATTAAGTGAAGGCCTAGCCAATATCGGAAACGCCCTTTCAGAATCACTGAAAACATACAGGACAGTGTTTTGCGGGTTATTCGTCCTCTGCCACGAACAACAGTGGCGCCGGGCACCGGCTGCAGCCCTATTAATACTTCCTGATCCTCTGCTGCGGCCGCTGCTCTTTTCCTTTAACCAAGAACTTGGAAAAGGAACACAGTTTGGGCTGTGGATTTCCTGATTTTGTGTTGGTTGCAGAGCGCTGGGGAGGGGTGGGGAGCCGTTTAGCCTTACATTTTTATCCTGATTGTAGACAAACCCCGTCTGCGGCTGAAAATAGCTCAAATGCTCGTAGAACAGTAGCAGCAGCAGCTGAAATTCTTCCCCTCACTGACTCTGCCTCCGTCTCTCTGTGCACCGCAGGCTCTTGGATTTGGCGTGCACCTAAGCAGGGGGCTTCCACGGCGTTCAACGGGGCTAAATGAAGGGGACCTTCGCGTACAAGTGCGCACGGCTGAGCCCCTGCTGCTGCAGCTGAGAAGCTCCGGCGCCCGTCTGCCAAGGTAAGACGCATGCCCACGTTTTCCCCCCTGAGAACGAGTGCCCCCCACGTCTCGAGACCAGCCGAGCCTGCAGGGGCGCGACTCTGTCCACGCGCTGCTGGTCCACGTTGGCTTAAGTAGTGTTGTACAAAGTACGCTTCGCTTTAGTCAGTTAATCCGTGTTCTGAATCAAAGCTCACAGCTGCGCGTTCAACATAGTTAATTAAGGTGGCGTCTCCACCCTGGTCACACAAGTGCAACAAGGCATATTTGGACTCTTTAGTTTGAAATGCATGATTTTTTATTCTTCAATTGACGTGTTTAGCTTTGAACTATACTAGTAGCATTGTTTTTTATATGCTCTCAGTAAAGTCAGTGGTAGAGCAAGGGCTTCGCGAGCCCTATAATCCGGGCCACTGGAATTCTGTAGCAGGAGAGGAACACATTTTGCGGCACCGTTGAGCAAATTATGCGGCAAGAAAAGCCAAATTATGCGACATAATTTGCCACATTTTGTAATGGTATTAATTCATCATTTCATCTTTTAAAAACTTGGTAACAATCTCTTGGCATTGACTGCACCTCATTAGTACCAATTTAACACTGAAATATAGCAATAAGCAACAAAAAGTGACCGGTCCATCTTTGCAAAGGGCCTTCCACTTTGCAGCATCATGTGTTGGCACATTTTTAGTACATTTGAAGCGTTTGAGGTAGAAACTTTTTTTTTTTGTTAAAATCTCCAGATTATGTGGCAATTGATGGATTATGTGGTAAATGAGGCAAATCTATAATTATGCAGAATTTGCCATGGCTGCGCAATCGCATAATTCCAGTGGCCCTGCCTATGCATTGCAAGCAAAAAAAATGGGCCCTCTACTGGCATTAATGGGGGTCTCTACAACCCCTAGGCTGCAGTGCCAGTGCACCTGCTGCACGGTTGATAGCCAAATCCCTGACTACGATGACCAATACACATGCACCAAGCTTAGAAAGATGTTTAGTATTCTGGTGTCAATTTAAAATGTCTTTCAGACTGTGGCATTACTGAATTAGAACCGAACTGCAGTTACAATCTACCCTTCTCCATATAAAAATATCCATCCCTTGAGACCTCGAATGCTTAAATTCCACTTGTAAAACTTACTCTGAGAGGTCATGAAAAGGCCATGGTATTACCATTCCAGAAGAAACTGTTCCTAATATGAATGTGCTGATGGGCTATGATTTAAATCTCCAACCTGCCCTTTTAAGCAAAATATTGGAGAAGCTTTTCCCTGCTCAGACCGAGGATTGCCTGAACAGGCTGGAGACAAGGGGCTGAAGCCCAGCCTGAAGAACGTGGAACACATGATTTGTCAAATCCAAGATCAGCCTGTGGTTTAACCTAGAAAACTGCGAGAATGCATTAATTAACGGTATGTGTCTACTCCCTTGTGAACCAGTTGTGCAACCTCCGTGGACTCTGACAACAGTCTGAGCCTACATTCCTAGTAGACACCCAAGTTACGATCTTTTTTTACATTTAGATGTTTACACTTCTTCTGATGGAACAAGACCAAGAATTGCTGGGTCAAGCCTTTGTGTGTACACATGCCTGTAATTTCATATCCTTAGATGCAAAGATTTCCTTGTCACTTTCTGTGAGACTCCAATGTGTGTGGAATGTTACTGCTTCAATAGAGAGATGTGTTGTTTGTATGGCTAAAGTGTCCCCATCCTTCACTGTTCGCACTATTTAACAGTGATCCTCTATGTCAGATTGAGTTTTCCTTTGAGTGAGTGAAATTGCAAAACGTTTTAATGCTTAATACACATAGGGGGTCATTCTGACCCCGGCGGTCCGAGACCGCCGGGGCCAGGGTCGGCTGGAGCACCGCCGACAGATCGGCGGTGCCCCGCAGGGCATTCTGACCGCGGCGGTTCGGCCGCGGTCAGATGCGGGAAACCGTCAGTCTCCCGCCGGTTTCCCGCTGCCCTGCAGAATCCTCCATGGCGGCCGCCATCCTGTTCCTGGCGGGTCTCCCGCCAGGAACAGGATGGCGGTAGGGGGTGCCGCGGGGCCCCCGTAAGAGGGCCCCACAAAGTATTTCAGTGTCTGCTATGCAGACACTGAAATACGCGACGGGTGCCACTGCACCGGTCGCACCTTCCCACTACGCCGGCTCAATTCTGAGCCGGCGTCCTCGTGGGAAGGTTGATTTGCCCTGGGCTGGCGGGCGGCCTTTTAGCCCAGGGCAAATCCCAAAATACCCTCAGCGGTCTTTCGACCGCGGAGCGGTATTTTGGTGGGGGAACTTCGGCGGGCGGCCTCTGCCGCCCGCCGAAGTTAGAATCACCCCCATAATGTTTAGAAAATGACATGTGTTAAACAAAATACCCTTGGGTGGTCGTCTATGTGAGAACCGTATAGGAAGTGTTTCCTCTTGTACAAATGTCACGTGAGATACCTGCTAAATGTGTTTTCCATACACTGTCTAAAGTCATGAAGTGAAATCTGAGGTTGCATTACGCAGCACACAATTTTTCAGATTGTGTGCGACATATCGTGCTCAGTCTCCCACAAGGAGAAATTAAATGAAAGTGTAAGGAAAACATGATATACCTTTAAGTATACAAAATCCAATAATCAGGATTTGCGTAAGATTACAGTGTGAAAAAAGCACAGGCTCCGTGTAGTACAAAGCTAAATCTGTAGTTAAAGCTCTGTGCAGTACAATGGAGCATTAATTGCAGTCTCAAGTAGTGTGCCACATATTTGGCGTCTTAGTTCCTCCAAAGTGTGGCTTGCCAGGAGCAGTGTGAAGTGTCACATACTTTAATGTTTTATCAACCAGGAATGGGTGGAAATTGTAACTTCCGGACCTTAGAAGCACACCGAGCCTTGAATTTTCATGCTGCTGCACGACCTACCATTTTCGCTTGCCTTTTGCCACTGAACTGTAGTTTTTTTTATCCTAGGGGCCAGTTTGCTGATTCCATGTGGGTGCATACTTCTTTTTCCTATAGTATATTGGTTATTGGTTGGTTCGTTGAATAGCAGCAGGTACCGTCTTGCCTACTTCTAAATTCATCTCAGAGGGTGTGTTCTTATTAAAACCAGCTAAGTGACTAGTCCTTCTAATCACTTTATTTTCACTTCTGTGTTACCCAGAGGTTGGCACAAAGGTATTGTGTAGGTTTTGTGAAGCAGTTTGTAAGTGAATTTATGCCCTCTTCTAGGACAGCATTTTTTTCTCAAGAAGAAAATATCGTTTCAGATGACTAAAACGATTCAACCTGGATCTCCATTTTCAGCCCTATAGGGGTTTTAACTTGAAAGAGGTTGCTGCAGAGTCCTGCTGAAACGGTTCATAGATGTCTTGAAACATTTCCCTGGAATGCTGTCATGGCAGTGTCCATAATAATTAGCCAAGCTAGCTAAGCTTGTTGAACTCCTGCGGCGGACATCTCTGGGCACCCTACAGATCAATCTGGGCACAGCCAAAGTCTTTCAAGCTCGATAAAACCAGTACCATTGCAAAGATTTGCAATAACTTCAATTATTTAAACTCCAGTGGCCATATTTAAATTGTTTTCTTCAAACAAAAAAGTAACTCAACGGTGTTACCATGGATATGTGTGCTCTGGCGTGTTTTTCCTTTGCTTCTTTGTTCCATCTCCCTCTCTGTCTGGGCGACTTCTGACTACGATTTTGGTTCAGTTGGTGGTTCCATCGTGGTATTCTGCCCCGTAATTCCCAACCATACATGGGGGTGGTCGGGCATTGTCCTGTGTTGCTATGTAGGTTGTTCTGATATGCTGTTCAATCATATTTCGGGCTTGTTGCAGTAGTAGGTGTTCACATTCCACTTGTTATATCGCCTTCTAAAGGGTCCGCATGAATCGCTCCACTATACCATTGGCTTAGGGCAAGAGGTGCATTATTTTCTGGTGTTTTAAAACTAGATGTGCAGCGAATTCAGTGAACTCATGTCTTTTGAAAGGGGGTCCGTTATCTGTCTTGACTGTCTCTGGGATGCCACATTCCCCAAATATCTCATTCAGCTTTGGGATGCCTGACTTCGCGCTTCTGGATGAGATCTGTTTCAAGATTGGCAATCTTGAATATTCGTCCATCAAAACCATCACATAATTGTCAAATTGTATTGGGCCAATGCAATCAATTGTTTTCTGCCAGGATAGTCTGCTGGGGTGACTTCCTCAATAATGTCTGACAACATCACTCGTGGTGTGCCTGACTAATTATAAAGTTCATGCATTCTTCGGCTGGTGATGGTGTGCTTTGGTTTCCAGTGAGTGGGTAGGTAGACATGTAATCCACTGGGTGTTTGTCTTTCCTAGGTTTGTGTCCACTAGAGTACGAGTATTCTTGCAAACGGATTCCCCACTGCTCAATTCTCTGTGGCATTTTTGCTTGAGAATTTCCGAATATTAACATGAGTACATGGTTATTATTTCACAAAAGAAGAACATGTGATAGTGTTCACACACCCACCACTGCCAGAATCTAATTTTTTGCTTGTGAATAGGATCTTCCAACATCCGTCAAACTTTGGCTGGCATAGGATGCAATTCGGAATCGATTTTTTTTATCATGCCAATGGCGTGGCAAGATGACTCCCAGGCCCACCGGACTGGTGCTCACCGTGAGCTCCGTGTGCCACTTTGGGTCAAACTATGCCATGTTGTTGACACTGCTAACTCTCCATTTGATTTCTTGAAATGCTTGTTCACACGCCAATAATAATAAATGCAGGCAGCAAAAGCTACTAGTAAATTCGACCTAAAAACGTACCCACTTTTTATTAGGGAGACTTTCAGGGAATGACAGACCAACACTGAACGGCACTCTCAATCTCTGTGGTTTGACTTGTTTCCTGAATATCTTTGGTGTACGCCAGCGTATTTCGAGATGCCTGTTGGACCGAGTGGCATGCTAAGAGCAAAAACTGGTAAAATATAACATGCTGTTTCATGATGAGTGAGTTGCATGTAGGAATAAACGTGTGAGTATACATATATTGATGTGTACAAATTGGTGAATGAATGTAAGAATGAATGAATGACCATGAATGAGACTGAATTAATGGCAGAGTGAGGATGGAAGCATGGAAACAGCGATGGGAGAGTAAAGATAGTTGGATGCATGGATGAATGAATAAAAGTGTAAGACTAGATTATTGGATACATAAAACGAGTAGGATTGGGTGGACATGTGTGAGAAGGTGTGGGAGTGTGTGAACGTTTGGATGAATGAGTGGAAGTGGAACGATGGATAAGTTAAGCAACCTAATAAATGTTAGATAAAGCAGTGGATGAGTGAATGACAGTATGTGGATGAATGTGTGAACTGGATGCATGGACACAAGTGAGGATGGTTTAATGTATGACTCGGTTATTGAACATGAGCATGATTTATTCATCCATCCTCACTCACTCATTCAATGTGTTTGAGGATGAGTGGATGGACAAATGAGAGTGAAATGATTAATGGATGAGCTGTGTGGATGGATGGTAAAAGAACAAAAGTGCGACAAAGCATGGGCAGGTGAGAGTGTGATTATGGGGCACATTGCCGAAAGCTCGCTAAAATATGCAGATGCAGACCTCTCACCTAACACCTAATCAAATCTCTTTCCATCAGTCCCAGCTGGACATTTGGTATTTACATTTGTGTTGCAGAGTACCCTGCAGTCCATGCTGGAGCGCATGTGGCCTTGTGGAGGAGTGGGTGTTGGGCTGGCCAGAGAACAACACTATCAGACACAAAGCATTGCTGCTGGAAAGGTGAACATTAACATCCTGGCCTTGATTTCTGACCTTATGACTGACTAGTGACCAGCTCCATCCATCACAACAGTCATCCCTAGAGAAGGGGAGGCCTGTAGCTAGTCAAACCGAAACAGGACAACTGACAGTGGCGGGCCGGCACCGACCCTAGGAACAGATCTTGCTTGGAATCGCAGGTGCCGATAAGAAGAGATACACGTCACTAGCCTATTGTGCGTGAAGCCAATTCTCATTGTCAAGATCTTCCAGATTACTTTAGGGTGTGTGTGCTTTTATAGGAGATAGTGTTTCAAATAATAAAGGGTTTGCCTACCCTGCACTTTTTTATGGCTCTGTAGGAGGCAGTGCCAGTCCAGCTGGAGTATTCCCACAAGCACGGATAGTGAGCAGAGTTTCCTTTTAATTGTGTATTGCCCCTTTGAATGCGCTATAACCAGTCCAGCCTATACTGTGAGCCTGGGCTGGATCTTCACTGATTGTCAGTGGACATGGGTGTGGGTCACTTTCTACCCTGAATATAACCAGGCACCTGTTTCTCTGTTTATATGTATGTATGTTTTATTGGTATCGCACAAACCTACCCAAAAATGCAATGGAGCGCTGTACATCGTGAAAGTCAAGTCAAGTATACATAGCTCTAGGCTGGAGTGCTCTGAGTCAATCAGTTCCATAGATAGATGGTCTACAATAAGTTCCCAAACTTGTTTTATTCATTATTCCATCAATTTAAAAAAAAAAAGACTGCATCAAACAAATTATGTTCCTTCTCTACTAGGAACTTCTACGAGGCTAACTTTGTGTCACTTTAAGAAGTATAATAGTCACCCTTAGATGGATTAAGTGGGAGGGTGTTCTGACTGCTGAATCTCTGCTTTGGTGTGGCAATTGACTTAAGCACACTGTAGGGCTGCACAGATTTTGCACTTGGGACCTCATTGGAATATCTCAGTTGGGAAACATCTGGAAAGGTGACCGTATCCGATCATTTGCCTACTTGACACATACTTACAAATATGGACAATTTTACCCCTATCTTCAATTGCACCATGCCTTAAATACTCCCAGTCTTTAAGGAGTTTTCAATCTATTGTCCAAAAGCCTAAAACCACTAATATAGAACTCTGGAGCATTTTGGGCTGAGGGAATATTGCAGAGTAGCAATCTAAGGTTACTTGAATTCTCAGGGGCAGTGGAGGGAGAAGGCTCAGTTTTATTGCTTGAATACTGGTTAAAGATTAAGGTCCCCACAGCCAACTCCTCCTAGGAGCCATTAGATAACCACAGAAGATGTGCAATATGGGCAAATCACGTAATTTCCCCCTCCTAAAAAATATAATTAACATGAGCTTCTGTAATGTAACTGGTGTTCATGTACAGCGCTTGGGTCGAGTTTACGCTATATAAAACTCTTAAAAACTTCACTGAAAAGGTAGCTTATCTTCTCCATGGTGTTGATAACTAAACATAGACGTCAATTACAGTACAGGGCAGGAAGGAGGCATGGTTACACTAATCAGATAAAAGAAAAATCCAGTGCTTAATTCCAGCGTGGCCAGGGGCAAGACGTAATGGCCCACAAGCTCTGAACAGGTGTGTCATCCTCTCCAGAACATCCTACAACCTGCTGCTTACACTCACCTGGTGCGGACAGGATAACCCCAGGCGCTTCCAAGATAAAGCACTTCTCAGGCATGTGTTTAGTGACAAAACACAGCCAAAGCTTCACATGAAGTGTGTTTATGGGTTTTAACAATCTTAATACCAACAAAGAGACGCTTTTATTTTGGCCCGTAAATATAATCATTTCAAGTGATATATTTTTGACTAAAGGACTGCCATAATTAAATGCAGTTAGTGAACGTGTCTCCTATATTGATTTTGCTCACCTTGCTAACCACTCAATATTGTATGCACAATATGTGTGGTGCTATAAAGGCCTGCTGAGTGCTACGTGGGCACCTACTATATTGTACATGGGGACAAGGTCAGGGTGTCTGTAGGTATGCTGAAGGTATGTGTGGATCTTCTGGGGATTATGAGATTCCCAGTTTAGAGTATGTGGGAGTTTGTTAGCAGCACCTGCGTTGTGGGGGGCTTTATTAGGGTTAATTAAGTGCCACATGACGGTCTGCTGGGAGAACAAGGACATCTTCTGTGTATATCTAATGGCTCCTGGGAGGTATGTGATGGGTCGGGTAGTGGCTATGCAAGGCCTCTGGGAGCTATGTACAATGATCTATTGGGGTATAGGTAGTTCTGTGCAACAATATGTGCAGGTGTGTTTAGCGCTATTTAAGATGCAAATAATCACTTAGGGGCTATTTTAGGTTATGTTGGAGCTATGTATGGACTCTTGGGAACTATGCCTGTTTGTTGGATATTTACATTTGTTCAGAGCTATGTAAATGCCTGTTGGGGGCCATGTAAAGATTTGTTATGAGCTAAGAAAGAGTCTGTTGCAGCTATATATTGACTCTTAGGGTGTTGTATGCATCTGTTGGTAGTTAATTGGAGGGGGCTGTTGTGGGCTGTGGATGGCCTTTTGGAGGTTATGTGGGAGGAGATGGGTCACCATCCAGGAAGGCCCATTGGTGGCTACATGAGGAGCCCTTATGATTATTCAGGAGCTGGGTGCTGCAGCTGAAACCAGCACCAGTGGCTGCTGAGAGGCCGGAGCATACTACTAATGCCCGAAGGACACAAATTATTACCATGCATCTACTGCATATAAGCAACTGAATTGTTTGATTACAATATTTATTTGTCTCAGTTAAGATGAAAGCAGTGCATCGTTTTTGTGTATATGCAAGGACACAAAGGCGACTGGAGGACTCTGTGTCTATCTTGCACTGCAATGTTAAGCCGCACCCTTTCCCAGCAATATTTCTGTACTAAGAAAAATGTGTGCAAAACTTCTTTAGGTCTTCCCGAGCAATGTTTTATCTCTTATTGCAAACATAATGCAACTACAAAAAAATGATAGTCTATGCAGATGGAGAAACAAACGGCTGGAGAGTTGTTCTGGGGCTGTGGTTTGTATTCATTCTTAAATGACATTGTGGCTGGTGTGACTTAAAGCATTATGTAACGAGACCTTGCCCATCTTCTTTGACATATGCACCTCTTAGTTGCACGCTGCAACTGTAGCTCGAAAGTTGAAGGCTATACTATGGGATATATTTTTACATCATGCAGAGTGACCATTGTACTCCTTTTAATTTTCAAACTTCTTATTCATTTTGTCAAAAGAGGACAACATGCAGTAGTCACAAGGCAAGCCCCTGATTGGAAACAAATGATAAGACTTTGTTAAAACCATTGGCAAATCAATAATTATACTTAGGAAACATATTATGAGTGGTTCCATCATCTATCCCACATCTTGTGGTATTTCTGTGTGTACCCCCTTGAAGTACATACATGTTCTTTGGCCTTAGCACTTCAGTCCATGCCATCCCTAAGAGATGAGGTCTTATCCAATTGCAGGCTATATCTTGCTTGGCTATTAATAATCCCATTGCAACAAGTTATCTTGAAGTAAGACTGCCCTGCCCCGTTCATCTTTTAAAGCTCCATCGTGAGGTCGGTGTGATGGGTCTACATAGAATGTGGATGTTAGTGGATTACACTCAGGGAGGACCCTGAGACTGGGAGACTGGCCAGAGTTCGTAGGGTTGAAATATATATATATATATTTTTTTTTTAAAGTGCCTTTTCATGTCGCCGCCTGCTGTCTCTCTCCTTTGCTCTTCTGATGTCCCAGCATTCACTGGCAGTCTAGCACAGGCTCCCCAGCAATCCTGGAATTGCTCTCATGCTAAACCTAACCTGGGGCCTGTCCAGTTTCTCCAACCCTTGGAGATACCTAAGTGTGAATGTGTGTTTTGGCTGGCCAAACACACTTGCGCACTTAGAAGAGCACAGACTCCACTCCCCCTCTCCTTCTCCCATGGCCCAGGCCCACCCCTCCATTCACATACTGCTGACTGAGCCAGGAGCTGAAAAATAAAACGATAATGACAGGGGGGCGACGCTCCTTCGCCCCCCAGGGGCACCATAGGGGATACACCCCTGTTCCCGTTTAGGACCTGAAATGCCTCCGCTCTCATGTGATGTTCTCTTGAAGAGCTGCGATGGCTCTGCGCAGAGCCGAACACTGCGGTGTCTAAGGTTCATACATATAATTCCAGATTTCTCAGAGTTAATGCATGGATTTTAGACAGAGTAATTCGGAAACAGACAAGGACAATCTCTGCCCACTGTTCCTGACTTTTTCTGTCTGTGTTTCGTGCAGTAACTCTGAGAATATCCGAATTTTGTGTATGAACTTTAAATATCCCACACGCAAAAAAGAGATGCGCTGAGCCAGCGTGGCTTTTCGTGATCCGGTCTTTTGTGTGCCTGTGCTGCGAATGTGAGAACACTTTCACTGTCTGGAAGTAAATACCCTTTCTTTTGATTACCTGTGGGTCCCCTCTAAATTCATCAGGTTCTTACTTGTTTTATACAGCACACTTCTACACTTTTTATGACTTTATAGAACCGTGCACAGTACTTTTTAGTATTACCCACAGGCACTCACTTTATCACCTTAGAAAGGATGAAAGATAGAGTTATCTTGCATGGATGCTGGCGCAGCATCCACCCTGCCCCCTATCACGAGAGTTCACCTAGGAACTAGTGCCAGGGCAGAAGCAAAAACTCACAGTTGGAGAATTAAGAAGCCGTGCACTGCCGCACGTGGCACTATAGAAGCACCATACTGAATAAGAATAGCAAATGTAGAATGGCAAATGTCCATTTGTTTGTTTCCTGTCTTCCAAGGGAGGCGGAACCTGCTTCCCGTTTAGAAAAAAAAATCACCCATTCTCGTGTTTTTTAGGCTCTAAAAGGTAGGCTGTGGCTCGCTGTAAGGTAGTCGCAGCCGTGTCACAGTTGACCATATTCAGACTAAAGCAGCGAGTCCCGGGAGAGTAGAGGAATGCCTTTCTCTGCCTAAATATGTCTCTCTGCCCCTGAAGAATGAACAGCGGCATTCTGTGCAGGTCTCTTCGGCTTGACAGTGCGCCTTTGTTACCTCTCCAAAGGTGGTGTCGGATATAGCAGTGAAAAGGCACTGCGCTCCGCGGGCCGCCCTCCTCCCTCCCGGAACACGGTGCCCGCCTTGAATAGCTGCCACTGTCGCATGGAAGGCGCCCGCAGAATACATCAGCGCCCGGGTGGGCTCGCACAGCCTCAACAGGGCAGGCCGGCCAGCTGGATGGCTGCAGAGGCACAGTGCATCTGAGGTACCCTCGCCCGCCGAGGCCAGGAGCCCAGCCTCAGACCTGCTTCCAGTGAAAGGCGCCCTCCTCTCGCCCCTCGCTAGGGGGTGCTGTCGCGCGGATGCCATGACGGGTACGTACCGCACACCTGTTTACCTCAGTACTGTATGTTAGCAGGAATCACTCTTACAGGAGGAGGTTCGGCCCCGCAGAAGATTATTGTGACTGAGCAAGACGTGAGAGTATTCATGTTACTAGTAGGTGTGTTGGCAGAGCTCAGTCTTTCCTTTGGTTTCGGATACTTGCGTGGCGTATAGTTCTCTGGTTATCACTTACAAGCTTTGCTACAATACGCAGATTGCCAGGCGTGAATGGTCCAGTCACACATGACATATGGCTCGCTCGCAGCCAGGGCGGCTGCGTTGCCCGCGAGGTTTGCGAGTCTGCTGGTGGCAGGTGCCGCGAGGCTCCTTCCCGCACGCCTCTCTGCAGAGCCCCACGCTGCTGCTTTCTTCAAGTGTGCTTACGTTACTTGAGAGGGGCGCCTGCGGCTCCCTAGTTAATGTGCAGGCAGTGACTGTCATAAAGATACCACTCTGGATGTGACGTGCCAGAGTCCCAGCTTGTGCCTCGCGCCACCTCAGGTGCACTGTAGAAGTAATGCTGATTAGATCTCGCAGGTGCTTTGCAACAGGGGCAACTGCCACAGACATTCGCAGGTGGTGTTTTTGAGCCAGTGCTTGCTCTTAACGGTCAAACCGCTGCGGCTACAAGTAGAAAACACCACCATTGAAGAGGGTGTGCACTGTCAATATGGCCAAGAGCCCATGTGAATCTAACTGAACCCGCGGGACTTGGCTTGCGACCTTTGACCCGTGCAGACTGAACGGACTGCACGGGTCCTCGCTAGTTCTGTCTGGCCCTTTCTCGGTGGATGCCCCTATATGCACCAATGGCGCACGTTGCACCTCTCGATGAGGGCACTTGGCTGTGTGTGTACAGCAGCCCGTGATTAGAAGGTGCCAGTCCTGACGGGAGAAGATAAGCTCTCGGAACAGTGCATTTTCTCATTCCGCGGGAGTTAAACATTAAACCCAAGGCACTGATTACACGTGCTCGCCTGCGTGCGTGGCTTCTCAGGACTGTGTTGCAGCGGAACATTAATGTTTAACTGAGTACCTTCGCGTAGAGCAGCACAACAGAAACATACACTCGTGATCAATGTGAACCAATCCAGGGCATATGGTTTATTTGCAGTGCTTATGTACCATAACTGTTGTATGTATCTACACCTGTGTAGTTCTCATCATAGCCGTCAATTCTCCGAAATGCTAGGTGTAGTAGAAGTGACATCACATGGCGTAGGCCTTCACTTACACACACACACGCAAATTCACTCTTGCATACACTCAATCACATAAACACACTCTCACCTGCAAGCCCGCACACAACATGCATTTAAACGCTTACTTCACTGACCTCAGCGGCCATGGAAGGCCATATACCAGCTAATTGTACTCCATTTTTATTAGACTAATAGTGAACAATATATTATTATTCCGTCTTAGTGTAGTAAAACATTGACAGAAAACAAAGAGAGTGAGCTCCAACTGACGTCCATGAGGACAAGCTGCCATTGTGTTCCTGGCACTGAATTTGCCACCTCTGAGGCCAGGGGTACGAAAGGCAGTGCCTGGGGTAGAAAAAGGGCAAGCCAGGGTCGCAGCTGTGACCCTTGGTGACCCCTAAATGACGTCTATGGTTCTCATGCAAGCAGGGCTGGGCTTAGCGCTGGTGGCGTCCTGTGCCAAAGTGTTAGCTGGCGGCCCCCCAGTGACTACCTCCGCCACAGATTCCCTCATTACCACCCTTTACCAGTTCCCCTCAAGTTTCCATAACCACTCTCTAGCAGATGCATTTAATTAGTTTTGTAGCGCCACTCATTTCAGTGTAGGGTGTCCGAGCACTCTCCATCGCACAACATTGGACAGAGACAATCAATTATTAGTGTGAAAATCAGTGTATAAGAAATGTTACATAAAAAGAGCGCTACAAGATTTAGGAGTCACGCTGTCCATACTGATAGGCTGTATGGTTTATGAGGGCTTGGTCTGGAGAAGCACAAACTCAGAATTTAATATGTAACAACATTGCTGGGGGTTATACCCAAATGAACCCTTTTTGCAATATTATGATTGTGAAACACGAGGGAAAAAATAATAACGCTCTACTTCTTTTATGACAGTTAAATGGTTACTGTTCTATATTAGGATTTTAACTTATAAACTGTAAGCAACAAAAGGGCATCTCTGACAAAAGCCGTAATCCACTGACCTATTTGATTTATATGCCCTCTGTGATATGCATCGTACACGTTATTAACCCCCCTGCACTACCTTAAAACTTCCACTAGAGATAACTGGGAACTCTCTCCATGTAGAACATTAATCATTAGGGTATTGTTGACATTTTTATTGTTGCCTGAAATCTGCTGGAGGCAAGGAGTAGGGGCTTTGAAAACTATAATATACATGCAAACACGGTGCCTCCCCCCACAGTAAGCACCCGTTGCGGTGGCACCAGTCACACCTCCCTTAAGCCAGCCCTGCATGCAAGAGAGATGAGCGACCTTCCCTACTTCTCTGTTTGTGTAGTTGGCCTCAGGATTATCAAGAGAGTGCTTCTCAATCTTCAACCAAACCTTATCTGGATAGGGGAATAATAGTGCTTTGTACTGCATCTCCATTTCCTATGTAAAGGTACTAATAAAGGTGTTATGGGCTCCATTTGTTCTAGGAGGCTCCATCCTTTGTGTTCTATTGTCTGTTCTTTCTACCTTCAAAATGAGGGACTGGGGCTTCCACCTGTAAAGTTATGCTTCCGGGTAAAAGCATAATCTGAAGGGTCACAAGCACAGCATTGAGTCTCATATTTAGGCATTCATAACGGCATGTATGCCCAAAGTTTCAGCAAAATGGAGTGAACACAGTTATACTTTATTTTCTCTATTGTGAATATCACGTTACCGGGTTCTGTGAAAAACCTGAGGTTGTACCAGGGTGAGATAAATATTCCATGAATGCATGTGCTCTTAGCTATGTAAGCTGAGTATTTTTTATCACAATCAGAACAAGATCTGTCATTTGACCGATATGGTGGAAATGGCATTTCCCCACTCATGAGTTATCAGAGTATAATGCCCCCTCCTTTCAATTTAGGCTGTGAAATCCTCAGGACAGGGCTTTGTCACAGTGTTCTCAAAACACACACACACACACACACACACATATATATATATCCCTCCCCCAGTACACACCCCAGTTCCCTCTCCTGTTGCCCTACCCTGTTTGTGGTATCCTCAGGTCTATGCCGTGCATTGTCTCCCTAGTTATACGTCCCCTGCTGTTTAGCGAGTGTGACTGTGAGGTAATAGAATGCATGGTTTGAGTGAGTGTCAGTTGGAATGCATAGGCTGAGCAGCAAGGATGCTGCTGCGGATAGGGCCTTTCTGCTACCTCCATAACATCTTCTACCTGTAACCTGAGACTCCTACCTTGTGAATGAATCTTGTTCTGTTTTACCTATACTACTGTTTACCTTGCATCATCATTTACCACACTGCTGATGACTCAACAAAGTGCTATAAAACACTCTTGAGTCATCTGTATATTCTAGAAAGCTTCTGTTTTTGGGAAAGAGAGAGACTGGGGAAGGAAGACCTACCATCTCTCCTTGTGTTTGTCTGTTTTATAGGGAGAAGTTAGTAATATGCTTTGTGCTATCCATACATCAGCTTGTTCTCCCCAAATATCCTTCTTTAGCAAAAGAATCCAAACCTTCAGATCTCCATTCACCAAACACACATGCATTTGAGATCTTTTTCTCTTCATAAACGTCCATTGTTCCTATTGTTGGTAGGCACTTTTTTATTGGTTTGAAAGCTGAAAGGTGCAACTGGTAGCATTACAATTACCCACTTCATCCTTGGTCTTTATTTGCATAACTGTATTTACTTTTAGAATACTCAAATGATGTCTTTGAACCTTTTATGTTTGGGTTCTAATCCTGGTTTTTGCACTTGACCAAAAATTGTGCGATTGTGGGCAAATCACAGTATTTGCCTGTGTTTCAAATCTTAGTTAATGTAATGTAAGCACTTAGGGTACTGCTTGGTGCATTGCCATTTACATTTCCCACCACTCTATATTCTGCTCTGTGTAATCAGAATTACTTTGTGGGGAGTTTGTGAATTTGTTAGTGCGAGGGTACTAGTAGATTCAGCAAATCAGGATAGAGGTGCCCTATGAGAGTATTGTGGATGCTTCAGTCGCATATTTGCAGGTGGTGGAAGTCATTGGAAGTCATTGGAAGTCAACACACACGCATCAGGGAAGTGATGTGAAAGACTCAATAGCAGGGTAGTTAGTCTAAATTATGCTTCACATGAAAGAAAAAAAACAAGAAGGTGATGGATGTAAGGATTGAATTATTCCCAGCCAATGGCAATCGCTTGGGGCCGTATTTGTCATTGCAGCAGATAAAGGCCTGTTGGTAGGTCATGCTGCTTGGTAGTTCTGGCTAGGTTGTTCCCAGTGGGTCCAAAACTCATGTGGCATGCTGTGCAAAATAACAATGGACTGGGATACAGCTTAAAGTAATTACCAATGGCTGAGACTAATTTAAGCATTCCATCCATCACTTTTTTGTATATTTTAGTGTGTGACCCTAAGTGGGACAGGTATGCCTAGATATGGATCTCGTGCACACTGTGTACAAGCTGTACCCAGCTTATGAACCCCAACGAGGGTGTAACCAGTCCTGGGTTGCCTGTCTTCTGATTCAGGGAGGACCTGGCCTGGCAGTTCGGGCTGGACTGTTCTCATTGGAGCAGGGTCAAGAGTGATTTGCGTATTGCTGGGTCCAAACTTCGGTGACATGGTGTGCAAAATAACAATGGATTTTGATGCAGCCGCAAGTGATTATCAGTGACTGACATTAATTCAAGCATTCCATCACCACTGTTTTGTTTACTAATTGTGTCACATGAAAGACGAGCATCGTGAGAGCCATGTGAAAGACTCAATGCTGGGATACCAGTGCTAGAATAGAGGTGCATCGTGAGAGCCCAGTGGATGGCTCAGTAGTGGGATAGCCGCAGGTCAAAATAGATATCCTTTGTGAGAGCCCTATTGCCTTTATATCTTTAAATCAAGTATAAGAGGGGTATTGTGATTCTATTGAAACTGTAGAATAAGCGTTGGTCTACATCAACAACGGGTGCATTGTAACATGTTAAATATTTTTTCCTTTTAAAGTACAACCTGAAACTGTTAGTGGTGATTTATACTGCAATTTGAAAACACTTAATACATGGTAATGCACTCAGTCAACTGTTAAGCTTTGGACAGCCAATCAGATGCCGCAGAATGTGCCATGTATTAACAAGGTGGGCCATCATCTGAAACGCTCACAACACTTAACTGTTTACAGTGCTAGAATAACAAGGGTGATAAAAACAGGCACATTTATGTGGTACTACCATGGAGACAGTCAATTGGTTACGTATTCGCCCATTTCCTCCTTGTATGAACTTGACTTTGGCTCATGCTCATTCGTTGGATAAGGGCTATCCTGTAGTGATATTGACTGACTGTGCAGCTAGCAACGCTAGTTAGGTATGCATGTTTACTCTTTCTAATGATTCTGAACATTCATGATCCCAAAATGTTATTTCCCTTCCAGAATATTGTCATTCCTGTCAGTAGCACCCCTCCAGCCCCCCCCCCCACTCATATTACCTTCACTATATTCTGGTTTACTGTCCCCTGACAGTATGTGAGTATCACCAGGAGAAGGGCTCTCTCTGGCTCCAGTCACATGGTGGAATTTAGGAGTACATGTTTTGATTGGGCAGAAGTTCTGTGCTTCCACCAGTCTCAAGTGCTCTCCACACAACTGTGATCGTTTTATTTATTTATCCAACTGCCTGAGCTTGAAACTTTAGGGGCACACTCATGCCATTGCAGTGCTGTTAACGTGTTTAGAAAGCTATATAATTTATGGCGCTTTTCTCTAGCAGCAACACAAGTAGGAGGGCAGTCATTAAAGTGCATAGATTTTAGATCCGGCTTGATAGTAGTTTCATAATCCTAATCTTTTGGCGTTGCCATGACTTGTTTTTATTCTGGTACACCACGCTATTAGCAGGACGTCTTAGACTCACACGCTCCTTATTTACAATGATTACGGCAGGTTCTGCGAGTTAGCGTGACGAGGTGTCCACGTGCCCGGTTAACCAAGCATCTCACTTCATAATCTATGCTAAATCTCTATAATGCATCCCAATGCACCCTAATGTGGTAATGTTGTTACTGGTCGGTTTTACCTATATGATTAGAGGGGATAGATCCGCTTGTCTCGTCACAGCATGAGATCCACTTCCCGCGTGTGTTTGTGGTTTAGTTTACACCAGCCTCATGCTGGCGGGACTCGTCACAGGAACTCTAGGAAGGGGAGGGTGGGAGGAAGTCCTGCCAGGAGGTGCAAACTTTCTGAAGTCCAGAACACTTTCCAAACTCCTGGCGAAATGCAACGGACGATAATTCTTTGTGGGGTACGTATCTCAAATATTCAGTTTCTAACTGGGACCGTGTACAGTCTTATGCCAGCCTTCTGTTCGAGCATTGTAGGTGCGGCTGATTGCAAAAAAAACGCCTCTGTTCTGAGCTCCAGCCACGACGGTTTTCGATGGGTGAATGCAGCGCTTGCTCCTGAGGCAAAGTGGGATAATGGGATTAGTATTGTGCCAAGGCAGCAGCACTTGGGCGGAAGTGAAGAGGCCGAGTGATGTTTTGTTGTCATTTATTCTGGTGACCGCTCAGGCTGAGCTGACAGACCCTCTTGCTTCTAACACTTCTACCCCACAGGTCTAGCGGCCATACATCAGGCACAGAGCTCTGTTAGGTGTTTTCAGCAACTACTGGTCTTCCGTAGTACATGTCTCAAGGTATGCAGCATTTCACAGAAGAGATATATTTGTCTGCTACGTACATACCAGATCTTGAGGTCCACGGGTTGTTCTTTTGCCCAGTGCACAAAAGGTGATGCACTGGAATGCGGCAAAGAGTGGCTGTGAATAATTCAGTAATTTCACCTATCACTTTTTTTATTTCCAACATGTACTGGACCCTTATTTTGAAACCAGATGTTTCCGAAGTTCACTGAACAGAAAACCATGGTACATGCATCAATCAGGATACATCTCTGGACTCTCACCCTTCCCTCGAACGGCGCCTAATGGTGGTATTCTGTTCTTTGAAGATAGTCTGTGTTTTTTAAATACTGAAGTGAGATAAGAATAAAAATAGAGAATTTCACAGTGACAAATCTGAAAAATGTAACTAATGTATGACAGTAGAACACAAGCTATGACGTCAAGCTATGACACAGTAGGAGACTGCACATTTAATTAGTAAACTCTGGTAGTTTCTTAGAAGCCACACTCGTCTTCTCTTAATCTATCTAGCATCCGTCTTCTCTTAATCTATCTAGCATCCGTATTTACCACTTTAGAAAGCCTGGTTATGACCTTGAGCACTGATGTACTAATCCGTGGCTTCAATTCCCGACCACATTACCTTTAGGGCCTCCAATACCTTCCACTCACTTCCTAAAATTCTTGTACTCCCCACAATAATCGCATTTTCGGAGATGCACGAGATTGTTATAGCCCATATCCTGCCTCCCATGGATGGTTCATTGAGTTGATGATAGTAAAGACGTTGTGGATGGTCCATAAAGTCAGCATCAACATCTTTAGATTCTAATTGAAGGACTCTATGTCTCTATTCCTTTCTCCTCTGTATTACCATTTATTGTGAATTTTGTAAACCCCACTCTTGTGTCGTGCTTTGCAGATAGGTTTGCATTATATAAATTAGACTAACTCATACCTACACAAATATGCAAACAAAGAGTTCATTTGTAGTTTATGTCTTTCTTTAGTTCGTATATTGTTCGGAATCATCACATGAAAATAAATACTCAAGATCCCAGTGAGAGTAGGCAGATGTACAAGCAGGTACAGAGTGCTTACCATTGGTTTGTGTGACGGCCAGCCAAACACACATGCGTTCTGAGGGGAGTGCACAGTGCACTCCCCTCCGAGGCTGTCATCTCCAATGCCCCGCCCCTTTCACCACGAAGAGATAATAAACCTAGTTTATTATCCCTTTGTGTTGAAAGGGTTGCAGCTTCTGCTGCTGGAGGGATGGTGACGCTCCTCTGCCCTTACGGAGGATCCACCCCTGGGTAATGTTTGACTTGTTAAATAAATTCAGAGCTGCTCATTTTATAAAATACCTATGAGAAAATATGGGGGTCTTTTAAAAGTGATCCATACTGGCAATGGAACCATTGGCTACATTGTGGCAGATTGTTTTATTCTGGCTTTATGAACTATAGAATCCAGATCTGGCAAAGTACTGTGAGATCCCATCGTAATACCCCCTTTAGATCCACCAGTAGTGAAATTCCTCGAAAGGTGGTCCTGAAGAAGGTGGATGGACTTTTCTTTTATTCCACCGAAAAGTGCGTTGACTGATTTTGAGTGAACATCTTACCCCGCAACAGAACAACAGCTGAAACTGGAGACCTCTTCCTGTTGTACTTTGGACTGTATGTGACGAGTGGCAGAGGTGGGGATGTATCGTATATACAAGTGTATGAATGCATGATTACAAAAACAGGAGTGCGTAGTAGTGTGATACTGAGGGGGTGATAAAAGCAGACAAGTGTAATGGAATTATATATGTCTCGTTTTAAGAAAATATGTTACTTGTGATTTGTTTGTTTACCAATGTGTTTGTTTTAAGGGGGAAAAAGAAGGAATGTGATGTACAGAATTAATAATTATATAGTGGAATCACATATGAAAATACACAATAACCATGTGGATTATATCAAATTGAAAAAAAAGTTACAAAATAAATCAATGCAATTGTAGCAAGAGCATTCTTTTTGGACAGACTGTTTGAGCTGTTTTCAAGCCATATGGGAAGAAATTCAGGTGCAGTGGGATTTTGTATGTTTATTAATTGTTCACTCCCCCCTCATCATAGACCTTAAATTGCATACATATGGCTACCTCTTTCTTCAGTATATTCCCAAAAATGGTTCCATACTTTGTTTTTTCCTAGCACCACAGACCTACTGCACAAGCTCATCTGCCTTCGCACAAAGGTCCATGCCACTGGTCCACTCACTCACTGCGGAAGCCTCCTCATCCTGCCAGTGTTGTGCCAAATCTTTTTTGGCCACCAGAAATCCCATGCCAAAGCATGAGCATGTATGACGAGGCCACCCTCTTTTCTCAATTTGAACCAATAAAATCAACTTGGGATCAGAATTTTCAGTTAGGCAAATTACATTACTTAGAGCAGAAAAGACCCTTTGCAAGTATGCAACCACCACTGGGAAAGTCCAGGTCATATGAAAGAAATCCCCCCAAAGAGGCTCGATCTAGTGCGGTTAGAGTGCTGAGCCCTCCCCAGCCACAGAGTTGTGTCAGGGTGTAGTAATATCTGTGAAGGTACTTGAACTGAATAAAATGCAGCTTGGAAGAAATGACAGTAGTTTGCGTGGCTGCCAGGGCCTCTGCCCTCTCATTGTCATCCAGCCCACCTGGATCCAATTCACGATTATTTCTCAGCTTTAGTAGAGGGTCAGATCATTAGGACTTTATATAATCTTGAGATATCCATTTTCCCCAAACTTTCTGTCACCAGACTTCTTATCACTCAGTTAAAGCCCTGCACATTTCCCAGTTAGTCCTAATGGTAAGCTAGGTCATGTCGCAGCTGACATTATTTAAAGAATTGGCAATTGTGGAACAAAAACTCTACCTTAAGGTTATCAAAAGATTTAATATGGTACAACATATTCACATTCCCTAGGGTAGAAATAGCAATAAAGGTCCCATTGTACAAACCCTTGGAGCTGTGCCAAGTGGTCCCCGTGGGAGCCCCATGACATTTAATGGATTTCAGTGCCTTATGCCAATACATTAAAGGCAGCCTGAAAACGGGGGGACTGTAGTGCGGAACTGATCTGCTATAAAGTATACTTAACAATACATTTTTCTCAATATCTGCTGGCTCAAATTGTTTTAAAGGGTCATTTCTGTCTCCAAATAACATCAGAATCATTTGCCTGGCCGGTAGAAAAGTGTAACATCAGTCCAACCCACCCTAGCTTCGTAAGGAGGCCAGCAACATTTCACAGAGGCGACACGCAAAATTGAACCCCCCCCCCAAAGTAAGTTTGAGAGTGTTAGAAATGGGGTTTCTGGTTGGCTAGGGTATGCACCTCAGCCAGGCAGAACTTACCCACTCTAGTCAGGGCAAGGGAGTTACACGTCCAAGATAACCCCTGCTCACCCCCTTGGTAGCTTGGCACGAGCAGTCAGGCTTAACCCGGAGGCAATGTGTAAAGCGTTTGCACAACACACACATACATGTGACGCAATATCCCCACCACAAAGGAAACACAACACCAGATTATATCAAAATACACTGTATTGTACACAACGTAATTATTAGACCAACATCACATAACAGTACTATCCTGCTACCTTAGCAGTTGTCAGAACGTTACACATTAGTTACTCTGCAAACTAGCAGTAGTCACACATAACACACAGGTTACTCAGTATTCTGCAACATAAGCAGTAGTCAGGAAACACGTTATCACATTAGAACACTTGTCATAAGAATATCATAAAACGCCCATAGTAGGAACATTAGAAAACCTATGACAAGTTAGGGAAACATATTTAGCAAGTCATGCCCATAAAAGGAACATGTGCACACATATGTCAAAGCATCAGGGAACAGGTAGGCAATACATCATAATTAATAAAGTCTGTAGAAAGAACTTTAGATTATCATCATATTGGTCCATTTTAGACAGTACCTGTTTTGATGAAGCAGGCACCCTCCTTGCCTGAAGACAAAGAAGAAAGGGGCCCCCAGCGCTCCTCTGCGCAATGAGGGGGCCTCCTTAGAGTCCTGGGGGAGAGGGGGGCGGCACGCACCCCCTCTGTACTGTTGACGGGCCCCTCCTGGGGCCCGCGACCACTGGGGGCCCCCCGGGCCTCCACCGGCCCTCCTGTGGGGGGCCCAGGTCACCCAATAATGGTAGGGGGGCGCCTCGCACCCCCTCCTTGCTGCCACACGGGCCCCTCCGGGGGACCCGCTAACCTCTGGGGTCTCCCTGGGCCTCCGTGGCCCTTCCTCAAAGGGAGACCCCTAACTGGGATGTTCCTGGCCCGCGAGGGGGCCAACGAGGGAGCCGGGGGCCAGGGCGAGCCTCCGGCGAGGCAGCCGCCCGGCCCAAGGTAACAGTGGAGTCCTCCGGGACTCCGGCACGCGAGGGAGAGGCGTCCTCCTCTCCCTCGCTGTCCGGATGACGACGCGGCCCAAGGTGGGGCCTGTTGGTGCCCCGGGGGCGCTTTGAAAAGCGCGCGTCCCCCGGGAGCACGCTAGGAGCGTGCTAGCTCCTTCTTTGGTTTTTGTACGTGCCCCGGGGGCACTGGAGACAGCGCGGACCTCGCGCTTAAAGACAAATGCTCTGCCCGGGCTGCGGCGGTGATTCTAGCACACAAAAGGCGCCGTAGAGAGCGCAAAGGCACCAAGAGGCTCCCGGGTTGCGGCGGTGAATTTCCATCAAGCGCTTTTCACAGCGCTAAGACAATTGTGCAGCCTGGGCTGCGGCGGTGAGTTCCCTGGGCACAAGAAAGGCACTTTTCAAAGCGCTAAGATACTCATGCTGCCTGGGCTGCGGCGGTGATCTTCTACAGCCTTTCCATAAGAGCGCTTTTCCCCTAAGCGCTAAGACAATGTCATAGAAAATCGGTGCAGGGGTCAGGGGCCACAGCACCCTGCCCCTGGGAACAGTAATCAAGGAAAAGGTACAGGGCTGGTGGGCCCAGCTACAGGCCAGCACAAGGGGTGCAGATGGTGGCAATTCCTCCTAATGACCAGGCAGGTCACAGGTCAGCACAGCAGCAGCAGTCCAAGGCGGTTTCCTGGTGAGTCCATTCATCAGCGTTCTGTGTCCAGTTTTAAGTTCCAAGAATGTTCAAATTGTGGGGAAAATTCCCCTGTACTTATAGTCCTGTTTTACAGTGTTTTACAATGATAGGGAGAGGAGGTTCCAGCCAGTTACAACTGGTTCTGGGAGTGCCCCCTCTCTCCTTTCAGCACAGGCTCCAAACATCAGTGGGGGGTTAACGACCCTATTGTGTGAGGCCAGGGCACAGCCTTTACAAATGTAGGTGTGCCCCGCCTCTCCCTTCTCTCAGCCCAGGAAGACTATTCAGTATGTAGATGCACCTCAGTGACACCTCCACCCTCCCTGTGTACAAGCTGTCTGAAAAGTATGCACAAAGCCCCAACTGTCACTCTGCCCAGACGTGGATTGGAGTCAAGCTGCAAAACACCAGAATTATAAGCACAGATAAATGCGCACTTTCTAGAAGTGGCATTTCTGTGATAGTAATAAAAAATACACCCACACCAGTAAGCAGTATTTATTATCACCATCACAACCATACCAAACACGCCTACGCTACCCCTCATAAATCAGACAATACCCCTTACACATAAGGCAGGGCATTTCTAATGCAATCCTATGAGAAGGCAGCACTCACAGCAGTGAGACACCACGTTAGGCTGTTTGTCACTACCAGGACAGGCCATGCAATATGGCACATGTCCTGCCTTTCTACATACATGGCACCCTACCCATAGGGTTAGCTAGGGCGTACTTTAGGGGTGACTTACATGTAGTAAAAGGGGAGTTCTGGGCCTGGCAAGTAAATTTAGATGCCAGGTCCCTGTGGCAGAAAACTGCGCACACAGGCCCTGCGCTAGCAGGCCTGAGACAGGTTTGAAAGTCTACTTCAGTGGGTGGCGCAAGCAGCGCTGCAGGCCCACTAGTAGTATTTAATTTACAGGCCCTGGGTATAGAGATACCACTGTACAAGGGACTTATAGGTAAATTAAATATGCCAATTAGGTATAAGACAATCATACCAACTTTAGATGGGAGAGCACCTGCACTTTAGCACTGGTCAGCAGTGATAAAGTGCTCAGAGTCCTAGAGCCAACAGCGAGAGGTCCGAAAAACCAGGAGGAAGGAGGCAAAAAGACTAGGGATGACCATGCGTATGGCCAAAAGTCCAACACAACCCTCTACCAGCCAAAATCCAGGGGAGAACAATCAATACCTTGATGTACTTTCCTGATTGGGGCGATAGAACAAGGACCCAGGCCCACAACAGCAGGGGCATGTTCCAGTTCTACGCCTTCCTGACTCCACTGGGATCTCTCTGTCAATGCGTCCCAGGCAGCCTAGACCAACCCACGGGGATTCTCTAGCTGCCAATGGCCAGAACCAGGCCCTAGGCCATCTAGGAGCCTCTGGTCTCTGAAACCATAATGAGTGGGGGGCGGTAGCCCCAGGTGCAAAGCAACCTGTCTCCACTCCATTTCCGATCAGTTTAGGGGCTCTACCCTGCCACTGATCCACCAACCTAGGGTCCGCACCCATAGGTTCTACAGGGGCTAGAGGCGAGGCTCTCCTCCCTCTACCCCTCCTTCTAGGATCCCGCCCTCCTCTCCTAGGAGGGGTATCACCAGAATCCACACTTGCCAGGGTGCTGGGTACAGTAGCCCTGCACAACTTTCTCGCCAGCCCAGGATCACTGCCTGGCGACTGACCACCCAACCTAGGGACGACACCCTTGGGTTGCACCGGGGTTCGGGCGGGCTTCCCCCTCCCTGAACCCCACTTCCAGAGTCCTGCGTCTCCCCACCTCGGGAGAAGCCACCAGAAGTTTCACACGGGGGGGTGAGCACACTAACCGCCCCCCCAACCAGATCAGAGTTTACCCCCTGAACCTGTCTATCTAGTCCAGGGACGACACCCTTAGACTGGACCATTGCCCAGCGAACCAGGACTTCCTTGGGAGCACACCTACCCCCTACCAGATCAGAGTTTACCCCCTGAATCTGGCAATCCAACCCAGAGTCACTACCCTGCGGTTGAACCACTGCCTGGCGCACCAGGACTTCCTTGGGAGCACACGTACTCCCCATCAGGTCAGAGTTTACCCCCTGAACCTGATCATCCAACCCAGAGTCAACACCCTGCGGTTGAATCATTGCCTGGCGCACCAGGACTTCCTGGGGGGCACACCTACCCCCCACCAGGGAAACACCTTCCCCAAGGGCCACACAAGAGTCTGGCTGGCGCAGGTCTCCTGACCTCTGCCCATCTGACAGAGTCTGGATTCCCCCCAGCCCAGAAATGGTCTCACCAAGGTCATTCCTGGGGGGCTCTGCTCTCAGAGCTGACCCCTGACCCTCCAGGTTCTCCACTGGGGCCCGCAGCCCCCTCTCAACCCTATGCCTGGATTTCCGCCTCCTCTGCTGTAGAGCGAGACTACCAGACACCAGGACCGGCGGAACGCTATCACCAGCCACCCGCCTAAGTCCTAATGACAAAATGGGATCCTTCTGAACAGCTGGCCCTACGGCACAGGTTAGGCTCACCTCCTGGCGTTCACTCATGGAACCTTCAGGGGCCTGGGACGGTATCTTGGGCACCTTGGGCCTCAGCCCAGCCCCATTCCCTCTCCTCAGAGACGGGACATGGGGTCCCTCACCCATCCCAGTCCACTGGGACCTACCTGGGACACTCCATTCCTTTCCCACCACACCTTGTTGGGAAACACGTAGACCACTCTCATTAGGAACACCCCCTAATGCCACACCAGACCCTCTGGTACGCAACCAGAAGTCTGCCTCCTTTGCGAGCTCCCTGGGGTCAGAGAGCTCACACACTGACAAGTGTTGGCGTAACTCTGAAAAACAACAACGAAACAGGTGCTCTCTGAGAATCAGATTAAACAGCCCTTCAAAATTGTTTACTGTGCTACCCTTCACCCATCCATCTAGTGCAATGCAGCAATCCTCCACAAACTCCTCCCAAGACTGGTGGGACAGTTTCTTACCACCTCTAAACCTTTTTCTGTATTCCTCAGGGGAAAAACCATACTTCACAATCAGTGCGTTCTTTACAGCGGAGTACCCCTCCCTGTCACTCTCTTCTAGAGTCAGTAGGGCATCCCTCCCCTCCTCAGGAATAAAACTCCCTAGGCCAGTTCCCCAATCCTTCTCAGGGATCCTGCGCTCTACCAGAGCCTTCTCATATTCCTTTAACCACTGACGTATGTCACCCCCCTCTTGGAACCTAGGTACCAGATCTATGGGTATGTGAGGAACATCTTTGCTACAGCACTGTACATTGCTGCCACCACTGGACTCCACCTGCAGCGCTGGTGAGTCCAGAACCTTCAGACTGCGCTCTAGAGCGAGTCTTTCTCTGGCAAAGGCCCTCTCTGCCTCTGCCATTCTCTCCTGTACTAAGGCCTTCTCTACCTCAGCCCTTCTCTCCTCAACAGCTAGGCGTGCTAACTGCAACTTCAGGTCCCTCTCTTCCCGCCTATCTCTTAGCTCATCAGGCGTCAAGGAATGAGAGGTAGCCCTGCTTCTTACACTGGACCCAGCAAGGGACTCCCTATCACTGGGGCCTTCCCTGTCAACTGGCGTCCCCAACCGGTCATTCTCACCCTCCTGATCAGTCTCTCTACCACTCTCTAGGGATGAGGTCTGGGAGCCCTCCCATTGGGAACCCTCGCTACACTCAGGATCCTCTGGGTACCCCCTAAGCACACTCCCTCCCTGGGTAAATGTCACAAACCTTTCAAAGAAATTCAGAGATCTCCTGAGGTCCCCTTCTACAGGCAGCCCTCTCTCTCTACAGAACCCCTCTAATTCCCCCTGCGTGTAAAACGGCAGGTCCTCTAAATCAAAGGTAAGCACCATCTTGAAAAGGTACAAATAACTCAACTGTGACAACCACAATACCCAAGCGTGAGAACTGAAAACAGGAAAAATGACCAAAGAGAGAAAGTTAAGAGAAGCCAAACATGTGATGGTCTAAACGCAATCCTTGTAGTGAAATAATGAGTCACAATGGTATTGTGCAAGCGCAAGTCCTATCCTCACCGCTGACTTCCAATGTTAGAAATGGGGTTTCTGGTTGGCTAGGGTATGCACCTCAGCCAGGCAGAACTTACCCACTCTAGTCAGGGCAAGGGAGTTACACGTCCAAGATAACCCCTGCTCACCCCCTTGGTAACTTGGCACGAGCAGTCAGGCTTAACCCGGAGGCAATGTGTAAAGCGTTTGCACAACACACACATACATGTGACGCAATATCCCCACCACAAAGGAAACACAACACCAGATTATATAAAAATACACTGTATTGTACACAACGTAATTATTAGACCAACATCACATAACAGTACTATCCTGCTACCTTAGCAGTTGTCAGAACGTTACACATTAGTTACTCTGCAAACTAGCAGTAGTCACACATAACACACAGGTTACTCAGTATTCTGCAACATAAGCAGTAGTCAGGAAACACGTTATCACATTAGAACACTTGTCATAAGAATATCATAAAACGCCCATAGTAGGAACATTAGAAAACCTATGACAAGTTAGGGAAACATATTTAGCAAGTCATGCCATAAAAGGAACATGTGCACACATATGTCAAAGCATCAGGGAACAGGTAGGCAATACATCATAATTAATAAAGTCTGTAGAAAGAACTTTAGATTATCATCATATTGGTCCATTTTAGACAGTACCTGTTTTGATGAAGCAGGCACCCTCCGTGCCTGAAGACAAAGAAGAAAGGGGCCCCCAGCGCTCCTCTGCGCAATGAGGGGGCCTCCTTAGAGTCCTGGGGGAGAGGGGGGTGGCACGCACCCCCTCTGTACTGTTGGCGGGCCCCTCCTGGGGCCCGCGACCACTGGGGGCCCCACGGGCCTCCACCGGCCCTCTTGTGGGGGGCCCAGGTCACCCAATACTGGTAGGGGGGCGCCTCGCACCCCCTCCTTGCTGCCACACGGGCCCCTCCGGGGGACCCGCTAACCTCTGGGGTCTCCCTGGGCCTCCGTGGCCCTTCCTCGAAGGGAGACCCCTAACTGGGATGTTCCTGGCCCGCGAGGGGGCCAACGAGGGAGCCGGGGGCCAAGGCGAGCCTCCGGCGAGGCAGCCGCCCAGCCCAAGGTAACAGTGGAGTCCTCCGGGACTCCGGCACGCGAGGGAGAGGCGTCCTCCTCCTCTCCCTCGCTGTCCGGATGACGACGCGGCCCAAGGTGGGGCCTGTTGGTGCCCCGGGGGCGCTTTGAAAAGCGCACGTCCCCCAGGAGCACGCTAGGAGCGTGCTAGCTCCTTCTTTGGTTTTTGTACGTGCCCCGGGGGCACTGGAGACAGCGCGGACCTCGCCCTTAAAGACAAATGCTCTGCCCGGGCTGCGGCGGTGATTCTAGCACACAAAAGGCGCCGTAGAGAGCGCAAAGGCACCAAGAGGCTCCCGGGTTGCGGCGGTGAATTTCCATCAAGCGCTTTTCACAGCGCTAAGACAATTGTGCAGCCTGGGCTGCGGTGGTGAGTTCCCTGGGCACAAGAAAGGCGCTTTTCAAAGCGCTAAGATACTCATGCTGCCTGGGCTGCGGCGGTTATCGTCTACAGCCTTTCCATAAGAGCGCTTTTCCCCTAAGCGCTAAGACAATGTCATAGAAAATCGGTGCAGGGGTCAGGGGCCACAGCACCCTGGCCCTGGGAACAGTAATCAAGGAAAAGGTACAGGGCTGGTGGGCCCAGCTACAGGCCAGCACAAGGGGTGCAGATGGTGGCAATTCCTCCTAATGACCAGGCAGGTCACAGGTCAGCACAGCAGCAGCAGTCCAAGGCGGTTTCCTGGTGAGTCCATTCATCAGCGTTCTGTGTCCAGTTTTAAGTTCCAAGAATGTTCAAATTGTGGGGAAAATTCCCCTGTACTTATAGTCCTGTTTTACAGTGTTTTACAATGATAGGGAGAGGAGGTTCCAGCCAGTTACAACTGGTTCTGGGAGTACCCCCTCTCTCCTTTCAGCACAGGCTCCAAACATCAGTGGGGGGTTAACGACCCTATTGTGTGAGGCCAGGGCACAGCCTTTACAAATGTAGGTGTGCCCCGCCTCTCCCTTCTCTCAGCCCAGGAAGACTATTCAGTATGTAGATGCACCTCAGTGACACCTCCACCCTCCCTGTGTACAGGCTGTCTGAAAAGTATGCACAAAGCCCCAACTGTCACTCTGCCCAGTCGTGGATTGGAGTCAAGCTGCAAAACACCAGAATTATAAGCACAGATAAATGCGCACTTTCTAGAAGTGGCATTTCTGTGATAGTAATAAAAAATACACCCACACCAGTAAGCAGTATTTATTATCACCATCACAACCATACCAAACACGCCTACGCTACCCCTCATAAATCAGACAATACCCCTTACACATAAGGCAGGGCATTTCTAATGCAATCCTATGAGAAGGCAGCACTCACAGCAGTGAGACACCACGTTAGGCTGTTTGTCACTACCAGGACAGGCCATGCAATATGGCACATGTCCTGCCTTTCTACATACATGGCACCCTACCCATAGGGTTAGCTAGGGCGTACTTTAGGGGTGACTTACATGTAGTAAAAGGGGAGTTCTGGGCCTGGCAAGTAAATTTAGATGCCAGGTCCCTGTGGCAGAAAACTGCGCACACAGGCCCTGCGCTAGCAGGCCTGAGACAGGTTTGAAAGTCTACTTCAGTGGGTGGCGCAAGCAGCGCTGCAGGCCCACTAGTAGTATTTAATTTACAGGCCCTGGGTATAGAGATACCACTGTACAAGGGACTTATAGGTAAATTAAATATGCCAATTAGGTATAAGCCAATCATACCAACTTTAGATGGGAGAGCACCTGCACTTTAGCACTGGTCAGCAGTGATAAAGTGCTCAGAGTCCTAGAGCCAACAGCGAGAGGTCAGAAAAACCAGGAGGAAGGAGGCAAAAAGACTAGGGATGACCATGCGTATGGCCAAAAGTCCAACAGAGAGCAACTCTGAAAAAGGTGAGGAGGGGGGAGTAGGTGGGGTAGTTTTGAAGAGTATACAAAAAACAAGGGAGCACTCTCATTTTAACCAGGGCCCTGCCTCCCACTGTTGAAAGAGGCAAAGATGCCCAATTCCAAAAATACTGCTCCAGATATGCACAAGAGGTGCAATATTCATCTCTTAACTCCTGCTCTGTGAGTGGATGATCTCCATGCCAAAATATCAGAAATACTCTCCCAGTACCTGAAAGTCAGAAATAGCTATGCAGGGGGGGGGCATGTACTCCTTAATGTACACAGAAATGGATTTCCCCTACTCTACACTTAACCCATAAGGATCTCTGTACATCCGAAGGTTCTCTATTAATCTAGGTATGGAAAAGCATAAAGCAAAATTCTATTTTCTTGACTGTCTCTCCAGTCTAGACACATGGTCTGCCTATCTAAGGGGATCGATCCTCTGTGCCAGGGGCTCTCTAATAAGGGCAAACAATAGAGATGAAAGAGGACATCCTTGCCAGTTGCCTCTCTGTCGTGAATGAGGCTGGTAATGCACCATTGACTCTCACTTGTTCCCAGGAGAAGGTGTATAGTGTGTCATCAAAGCGAATGAAGCGAGGCCCAAAATTCATTTTGAACAGTACCTTTAGCATAATTGGCCAATGTATCGTTGAATATGCCTTCCTTAGTTCTAGCAAAAGCAGGGCTGTTGGACCACAAAGTTCTTGCACTCAGGAAAGTATCACATAAAGGTGCCGAAGGCAATGATAGGTGCTCCTATTAGGCATTACAAGAATATAATGTTTTATAGTAGCTGAGAGCAATAGCCTCTGTAATATCCGTGGATTCCGTTTGTAGCTGGCCCTCAGCAGTTAAAATCTAAAGGACAATTCTTGAGATGTGGTCTTTATTAGGAAGCCAGAACAAAACATTCCCAACCCTGTTGCTCAATTTATATATTCAACTTAGCGAATATAATGAGCCTGAACTTGCAGTATCTTGAAGTTTTTGCTTAAGTTTGGCTCTTACTTGTTGAAGAAGTTGAGTTCTGCCTTCATCACCCTCCTCTCCATCTGAATAATCTGAGCCTCTAGAACAGTAATCCCTCTCTCTTCCTATATTCAAGCAGACCTCTAACTCGGCCCATGGCATGGCCTCTAGACAGAGCCTTCAATGCCTCCCAAACTGTAACTGCAGAGAAGACAGAGCCAGCATTTATCTCAAAATAGTCTGTGGTCATATCCTTCAGGTGTTCCATAAGATTGTCATTTAACTGACACCTGGCGTTCAAACAGCACATATCCTGCATCCCCTGCTATTGATGTTGGAGGATTAACTGGACTGGTGAATGATCACAAAGACTCCCAGGGAGAATGCCGGTGGAGATCACTATATTGTGCTCCATATCTGGTAAGTAAATAATCTATCCTCAAGTATGTAGTGCGAATTGGTGAGTAATAAGCATATTGTCTAAGTCATGTGATTAATATGATGAAGTATCTATGAGCCCCATCAAAGCAATCTATTGGAAAAAGTAAGCAAAGTGGTGGGACCCAGTAGGGTCACTTGTATCCAGGGGGGAATCCGCAACTGCATTAAAATCTCTTACCACCACAATTGTACCGGTAGGGGACTCAGATAAAAGTTGTGTCATTGTGAGGATTGTAGCCTTAGTGGCAGGTACATAAACACTAATTAGTGACCATGGGAATCACTCTACAAACCCAGTAACCATGGCATAGCTACCTAGACCATCTACATGGACCATCTGCACTGAAAATTTGAAGGATCTTCAAAAGAGAATTGTGGCCATTGTGAACACACAAGTAACTCCTGGATGATGGAAGCAGGTGTAGCCGTGTCTGCCCAGGAATCCACATTTCATGTCTAATAAGTGGGTTTCTTGAAGTAACAGGATATCAGGTGTGTGATATTTAATGAATAACATGACCGCCACGCTCTTGGTTTTATTATTTAGACCTTTAGTGCTCCATGACATTATATGCTATCCATTCTGATTGTCTACCAAAACTGTGTTAGTCATGAGAGTCAATGCGATCTTGTAAAACTTGCAGGAGCACGTGGCTGGTAACTTGAAGAAAGTTAAACTCTAAAGAAACTAAGCTAAAACCCATACCTTCTCAATTCCTTCCACCCCCTATACTTCCAATCCATAAGCATACATCCCCCCAAGTCATATGCAGCTATCACTTGTGAAACTCACTGGTCCTTTGTTTTTGTTTCACTTGATCAAAAAAGCATGGCTGCTATTTAACAATTTAAGTTTAGACAGGGACAATTAGAATTGTATTGACCTCATGTTGAAGATCTTTGATCCTTCTGGCTGACTGCAACACAGGGTCCCAATCTCTTGTTGAGGAAGCTTAAATTCAGGCTTTGCGGCAGCACCTCACGTGGCAGCCTCGGGTCCAATGCCTGAAGCACCTTCTTGATGAGAAATAGGGAGAGAACTGGACTGCGGGGACCTTAAACTTTAACCAGTTTTAAAGCAATAAAACTGAGCCTTCTCCCTCCACTGCCCCTGAGAATTCAAGTAACCTTAGATTGCTGCTCTGCAATATTCCCTCAGCCCAAAATGTTGCAGAGTTCTATATTAGTGGTTTTAGGCTTTTGGACAATAGATTGAAAACTTGTAAGTTCGTCCTCCATTGTTGAGATTTGTTGCTCAGCCTAGGTGGCAAGGTCCACCATGTGGCATAGATCCTGGGGGAGAAGCGTTACCTTGCACCCCACCACACCACACCATTTTGGGACACCAGTGCTCTTGCCTAGTATCAACAACTGCTCACAGAACTAACATCTGTAGAGTCTCTGCCTCCAGGGGCTGTGTCCAAAGCATGCTGCCCTGTCCCCCCCCACCCCCCCACCCCACAGCACAGATCCATCCCTCCTGCAGGAACTGGAGACCCGCAACATAGTGTATTTATCTAATTTGGCTTGTTTCACTGGAGTTGTTGTTTTTAAAGAACAGAAGCAATAATGCAGAAAATGATGGATAATAGGTGGGTACAGCTACTCACTTGAATGTTCACAGGTGAGGTAGAAGAAATCTGCAGAGCTAGCTGAGTCTGCTTGGTGCTCACAATTGCCTGAGCCTATGGGTCCTCAATCCCGGTATCCCAGGTTGCACGAGTAGCCCAAAAGACCCAATAGTGCGAACACTGGCCACCAAAAAACTCACAGCAGCCAATAATGAGTAAGGTAGTGATACAGCAACCAGAATAAAAGTGGCTGCACAGTGAAGGTGGCCTACGGCCACTGGTCCAATCTGCAGTCCTCTGCCAACACAACCAATGGTCCCCACAGAGTCCCTTCTCTGCAGGCCTACTGCTGATTCCTCCAATGTTTCTACTCTCTGGCATTGCCCGGTCGACTTGGGGATTGAAACCAACTAAACTGAGGCCCCAATCACAGAGTTGTCCCCTCATCCTCACATTCTAACAGTCACAGCCTTTAAATGTGACAAGCTGGTACTGCAGAATGGGCCTTTGGCCCCTGTTTGCCCACCACACCGATCTCTTACTTGTAGTGGCCCCTGGCTGTCCGACCTACATCTAAGCCAAGCAGCTACCAAGCCCCATGCCTGCAGCTCCCTCACAGGGCTTACACCACTCAAAACAGGATCATAAGTTCAGCCATTAATATCTAGCAGTACAGAAAGCAAAGGGGGCCGTGAGGCCATGTGTCTCCCTCACAACGCCACCATCACCCCGCAGTCTGTGTTATTCAGGCCACCCAATACAAGGGTCTGCCATTGGAGCCTGATTGTCAGCCAGTGATCAGTGCTGTGGATCCACCGCTGCAGTGGTGCAGGCTTATGATCCACCTCTGAAGCAGAAGCACGGATGTCATTCAATTAGTCTCCTGTAGCAGGATAATGCCAGGCTAGAAACTACATCCACCATCTTGCAGCTCTGGCCATGCCCCTTGCTTTTTCAGTGCATTTCTTTAAATAATATGTTAATGAATTGCAGAGAGGCCACATGGTTATAAAACAATAAAAATAAAATAATATCGATGTTTGTATGTCTCTATCAGGAAATCATCAGGTGCAATATAAAATAAAGTTTTTATGCCCAAATGCTCTACCACAATGTTAGGTAAAGTGGAATCGGTAGATTAGCAAGTAGAATAAATGTCAAAAGTGAAGAGTTGCAGTGGGCAAAAAGTTGAGCTCTTCTGGTCCCCCTCTATACTAATGATGAATATTCTGGTAATGGTATCTCTACAGCACAATAGCAATCTTTGCTGATGTACATTTGTTTTCATATTACAAAACTGAAGACTAATTTAGTTTTAAATTTTTATAAAACCTAAATAATTAAAAAAAATGAATCCTTCATTCAATCAGATTCCTTTGCAAGCACCATGGGCAATTAACCTTTTTCTACTTTTATTTCAAAATCCAAATGTAATTTATTCTGCAACTGATGCCTACTAATATGCCTGATTAATAGGATACATTCCAGATTTATTTAAATTAAGATGTATTAACACTCTACCCTTCTGCCACATATGTTATTTTAGGACCCATCTACATTAGCAAGAACCAAAAAAAAAAAACAAAGCCATTGAAATAGTAAAAGGCAACAACGGGTGGGAACAAAACAAAGAGCATTACACCAACCATCTGTGCCAAGACTGAAAAACAGCACCTTTTTAAGGCACATTCTGGGAAAGTAGTTCCTGCCGCGATGCTAATTTTAGTGCAGCTCTTCCAGCTCCAAGTTCGCTTTTATTGTCACTTGCCAATGCATGTAGCCTGTTGTGGGAGGCTCGTGCACTGAAGAGACGCCTCTACTGCCTTGTTGCTGGAAGTCTTGCACATTAGGGCCTGGCACTTGTCAAATCTTACTTGCAAAAACAAAGTGATAATTCCCTTTGCTGAAGTGAGAAATGTTGATTGCGCACCCTGTGCATATTATTATCCCATTGGAGCAGCTGGCCTTTCCGAGGCGGGCGCGCGCTGCCAGTAGGAAATCAGCTGGACAACTGCTGCTCAAGATGTGCTGCAGCTTTGGCGCTCAGCTAGACATGTTCATTTAATGTTACATGCTATATTGATTTACATGACAGTGCTACTCACCTCCTTCTGCCTATTGTAAACACCCACCTATATTTGTGGCTTAAAGGGCCACAGTTTTTTTGAATACTGAAAATATACTCCCAATAATGAGCATTGTCCAGGCAGATAAAAAAAATCCATAATGATGTGTATTAGCCTGAATCAATTTGTGCATCTCCTGCTTGAGAAGAACATTGTTCTTCCAGTCTCCCCAGCCAGTGGCTAAGGGGCGTAGTTATACTTGTGTGCTGGTCTGTCTCTTCCCCTGCCTGGTATGGCCCCTGCATGAATGCCCCTACCTCATCCCCTTCTGTACCCTGGATTGGTAGACATTTAACTCGCAAAAATGTAGCACTCTCCTGCAAGGAGAAAGGCTAAAATGACTGATGCATATAAGGGTAAATGTAGTGGGAGTGCTTTAGAAGTAAGGACAAGTGCACAGTTCCCACAACATCTATGTAAGAGTGACTTACTTAATGCACTTCTAAGGCGAATACTACACTGTGCCCCTGATTTTGTGTTTCGTGGGTGTTACAGGCCGCCCGCCAAACTCCCACGGTTGGGTTACCGCCAGTGCAGTCCCCTTCCCGTGGCCCCTATTAAGAGTTTCCCGCTGGGTCGGGCAGAAATCTGCCCACTGGCCTAGCGGGATACAGCCCACAACATTGATGCCAGCGCGTAATTGAGCCAGCGGCAGTGTTGCGCTGTGGACGGTGCACGAGCACCTGTAACGCTTTTCACTGTCTGTAAAGCAGACAGCAAAAAGCATGACGGGGCTGGCCATGGGGGCCTCTGCACTGCCCATGACAAGTGCATGGGCAGTGAAGGGGCACCCACAGGGTCCCCTGCACCCCATCTCTGCCAGCTGTTACTTAGCGGGGCAATCGCCATGTAAACGCCGTTCAGGAGGGGAGTTGTAATACCCAGGGCAGCGCTGCTTCCACTCAACCCCTTTCTGACACTGACATCAGTTACGGAAATCAGTGTTTTTTTCAAGCAAGTCGCAATAATTTTGAGTGGCTCAGTGGTGGTTTTTAAATAGCCCAGTTTTATGTACAAAGAGGCAAGTCACAAATAAGGGTTGAAGATTGTATGCCGACAGTTTGCTACCTGTCTCTGATCTACGTACTAGTAGTTCACCTTGCAAAATCTTCAGTCGCAGGGGGTTGAAGAACTATCCACCTAAGTTCATATTAATTACGAAGGCCACTAAGAGCTATGCTGCCAACGCAGGGATGATGGCCTATAAGGAAGTGCATCACTGTGTTTGCAATCCCAAACAAGAAACTTTAAACGGTCAGTGTTCATTAAAGGAACCTGTGTTTTTTTTTTTTTTTTTTCCAGTTCGGAAACAAATGGGGTGAGCAGGCAGTGGTTACCTGAAGGGGATCGCCCAACAGAGTTTCCAAAGCTAAATCTGTCCAGCATGGACTGCTTCCCTCTGCTAATGGGTTATCATCTTCTTTGAGTATTTGGTAACTTATCAGTGATTTGTGACTGCAGTTGTGGCCACGAACTACTTATAAATAAATCTCATTGTGATTCGCAGTTAGGAGGGAATGCCCCTTTTTTCCCCTTCCTAATTGTGATTCAGAATGAGTCCGTACTCCGTAGACCTGATTTGTGATTTGGAAAGATGTTTCCATATTGTAAAAGGGCTTTAATGGGTATCAAAAGGCATTTTGTGGTTGCAGGCCCTGTGATGTTGCAAATTGCAGGGTTTGCAATAGCATTATAGCCTAGTACATCTGGCCTCCGATCCTTTCTCACGTATAGCACGATGGACGGGGCAGAGAACTCTGAACCGAGTCCACTCCACCACTTTCAGCGAGTGGTGTCTACCCATCTGTCACATGGTCAAATCTACGCATACCTGAACCATTCCCACTCCCGCATTTTGTGCCGTCAGGGTCTTGAACGGATATATTTTGATTATTTGCCTAAGTTGCTTTGTGTAACTGTTGATAGTGTAGGATACGTTTTACCTACATCGGATGGCTTAGTGCAGCTTTTTATAAGGTGGGACCACAGAGGGAGCCGTGGGTGTGTTTCTGTGACAGGGCGGTGCTCAGTCAGCCAATCCTGAAAAAGACGATGAGCACATAGACTGGCCGAGGCTTTGAAAGTCAAGGACCTCTGAACCGCAGACCTCGCAGGGCAGCGGGATTCTGATTTAGCTTCAGAATGTGGATGCGTCAGAAAGTGAACATGCAGGAATTCCAACCCTCCTGAAAGTAAACACGAGGGGCGCTTCTTCAGCATACCCGTCCTGGAAGGAGCCATCCCCTAAATGACACACGGCTTTCCACGGAGGCTCTCTGCTATAAAGAGAGGTCTTACGTCGTGCAATCCTTGTACAGTCCCAGATCCATTATGGTAAAATGTAATTAAATCGAGGACATTCTTTCATATAAATTAATTTGAAACGAATGTTGCACAAATATTGTCCTTAAAGTGGCACCATCAAATAAGATTTCTAAAAACTGGAAAAACAGTTGCAAAGTTCTTGATTGTCCCATCAAACCAAAAGCCTCACTAACACTTAACTGTTGTTTTCTGGGTCTACACCTACTTTACGGAGCATGTTTTTGTTTATGATGTACTATTGTCGGAGCAACAAATCAAATCAAATGTAATACATTGTGATATTTTGATATTAATGGATAATAAAAGATGATGTAGAAAAAAGCGTGTCACATAGTATATGTAAACCTAGTAAAAAAGCAGTTACAGGTTAGCAGGACATATGCTTTTATGTAGTAGTGTCTTAATCTCCTGTTCCTGCTCGAATAGTTGATATGGTGTTAATGTCCTGTCTGTAGTCACCTCCTTGATCACCCCACTTTCTCCTGCAGTGTGTTACTACTACTTATTCTGGTTATAGTATTGTATGATGGAGCTTACATTGCATAACTCGCCCAGATAACTAGGGAAATGATACCAGAAGTGATGAACGCACAAAATTTCACTCCTTGGGCTTCTTCAAGAGTTTCAAGATTCTCTGAACTCCAGTAGCCACTTAAAAGGTACTCACAGAAAGGCTGACCACACTGATATTAAAAATACCAGATGCGTGGTTAATTGAATATTGCAGTTACTTTGCAGAGGCCTGTTCTGAGGACAGACCTCCATAACATTTTTAATATTTATTTGGCATGCCGCCTTGCATAATAGGCCCAGTATGTTAAATTATAGTATGTCTATTTACCTAATAATATATACATTCGAAATAGATCAATGGACTCCTAACAAGCCCCATCTTGCATCGAGTGGACAGCGTCCATTTTGTGATACAGAAAGGCATTTTTTGTTTCAATTGCACTGCCTTATGGGTCTATTTGAAATCAGGTTTGTAAAGGTAGTTGGAAGAAACACGCTGCTGAAATATGCAATTGTGAGAGAGATCCTTCGGAGGTAGGCTAGAGACAAAAGGAGATGGCGGTGGTGGAGGCCAAGGAGTTGATGCAGTTCCCTAGAACTGTGACAGGATGTGGTAACATTGCACTCGAGGTCACATCTGGGTGTTTAGTAGTATGATGAGTCTAATCTGCATAAACTGCAAGACTCTGCATTCGTCTGTGAGTAGCTGACCTCTTGTTGACTGTATAGCGGGTGATGTAGCCGAAGGCAAGGCTTAGTTGGTTAAGTAATCAATTGTGTAATCTGTGCAACCCTTTAGGGCACTGTGTTTGAAACTCAGTGGTTCCACCTTCTTTTCACTGTGTGCTGATTAAGAACCAACTTTGAATGTTTTAACAAATCAATGTAAACCTATAATTTAATGTGGAAATACTAAAAAAAACTGCTGGCATTGGTCACACCATATAAAAAAAATGATGACCCTAAACACTATAGAGCAATTACAACTATTACAGTTGACCTTAAAATATGAGAACAAAACAGCTTTATTGAAAGTAGAATCATTTATGTAAGGTAACACATATCCTGGTACCCGCCAGTCTGGGTTCCAACCAAACTAAAGCATGGAGACTAAGCTGGTGGGTGTCCAGTCCTCTGTCCTTGAAATCAGTGACAGAGAGACGGCTGTTCTGCTGATACTGTTCGAACTGACGGATACCTTCAACACCATGGACAACAATATTCATATTCTTTGATAACAGTGTTGCGGAGGCAGTGAAACCTTTGTCCTCTATTGCACTCTAAGGTTAGCTTGTGTGACTGGGTGCCCCTGTAGAGAAAACTACTTCTGGGGTACCCCAAGGATATTGCTTATCTTCCATGATATCTATTATTTATGTGACACCTTTGAATAAAATGTTGGTAGAAGCCATTGTGAAACTTCACAACTACATTAATGACACCCATGTCTCTCATGAGGGGTTTGAGCTATCACGTAGAGGCTGGCAGAAAGTGGCTAATGAATTATCATCTGAACTATCTGAGGCATAATGGAAACAGAACAGAATTTCTATGGGCCCTGATGCTCTTAGAAAAAATGTAAACTGAACAGTCCCAGTTTTTATGTTGGGGGCTTCATCAATGACAAAGTCAAAATGCTTGGGGCGATCATTGATGAGTGCCCATTGATGCCATGCCAACAAAGTAGTGGTGTCCACTAGGTACTAACTCATTATTTTATGCAGGAATAGATGATTGTTAAAGGAAACGTGCAGGGCAGCGACTGGCAGTGCTGATGTAAGTCCTAAAATGGATTATTACAACGCTGTGTGTGCAGGTTACTCCAAAAGCAATATTAAAAAGCCAAAACGCCACAGCAAAAACTATATCGGGGGTCTTTTGACCACATTTCTGTTAGTCAGTGGGAGATGCTTTGACTCCTGGTAAGGAATTAAGATGCGAACCTTCACGGCTGTATGTGAAGTTGCTACAGATTACCAGCATGATTTACGTTCCCGCTAGAGAACTGGGGTGGGGGAGGGGATAAAATGTCACCGAGGCCTTGAAAATCTCAGAAGGCCAAGAAAAATGCTTTTAATTGAGAAAGGCATGCTTATAGAAACTGAAAAGTGCTCCTCCTGTTTAGAAAGGATTTTAAATGCCAGGGTAATAGTTCTGTCTTCCTGCTCTTCCCCATCCTTCCCATCCTTCTGCACCCGAATTTCGTTTTGGCAGGGGTGCCCATTATAAATGCCACTGGTATTAGCAAGTCCTCGTATTAACTTGCCTGCTTACAGTTATGAAATAAGGTACCTGTCGTGAAAAAAATGCCCATCGGAGAAGTAAAATAAAAACAGACTGCACTTGGTTCAGTTAGACAGCTAGAAGATGTAATCGGCAGTAAGAGTGGGAGGTGAAGTGCACGGCTGAAAGAGAGCTAGGAAATATTCAATAAGTGTTCTTGCATTTTAAGTACAAAACGAAAGCGTGACAGAAACAAAAGCAGCCAATGCAGACGAAAAAAATGGCAGCCTTTAACGTTAAATCGAAAACATCTGCCATCCCTGTTCGCATTAATGTTTTTTTGAAATGTCGAAGACGTTCTTTTTACCGCAGAGAGCATTTAAAAATCCGAATGTGCTAATCTGTTACCTCTTTGATGCTGATTTCCATTGATTGTCGTCAGTTTGTGGTATGCTAATCTCAAATAATAACTGTAATCATGTGTGAGACAGTGTTGTGCCCTAACAAAGCAAGCTGCATGACAGGCGGTGACACTCCAGCGCGTACGGCTCAGAGCCCCGGGAACGCAGCCAGGCGACTTGAGCTGTGTCCGGCCTGATGGTCTGGGGCACCAACTGAGGCCTGGCTGACAATCGGGCGGTGACCGCTTGCCAGTCAGTCTTCAGCCAGAAAACCCAACGAACTGCTTAGCCAGTCTGTAGCACAGAGTTACTGACACACGCTGCTGACTGCAGGTCTCGCACACGTATTCCGCCATGGTCGTGCAGGCACAGCAATCCTCTGAATACTTAGGTCTGCAATGACTGGTTCGTGGGTATCGCTCCTAGTGCACCCCTTCTCTAGGTGAATGTCCTGAAAAGGGTAGCAATAATCATAATTTTCTTTGATAGGATGCTAACTGCCTGGCATCATGCCAGGCTTCCACATTCCAGTTCAAACAGCATCATTTTGTAGATTTTTGCACCAAAGAAGGCTCATCCCAGTTTAATGAAAACTTTCCATGATGCGACCTAAGCGTGGGTGATGTGGTTTAAAGAGTGTTCACGACTCTTATGCTGGCGTTCTTTGGGGAGAAGAATCTGTGACATATGTCAATGGTTATTTATGCGTGGTAGTTCACAGTGGTGGTTCAGGTCTTGCACCCAGTGGCCCATTCTATTTCATCTAATGCTTTGCTTGCCGCACATCGGGCCCTAATGGTGCTGGCGGAGCGCTCATCTACTGGCTGCGTGTGGCAAGAGCTCCTACTGCGGAGGTACAGACAGTTGTTATCTGGTCTGTTGTGCTCCTGGTCATGGATCTGGAAGGTCGATGCATGGCGGTGATTTTTCTGAGGCCCTTGCTCCTGGATGGGGTATTCCGTTTCCGTGATCTGGTGCTTTAGTCTATTTTAGAGGTGGGTCAGAGAATTCTGTGTTTCCCCTGTCAAAGGTCTTCACGGTTCCCTGTTTTAGCATTTTCTAGTTCAAGTGTGCACATTGTCTCTCTAAAATCCCACACTACTGATCTTTTTCCTTATGTCACCCAAAATTATTTCAGAATCAGGTTAAGGAAATTTCCATGTACAACTAGAAAGATATTGCATCCGGATTTACAAGATTGTCAATAAAACTCAAAGAAGCAGCATTATTCCTTAAAATTTGAGGTATTTATAACTTCAACTCAGTGCACAAAATGCAGTCTTAAGTGCCTCGACGCTTTCCCATCATGGAATGTACATATATTCAATGTAAATAGGTACATTTCACAAAGAAAATATTGGTATTCCTACCTTATGGAGATTTATGCAGCCATATTGCAGCATAGGGCCAGCACAATGTGTAATAAAAGTACATATCACAAGGTAAATATTGATATGCCTACCTCATGAAGATTTGTACAGGCATATCACAGCCTACGGCCAGCGCTTGGGTTAATATAGAAGTGAAGATGCACAGTTCAACTTAGGGAGGGATTCACATGCCCTGAATAGTGAAGACGCCAGGATCTGTATCTGCTCACCGAAGAGTACTTCTCCAAAGATGTATGGGGACACGTTGGGGCATGTATTCCTAGAAGTGACATTGTAGCATTTGGGTTCCTACCATTTCATTTTCCCTGGATTTTCACCTTTGACTATCGGGTTTTTGGAATTTTACTGTAAGCAAGTCTCACCAACTGAGTCTCACTCACTGTACGTTTGATGGAAATCAATTGAGAGCTTTAAGCATCAGTGTCTGTTAAGATAAGGTTCCTACTGTACGGTACTGTACCCCATGCTGTGGGGTAGTTAGTTTCGAACTCGTGAGCACACATGTGCACACTTGTGTGGCTGACCTGTGTAAGACTACCCTCTAGCTCACCTAGGGCCTGATTCAGAGTTTGATAGATGGGTTACTCCATCACATATGTGACGGTTACCCCATCCATCGTTATATGATCTCCATTGGCTATAATGGGATCGTAATAACCCAATCTGCCAACCTCTTAATCAGGCCCCTACCTAGGATCTGTTCTTCTCATGTGGCTCTAGTGGGTGCATACTCTCTGTGCCTCATTAGAGGGTTGGAACAACGGGATCACCTAGAAAAAATAACGAAGTGCAGCATGAAGTTTGGGTTCAAAAAGATTGTGGCTTCCTACATCAGGAAAGTGGGAAGCCTCTACTAAAATGTTAACTCCTGAGAGTCGAAAGAACACCTTAGAAGCCCTTACGAGGGTGGAAAATAGGATAACTTTCTCATGCGGTACCCCCGGAAGGACAGGGGCACTAACAATCAGTTAAATAGTGTGTGCCTGCCAGAGGTGCAGCCGCCCCCAGGAAAGTTTCCCATAAGTCACCCTAAGTCTCCCACAGGGTTGCATCAATTACCCCTTGAGGCATTTAATTCATTTTAAACAGTTTCTGGAGTCTGTGCTTTTGCATTAAGGCTTTGGATCACAGGGACCTCTGATGGTTGGTTCTAAAGATGAAGTAGGAGCACAGCAGAGGTAGAAATTACACTCTAGGATGCATGTTATTAAATAGAATGCTTTACTGACAATGTTGATGGCCGACAATGCACTGTTTTACATTATAATTAATAGTATTGAATGTTGATACTATCCCCATTGGTTCCCTTGGTGTTGTAATGGTGAATTATGACATGTTTCTGCATTTACTAATGTGGTTACAGCTTGACAAAGCCAGTAAATCTGCATTATTGATACAGGCAACCTATTGTAATGTATCTAGTATGGGTGAGAGAGGAATTGCAATTGTAGGTTTAGGGCTTGCTAGGGGTGCAAACTACTCTGAGGGTGTCACCAAACATATTTTCAGGTACCTAATTGTATATATTTGTAATTTTACATTTCACTTTAGTATTGTGTATTAAAATAATTTTTCCCATTTTATAAGAAAAAACACTGACTAGACAATGATTTATTGTAGGTTTGTTTGTTGTCTACCAGCGAGCTGGGGTACTAGCCAACACCACCTTCCCTTAGTAAGCCTTGGACTGCTCTGCTTCAGTACCCTGAGAGATTAAAGTACTACAAGGAGGCTCCAAATAAAGAAGGTAGTTCCAGACGTATTACTTGTAAAAGATTCCCGTCTTTTGTGACTAATACCCATGTTCTTAGATCCACAACTCAGGGTGAAAAATTCCTGTGGGGGCCAATAGGCAAGACAGAGCCAGATAATGAAATCATCTATCATAAAATGAGCAGTGCTTGTAGTGGCTTTTGCAGTGAGACAGATGAGAAAAGGCCATATTGGTTCTCATGGTAAGAGGATGCAGCCGTGCACTTCAGCTTCACGTGTGCCAATTAGATAGGGTGACCAGACCTCTCAGATTTGACTGGACAATACTAGGTTTTCTAAGTCTGTCCCAGCATCCCGTCTCTTTTTACTGTAAATAAATACATGTCCTGCTTTGTTTTTTTTGTTTTTTTTTAAGAAAGGGCTGGTGAGAGCATACATTATTAATAGTTTAGTGCATGCTGACATTTTCACTGGCCCTCTTCTCAGGGCCTGGAGCTGAGTTCTTTAAAGACTCACTTGCTGTGCTGATTCACCTCATTGACACATCACAGTATGTTTTAAAGAGGAGAGAGTCAGTTTCCCAGGACCCCATCAGCCAAGGCCAACATGCCCTGGGTCTCATGACAGTGCATGGGAGAGGGAATGTTCTCATCTATGTTTCAGAGGTTGGCACATAGGGCCCCCGAATGTTTTTGTTGTATTCCTATTGGAAATACATATTAGGGTTTATACATCTCTTTTTTCATGTTTTGCCTTCTGGTACTGGTAGCCTTGTACCATTATAACTACAGGACCTTACATCCCAGAATGCAAAGCAAAGTGGGTTATGCTTTTCGTGTGTCTTGTTAAAAAGCTTGACATTTTCCATCTCCTTCTCTTTATTGTATGGAAAGAAGTGCATAGCACCTAAAATGCTTGTCTTTTGAGCATGTAATCTTTTTTTCAGTGTGGCAGCGTAGTCCTTCTGTTTTGGGAGGTGCTGTATAGTCTACCTTCATTTCCATGATGGCTGTAAACGGTTAGATCTACTTCTATCTCTTTCGCATCCTTTTTTGTTTAGGAATATGGCCACCCTATCATCACCAATCCAAAAGCTGGGGACTGTCATGGCTTTATATCACTGGTGCAAATTTAAAGACCGGTTGAGGGTCACGTAGAACAAGAATAGTATGGCATCAGAGTGGGTATAACAGGGACCTTATTAACCTTTGAATTATACTTGTTTAAAAAGGCCCTTATTTCCCCACCGTGAAAGAGGAGCGACAGATCAGGGGGAGTCGAGTAGCTTGCTATTTGTGTGGGTAGACATCATGGCCTCTGGATAGTAATTTATAAGCATTGACATTTTCGGAACTAATCTTCAAGTGTTGATTACAAGAAACTGTACATTTGGAGATTTTGGTCATAAAGAGGGTGTAGCCAGCTGTCCACCAAGATAATTGTATGTTTTATGTGCTGACTGGGAGCTCTGGCCAACCAAGCCCGACTTTGTAACACTAAGGATTGCTGAAGAAAGAAAACTACTACACAGAGCCATGCAGAGATTAGATTTGTCTCTTGAGTTTTGCTTTGAGCTGTATAGAGGACAGCAGAAAAATGTAAGAAGGAACTGTGGTTTGAAGACACAAGGTTCTACTTTTCCCAGAGCAATCACCAGACACCATAAAATATAAATGTGAAAACATACATGGTGCTAGAGTTTCTAGAGGACCTCCTCTTTTCAGCAAAACTCTAAATTGTAAAATAATGTCTTCTGGGACTCAGGCAGTGGCATTGAACTTCTGAACACATCTGAAAAATGCAAGATAAGGATAGGGAACCCTACTAAAATTGAAGATGAAGAGCCTCTACATAATCATTAAGGAGGGAAGAGACAGTTCTAATTTTCATAGAAAAGTAAAGGACTGGACCCTTCACTCACTCAAACTGGTAATTTGGACATACATAGAAACTGCTAGACACTGCAACTATTTACCTAACATGTGTTAAGGCCATCTGTATATTTGCAAACGTTATGTGAGGTGGACGTCAACTGTGCAATGCTTCATATAACAATGTATTAAACAAACAAAATAGAAGTCAAATTCCCACGATAGAGATTCCATGTTGAGAGATAAATTGCTGAGAACACGCTATAGTGGGTTGAGAGCAGGGATAGCATGCAAAAATATAAAGATCTTGATACAGTTGAATATGAATGGTGATTAATGGAGCTAAGCATGAGAAAGGCACAACTGTCAGAGATAGACTTGACTGGGGAACAGCAGGAACGGGTGTCAAACCCTGAGCGGTAAGATTTGGATTTGGATGTGGATCCAGTGGCCAGCCCTTACCTATGGACACTAGCAGGAAAAGCAGAGAAGTTGAGTCACGTGGGATAGCTGTACATGCAACGTTGGGGGCTGAAGGTGACATTTCACAGACAACATATAGCCCTCACCTCTCCTTTGATGTGGGTCGGCCATATGAGCACTTCTGAGATGGTTTAGGTAATGACAAAGTTCTATAGAAATGGTATATATATTGTTCTTGGGTTATTGTGTAATTTGTGCGACATTCCGCCAGTAAGCATTCCCACAATTATGTGTGCAAAAAAAGAACAATATTAATGTGCGTTTGTCTAATTTCTGGGTACGTTTTTGTGACAACTATGTAGACAAGAGACACCCATGCACCATAGATTGGAAGTAGCAGGCATTTGCCTAGAAACAATTTAGTATCAATTGTCTTTGTTCCTGTCATCCGACATATCCTCATGTGTCCCCTCATAAATAAGCATTGGTAAAGCCCATGCCCACCAGCCCTGTTGCTGACGTGCACTCCTTTTCAAGTAGCTGTGTGCTGGTCAGATAAAGTACTGTTCAGTCAGCCAATGAATAAAGTGGGCTCACCCATTGCTGTATGTTGTCTGCTGTAGTGGGCAGAAGAACAATGTGAATGACAGTTGAACACACCAATGGATGAAGAGGGAGGACCAAAAGCCAGTGTATGTTTATATATGCAAACTTCCGTATGCCCTCTGAGTGTACCCGAAACTCCTACCTTTCTCAAAAGTGTTTTAGACTGATCTCTTGAAAAACATTTTCCAGTCTAAACATCTGTCTCTTACGTCGACTGTCCACCTCTGTTATGCTCTAGTTATAGTTTCCTCTTCCCTCCCCTAATCTCTTGTTACTATTACTTGTTGTCTGTATTCCTAACATGTTCTATATACCTAAAATAAATAAAGAAATCATTTGTACATGTTTTTGTTTGAATTTTTGAAAACATGAGGCTTGTGAGGTAACTAAAGGGGTCTCTAGCCCAGACCTACAAATGAATGTTTTACATTTTTTCTTGTGTCAAAGACACCTCTTCTTCTCCTCTCCCTCCAGTAGGAGAGTCTGACCGACAGGTGATGTCACTCAACCCATCTCACTTTTAGTATCACAGATATTTTCATAGCACGAGTTATCACAGCCTACCGGACACACTCTCGGGATGAGGAGAGCCTGCTTTTGGACACTTGATGCTAGATACAAGTTTATTTCACAGCAGCACTGTTTGTTCACATTGAACAATGAGCGCCTGCTTTTTGTCCTTGAGATTCCAATGAAATGGCTAAAACTGCAATAGGGTAATTAGGGATAAATCATCTGGACTGTGCACAAAAATGTACCAAGAGCGTCAACACAACTTTAGACAGGAAGAGATGCAGGGAAAAACACAGAGATTATATTTAAATCAGCTCGTTTAGGAACTGATCTTGCTCCTCACAGGAGTCGTAATCCCTAATGCTGTATTAAGGCAGATCCCATCCCAATAGCCTGCCAAGGGACAAAACTGTCCAACACTGACTTGAAATGTACCCAAGTAGGTGTCATATAAAATGGAGCCGCATCTAACAACTGTGCGTCTACACAGCCAGAATTAAGTGGTAGTTTCTATCACGTTATGTCCACATTATACATTGATACTTTAGAGAGAACTTGGCAGGCACTGCTGGAAGGCCAACAGCTGAAGTGCTGTGGTTAGTGCTGCAAGCCTGCCAGCATGATGTGCCCTCCAGGCCATGGCATAGCCCGTTGGCAGGGATCCCCTGCTAGCCACAAATACTTACTCTGTACAGGGGGCTTTTGTTTCAGTGCTCTGTGTGCCTTTAATTTGCACATTCTCAAAAATATATGTTACCAAGAAATTATATTTTGCATGAATCTTTGAAAAATCCCACTACGCCCATGATTTAAGTAGTCTGATGGAATCATTATTACGTATTAATCAAATGAAAAGTTTGACAAATTACACGCCCTACTCCACTGCAGCATGTCCTTCACCATGGGCGAATTTTTCAAGGAACTGATGGGTGACCCACTCTTCTGCTTTGGATTAGTCACTCACCTCATCTGTGATTGTGACAACCTTTCCACGCAGTAGAATTCTCCAAGAACTGCTAGTAGCTTTCAGTTACATCGGGCAGTATCCCTGACATTGTAGCTGGAGAATGACTCCTTGTTTATTATTTCTGGAGAGCTTTTCCAAAGATCCTGGATATTATCTAGCACTTAGAATATGGGTACACCAAACATTCTCCCCAGGACCACAAGGTTTGGTCTGTTATGTGACCAAGGGCCACACTGATTTGAGCAGGGAGGCAGTCAAGTGGGCAGGGGTGGAGGGTGGGTGTAAGGGACACAAAGCACATACATCTAGCAGCTAAATTGCATGATATGAAACCAGAAAACCTGAATCAGTCCTGCCTTCCTCTCTTGCCCAAATTGTGTGATACTAGGAAGTTGTTTTATTTCACTTTCCCTCCTTTTTCTTCATTATCACATATAAGAGGATCTCGAAATACATGACTTCAGTATGTGTGCTATACAAAACCTTCTCCTGTCTTTGATTTAATAACATATAATGTTATTTATGTATAGTAGCAACCCAGCCACCCATAGGGTACACAGAACAATTGACTTACCTCTTAGTTCACTATTGGCATTGTTGTCAGGGTGGGGGGGGGAAGCATGAATGTTTCTAGAATCATGTTTGAAAGCTATCACAAAAATACTTCTCAAAGCACCAACATAATCTGATGTACTAAGGTGAAAAGGTTCTGCATGTTAATGAAAATACTCTTTTTTAATTTTAATGAGATTTTATCATATTTTTACACTTTTGCTGAAAGATGTCATGAAAAATTAAGGTGTTTCTAAAGTTCAGTGGTGCAGGACACCACCTTCTCTTTAGGCAACCGATAAATAAATGCTTGCCCATTTATTTGACATCTTTGTGAATGTTAGTGATGAGTTGAGTAAACAACAGCCCAGGGCTGGCGTGGAAAAGAAGGGGTCACATTTAAAGGTCAGGAGGGCTGTATGTGGCCTACCAGGCCATAGTTTGAGTATCACTGACTTAGAATATTTAGAGTTGGTCGAAACATTTTCCACAGTACAGTCCGGTGTAATGGCCATTACTTATGAACTCTGTTTATAGAATTCTACAACTGATGTATGAAAGTGTGCATTTTGTGTACATGCTGTTGCATGGAGACAGCCTTACTCATTACCTCATCCAGGGACATTCACTGGGCAGTGAAGATGCAGAAAAGATAATTAGTTGAGGTATTGCTCCATCCTGGTTTCATCATTTTGTTGTCATCCCTCCACAACAGGGAACTGTTGAGAACAACAACCCTCTGTGTTTCTTAAACATGTCATCCAGGAACCCAGTGGTGATGGTAGAAGGTCACAAAGAGTCTCTCAGGGTTGGAATGGATTGATCAATTATGTCATAATTGCTGTAGAAATACTGAACATGGTGATAGTGGGGCGATATATGCACACTTGAGTTATTAAATGAAAATGGTGGCACATCAGGGAATGGTTTGAGTACTCCAATAAAGAGCAAAACTTTTCAGCAGTATATCAGGTTCATTCACTGTTTATCTCATAGGCCAGTCCCTTGCACGCTATTGTTTTATGAACAAAATTCCAACTTTCCTTTCCCTCCCATAGGGATTTGAGTTGTGATGAGGGCTGAAAAATATTGAATGCTGTAAAAATGTGGTCCTGATACCGCATATCATGTTCTAATACTTTTTCTACTGGCTGTGATTTCATACTATAAAATGCAGCCTGGAGTAAGATATTGCTTTCAAAGTATGAAATCCAATTGGCCAGTACCATTATGGTTGTAAATGTAAGGACAGCATTTGAGATATGCAGTGTCTCAAAATAAATTTTTCCCTCAAGGATTATTAATGCTCTAAGTAATAAATCCATGTGGAGTCAAATAAAGGCGGCAAAAGATGCCAATTAGTGTCTATTGTTTTGTGATTGTCGGTTTGTTGGTACTGCGCATGAATTTAAATATGATGGTGAAAAATATCTAGAGTGTTGAAAAAAGCACCGACAGACAATAACAAATCTTTACTACATACAGATGATGGCATTTAAGTCTTTTAGAAAATGTACATGTTTAATTTCTTCTTCTTTCCTCATTAATATGATTATTTTTTGTATAAAACCAGCAAATATGTGCAGCATTGCTCTTCAACAATGAATAGTACCATTCATTTTTTATCTGCTTTTTAGATTTCACCTGCACAGTGCTTGCTCTGTGCTTGTGAAATCTATTATATTCAATATAAATCTTAAACGGGGCTTACACCCCCCCCCCTTGCGTTTCATTGGTTCCTGTGCTTACCACTTACTTTTCCTCAGTTTTTATTGGCTTTTGCATATTTCCTGCATTTACCAATGTTTGTTCCTGGTGTGTTTGCTCTTATCAATGTCCGGAGGCCAAAGTACTGTTTTCATCTGCTTTTTTTTATTTTTATTTTTTATTTTTTTAAGTTTTGCCTGCACAGTGCTTTGTTTGTCCGCTCTTTTCTTAAATTAATTACAGGATTCTGAGCCTCAGCTGCTCTAGCCCTTATGCCACATTGTCTCTCCTCTCCCTGGACATTGAGCTCACCATATAAGATGGCTGACACTCTCTTTTAGAATGCAGAATTGAAAAGCATTTCAATTATGCGTTCCAAAGCAGCTTCGGCCATCTTGTTTATCCCATTTACAGCCCTACCTATCGCCTTGGAGAGAAGCAGGAAAGAATGAATGGTGGAGGGGTACTACAGACTTTGACTGAGTCAGGTGACCGTGTAACTCTCTGATGTGTGTGTAAATATCTCACTCTTTCCAACATATGTTAGCTTGACCCCAGACCTTATTGATCCGGTGGACAAGTGTTCTGCGCAGAGCAGATTCTACCTGCCGGAGTGAGAGAAGTGTGACATGCAGGGCGTGGACTCACACCTGTCTGACGCTGATGGCTCTTCCTGGCACTACTGCCCGCAGCCTCCTCCTTGTCCCCGAAGGCAGTGGCTGGACGCAGGGTGGAGGCCAGTGAACGGCACATTAGTGTGTGCTGAAAAATGGATTATGTTAAGGCATTACTGTATTCATTCTGAAGAAATCAACCTGGGAGAGAGCACGAGTCCCCATTTTATGTTCCTCCCTGCTGTGAGGGGAGAGAAATGATCTGCGATAGCAGAGGGCAGCAAACAGTTGTGGTTAGAGGGGGCAGAGTAGAAGTAGTGCTGCCACGACTGCAGAGTTGAACACCAGAAGTGGCAGCTGGTTCCCATGCACCTGATCAACAACGTGAGACGTGGCGAGCGTGACGCTCACCGTCAGGCCTGCTGCGAGAGTATTTGCACCACAGCATGCAGACCCGGGGGTTTAGACCCTCTACGTTTTATTGCTGTTGTTTCTTAGCACCTGTCCCAACCACTGCAGTACTGCTATCAGTGACCCTGCGGGCAGTGAGTGATGCTACCTTCGCAGGCCATGGTGTCAGCCGAAGTCAAGGAGTCTGCACGTCTGTTTGATGGCTATAGAGACCAAACACACACCACCTAAGTATCCATTCACAAGAAGGGACATCTTTCACAAGGTCCTGCGCAGCACTCCACATTCACAATCTAGCTGCGTGTCCTGCCCTTCCGCAGGCGTGAGGGAGAGCCATCTGGGATCAGCACCACTTCTGCCGCCTAACGTCTTACAGTGTTTACAATTCCCCACACGATGCTGGTGCTTTCTCACCCAGGTGCTCGCATTCCAGGGTGCACTGGGAGTCATTCTCAAGGACATGACCCAAATGTATTTTTCCATAACTTGACTTGTGTAACCCTTCATAAATATTTATATGCTTATCTATAGAACTCACCAGAAGCTCAATACAGCTGTTGCACATTTAAGATAAGCCAGAGGTGACAGACATTGAGCTTTTATTTATTTATATAGTTATTTAGCAGGAGCTGTAGCATTTCGAACAGAACACTGTACAAAAGAAAAAAGCACAGCACTATAGACAATAAACATGTAACATAGATCGAAACAAGAACTGGCAAAGCCAATCGGTTAGACCTATGCAAATTCTATTGACTTTGTCAGTTTTGCTTTTTTACATATTACAGAGCAGTTGAGCTGCTGTGTAATATAACAAAGTAAAAAAAAAAAAAACAACAACATGACATGGACAATAGGCGAAATCTATTGGCTTTGCAATGCATGCTGTTTTATTTGATTGCAGTGTTTAACTATTACATCCCTTCCCACAAGTGCTCCCATATGATAAGAAGGCCACGCCTGCTGTTTTGCAGGTAGATGTGTTAGCGTGTCTGACCTTATTCGGTTTCTTATCTTTAATTTATAAGGGGGACGCGTCAGAGGTTCGATGGACCTTTTGACTGCGCACAGAGTAATTCCCACTATAAATCCCAAACGCAATACAAATCATCAACAATATCAATCGACAACATGAATAACTTTTGGAGTCAGTAATCTCACACACCATGACCCCTTTAGCCCTGAATAACTACACCTTTATGTAAAAGTTAGAATGTTTATTTCCCTATATTAACAATGCTAAAGTCATGTAGATTAGTCTCAAAACCAAATGGTACACATGCAACAACACTGGTTGACCAAACCTTCTAAAGAATCTTAATTTAACTAGTGCATGGATTGCTATGCATTGAAGAGTCACAGTACAAATCAATAGTAAGAATACGTTCGCAGTAGAAATAACATACATCTGGGTTCAGCAACTGAGCAACATCAATTATTAGTTAATAGCAACCTGTTACCATTTTAGGGTTTCCCTTACTAACCTTCTCATTAGAATATCTAGTTTGGGTTTCATGAAAAACAATTTAGTCAACATAAATTTGGAAAACATCTAACTATGGCTCTATCAAAATAGCGGTTGGTATCTAGAAATAAAAGACAGGCTTATAACTAGAGCAAAAGCATTTTGTTATACCTCTCCTCATTTGGATCAGCAAGCTGCGATTATCTTTGTCAGTTGGACATCTGTTTGGTCAGCATCAGCAACGGGTTATGAAAGGGAATGGTTCAGAAATGGGGACTCTAAGCTGTCCGAACCATCAGGTAATCAATGCCTAAGGGGTCTGCATTCAGCATCAGAAGTTAAGCAATAAAGTTAAGTAGAAAAAATCATCAGGAACTGCTCAGCTCCTCAGGCAGAATAGAATGAGCGCGCAAATGAGAATGACTGCTTCCCCTCTGTGTAGTCGGGCTAAGTTAAAATCATAAAAAGACCTTCCCACGTTGCCATTGGTCAGAGAATTGTACATTTACAATTTGTCTAATAGAAGTACAAGTTAAAATCTAAGATACTGCTAACCTGTCTTTCACATGTCGATGATTGGCTCCTCTTCTCCTGTTCCCACTGTCAGGCTCGTCAGGTAACATTTTTGTATCCATCCGTACTCCAGTCAGTGCATCCATTGTTAGCTCCTGGGAACATCGCTGTCTCATGCATTATACTATGCAATTTAGCAGTTACTAGTACAAGACATTCTAGCAGGCAGTTCTCATGAGAAAGTTAAAGACATCTGCTAACGTTTGGTCAACCTCCTCCTATAAACCCCTTCCAGTTTACTAATTCTCCTCTTCCCATAAACCCTTCTCAGTTAATTAACTCCCCTCCTCCTAAGGATTCCTCTCAGCAACTGGGCAATATGCTCTTGCTTAATTGTCGTTCCCTACCAGCACACTCTTTACATATCTACTCATTATTAACAGACCTCCAACCAGATGTGCTTTTCCTTACTGAAAAGTGGCTCACAGATCATTCATCTGTTGATATTTGTTGTACTTTACCATCTTCTTATTCCATAAGGCATGTGGATAGACCCCTTATCATGGGCGGTGGTGTTGCTATTATCTATAAGAGGGCAATTAAATGCGCTGCCTCATTGCTGAATATCTCAGGTTGTGAGAGCATGACTTTTTCTCTATATCTATCGCCTACTTTTACTTTTTCAGGTATTCTCCTTTATCGCCCCCCAGGTTCTTGTGCCACTTTTTTAGAATCCCTACCTGATGTCGCAGCCAGTCTTATTTGCAATTCTCCCAACCTGACCATTCTCAGAGATTTCAATATCCACTCCGAGAACAAAGACTGTCCGACCGCCAAATCTTTGTTAGCCTCCCTTACAGCCTTGAATCTGGTACAATATTCCACAACCCCCACTCATTTTAAAGGTCATACTATTGATCTTATTTTTAGTAATGTACCTGCCCTTAGGATGTTTACCCCTTTGCCCCCTACATGGACAGATCATTTTCTCATGTCCTTTTCTCTCTCCCACAACTACACTTTGGATCCTTATACTAACACTAAAACAATGGGATGTATTTGGTCCAAATTAGTCCCCACAGAGTGGCAGAACTCTCTCGATACCTCTTCCCATTCATCTCCGAGCACTGTAGAATCATTTAACAATTGGATTTCTACTTCTTAAGACTCAGTCTTACCTATTAAGACTAGAGTAAAAAAGCCTATCCACAAATCTAACCCATGGTTCTGACCTTTTCTATTACAACTTAAAAAAAACTGTAAAAAGCTTGAAAGAACCTGGAGAAAGAACTATAGTCTTTCCTCTAAAGAAGCTTATAGGCAAGCGATTAGATTTTATCATCAGAATATTAAAGCAGCCCAGGTGACATACTACAGTATGAAAATAGAAGAATCCTCTAACTCTCATAAAGCTATTTTCCAGATCTTCAAGGAATTGACGCTTGCCCCTCAAATTGACTCCCCCATAGAGGCATCTACTAAACAGAGTAATTTATTGGCCACTCACTTTCAGGATAAAATCATTAAAATATATTCTTCATTCTATTCCCCTCCGTCCTTAGAATCCATGGACCTCCAGTCAACTGATGTGGCTGCCCCATGCACTACTCTAAACGTTTTTCAACCCCTCTCAGACACTTTAGTTATTAACTTTCTTCGTAGCATTAAGTCTGGCTCCCCTCTTGATCCGGCCCCTTCTTCCATCTTGCTACTAGCCTCAGATATTATTTTTCCCCCTCTGACAAAAATTTTAAACCTCTCTTTATCCTCAGGCTTTTTGCCTCCGTCTTTTAAATATGCCATCATTAAACCCCTCCTCAAGAAACCTAATTTGGATCCCGCTTTGTTAGACAACTACAAGCCAATCGCTCTCCTCCCCATTCTCACAAAAGTGCTGGAAAAACACATTAATCTTCAGCTGACAACTCATCTGGAAAACCATAAACTTTTGGATTCTTCTCAGATGGGTTTCAGAGCTCAGCATAGCTTTGAATCCGCTCTTTTAGCAGTCACTGAATCTGCCAGGCAACTTCTGGATCAAGGCGGCCATGCCGCTATCATAATACTTGATCTTAGCGCAGCATTTGATACTGTGGACCACTACCTTCTTTCTCACAGACTTTCTAGGATGGGGATAAGAGGCACTGCTTTGTCGTGGCTCCTCTCTTTTCTCACAGGAAGATCTTTTCAAGTTTTAGACCGTTCTTTTTTGTCCGATATTTATCCTTTAACTTGTGGAGTCCCTCAGGGTTCTTCTCTGAGTCCGACTCTATTTAACGTATATCTATCCTCTTTGGCAAAAGTCGTCTCCCCATATAATCTTTCTGTGGTTACCTATGCAGACGATACTCAGTTAGTAATATCTCTCTACAGCATTAGGCAGTCCTCCTCTTCCAATCTCTCTGGCTGTCTCACAGACATTTCCAACTGGATGAACTTAGCTAAACTGAAATTTAATGATGAGAAATCCGAAGTTATGATTATAGGTAATGGCCCTCCTGCTCTTCCTTTAACTTCCTATTCAGAGGCTTTTAATAACCTTCCATCTCCAAAGACAAATATCAAGAGCCTTGGGTTTTGGCTTGAGCCCAGACTTACCATGGAAATTCAGTCCAAAAAGCTCTCATCCATATGCTTTGGCCTTCTGAGATCTCTTAGGAAGATTTTGAGTCTTCTTCCTCTCAGGGCTAAAAGGATCCTTGTTCAATCCCTGATTCTTTCCCGCCTTGACTACGGCAATGCTCTGTTTCTCAGTTCACCAGACTATGTTATAAGGAAACTCCAAGTGGTGCAGAATGCCGCAGCTAGACTGCTTACCAACTTATCTAGGAAGCTATCTGCCAAGCCGGCTCTTGTAAAACTTAATTGGCTCCCTATAAAACAGCGTATCCAATTTAAATCACTATGGGGGTTATTCTAACTTTGGAGGAGGTGTTAATCCGTCCCAAAAGTGACGGAAAAGTGACGGATTTACCACCAGCCGTATTACGAGTCCATTATATCCTATGGAACTCGTAATACGGCTGGTGGTATATCCGTCACTTTACCGTCACTTTTGGGACGGATTAACACTCCTCCAAAGTTAGAATAACCCCCTATGTCTGGTCCATAAAGTCCTACATGACGGGCCCCTTTTTTTCGCAGACATTCTTTTTCCATCTACACTAGTCCTAGACTTCTGCGCTCATCTACCTCCCGTCAGCACGATAGTACGATCCAAGAAATCCTGGGGAAGGAATTCCTTTACTGTGAAAGCCGCTCAGCTATGGAACTCCCTTCCTTCAGAGCTCCGACATGAGGCTTCTGAGCTTCTATTTAGGAAGAAATTAAAAACTATTCTTTTTGCTGTCAATTCCTTGACTTAATCTTGTTTTTTCTCTTTTCTTTCTTGGACTCTCACGTACTTCAGCGCTGGGATGCCTCATGGTAGCTATGCGCTTTACAAACCTCTAAACTCAAACTCAATGAAAACAATACATGAATTTATTTCTCTAGTCATACATTTCCCACAAAGTTGTTAGAACAGTGCAGCTTAACATGAGGCTGTGCAAACTAGGCCCAAAACCTCACTAACTTAAGGCCTACAATCAATAAAGCAAATATAGCATGCAAATCATTAGTATACCACAATACAGAAATAATCTAAACATAGGCATTTCAATTAATATTAATATACGTATAATAAAGACACTTTGCGATTAATGGCGGTCATTCAAGTGGGCACATTTTCCAAGTCGCACATTATTTTCTACATTTAGCCATATTCTATGAAAATTCACAATTCAAAGTACATGAATATTTATTAGTAAAAATTCAGCATTCACAGATGTACACTACATGAAGTGGCATGTGTGCCAATGAGGCATTTTCTCACGTTTCAGTGTGTTAAGGCCGGATGGAATAAAGGTTTATCTTTTGTAAACAAGTCTTGATCGGAATGTTCTGTCCGGATGCGAAAATAACTCCTCATCAGACAGCCTCCTTCCTTTCAGGTTCGCATGCCACAGCACACAATGCCATACATTTGTGTGCACGATTCAAAAGGACATTTAAAAAAGTGTCACTGACGTAACTACGTTTACCAACAAAGCAGCTCCATAGAGAGAAAGAACAATAGGCTGCCCTGTGCCTTTCTGCAGCAGTGTTTTGTTCGTCTCCTGTTAATGGGATGGATGCCACAGGAAGACACAGCAGAAATGATTGGGCTTAATTAAGGCTAAATATGTATTTTGTGGAATGGGCTGTTACTTGTGAACATGTGCGTTTTGGGCATGCGTTGTAGCATCACCATTTTGTGCCCTATAGAACCAGTACACTGATTTAATTTTCATAATGAAATGTTTACTTAAAATTAATTTAGTGGCTGTTTGACTTCAATAATGGCAAATCTGTTGTATATGCACGAAGGAAAAAAGCATTGCAATGCAATAGGTCTCTCATTTACGAGAATTAGAGCTATTGACGTTGTAAATGCATAACTGGACTTTTCTTGCCAGATAAATTGCTCAACCCTGCAACTAACAACCATTGATAAAGTCAACAGCCCTGGCTTGTGTAGTTGTGTAGTTGTAATGTTATTTATTGTATCATATCCATGGATGCAACAACAGAAAGAAGCAGCAAAAATGCCAGTCGGGTGGCACACCATGCTGAGAAGAGATTTGTAACTTACATGTTTTTTAGGCCATGCCCCTTTGAGACACCCCCATTTTTTTCAGCCCACTTCAAACTCTGGGGATGGGAACACCGTTTGGTGCGATCAAGGTTAGGAAACCTGATGCGGTCTCAGTGATAACCAAGCAAGGACGGGGGTATGGGGTGAGGGGAAGTGGACAGCACACAGAGAAATATGAGTTGGAGAGCAAAGCAGTAACAGGAAAAAGAAGTGGGCATGATTTGTGCCCTTTACTTAAATCACGAGTGGGCATTCACTTCAGCCTAGCACTTGCCTGCTTACCCAGTTCTTTGGCTGGAGTGAGGGAGGAGGTATCGAGCACAGAAGCTGCACTGGCAGTGTGAAAATGGAGAGAGATGAGGGCTGGGGGGTGGGTAGGAGGGACTGGGAAGAGGGTGCCATGCCATGTATTGGAATGCTGAGGGAGGGCGGAAATCCCTAATATTTTTGCATTGTGCCCCATGCTCTTCTCTCTGGTGAATGTTTCTTACATATTTTGTTCTAAACGCAATGGTCTTTAAACTGGTGCAGGAAGCGAACACGACCAGCACAAAGAAACATATTGTCCGCATTCAATGTTAGTGGTAGGTAGATTGGAAGCAAGCACAACTATTGTGAGGGTAGCAAGAACTACAAATGTTTTGAACACAAAATGTGATGCAGAGTCAGCGCTGGCCTCAGATTGTGGTGGGAGAGTAAGGTTTAACATTAAACAGGGCACCATGCTAATATATTAAAGATTTACAGGGCTCTTTTTAATCACAATGGAATTTGAAAGGCAGGGGGAGAAGCTCTGAAAAGGAGAGCCTTCCCATGCTGCCCTGCAGAAACAAAAGAAACTAGCAGCTACGGGATCCAAAGCTAAACACAGCCAAACATTCATACAAGCAGGAAACAACTAAAAAAATAGTCCCCAAAAGAACAGATAAAAGCGTAAATATACCATAGTTGGTCCCTGCTCCGGGGAGGAAATGAAAGTGAAAAGGAGGGACAAACAAGCATGACTGACCATTAGCAATCAAGGATTTTTAAATGACACTGAAACAAACAAATGAAATACCTTTTAAGAAGTATACTTAAAATTATACAAGAGGTTGGACACTTCTGCTCGGCCTAAAAAGGGTCTGGTATGCAGACTTGTAGGCTTTGAGATTGGTGCTTAGAGGAATGCATTATGTGTGAAGTACAGGTGTTTCAATGTTATCATGGGATTTCATTATGTCATTGTTGCATTATACTAAATACCATTAACAAATGCAGTATGTTTCCACAACCCTGTCCCCAGAATCTGGGCATTAAGCAAAGACGTATCTGCTTCAGTTTCTGAAGAGGGTTCTGAAGCATGTATACTCACTTGCATATCTTCACTTGTTGTGGTGCCCCCTTTCTGTGAGCCTGCTTGAACTTTAATTGGTAAACATCATTTACATTTATATTCATACACCATAATAATACCATGGCTGTCCTCAGTATGCCAGGAATTAACCCATTAAGCCGGGGCTAACTCAAGTCACACAGTTATTCCATGCATGCTCACAAAATGCTATGAATTACCACTGTAGTCATTTATAGTGTAGGTGCCAACATTATAACTAGTGCGAGTTTCCCAGGTGTTCAGGCTATATCAAGAATTCCCACCATTCTGCAAAAGATGTTCACAATTTGAAAAAAAAATCGTACTTCTTAAGTCATCACCATACCATGGATGCTGACAATATTCCTCGAATTGCCACCATTGAATTGCTGTGAACATCATACCATGGTTAAACATCACTGTGCAATGGATGCTAATAGGAATTACTACCATAATGCCAGGACTTCATTATGTCATGGGGTGTACCACAGTGCTATTAATGTGCACACTATGGCAGGAATGGCCACTGCTCTGCCATGATATGTATTATGACAGATGTAGGCACTGTATGGCAGGAGTAACTAGCATTAAGTCAGGATGAGTGTATTGTCATGGGTGGGCAACATGTAACTCATGTCACAAGTTGTAAAGAATTACCGCCATTGTGTCAGTGCCCACATTTTATGAGTGATGGACATCATGCTATTCTTGAAGTTATCAAGAAATGCCATTGTTAGACTTGGCATCCTTGGCGTGGTCACCCCTAACTTTTTGCCTTTGTTTCCCAGCTTGTTGATGTGTGCTGGACTCTGTTTTTGTTACTCTGGGCACTTTACAACTGCTATCCAGTGCTAAAGTGCAAGTGCCCCATTGTAAGATGTATGTGTAATTGGCTTTCCATGACTGGCATATTTGATGTACTAGTATGCCCCTAGTACAGTGCACTAGAGGTGCCCAGGGCCTGTAAATCAAATGCTACTAGTGAGCCTGCAGCACTGATTGTGCCACCCACATAAGTTGTCCTGTAAACATGTCTCAGACCTGCCCCTGCAGTGTCTGTGTGTACAGTCTTGGACTGCTGATTAGACTTGGCAAGTGTACCCATTTACCAAGCCTACACCTTCCGTTTTTATACATGTAAAGCACCCATAAGGTAGGCCATAGGTAGCCCCAGGGACAGAGTGCAGTGTATGTTAAAGGTGGTTCATGTACCTATGTGTTTTACATGTCCTGACAGTGAAATACTGCCAAATTCGGTTTTCACTGTTGCAATGCATATCTCTCTCATAGGTTTCCATGGGGGCTGCCTTTAAATATTGTTAAAGCATAGATTCCCTTTGGGAGCAGATGTAAATTTGAAGTTTAGGGTCTCTGAGCTCACAATTTAAAAATACATTGTTTAGTGAAGTTGGTTTTTAGATTGTGTGTTTGAAAATGCCACTTTTAGAAAGTAGGCATTTTCTTGCTTAAATCATTCTGTGACTCTGCCTGTTTGTGGATTCCCTTTCTGGGTCAGTTTGACAGTTGGGCCGTTTGCACCTCTTTCTAGACAGTGACACAAAGGGGGCTGGGGTGTAGTCCGCATATCCTGATGAGCCATCTGTGCTAGAGTGGAGGGAGGAGTGGTCACACACCTGAATGGGCTGTGCCTTCCCTCACACAATGCAGTCTACAACCTCCTGGTGTGTGGCTGGGGCCTGGCCTGGACAAGAACGGATCTTACAGACACTTGAGACTTTACTTTGAAGTTTGCCAACTTCAAAGGCAGAAAGGGTGTAAGTATTGGATCCAAAACCCCAGACTTGAGATTACTTAAAGAATTCAAGAGGAGCCTCTGCCTGGAGAAGAGCTGAAGAGCTGAGGAGTTGTGCTGCCCTTGCCTGTGACTGTGCTGTGTTGGGCTATCCTGCAGTTGCTGCTTCTGCCTGTGCAAGGGGACAGAGACTGGACTTTGTTGCATTCCTGCTTGAGAAGTGACTCCAAGTGCTTGGAGTAGAGTTTGCCTCCTGTTTTGAAGCCTCAGGGACAGCAAAGACTTCACCAACCAGACATGAGTTTACTTTCTGTGGACTCTGTCTTGCCAGAGGGTGCCTTTCCAGTTCCTGGACCCCTGGAAGTGAATTCCTGGAGAAACAGACTAACGACGACGGATGATGCAAAGGACGCCGCTATCTGGAACTCCGACACCGCTTGCCCTGAGGCCATGGACCTCGCTGAGTGCGACAAATCCAATGACCCTGTGAGCTGATGCCGCAACACCGGAACCGCAACGCCACCTCCTCCGAGGCCCTGGACCTTGTAGAAGTCCATAGGACTTGCATCGCTACAGCCACTACGACCTGTTTTTTCTGACACCGGACTGTTGTAAGTCCGTGATGATCCGACGCCATTGCAGCGCCTGCGGCCCTGTGATGTCCTCGTGACCCCGTGAGGTTACCCCGCAGCATCGTGACTCCACCGGACTTCGCATCTGCCGGAACCAAGGGACGACTTCACATCTGACGCCACTTCACCTCCACCACCCTGTAGTGAGGACCCGACGCCGCTGCGCGATGCCAATGTCCTTCTGCCCCGTGGCACCAGAACCGACGCCGCATCGGGGCCAGCGAAGCCGCTCTCCCCAAATCTGTGCACTTGCCTGTTTGCTACTTGTTTACTAAGGTACTGTACCTGGGGGTCGAACGACTCCGTAAACGGCGTCATAGGCATCACATTGTAGGAAATGACTCCGTCACAACGCTGCATAATGCCAACTTGCAGTATTTGTGCCTCAAGGCACTGTTTTCTTGCTTTTAAGTGCTAAATTCGTATTTTTTATTGTATATTGTTGATTTTTTTTGTATTTGGTCTTGTTCATTTAGATAAAATATTTTCTATTTTTCTAAACCTCTGTTGTGTCCTTTTGTAGTGGTCCAATGTATTACTGTATGTGGTGGTACAAATACTTAACACATTGCCTCTTAATTAAGCCTGCCTGCTCATGCCAAGCTACCAAGGGGAGGAGCGGGGGTTAACTGAGTGTGATTCTCCTTTTCTCTGACTAGAGTGAGGGTCCTTGCTTGGACAAGGGGTAACCTGACTGCCAACCAAAGACTGCATTTCTAACAGCCTTTATTATTAAAGGACTATTTTATCAGAGATGGGCGACTGATATTATGCATGTATGCGGTATTTGTATAATGCAAACCTAGTGAAAGGCAGTATGCAGGGTATTAAGCATTGTGCAGGGTGATTGTAGGTGTGTTGTATGTGAGTTTGAATTGTGCACAAATTGATTTCTAACTGAATGATGCAACGATAAAATATCTACCATCCCAAATGTATATCTTTTGTGCGGCAGAACTCTCCAATTAGGTCAGAAAATTGAAGGCACTGTGCATCCTATAGTGGCTAGGCCAGTATCCTCCTCCAATTTCTCATAAGCGGTCATTTAGACATGTCAAACCTTACTGCACTGATAGAAAAGGCACCACATATCAGATTCTAGTTGGATAACTGTGTGCAGGCAGTAAAAGTGCAACCCACAGTATAGATGTTCCTGCCATCGTGTTGTATAGTACTGGGGCATTTCTGTAGCGCTTTCTGTACTTGTTGTCAAGGCTTCAAAGCGACTTTGGCGAACCTAATCTTCTAGTGAATGGAAAAGAAAGGGTGCTGGTTGTAGTGTCAACGAATATGTAAAGTTTTCACATCATGCGTGACGCAGAGTGAGTGTGTTCCACGTTTGCTGCAACAGCATACAGCAGTGGTCTACACATGAAGTGGTATGCAAGCAAGAGTCTGAGGTTTAGCTTTGGAGGTAGTGTATTCAGACCCCTGTTAATGAGGCCTTCTATCAAATTTTGGTGCATCTTACTTAGTCAAAACACCTTAAACCTTGGCTTCAGGCGAACTTAATAGTTACAACTACCATTTCATTTAAGCTTCTGCACATTTCAGTTAGGGTTTTCCTATTGCATTTTATGTCGTGTTTTAGATTTTTATATTTGTTGTTTTCAGTCATTGTTTTTGTTAGCTCGCATTTTAGTGTAAGTGTTTTGTTCACACTTTTTAGGACAGAGAAGTAAGATTATTTAGGTCACTGTCACAAGCACTGGCCGGAAATTACTGAAGCAGCTGAACTATGGTTCTAGGATCTTTCCCTCCCTTAGACTTCCTCCCCACCCCCCCACCCGATCCCCTCCTTTTCCTCTCAACGCTGTCCATCTCCCATCCCCCTTTCCACACGTACACCAGTGTAGTTATGCTGAAGGTCAGGCTAGTATGAAAGAGGTCAGAAGGATAATCTCAATCAATAGTACCATCCCGTGCAACCTTTTTTACTGACTACAAAGTATACATTACTTTTCCAGGCGACAAATAAAAGAAAGGTGCATGGGTTCGTAGCGAATAAAACACGGAAGCCAAAATACAAAATAGAAAAGCATTGACAAAGCTACCGGATTCATGTTTGCATGGTGTGTTTTTGGCTTTGGCAATACTCATTTGTGTACTACGGAGACAACACAGTCGAAAGCTTCTGAGACATGGATGCTATAAAAAAGCAAACCTTTTGCTACCTTGCATCCATGTTTCAGATGCTTTTGTCAGCGCTTACTCTTCTGTGCTACAAAGTGCTCATTGATTGTAAAATAGTCCCTCATGCTTTTCCAATGGAGGTGGAAGGACACACTAAAACAGGTAATGAAAACAGTGTAATGGGGTACTGCTGTAGACAGCCAGTGATTGATATTGTCTCAAGGCAATGGCTGAAAGTTCTGGAGCTATAGAAGCTAATTGCTGAAGAAGGCTGACGCAAAGTCCCTTGGAAAAGTATGCCATATCATATGTTCAGCTTGGAAAGGTTAAAACCATACATGTCTAAACGGAATATGCCTTAAAGTTAGCCAAGTGTCAGTTTTGTTTCTGCAAAGGCATTAATGAGTGTGTTTTTCTGCTTCCAAAAAGAGTGCTGTGCCTTCAAAGGCAGATTAAAAGTATATACCCTTACCAAAGGGCTTGGGATAATAAATGCTATCCCCATAGACTGACAGTCAAGCCACAGTGGTTTGCCGTTCCCGTCTCTAATAAGGTTCAACCACTCTCTGACTTAGCATGTGTAGATTGACCTCTGGGGGGAGGGGTCTATGGACTGATCTAACTCACTGGGCCTCTCCACAGGAATTCCTATCACGTAGGGAGGGTGATCAAGCAAATGCAGTTCCCCTGTATGTCATCCATGACACTATGAGCACCCCTGTAAGTGTAAATCAGTCAGTTAATTCACTCATGCACCCACACATTGTTCACCCCACTCATACCATCTCTCAGAACCAGCAGAATCAACAGGTAGCTAGCAAAGCTCGTAGGACTCCTGAACACAGACCCCAAAGCTGTCCCTTCTCTGTTTCCTGTACCGTGGCAAATATATCACTGCCTCTCCTTCTGTTGCTGTCCTGGAATATTGCGGGTCTTTGAGGGAAAGTCATTGAGCCTGAATGGAATCATTTTATTAACCAACATGACATAATAATTCTGCAGGAGACCTGGGCTACAGACATTTGTTTGACCAGTTTGTACCAATTTTAGCATTGAGTCTATACCATCCAAGGATGGGCATCCATCTGGTGGTCTTCTAATCTGGGTTAAAAACATGCCTTTTTTTATAAATGATCTAGAGAGTAAAAGCATTGACATCTTAGGCCTGTCCACATGTGGTAGGAATAGTAGTAGGGTTGACTTGTATAATGCTTACACTCGTTCAGTCCAATGTAACAAAGAGACTCCTACACTACAATTACTTGCCTAACATCTTTCCACCAGACCAGATAGTATTCCACTTATAATTGCAAGTGATTTTAGTACTACTTGTGAGCCGCTGGGAGGTCTAGAGTCTGCAATTGGTCTTGAAGATGAGGCTAGAGGTATACCTTGACTGGAACATAAACCCTTGTCGTCATGGCCAGTTTCTGCTATTCAGCTTTTATCCATAACTTTGAGTTACGGTATGAGGGTATGTAATGGGAGGTTCAAGTCTGATATACATTGTGTCTATACTTTTCACAGGGGAGATTCTGAAAGCAGAATTGATTATGTATTCTTAAATCTTGATATTTGGCACATGGCTATTGATTTTGAAATCCTAAGCAGATCGGATAGTGATCATAAAGCACTAAGGCTCCAAATGGATGTAAATCTGTTTGGAAACTCCGCCTTGCCTGGAGTCAGGTTACAGACTCTTGTATCATTAGGCAAGAACATAAAGTCTATTAAATGGTCCAAACTTTGTCCTAACACAAGAGACTTTACTGAAATATATGACACCTTTAGAGCGATTTTCAAAGTATTACAGGACCACTCCTTTGATACCTCATTGGTGTTAGGCCACCATAAGAAATTCTTTAGGGTCTTACACCAGCTTTGTGCTAAGGAACTAAGTTTATAAAAAAGGCCCTCTCCAGCAGGCTTCTTCCTGGGTCAAATAGGGATGCCGCCAGGCAAAAGGGCTATTAATCAAAGTGGTCAAAATGGGTTCCCTTGAGGCACTTTCTGTTGCCCGAGCACACTATTAATGCATTATTGCATCCACAAGACAGAATTGGACAGACAGTAATTGGTTAGCTTTAGTTGCTGCTGTGACAGAAAATGACTCCCAGACATTCTGGCATATTTTCTCGCATGACAACGCTAGAGCTTTTACCCCTCTAGAGCTCTCAATCCAGCCTAAGCAATGGGTTGAACATTTTGCTAACATTTATGCCCAAACTAATGCTGGGGTCACTGATCCCAAGACTAGTGCTGTTATGAGCTTGGCAGCCACTATTATCAATCGCTCTAATCACTTAGCCCTGTCAAAATTCTTAGTGCTATACAGGCCATGAAACCTGGGAAAGCTCTGGGTCCAGATAAAGTCCCTGTGACCTATTCCGGTCTGAGCCTACCGTATGGGGGCCATATATTAATTCTCTGTCAAATGGGATACTCGCAGGAGGGAAAATTCCTGAGTCTTGGCATGGTGCTGAGATTATACCTGTATACAAAAAGTGTGACAGGGGTGCTCCCAGCAATTATCATCCCATCAGCATCATCGATAACCTTCAGAAGATCTTCTGTTGCCAGGTCCTGGCTAGACTTCAGGAGTGGATTGTGGAGGCCTCGATTCTGTCCCCGTTACCGCCACATTTTAGTGCCAAGGTGAGCATGACAGATGAATTTGTTTGCTCTGACATAATCATCTTGAAATATCTCAGGTTCTCCAAGGGTCATCTTTACATGGCCTTTGTGGACCTCTGGCAGCTTTTGATCTTGTGCCTAGAAAGAACTTGTGGTCCACCTTAGCATCCCTTGGTCTAGATCATGTACTCTTAGACACCTTGGAAAGATTACATGACAACACCTTTGCCCAAGTCAGATGGGGATTGGGTGGTGAATTGACTGATCATATATCTGTCTAGCGTGGGGTGCACCAAGGGTGTGCACTCCCGCCAACACTATTCTCGCTTTAATTTAACAACGTGGTGGAGTATTTATGTAATTGTGTTCACAACTCCCCAAGGCTAGGAGGGTGCTCCATTCCTGCTTTTTGCAGACGACACCTCCTGTTCTCACGAACCCCTTCTGGGCTACAAAACTTGTTGAACAAATTCATGAACTACTGTGACCTTTGTGGGTTGGCGGTGAATACTCAAAAGACCAAGATTATGGTAATTATTCCCCATAGAATCTGCCGAGCCGGGTTCTTTATGAAGGGATCCACTTTGCAGGTGGTGGAGAAATTTGATTATTTGAGGATTAGAATTGATAGATCTAAGAGATGGAATTCCCAGTTGCAAAAAGTGAACCAATACTGCTGGTACTGCGTCTGCAATTGTTAAGAAGTTTAAGGGGACAACCCCAAATCTGCCTCTCCAGCTATTGATGTTTACAGGGCTAAAACCCAGGCTGCCGCAATGTATGGGGCAGAAATCTGCGGGGTTGCAAATTCTCAAGGGATATCATCAAAGGAAAATAGTTTCTTGAGATATTTTTTCAGCCTTCCTCAGGGTACCCCAATTATTCCTTTAATTTTTAATACTGATCTAAGGAGGGGTTGGCGACTGGCTGCATTGGAACCCCTTTTACACTGTGTCAGACTGTGGTCTTCCTCAGATCTTTCCCATTATAGGGTAGCAGCAGCGGAAGTGTTGAATGTGTGTAAGTGCAACTTCCCACTTTGGTTCTATATGTTAAACTCCATCTTTATGACTTAGGCCTGAGTGAGTATTGGAATAATAACTTGCTTATTATCGCCAGCACCAAGGCTGTTATAAAAGATGCCTATTGGAACAGTATTATCATTGGCCAATATGGTAAGGCCAAACCTGGGGCTATGGGGTTGTTGTTTTTTTTATCCTTCAAGCCAACACCAGCCAAGGAATTGTACATGGAGACGATCTAACCTCCCCTGCCTTGCACGTTGTTTATTAAAGTCAGGTTGGGATCACTATTAGTAAACACATTTATAAATAGATGGAAAGCCCTTTGTACTGAGTCACCAGCATGTGTATTTTATAATTATAAGATTGAGGATGTTGAACATCTCATATTTTATTTGTCCTGAATATGACAGGCCAAGGCGGAGCTGGCTGTAACCACTCTGGAGCTCCTTGATTGTCAGACAATACAAGGAGGTGCATCATATTTTATGGTCTGACACTAGCTAGCTGTTGGTATTCGACATTAGCCGATACTTACATGTGATGTGGCTACTCAGGAAGAGGGTGGGAGTATTGTTCTGAAAAAAAACATCTAATCTTTAACGCAACAAATGCTCTTTCTTTCTTCTCTCCCTTTTAAACAGTTTTTGATTGATTGTGCAATTTTATGGGAGCATCGTGTATTGTATCTTCTATCTTGCACTCATTTGTTTCTATCGGCCTATTTTTTGCAGCTATTTATTTTTGTCTCACTGTTTTTAGGTATCTCCTGTTAGACAAACTGCAGTGTTCTGGTATCAGAATATGCTTGTAATAAAAAAAAGGTACTTCTCTACTTGAACGCACTAATTTCTACCACAAAAGTTGGGACTTTGCACGACAAAATTGCAAATCATTGTCTCCGTCGTAGGATTGGCACTATGGCCTCCACCTTCTGAATAGAGTTGGACATGCAAGGGTGGGTAGGTGAGTGACCAAGAGAGTCCTGTGAACGATAATATAAATACAATGAACACCTTGTTTCCCCATCTCCCTATCTCTCTATCTCTCTGCCCACCACCTAGTGGTAGAAACAGACACAGTGGGTCCAGCATCGTAACACCAAGTGAACATCACCTTGTGAGAAGAATGCTGAGTCATATTCCCTGAAGCAACCGTATCGTCATGTTGCAGAGGCACCAATGGAACTCCTGCAGTGGTGTCCAAGGTCTCTGACGCTGGTGGATCTCAACTAGACGCAATATTCAATCTATACGGTAACCTCACCCAGCTCTCTCTCCTACCCTTCACCCTTATCAAATGCCGGGGGGTGCTATAGCACAATTTGTTAGCATTTTTAGTAAGCACACACGCATGAAGTGGCCATTTGAAATGGCTGCATGTCTCACCATATGTAATGCCATAATTAGCAGATATAGTTTCATTTTACACTAAAACGCGCTCAAAAGTATTTACATACAAAGAGGTAAGCAGGAAATAACATGTGTCTAGAAATAAAATCAGCATTATTTTTCTTTCTATGAGGCATACATCACCTAGGCAATCGCTACGGCACATCTGTTCGGATGTGCTACTATTGCACCCATTCATTATTGATGCAGCTATGTCAGATATGAAAAAAGGAGGAAGGAGTTTTCAAAACATTACTTTCCCGAGGGTGTCAAAATACTGTTCCCTCTTTGAGGGTGACAACAAACTCCTTTATTCTCCCATCATCTATCCTGACCCCATTGTCCAATTCATACTGGTTTTGCCTTTCAGGCACTCTTGGTTTTCTGCCATTCTGCCATTACTTCAATAGCAATAACTCTCTTGTGCTGCAGTGGGTTCTGTCTCAGTATGTGGGCTTCTTCTGCTAGTTTTTTTTTCTCGTTTTGTTTCATAGTGCCACCTTTCCAGAACGATTAACGTGCTAGGTGGTGTGCATTCAAAGACAATGAGCACACCTTCTATACCTCTCTGCCAGCAGTGGCGTTGCTGCAGCTTCAAATAAAAACAAACACTAACAAAGCCAAACACTTTTGCCTTTAGTAGGCAAGAGCTGCGTTTATTAGATTTTGTCAATGCTTGTTGTTATGCTTTTTCCTTTTGCCAATGCTTTTTGTTATGTTTTTTCCTGAGGGCCCTGTGAGTACACAACGGCCATTTTGAAATTCTATGATTTTTGAAAGTCAGGCTAAACTAAACTAAATTTCAAGGAGTTTTTTTTTAATGTACGTAGTTTGGGTCCCCAAATTCCCAAGGATCCTCCTCTGTGTTTTATACGCGTGTAGCCTCGCTGTTAACTATGGCTGCAAGACCTCTGGCTCTGGTATAATGAGAGATCAGTTTTTCTAGGTAATCTGGCCTCTTGGTTCCAGGGGGCCTTTTGAGCACTACATGAGATTTTGAATACAATTGTTGATTTTAGAATATACACGAAGGTACCTCCCTCAATGCTTTATATATGTGGGATGTAACTATTCACAGTCGCACACGCAGCCTCGGAGCGCGTGAAAAGCAGCAGCAGCAGCTGGGGCCTGCACTGCAGGTAGCAGCTTCCTGTGCCGGAGGTCAGGGAACACGAGTCCCAGACTAGGATCGTGTGCATAGCTCTGGAGAGACAGGATGTCTAAGTAACGCAGGGCGAGTGGCCACTCAATTTACAAGATCGGGTTACAAACGAATAAATAGCTCAGAGTTACCAATTGGTCATGAGAAAGTAAAGCAAAAATAAAACGTCATTTGTCAACAAAGGACCGCGATAACTATTGCCAGTGTCTCTAACGGGCGTCGTTTCAGTGAATGGGACGATGTATACGGCTTCCATGGGGATGCTGTGGAAACGAGAGGGTGGCGAGTCTGAATTACCTGCTAACGCCCCTCTGCACCTCCGATAGCATGCTGGAATCAGTCTTAAACTCGCTGTAGTGATACCCTTGGCGAATATGTTTATGGTTGTTTCATGAGAAGGGTAAATAATTGAAAACCAAAGGCCATTGGCGTTTCAGCGCCATGTAGCAAAGACACGTTCCATAAATGTTTATTTTAGGAAGCTGAGCTTCACGGCCGAAATTCATTAAACCATTTGCAGTTTGTAGTGGTTCTAATCAATCAATCAATCAATCAATCAAAGTATTTATAAATCGCTCTACATACCGGTGAGGGTTTCAAGGCGCTGAGGGGGGGTGCTGCTACTGATGGAAGAGCCAGGTCTTGAGGAGTCTTCTGAAGGTGAATAGGTCTTGGGTCTGCCGTAGGTTGGTCAGGAGGGTGTTCCAGGTCTTGGCGGCGCGGTAGGAGAAAGATCTGCCACCGGAGGCCTTTCGTTGGATGCGGGGAACGATGGCAAGGACGAGGTTTGCGGAGTGGAGCTGACGGGTGGGGGTGTAGAAGCTGAGTCTGTTGTTCAGGTAGGCTGGTCTGGTGTCGTGGAGTGCCTTGTGTGCGTGGGTGAGGAGCTTGAATGTGATCCTCTTGTCTACGGGGAGCCAGTGAAGGTCTCTCAGGTGGTGGGAGATGTGGCTGCGGCGGGGTACGTTGAGGATCAGCCGGGCAGAGGCGTTCTGGATGCGTTGGAGGCGGCAAAGGTTTTTGGCCGGGATACCTGTGTAGAGTGCGTTGCCGTAGTCTAGCCTGCTGCTGACGAGGGCCTGAGTCACTGTTCTTCTTGTTTCTGTCGGGATCCACTTGTAGATCCTTCGGAGCATGCGGAGGGTGTTGTAGCAGGAGGAGGAGACTGAGTTGACCTGTTTTGACATGTAGAGGGAGGAGTCGAGGACGAAGCCCAGGTTGCGTGCGTGGTCGGTCGGAGTCGGTGGGGTTCCCAGTGAGGTTGGCCACCACAAGTCGTCCCAGGCAGAGGGGGTGGGTCCGAGGATGAGGACCTCCGTCTTGTCCGAGTTCAGTTTCAGACGGCTGCTTCTCATCCATTCGGCGATGTCCTTCATTCCCTCCTGAAGGTTGGTTTTGGTGGTGAACGGGTCCTTGGTGATGGAGAGTATGAGCTGGGTGTCGTCGGCATAGGAGATGATGTTGAGGTCGTTTTGGTGGGCCACTTGAGCGAGGGGGGCCATGTAGATATTGAACAGCGTCGGGCTGAGCCCTGGGGTACGCTGTAGATGATGTTGGTGGCTTCGGAACGGAAGGGAGGGAGACGGACTCTCTGGGTTCTGCCGGAGAGGAAGGAGGTGATCCAGTCGGGGGCTTTTTCTTGTATTCCGGATTCGTGGAGGCGTGTTTTTAGAGTGCGGTGGCAGACCGTGTCTAAGACGGCTGAGAGGTCCAGGAGGATGAGGGCTGATGTTTTGCCGTTGTCCATTTGGCGTCTGATGTTGTCTGTGGCGGCGACAAGGGCAGTCTCGGTGCTGTGGTTTCGTCTGAAACTGAACTGGGAGGGGTCCAGGGTGTCATTGTCTTCAAGGTAGCTGGTCAGCTGTGTGTTGACGATTTTCTCGATGACCTTCGCCGGGAACGGGAGTAGGGAGATGGGTCGGAAGTTCCTGAGGTCCTTGGGGTCCGCCTTTGGCTTCTTGAGGAGGGTGTTGATTTCGGCGTGTTTCCAGCTTTCTGGGAATGTCGCTGTCTTGACGGAGATGTTGATGACCTTCCATAGTTGGGGTGCGATGACTGCGTCGGCTTTGTTGTATATGTGGTGCGGGCATGGGTCTGACGGTGATCCTGAGTGGATGGAGTTCATGGTCTTGCATGTCTCATTGACGTTGGTCCAGGAGGTCAGTCGGTTGGTGCAGGTGGTGTTAGCGGGTGTGGGGTCTGGCGTGGTAGGGGTGATTGAGGTGTTGAAGCTGTTGTGGATGTCGGTGATCTTCTGGTGGAAGAAGGAGGCCAGTGAGTTGCAGAGTTCTTGTGATGGAGGATGTTGTTGATGTTGGCACTGGGGTTGGAGAGTTCTTTCACGATGTTGAAGAGCTCTTTGCTGTCATGTGCATTGTTATCCAGGCGGTCTTTGAAGGAGGATCTCTTGTCTAGTCTGATGAGTTGGTGATGTCTGCAGGTGGCGTCCTTGTGGGCTGCGTGGCTGTCGGGTCTGCGATCTTGAAGCCATTTCTTCTTTAGTTTCCGGCAGTCGCGCTTGGAGGTTTGGAGCTCGTCGGTGAACCAGGTGGCTTTCTTGCTGGGCTGGTTGTTGGTGGTCCTCTTGAGTGGTGCGGGGGAGTTGGCGCAGTCGTTGATCCACTGTCTGAGGTTGTGGGCGGCGGTGTCTGGGTTCGGTGGGGTGGGATGGTTAGTTCTGGGCAAGGGTGCTGGTCAGCTGATCTTCAGAGACTTTGCTACAGCAGCGGCGGGGTGGTTGTTGGGTGCAGTGGTGCTTGGTAGGTTTCTTAAAGGTGAAGTGAATGCAGTGGTATTCGGTCCAGTAGAGTTCGGTGGTGTGGTTGAAAGCGACGTGGGCGCTTGTGGAGAAGATGGGGTCAAGCGTGTGTCGGCGATGTGGATGGGTGCGGTGACGAGTTATCTGAGGCTGAGGTTGGCGAGGTTGTCGATCAGGGTGGTGGAGTTGACGTCGTTGTTGTTGTCCAGGTGGAAGTTTAGGTCCCCGAGGAGGATGTAGTCCGTGGAGGCGAGTGGGTGGGTGCTTGCGAGGTCGGCGATGGAGTCGCTGAAGGGTGCCCATGGTCCGGGGGGGTCTGTAAACGAGCGTCCCTCTGAGGGTGGTGTTGGGGTCAGTGTGGATTCGGAAGTGCAGGTGTTCAGCGGTCTTGAGGGTGTTGTCCGTGTGGGTGTAGACTTTGAGGGTGGATTTGTGGGCGATGACTATGCCTTCTCCAATTCCGTTGGTGCGGTCCCTGCGGGTGATTTTGTAGCCATCCGGTATGGCCATGGCGATGTCGAACACTGAGGAGTCGTTCCATCAGGTCTCGGTCAGGAAGGCTGCGTCCGGGGCGGCGGTGTCGAGCAAGTCCCAGAGCTCGATGGCGTGCTTGCATGCGGAGTGGGTGTTGAGGAGAATGCAGTGGAGGAGGTTGGTTCTGGTCTTTGGCGGTTTGGTGGATCTGTCGCAGGTGACTCTGCAGGTGTGGCAGGAGAGGGGTCCGTGGGTGCTCCCCGGAGAGGACCGGAAGCAAGTTGTGGTGCGGCCAGGGTTGAGGGCATTGAGGTCGCTGGTAGTGTAGCGGCGTCTGAGGGTGTGGAGGGCCCACGGACCAGGGGGGTGGCGCTGGGCGCAGTCCAGGTGCAGACAGGCTTGCCTCTGGTGCGTCTCTGGCGTGCCAGCGGCACGCCCGGTGCGCAGTCGCGCAGCGCCCGCCTTTAAGAAGGGGAGGTGGGAGGGAGGAGCAGCTGGGAGGCGGGAACAAATGGGAGTTCGAGGGGGGTGGGGACGCAGCGGCGGGGAAGGGAGACGGCTCGGGGGAGCCGGCCGAGGCACTGGGGGGCAGGGGGGCACACAAGGCGGCACAAAACGGGCAAGAAGCAAGGCGCAAACAGGAAAGCAAAAGCAAAAATAAATACAAAACAGAAAATACAGAATATGGTCACAGATCTAAGGCTTACCAGTAGACACCAGGGATAGCCTCGAGCAGTTGGGAAGCAGCGAGGGTGGGGAGGGGAAACACGGGACAGCTGAGGGACACTGTGCACGTGGGGAATGTACCAGTGGCCAACAAGGGGTCAAAGGTCACTAATAGTGGCATGTGCGTATTTGGTGGCTGTAGAAGCCCACCAGAAAATGGAGGTGGAAGGCTACTGGTTAGAAAAAAAGAACAGCTGATACAGTCTGGAAGCCAGCGAGATGTGCCAGCAGAGCAGTCTCTGGCCCAAGACAGTCTGCACGTCTACATTTTTCTAAATATTTCAGTGAGCAGAGATATTGCCAAGGTGTTTGCCATGAAATCCACACTAATCTGGGAAGAAACACTAGTGACAATGAAAGTGCAGAGGGTGGTTTTATCTTCTAACAGAATTAATGTTTTGGCGCAAACATTAAAGTGTTTCCAATGAGTATATTGCTCAGTTGAGAGCTCTCCTTCGTCCGTCAGCAGCCATCAGGTCATTATGCTAATGCAATCCAGTTGTGTTTTCTACTGGATAGACAGGGGCATCAAGGACAGGGTAGCACTTATCTGAAATACTATCCCGACAAAACAGATGGCCTGATTAAGAGGAGTACATTAAAAAAATTCCAACAAAAAGTGGCGGACTTACTGTGACATTTCTACTAGCCAAAGTTGGTTGTGGGAATCCCACCATGCAACATCTGCATTGGTAGATTTTCTGACCAAACATTTTTAAAAGCTTATTTATACAACTTGTAAGCGCATGCTTAACCCTAAGAGTAGCGGAGCGCTGTACATAAAATACATACAATTTCGAGGGCTCCAAAGATGAAACATGGAAGAAATATCCAAAATAAGTGGAACAAATATTCTAAAATGGAACAAATATTTTAAAAGACTCATATAGAAAATAATATAATTAAACACACACAGACATGTTTCTCGGTTACACTCTGCAGCCTGACCATATTAGTCAATGTCTTGTGCTTGTTCGCATGCAAATACCCAGTTTGCAAATACAATGGTCCAGTTCCTTATTACATATTCATTGTTACTCTCTTCAATCCAGAGTGTAACTGAGAAGAAGGAGGGTGTTCACTATCATACTCGGCACAGGCAACACACAAACTACAGCTGACCCAGGATGCCAGGCCACACAATTGATCTACCTGCAAGCTGGACTCAAACCAATCCTCTGCCATTTATTGATCTGTGGCAGCAGAAATACACACATAAGTGATTTCGGACATACCTGACTTAATTGGCAAAAGTCAATGAGCCTCGAGGAAGATCTCTTTGAACCGAGGACCTCCCAAAGAGATCGAAACACGTAGGATTAACAATGGAGTACCTTTATGTCATCAATATAAATTTAAGCTGACTTCAACTTCAATATTGGATGTTGGGTTTGTCGATTTGAATTTGATATATGCATGTGTTTCTGTTAAATGTTGTTATATATTGATACCTAGCTCTAGTTGATAACCTGGCATTGCTTTGGAATAATTTAAGCTAATTCATATAAAAAGCACAATTAACATGATGAATACAATCTGCATGTTACTAAATTGTTAGACCTGACAGCCTTAGGGTAGTCACCCCTAACTTTTTGCCTGCCTCCCTCCACTTTGTGGATACTGTTTTTGCTGGTTTTTAGACTCTGCGCACTTTACCACTGCTAACCAGTGCTAAAGTGCATATGCTCTCTCTCTGTAAACATGGTAACTTTGGATCATACCTGATTGAACTATTTAATCTACTTATAAGTCCCCAGTAATGTGCACTCCAGGTGCCTAGGGCCTATAGATTACAGGGAGTGCAGAATTATTAGGCAAGTTGTATTTTTGAGGATTAATTTTATTATTGAACAACAACCATGTTCTCAATGAACCCAAAAAACTCATTAATATCAAAGCTGAATATTTTTGGAAGTAGTTTTTAGTTTGTTTTTAGTTTTAGCTATGTTAGGGGGATATCTGTGTGTGCAGGTGTCTATCACTGTGCATAATTATTAGGCAACTCAACAAAAAAATATATATACCCATTTCAATTATTTATTATTACCAGTGAAACCAATATAACATCTCAACATTCACAAATATACATTTCTGACATTCAAAAACAAAACAAAAACAAATCAGTGACCAATATAGCCACCTTTCTTTGCAAGGACACTCAAAAGCCTGCCATCCATGGATTCTGTCAGTGTTTTGATCTGTTCACCATCAACATTGCGTGCAGCAGCAACCACAGCCTCCCAGACACTGTTCAGAGAGGTGTACTGTTTTCCCTCCTTGTAAATCTCACATTTGATGATGGACCACAGGTTCTCAATGGGGTTCAGATCAGGTGAACAAGGAGGCCATGTCATTAGATTTCCTTCTTTTATACCCTTTCTTGCCAGCCACGCTGTGGAGTACTTGGACGCGTGTGATGGAGCATTGTCCTGCATGAAAATCATGTTTTTCTTGAAGGATGCAGACTTCTTCCTGTACCACTGCTTGAAGAAGGTGTCTTCCAGGAACTGGCAGTAGGACTGGGAGTTGAGCTTGACTCCATCCTCAACCCGAAAAGGCCCCACAAGCTCATCTTTGATGATACCAGCCCAAACCAGTACTCCACCTCCACCTTGCTGGCGTCTGAGTCGGACTGGAGCTCTCTGCCCTTTACCAATCCAGCCACGGGCCCATCCATCTGGCCCATCAAGACTCACTCTCATTTCATCAGTCCATAAAACCTTAGAAAAATCAGTCTTGAGATATTTCTTGGCCCAGTCTTGACGTTTCAGCTTGTGTGTCTTGTTCAGTGGTGGTCGTCTTTCAGCCTTTCTTACCTTGGCCATGTCTCTGAGTATTGCACACCTTGTGCTTTTGGGCACTCCAGTGATGTTGCAGCTCTGAAATATGGCCAAACTGGTGGCAAGTGGCATCGTGGCAGCTGCACGCTTGACTTTTCTCAGTTCATGGGCAGTTATTTTGCGCCTTGGTTTTTCCACACGCTTCTTGCGACCCTGTTGACTATTTTGAATGAAACGCTTGATTGTTCGATGATCACGCTTCAGAAGCTTTGCAATTTTAAGAGTGCTGCATCCCTCTGCAAGATATCTCACTATTTTTGACTTTTCTGAGCCTGTCAAGTCCTTCTTTTGACCCATTTTGCCAAAGGAAAGGAAGTTGCCTAATAATTATGCACACCTGATATAGGGTGTTGATGTCATTAGACCACACCCCTTCTCATTACAGAGATGCACATCACCTAATATGCTTAATTGGTAGTAGGCTTTCGAGCCTATACAGCTTGGAGTAAGACAACATGCATAAAGAGGATGATGTGGTCAAAATACTCATTTGCCTAATAATTCTGCACTCCCTGTAAATGCTACTAGTGGACCTGCAGCACGGATTGTGCCACCCACTTAAGTAGCCCCTTTTCCTTGTCTCAGGCCTACCATTGCTAGGCCTGTGTGGGCAGTTTCCCTGCCACCTCGACTTGGCATTTAAAAGTACCTGCCAAGCCTAGAGCTCCCCTTTTTCTACATATAAGTCACCCTTAATGTGTGCCCTGGGTATCCCCTAGAGCAGGGTGCTGTGTAGGTAAAAGGCAGGACATGTACCTGTGTAGTTATATGTCCTGGTAGTGTAAAAAAACCCTCAATTCGTTTTTGCACTGCTGTGAGACCTGCTCCCTTCATAGGCTAACATTGGGGCTGCCCTCATACACTGTTGAAGTGGCAGCTGCTGATCTGAAAGGAGCAGGGAGGTCATATTTAGTATGGCCATAATGGTAATACAAAATCCTACTGACTGGTGAAGTCGGATTTAATATTACTATTCTAGAAATGCCACTTTTAGAAAGTGAGCATTTCTTTGCACTTAAATCCTTCTGTGCCTTACAATCCACGTCTGACTAGGTTTAGTTGACAGCTCCTTGTACATTCACTCAGACACACCCCAAACACAGGGTACTCAGCCTCACTTGCATACATCTGCATTTTGAATGGGTCTTCCTGGGCTGGGAGGGTGGAGGGCCTACCCTCACACAAAGGACTGCCACACCCCCTACTGGGACCCTGGCAGACAGGATTGAACTGAAAGGGGACCTGGTGCACTTCTTAGCCACTCTTTGAAGTCTCCCCCACTTCAAAGGCACATTTGGGTATAAAACAGGGCCTCTGCCCTACCTCATCAGACACTTGCTGGAGAAGAAACCGGAACCAGAAACTACATCCTGCCAAGAAGAACTGCCTGGCTGCTCAAAGGACTCACCTGTCTGCTTTCTACAAAGGACTGCTGTCTTGCTGTTGCCCTGCTGCCTTGCTGAACTCTTGTCTGGCTGTGAAAGTGCTCTCCAAGGGCTTGGATAGAGCTTGCCTCCTGTTCCTTGAAGTCTCAGGACCAAAAAGACTTCTTCCTTTCACTTGGACGCTCCGTGCGCCGAAAATTTCGCCGCACAGCTTGTTTCGCGGCGAGAAAAACGCCGCACACCGACGCTGATCGACGCGACGCCCTCGGGACGATCGAAACTTTGACGCACAACCTCGCAAGGACAAAGCCGCCCGACTTTCCAGGAGAAATCGACGCGACGCCTACCGTGAGTGCGAAACTTTGACGCACGGCCTCGCAAGGACAACGCCGCCCGACTTCCAAGGAGAAATCGACGCGACGCCTGCCGTGAGACCAAACTTTCGACGCACGGCCTCGCAAGGACAACGCCGCCCGACTTCCAAGGAGAAATCGACGCAACGCCTACCGTGAGATCGAAACTTCGACGCGCAGCCCCGCAGAACGACGCACAGCCGGAAAACAAGCAGGAGAATCCACGCACAGACCCGGGACATCTGGTAATCCCCGCGATCCACAAAAAGAGACTGTCTGCGCGCCGGAAAACGACGCCCGACTTCCCCGCGTGGAAAAGAACGACGCAAGTCTTTGTGTGCTGAGGAGAAATCGACGCACACACCCTTTTTCCACGCATCCCTTTTCCTGTGGCCCTCTGAGGAGATTTTCCACCAGAAACCAGGTACTTTGTGCTTGAAAGACACTGTATTGCATTCTAAAGACTTAAGACACTTTACATCACTTTCCTGTGATAGTTCTACAATTTTCCATTGCATCTTTATTCTTTTTGACCTACAATTATCCTGATAAATATTATATATTTTTCTAAACACTGTGTGGTGTATTTTTGTGGTGTTATATGGTGGTATTGTATGACTTATTGCACAAATACTTTACACATTGCCTTCTAAGTTAAGCCTGACTGCTCGTGCCAAGCTACCAGAGGGTGGGCACAGGATAATCTTGGATAGTGTGTGACTTACCCTGACTAGAGTGAGGGCTTTTGCTTGGACAGAGGGTAACCTGACTGCCAACCAAAAACCCCATTTCTAACATTGGTGATCAGCGGTGAGGATAGGACTTGTATTTGTGCAGTGACATACAGTAGCCAAGTATTTCACTACCTACCCACAGTTGAAGGTCAACTTGGTTTTTATCTCTTTTTGAAAATCCGTTTTTTCCTGACAATTTTCAAAAACTAAATCCTCACTCAACATGTCTCTGACTGGGTCTCAGACAGGGGACTTTGACCTAGTCCAGTTGGATACATACACGGTCAAACAACTAAGAGGATTCTGCAGGGCATTAAGGGTACCCACCCAAGGGGCCTCCAGAAAGGAGGACTTTCAAGTGGCGCTGAGGGCCTGGGCAGAAGCCCATTTAGAGGATGATGAGGAAGAGGAGCCAGAAAATGGCCCCTCAGAAGGATTTTCACTATCTATGGATGGTGTTACCACTGCAATTGTGCACCCTTCCAGACCAGGGAGCAGTGTCTCCATGCAAAGCCTGACCGCAGAGGAAAGGAGAGAGGAAAGGGAGTTCCAATTGCAAATGGCAAAACTGAAAATTGAGGCACAACAGGAGGAGAGGAGGGCAGAAAGAGAAGCCAAACAAGCTGAGGCTGAAAGAGCAGCCAAACAGATTGAAGCTGAAAGGACAGCCAAACAGATTCAAGCAGAAGCTGAAAGGGCAGCCAAACAAGCAGAAGCTGAAAGAGCAGCCAAACAAGTGGAAGCTGAAAGAGCTTTGGCTGAAAAGAAACTATTGTTAGCTCATGAACTGAGTCTCAAGGAGCTGGAGATCAAGGCAAGACAGTCTGAATCCAGCAATAATGGTGGCAGCATACAGACAGGACCTGCTGGAGAAAAGAAGGTTCGTATACCCAAAAATGTGGTGCCCAGTTTTGTGGTGGGAGATGACATAGATAAATGGTTAGCTGCTTATGAAGTTGCACTAAGGGCTCATGAGGTTCCTGAAGGGCAATGGGGGGTAGCTATGTGGGGTTATGTGCCGCCATTGGGGAGGGACACACTTCTCACATTGGATCCACCGGATCAAAACACATACCCACTCCAGAAAGCCACTTTACTTGCCAAGTTTGGGCTGACCCCTGAGGGATACCGTCAGAGGTTCAGGGACAGCACCAAACAAACCACACAAACATGGGTAGATTTCTTTGATTTCTCTAGTAAGGCACTGAATGGATGGGTGCGGGGCAACAAAGTAGCAGATTATAAAGGTTTATATGACTTGATCCTGACAGAGCATATGCTTAATGTTACTTATACAGATTTGCGCCAGCACCTAGTGGATAGTAAGCTGACTGATCCCAGGAAGCTTGCTGAGGAGGCGGACCTCTGGGTTAGCACCAGAGTGTCCAAAAAGGTACCTGGGGGGGACTCCCACAAAGGTGGTCAGGGTTCCCAACAGAAGAAAGAGGGGGGAGATAAACTTACAGATAAGGAACTCTCTAAAGGCCCCCAAAAGAATTCCCAGGGAGGGGGTGGCAACCCTTCCTTTTCCAAATTTGGGAAAAAGCCAGGGACATTTGACAGGTCAGGAAAATCTAGCCCCAAATGCATGGAGTGTTACCAATATGGTCACTACAAAGGCGATCCACAGTGCCCCAAGAGGGCACCGTCCACTACCGGACAGGCACCTGGGTTGACTAGTGTAGCACTCGGGGGGGAGATGGACCCAACTAGCTTTGGGGAGCAGGTAGAGATTTCCCTAGTGTCCCTGGGAGAAGGAGAAATGGTGCCCAAGGCCCACATGCCCAGAAATACTTCCAAGTACCGGCAGTGGGTCACCATTGATGGGCAGAGGGTGGAGGCTCTGCGTGACACAGGAGCCAGTATGACTACTATCAAGAGTCAGCTGGTGTCAGCAGAGCAGATAGTACCTAATGCATTCCACCAGGTCAGAGTCGCTGACAATCGCGAGAGTCACCTACCGGTGGCTCTGGTTCCCTTTGAGTGGGGGGGGGTCTCTGGTACTCTGAAAGTAGCTGTGAGTCCTGCCATGCCTGTAGATTGTCTGTTAGGCAATGACCTTGAGCACACTGCCTGGAAAGAAGTAGAGCTCAGGTCTCACCTGGAGATGTTAGGGTTACCTGAGTGGGTCTGCATGACCACACGGTCCATGGCTGACCGAGAGGGAAGTCAAGGGCATCTGGAGCCTGGAACGATGGCCCAGAGAGCTGCCAGGAGGAGGGACCAGGGGTGCGGGAAACCGGCCCCCGCTGTTCCCACAGTGGCTGACGGGGCTCCTGAGGAGGAGGCTTCCGAGCCAACTGGGGAAGACATCGCCGCCCTAGGTGACTTACCTGAGCTTGCTGGCTGGCAAGTTGAGGGTGGACCCACCAGGGAGGAATTCTGCAAGGCGCAGAAAGAATGTCCCACTCTAGAAGGTTTGAGGAAACAAGCCTCAAACCAGGCAGCCGGCGACGCCTCTGGCGATCACCACCTATATTGGGAGAATGATCTCCTCTACAGTGAGCCTAAGGTTCCGGGCTTTGGGGCAGCACGTATGCTGGTGGTCCCCCAATGTTACCGAACCTTCCTACTGGGTCTGGCTCACGACATTCCCCTGGCAGGACATTTGGGGCAGGGCAAGACCTTTAACAGGCTTGTCACCCACTTTTATTGGCCCAAAATGAGGACACACTCAGACAAATTCTGCGGATCCTGTCCTACCTGCCAGGCCAGTGGTAAAGCAGGAAAAAGGATTAAAACCCCCCTGATTCCACTTCCTGTCGTTGGCACCCCCTTTGAAAGGGTGGGCATCGACATTGTTGGTCCCTTGGACCCCAAAACTGCCTTAGGCAACAGGTTCATCCTGGTTTTGGTGGACCATGCCACCCGTTACCCAGAGGCAATCCCTCTAAGGACAGTAACTGCACCGGTGGTGGCCAGAACCCTGATGGGGATATTTACCCGTGTGGGATTCCCCAAGGAAATAGTGTCTGACAGAGGCACTAACTTCATGTCTGCATACATGAAGTCTCTGTGGGATGCGTGTGGGGTAACTTACAAGTTCACCACACCCTATCACCCCCAGACGAACGGTCTTGTGGAGAGATTCAACAAGACCCTGAAAGGCATGATTGGTGGCCTTCCTGAGGCCATGAGGCGTAAGTGGGACGTCCTCTTACCATGCCTTCTCTTTGCTTACAGAGAGGTCCCCCAGAGAGGGGTAGGGTTCAGTCCCTTTGAACTTCTCTATGGGTACCCTGTCAGGGGACCCTTAAGCATTGTCCAGGAGGGATTGGAGAAAGCTCCAAAGACACCCCCTCAGGATGTGGTCAGCTATATGTTGGCCCTCCGCAACCAGATGACCCGCTTCTGGAAAGAAGCCCAAGATAACCTTGAGGCCAGTCAAGAGGTGATGAAACAATGGTATGACCAGAAGGCCACCCTGGTAGAGTTTCAACCTGGAGACAAAGTGTGGGTAATGGAGCCAGTAGAGCCCAGAGCTCTCCAGGACCGCTGGTCTGGCCCATTTGAAATAAAGGAGCGGAAAGGGGAGGCCACTTACCTAGTGGACCTCAAAACCCCTAGGAATCCCCTAAGGGTGCTCCATGTGAACCGACTAAAAGCTCATTGTGAGAGGTCGGAGATCAACATGCTTCTGGTCACAGATGAAGGAACGGAAGAGGAGAGTGAACCTCTCCCCGACCTCCTCTCTGCCCAAGAAGGTGATGGGTCAGTAAGCGGGGTCATTCTGTCTGACTCCCTGACTCTAAATCAGAAAGGAGACTGTTATGAGCTGTTGGAGCAGTTCTCCCCCTGTTCTCCCTTACTCCTGGGCTGACCCACCTCTGTGTTCATGATATTGACACCGGTGACAGTCTCCCTGTGAAAAACAAAATTTACAGGTTGTCGGATAAGGTGAAGGCCAGCATCAAGGAGGAGGTCTCCAAGATGTTGACTCTAGGGGTCATTGAGAAATCCAGTAGTCCCTGGGCCAGCCCAGTGGTATTGGTCCCTAAGGCTACTACCCCAGGTGCGAAGCCAGAACTCCGGTTCTGTGTGGACTACCGGGGTCTCAACTCAGTCACACGGACTGATGCTCACCCCATCCCCCGAGCTGATGAGCTCGTGGACAGGCTAGGCGCTGCCAAGTTCCTGAGTACGTTTGATCTTACTTCAGGGTACTGGCAGATCGGCCTAACTGAGGGGGCCAAGGAAAGATCCGCATTTTCAACCCCGGATGGCCATTACCAGTTCCGGGTGATGCCGTTTGGGTTGAAAAATGCCCCCGCTACCTTCCAACGGTTGGTTAACGGGGTCCTAGCTGGCAAGGATGCCTTCTGTGCAGCCTACCTGGATGACATAGCTGTCTACAGTTCCAGCTGGGAGGAACACCTGCTTCACCTCAAGGAGGTGCTTCAGGCCCTGCAACAGGCAGGCCTGACCATCAAGGCCAGTATGTGCCAGATTGGGCAGGGTTCTGTGGTGTACTTAGGACACCTAGTGGGTGGTGGCAAGGTGCAGCCACTCCAGGCCAAGATTGAAACTATCAAGGCCTGGCAACCACCCCGAACACAGACGGAGGTGAGAGCCTTTCTAGGCCTCACAGGATACTACCGCCGATTTGTCAAGGGCTATGGTACCATTGCAACACCCTTGACAGAACTCACTTCCAAGAAGCAACCTAGGTTGGTGAATTGGACAGAGGCTTGTCAGAAAGCCTTTGACGCCCTGAAGGAAGCCATGTGCACGGCCCCCGTGCTCAAGGCCCCTGACTACTCCCAGGAATTTATCGTGCAGACAGACGCTTCAGAGCATGGCATAGGGGCAGTTCTAGCACAGCTAAATGAGGAGGGCAGAGATCAACCGGTAGTCTTTATTAGCAGAAGACTATTACCACGGGAACAGAGGTGGAGTGCTATTGAAAGAGAAGCTTTTGCTGTGGTCTGGGCACTGAAGAAGCTGAGACCCTACCTGTTTGGGACTCACTTCCTAGTTCAGACAGACCACAGGCCCCTCAGATGGCTCATGCAGATGAGGGGTGAGAATCCAAAACTCTTGAGGTGGTCCATTTCCCTACAGGGGATGGACTTTACGGTGGAACATCGCCCAGGGGTTGACCACGCCAATGCTGATGGTCTCTCCAGGTACTTCCGCCTTAGCGATGAGAGCTCCCAAGAGGTCGGGTAGCTCTCCCCACTTTCAGCTGGGGGGGACACATGTTAGACCTGACAGCCTTAGGGTAGTCACCCCTAACTTTTTGCCTGCCTCCCTCCACTTTGTGGATACTGTTTTTGCTGGTTTTTAGACTCTGCGCACTTTACCACTGCTAACCAGTGCTAAAGTGCATATGCTCTCTCTCTGTAAACATGGTAACTTTGGATCATACCTGATTGAACTATTTAATCTACTTATAAGTCCCCAGTAATGTGCACTCCAGGTGCCTAGGGCCTATAGATTAAATGCTACTAGTGGACCTGCAGCACGGATTGTGCCACCCACTTAAGTAGCCCCTTTTCCTTGTCTCAGGCCTACCATTGCTAGGCCTGTGTGGGCAGTTTCCCTGCCACCTCGACTTGGCATTTAAAAGTACCTGCCAAGCCTAGAGCTCCCCTTTTTCTACATATAAGTCACCCTTAATGTGTGCCCTGGGTATCCCCTAGAGCAGGGTGCTGTGTAGGTAAAAGGCAGGACATGTACCTGTGTAGTTATATGTCCTGGTAGTGTAAAAAAACCCTCAATTCGTTTTTGCACTGCTGTGAGACCTGCTCCCTTCATAGGCTAACATTGGGGCTGCCCTCATACACTGTTGAAGTGGCAGCTGCTGATCTGAAAGGAGCAGGGAGGTCATATTTAGTATGGCCAGAATGGTAATACAAAATCCTACTGACTGGTGAAGTCGGATTTAATATTACTATTCTAGAAATGCCACTTTTAGAAAGTGAGCATTTCTTTGCACTTAAATCCTTCTGTGCTTTACAATCCACGTCTGACTAGGTTTAGTTGACAGCTCCTTGTGCATTCACTCAGACACACCCCAAACACAGGGTACTCAGCCTCACTTGCATACATCTGCATTTTGAATGGGTCTTCCTGGGCTGGGAGGGTGGAGGGCCTACCCTCACACAAAGGACTGCCACACCCCCTACTGGGACCCTGGCAGACAGGATTGAACTGAAAGGGGACCTGGTGCACTTCTTAGCCACTCTTTGAAGTCTCCCCCACTTCAAAGGCACATTTGGGTATAAAACAGGGCCTCTGCCCTACCTCATCAGACACTTGCTGGAGAAGAAACCGGAACCAGAAACTACATCCTGCCAAGAAGAACTGCCTGGCTGCTCAAAGGACTCACCTGTCTGCTTTCTACAAAGGACTGCTGTCTTGCTGTTGCCCTGCTGCCTTGCTGAACTCTTGTCTGGCTGTGAAAGTGCTCTCCAAGGGCTTGGATAGAGCTTGCCTCCTGTTCCTCGAAGTCTCAGGACCAAAAAGACTTCTTCCTTTCACTTGGACGCTCTGTGCGCCGAAAATTTCGCCGCACAACTTGTTTCGCAGCGAGAAAAACGCCGCACACCGACGCTGATCGACGCGACGCCCTCGGGACGATCGAAACTTTGACGCACAACCTCGCAAGGACAAAGCCGCCCGACTTTCCAGGAGAAATCGACGCGACGCCTACCGTGAGTGCGAAACTTTGACGCACGGCCTCGCAAGGACAACGCCGCCCGACTTCCAAGGAGAAATCGACGCGACGCCTGCCGTGAGACCAAACTTTCGACGCACGGCCTCGCAAGGACAACGCCGCCCGACTTCCAAGGAGAAATCGACGCGACGCCTACCGTGAGATCGAAACTTCGACGCGCAGCCCCGCAGAACGACGCACAGCCGGAAAACAAGCAGGAGAATCCACGCACAGACCCGGGACATCTGGTAATCCCCGCGATCCACAAAAAGAGACTGTCTGCGCGCCGGAAAACGACGCCCGACTTCCCCGCGTGGAAAAGAACGACGCAAGTCTTTGTGTGCTGAGGAGAAATCGACGCACACACCCTTTTTCCACGCATCCCTTTTCCTGTGGCCCTCTGAGGAGATTTTCCACCAGAAACCAGGTACTTTGTGCTTGAAAGACACTGTATTGCATTCTAAAGACTTAAGACACTTTACATCACTTTCCTGTGATAGTTCTACAATTTTCCATTGCATCTTTATTCTTTTTGACCTACAATTATCCTGATAAATATTATATATTTTTCTAAACACTGTGTGGTGTATTTTTGTGGTGTTATATGGTGGTATTGTATGACTTATTGCACAAATACTTTACACATTGCCTTCTAAGTTAAGCCTGACTGCTCGTGCCAAGCTACCAGAGGGTGGGCACAGGATAATCTTGGATAGTGTGTGACTTACCCTGACTAGAGTGAGGGCTTTTGCTTGGACAGAGGGTAACCTGACTGCCAACCAAAAACCCCATTTCTAACATAAATGATATAAATCAACTATTAATCTATGGTGAGAAAGGGTGCATCATATTTTGATCAATATATTTGGATACCTACCCCCACTCTCCTGAACAGGATCTATAAACTTTTCTTTAGCAAAACTAGTACTGCCCTCACTAGATGCTTCCCTACTGGCTTTCATATCCACAATAACCAGCTAAACCTTCACCTTCGCCATCCACAGAACAAGCCATTTCATCAACAGCTCGTCTTCTCTACAGAGCTGCATACTAGACTGCCAAACATCTTCTCGACTGACAGAATTGTAGCCACCATGTTGGAAGAATCATCTCTTCAGCCCGATCATATATTCTTGGTGAACGGATTTTGCACTATTTACTCTACTCTAGCACAACCTGTTATTTCCCCCAAGTAATCCCTTCTCTCTATTATCTTGTACCAACCACATCAATCAGCCACTCTATCACAAGGCCCAAACTCTCCTCCAAGCTGCGTATGTTTTTGTTGAACACATTCTTTCCACATGGCATTGTGGTAGTCCTCCTAGAACAACTCAACTCTTCAACAGAAGCAAGTTTTTTTATACCAAATAAACTTAATTCTTTCAGTGCTGCTCTAGCACAACTGATGCAGTTCTAAACTAGCCTCTTCTCGAAACCTACTAGAACCAATCACATATTGTGCTGGAACACTATCTGCATAATCAGTCTGGATATTCTCACATCATACTCATCTACTGCCAGCTCCCCAATGCATTCTTTTTTGGAGGCATGGTAAGGGCAAATCTGAAGAACTCAACTCTTCAACCATGAGCAAGTATAATATGCGGAATAATTTAACTCCCAACTCTACTCCAGGGCAACCGTTTTTCAGGCTTAACTAGTACCAGCTTCAACTTGATCTGGATCATTTATTCCTTGATGTCCAACCTTCCCTATGCAATTGGATCTCTCTTCTCTGGAGTCCCACTTCACCTATGGTGCCTGTGCTTGAGCATGTAGCCACGTGATTACAGGAATAAATATCTGGTGTTTTTTTCTGGAAACCATAGCTGACATGTAGTACAAAGTTGTTTGGAATACCTATATTTGTCCTCTCTTTTTTCAACCCTACCATTTTGTGCCCTAGTTTCTGTCACTACTCTTCTTTACTAACGTATTCTTCTCAGTTCCGAAACAACTTCTCAAACTTAAATTGAGTACAGCTTACATTCTGTACTTCCACATCCCAGCCAAACTCCTTCTAGCCAGAGCTATTTCCAACACCTCTTTTTAAGGCATTGTCCTATTTGGAGGTCTCCCTTTCCCCCCTGCATTTCATAATCAAGTGTATTGATTCAAATGAACACACTTCCTAACCAGTTTAGATATGCCTACTTCCTAGGCAACACCGCATGCTGATTATTCGACACCTATAAAGACCCATTCCAGTTTAGAAAATGAAAGAAAATGCTCGCACTTTCATGCACTTTCAGTGTCTATCTTGCCTCATTTGTTGGTCCGGCTCACAGTTGTATTTGTTTAAGATAAAGTGAAAAAAAGAGATTTAAAAAGAAATGTCCACCGTGCTCACCACCTTCCAAAATCTCACTCCCCAACTTTCCTGTCCTGCATGCTCCACAACCCTTAACATTAATTGCCCACCATGCCAGTATTGCCGATCGCATAATTTCCCAAAACTTAGACCTATTGGGCATAAGGAATGCTGGCTTAATGAACACTCCAAGTCTGTGGTGGACCACCTAATTCCATAAAACTATGCTATTGCCAGAAAAGACCGGCAAACCAAATTAGGCAAACAAATTGCAATCATCCACAGAACATCCATCAAACATTTGCTGGTTACAACCACACCTTTCACTTACTTTGAATGCAAAATGTTTATCTTCGTTTCTCCATCATACACCCACTACATACACATCATCTATCAACCACCGAATCTCTAGGCAGGTTTTGAATCTCAAACATCTGAATACATCTCATGTAGGTAAATGCTCTCTCAAAACAATACATATATTGGTGACTTCAGTATTGACTGAGGAAACAAATGAAAATGTTATAAATGTCTCAGCTCTTGCTTACAACTACATGACCTACAGCTGCATTCCACATCACCACTCAGAACAAAGGCTGTATCCTGAACCTCATCATTGCCAACCTCTCCACGATCTTATGTACTCCTCCAATAGATGTCAACTGGTCTAAACACTATCCAGTTACATTTCAATTCTTCCTTCTACATCCCCGCATTGTAACTAAAATCCACCATCAAAAAGCATAGAACTAATCTTTTAAAAACCTCTCCACAATTGAAATGGATCTACGTATGAGCCAGACATGCACACCAACTTGGGCAAAGATGCAGAAATCATTAGGTGACAAAATTAGTGTGGCGTTCAAACCACACCCTAAACAATCCATTTAGGGTATTCAGATCATTAATATGGACTCCTTTGAGATTCGGACGTTTTGACGGCAAAGCAAGACATTGCTAGATATTTGATTGCAGCTGAGGTTCCCACAATCTGAAAATGGCTCTGGGGCATGGAGCTCTGCTACGGCACCAAAAATACTTGTAAAACATGGGGATGTTTAAAACAATTATGGTAACATTTCTATCCAAGTTCACTGAAATGTAGGCAAATTACCCCATTTCTAAGAAACAATTACCCCAATCCACATATTTTGTCCAATTACCACCTTAATTCCCACATCCCATGGAAGGGCAAAACATCTGAGAAATGTGGATCTTTTTGGATGCCCGGCTACATCAGCTCTGGACATGTCTTTGCTACTCATGAACCTCATTTCAAACATAAGAGGTGTTTGCTGTTCTGTTCAGTGCAAAGCGGTCATAAGAGGCATAAGGCAAACCCCAACCGGACAGGAAGTTGTTTTTTGCAGGGACGCGGCAAGGTACCACCTTAATTCAGGTTTGGAATGGGGGTGGAACCAGCAGCCTCAAATACTGTGAGGGTCCTGCTCGGCTTTGCTAGCAGTGTAGGACTGCATCCTCCGGGCACACACAGACCTAGCACTGCCAGGTGATGATGCACATGTGACGACACTCTCCGTGCATTCAGTATAAGACCTATTAAAACCAGGAGCATGGAATAAGTAAACAAAAGCAGATGAGAGGAGAGCCAGTTAGTAAAGCTGAGCAGTGAGTGGAGCCAGCTCGCACGACTCAGTGGCATTGGTGGCTCTCTCCACCTGTTTGTGTTCGGCATGGCCTCTGAGGACCAAAGTGCCATCACTTTTGGGATTCCCTAATATGGAAAATACGTATCAAAACATTGGATCTGAGGATGGCATATTGCACAAAACTGTGAGCTTTAGTCTTCTCACACAGCCAGTGGCAACTACCCAGAGCAATGTGTCCACTACAGCGGGTTCAGTTACAGCACTTTAGGGTCAGGGCTGTCAGCAGCAGAGGCTGCCGCAAATCTCACGGGGAGGTGTGGGCAGGGAGAGGTACAGGGGGCGGGGGTAGTAAAAAAATTATAAAATAAAAAAAGTACCTCTTCTCATCGCCGCTGTCTTCTGCCGCCTCGCTCCTCTTCTGGTGTCCCAGCATTCACTGGGACACCAGCACAGGCTCCCCAGTAATCCTGGTGCTGCTTTCATGCTAAACCTAACATGAATACAGCGTCAGGATTGGTCTGAGATGCTTGAATTGCCGCTCAACATAACCCTGAGGTCTGTGCAGTTTCTCCAGCCCAGCTGTTCAACACAGCCAGGCTGGAGAAACCTAAGTGTGCATGTGTATTTGGCTGGCCTGAGACAGCCGGCCAAACACACGTTTCTGTCTCCTCCTCCCACACTCCCACCTCCCGTGGCCCAGCCCGCCCCTCCCTAAACATGCTGCTGGCTGAGCCAGCAGCTGAAAGATAAAAGGATAATCAAATATCGTTCTATCTCTCAGCTCCTCGCTTAGCCAGGGGGGGCGACGCTCCTTCATCATTGTAGGGAGCTGTCCCTGGATGTCAGGGGCAGCGGAATGAGAGCTGCTCACTACAAATACTACAGCAAATACATTCAGTTGTGTGGTCTGATCCTGCTACAATGCAGTTTACATTGGCTTCTCACTCCGGAACACTATTTTGTTTTTCTCCCTTAGTTTCTTTGAATTGCATTACATTACAAGAGGTGACGACCATGGTGGTCAACTAAGGTGGCATCCTTCCCTGAGCAGAAAAAAGGCTAAGTATTTCCCTCTGCCACAGTGATGTCCTACAAACATCTCCATAGGAAGTGAAAAACTGGATTGGCGCTGAATAATTTTCAGTACAGAAAATATAAGGCAGATGAAGGCCAGAAAATGACATAGTTGTAATTGCTGTCTCAGGCATCAAAAATCATCCAGGAGAGCAATCAATTAGAGACTGATTGTGGAAGGGTCAGGAGTCAAACGGAACACTAGGTAAGTAGCATCGCAGAAGGCAAACCATTAGTGGATTTTCAGAGCTCGGAACAGCATATAAACTGCATTTTATTGTGTTTGGAGGCCATGTCAGTCTCTATTTTAAATTGGGCAAAAGGTCTATACATTGCAGTGGAACTAGAGACTATATTGATACTTCCTACAGTACTCTTTTGGATTACGCTAATGCTAGCCAGCAAAGAATCCCCTTATGGGCCTGCACAACATGTATCAGTTTGTGAGTGGCGTGCTACTTTTATAATATTCCAGTATGTTAATGGATGTTTCAAGACTATGGGGACTGCAGAAGCCTGGAGGAGAGGGTTTTGTGACTTCTGCATGAGTCTGGTTTTCTCAGAGTGGAGTCAAGTTTGGGTAAGTGTGCCTGCCAAATGAGCAACTTTGGGGATGGAAAGTGGCCTGCAACTGACTGTTAAGATATGGTACTGGACGTTTATGGGGCCTAGACATGAATGTCAATTCACCAAAATGCCATGGGTGGCAGAAGTGACATCACACGCCATTTAATCTTTACTTTCAGTCACAATCACATGCTTGCACGCATTCACACATAGGCACATTCTCTCTTACTTAAGTCTCACCCGCAATCACACACACAAAATACATTTTAAAGCATTTTTCACCTACCTCAGCTGCCTGGGAAATTCATGCTCCAGTTTACTGTAATCCATCCTTTGTTACAATAAAAAAAATGCCAGAAGACAAGGAAAGGAGATCCACAACTGACGTCCATAAGGACGAGCTGCCCTTAAGTTCCTGGCACTGATTTTGCCACCTCTGAGGCCAGGGGTTGCAAAGCAAGTGCCAGGGGTCGCAACTGCTAAATGACGTCCATAGGCTTCGATGAGGTACAGTAGAGTCCACTGCCTGTCACTGAAAGGGTACTGGGTCCTACAAAGAACCTTTTTTTATGTTTAGTTTAGGATTTTCCATTTATCCTTCTCCATGGTCATTCTCCCAAGCTATTTTTTTAGGTTTATTTGTAACGCGAACTCGACCCGAAGGTATTTGGAGCTCTTTACACCAGACCTAGTTAGTTTGTTTTTTAGGCACGGTGAGAGTAAGTGATTAGGTCGGAATCACAGGATGTTGGGCAGACTTCGGGACTCGAACCTATTTATCCTGTTCCAAGGCCTACAACTCTGGCCCTCCCCCCACATCCTCTCCTTGTTAGTCTAGACAAGTATATTCAGCGTTGCTGCTAGATACGTTTTGGTAATAATATTAGTATAATCCATAATCTGAATTTTATAATTGGGTGAACTTGGTATGTAGTTTGTTTTCTTCCAACAAACGCGTGTATTGTTTTTCAAGGAGCCCCGGAGCGAGATATTATTAGAAATATATTGCAAACAGGTGCTACCATTGGTGGTCAGCCTGAGTCAGCAATGATTTATTTACAACAGCTTGTGAAATATAGCTCATTAGTTCAAATACAAATCTCTGTTGAGGTACCATAACATAGAATTGATATTGATGGCCTGAAAATACCACAAGTCTATATGGACTGCTGTTTTCCATTGCTGGTGCTAAACTGTTATTCTACTTTAACTCCAGTTTTTTCTTTGCTCTTGAGTGTTGTGATTGTATTTGACATTTTTAGTCTCTTTCCTCTTCTCTTCGGAAGGGCTGGTGAAGTATTTTTTAGTTAAAACTGTGATTTGGTGCATCAATTTGCGATCACCGCTTGACTACACAATTACTTTCAACGGACATTTCATTTTGTAATGTTTCCCAGCTAAGCCTCCCACCTCACCCCCAACCCCACGTACCCCCATTTCTCCAGCACCTACAGTATTAGTTTTGTTAATTAAATCGGTGTTTTTCTGCAACTTTCTATACTAGGCGATTAAAGATCACCTGCCCTGTAAGCAACCCACAATGACTGCACCCAAAAGCCTTTCCCCACATTGTCCATATGCATGATCCTACAACATTCACAAACACCACCTGTGTGGAGTAGCCAGAAAAGTAAAATGCTCCTTTAAACCGCATCCAAAATAACAGTAAACGAGCGAGATTAGTAAACCCGACAGGATTTCAAGGGAGCTCCCCTCAGGGAATTCTGAAATGTCCATCCAACCTCCCATCTTTCTTTCAAGCCCTTTTTTTTTTCCTTCTCTTGGTCCTTATTTCTGTTTTTCTCGCCTTTTTAAGTCTTCCTTTTTACCATCCACCCCTCCTTTGTTCTCACTATTTATTTATTTTTCTTCCTTTCTCCATCCATCCATTCATTCATGCTTCGGCCCTTCCTTCTCTACATACATACATTCACCCTTCTTTCTTCAAATCCTTCCACCTAGTAGTCTCTTCATCTATTCACCTTCTCTTCATTCATTCTTTCAATCCATCATCCATTCTACTCTCCATCTATCCACCCATCTCTCCATTCATTTGGTAATCCAACCTTCCATCAATCCATCCTTCTCTCACCCTGCCTTCACTTCCTTCCTTCTATGCTGTCTCGTGCACTTTGTTTCCCCACCCCACAGATTCATCATACTGTCCTCTTATAGTGGTATTCATGGCCTTGTGTTCAGAGACTAGCAGTCTCTGATCATTAAAAGGAGCTGCAAACTAAACTTTAAACGTTTCATGTTTATGAGAACTGCCCAGTGGCACCTAACCACTGCTCAAGCTGCTAAAGTGTGTGTGGGGGGGTGGTTGATGACGCCCTTGACCACCACCTTTCCAAAGGTCAGCTCATTATCAATAGCTTGCTTTGGAACACCCAACATACATTGTGCTGTAATTAGCTTGTCCCTAGACAATATCTCCAACCTGCATGTATCTCCCCACAGCCACAGTACCACTGCAAACTCAATGTGCCAGTTTTCGTTACTTCACATACTGTGTCCTCTTTCTTACCCTCTGTTATCACAACCTCATGTATGCCCCAATATGCTGGTCTCTTTTTCCTTTCTCTAGCCATGCACTTACCTATTCATTTACCCGTATACCCACTCATCCATAGTTGATCCGCATGTTGATTCTTTCTCACATTCACTCATCAACACACAAGCTCTCCAATCAGGGAAGAAGCACTTTCAGACATTGAAAAAAACACACTCTGTTGGCTTGCCAATACCTGTTTCCAGTTAACTTTGCGAAAAGATTGCTACTTTCCCGTTTAACAATTTTCAATTTTCATACTGCCCAGTCGTTGATTTCTTGCAAAACATATACATTTTAAATCTGTCTTACTACATTTATAATTCAATGTGGAATCACTCTTAGGATCCTGTTATCTTAATGGCCTCTTTTGTGGGAGTAGGGAGCACAGGGGAATTTTGGGGAAAAGGATCCAAGGTACACAGAGTAAAAGCAACTATACAAATAAATCATGGAGCTGTGTTCATCCATTTTCCCATGTTCCATGGCAGAAAAGTAAGCTGTAACATTTCCATTCCAGACACACGTGCTGGAAGTGTAATTTTTGGTGTGCATTCTGAATATCGACCCCTCGTTTTGCGGCTAAATATTAGATCTTATAGAGAGGATTTAGACTTATGTTATACCCCTCCTGATGAAAGATTTTGTTATAGGATTTTAAAAAATTTTAAAACTTTTCTGCAGATATTTTGATCTTTTGTGTTCTTTTAGAAAAGTGTATTATTTTATTATGTATTTATATGGTTCTGTATCATTATTCATGTGGATCTCTTTGGAGTTCCAAATCATGATAATAAAATAATTGAATTGAATATCGACACAAAAATCGGTGGGATACAATATTGAGCACAAAATATTGACAGGTAAGTAGGTCTAGATTTTATATAGCCAACTCCACGTATATGTACCTTGGCAATATATATATATCTTCAAGGTATGTAGATGTGGAGTTGGGAATAGAAAACCCGTACTTCCCTATGCCCTTACCTTTTGAGATTTTGTCCCTTGATATTCTGTCCTCGCTATTCGTGTACTATATTATGGGGCTTGATATCAAGTAGTACAACTGTGATTTTTGCCTATTTGGTGTGGTTAAATCACATACAACTGTCAGGGAATTACTGTTTGATAACACTCCCTGCTCTGACCCGACTGCCTTCGTGCAGCACACCACTTATATAAGAGAAGGAGAGCACTTGGTCTAGCTTTTAAAGTATGACCTACTCCTGTCTTTTATCCCCACATGACGTGACATGAGAGACTACAGCTGACAGCTTACAAGGAGCAGTGAAGCAAGAACAAAGTTACTAAACAGTGATAAAATAACGTTAGCCTAGAGTGCCTCTTTTCTCTGCACAAATCACCAAAGGCAGACACATGATAAATATGAGCTATAAACGGCCCGCAGTGAAGCCTGTCATTCAGTCACCAGCTAGACTTCTCAGCCATGCTCTTTGTGTTTGAGGCACTGGGTTTCCTAGAAGCATGTTTTAGGTCTTTACCAACAGGTAACTTTAACTGTATTGTTGGCATCCTTCAATAAACAATTCAAAACATACATATATGAACAGACATGCACACACATGTGTGTGTGTGTGTGTGTATATATATATATATATATATATATATATATATATATATATATATACATATACATATATATATATATATATATATATATATATATATATATATATATATATATATATATATACACACACAAGATGCAGTTGCCACTGGGTGTTTATAGTTAGGACCACATTTTCATAGGAGATTGATTTGATGGTTTGTTAATAATGTTGGCTCTGTTTCATGAATCTGCACAAAACCTTCTAAAAAAAAAAGCCTCACTCATCTCAGCTTCTTTTAGGAAAGTTTTAGGGTGATCTGTCAAGAGGGGCATGAGAAAAAGAGGGGGGTCCCAAAACACGTTTGTTTCAATGCAATTTTCCATTTTGAAATTGGATTGCAATGATGCAAAAGTGGCTGGAAGTAATTACGCCAAATGCGGCAGAAAGCAAGATCTTGGTCCAGAAAGTATGCTTTTTGTGATTTGGTGTAAATTCATTTAGTAGTTTATGAAAAATTAAGGTTCAAGCTAAAACATACTGTTTTTAAATTAACAAAACCACTGAAATTCACCAGTTATAGTTAGCTCAAGTAACTATAACTTGTGCCCTGAAGTAACTATAACTTGATCCCTTGCCATGCACCACTATCTACCTCACATATTACATTACTCATGACATCTCCTTTAAAACAGTTTGTTTTAACTGACATTTTCACTCATCTATAACACCTGTTTAACCCTCAAGGTACAGTAATTCAATACCCACAGGTCCTTTTCTCTGCCCCATAAGAACCATATTTCACCATGATACTCATGAAACCTAAAACAGTTTCTATACCTGTTCAAAGTATCTCTGCTTGGTATGAAGTGCCCATATTCTTCTACTAAAATTATATATGATGGCTATGTTTTAATTAATTTATATACTGCAAGCATATAGCCAGTCACTCATTTAACCAGTGGCATGTTTGCTTTTTTTGTCTTCTTGTTTGAAATATGTCCTTGCAACAAAAAAACAATATTTAAAAAACTAATGCTTGTCTCTGTTTGGACTCCTGACTCGTATTTGACCTCTTATAGGTGTAAGAGCTAAAGTCTAAATAGGTAAACAAGAAGAATGTACGCATAAGAAACATCGGGTGTAAATGCATCTGTTGTCTGCAATGTATCCCGGGCAAAACCAGACTTTTCACCCTTAATTATAACAATAAGAAGGCCAAGAACCATAACTGGTGTCATGAAATATACTCCAGGATTTAGCCCTCTTTTGCCTACCATCTAGCCCACTAGTTGGAAACTGTCCTTGCAGCCCTGGATGGCATCCTAATGACTCCGTATAGCGAAGGTATCATGGTACTGATTTTTGCTAGAATATCTACTGCCTTTGACACCATTAACTATGCTAGACTTATCCCCATTCTCCATGAAATGAGTCTAATCTCTAGCCCTCTATTGGCCAACTTCTTTTCACACCAACAGAAATCAAGTATCGCTCTAACTCCTTTTTGCACCACCTGTCACAGTTTTAAATAGCGTCTTCCCAGAAGTCAGAACTCAGTCATGCTCCTCTCAATGCCTCTAAAGGCTCCATTAACTGCACTTAAACATTCTTTAATTTTACTTTTTACATGCATGCTGATGATGTACAAATTGATTGGACAAATCCACAAGCTCCATCACTTACGATTTCCTCATTGCATAATCATAGTTGCCTCCTGGATGTCAAATTATAGTCTTAAATTAAACTCTGAAAATAGAGATGTATTGGTCCTTGGTGCTCATCCTATTGTTTGGTCTGTCCACTGGTCGCACTTCTCTTTTGGCATTCTTCCTTCTACTGGCTACTACACTGATAAATGTAGGTATCCTCCTTTTGACAATATGCTGTCCTTTACTCCTAAATTATACGAGGTGGTGTTCACCTGCCACTGTCTATTGAAGACCTTTAGGGATCACTGCATAAGTCACTAATCTGGCCCCTCTACCTCAAATCTAAATGTCTTCCTTATGTTCAGTTGTGTTGTTCTGTCATGATTCTCCTGGTGCCCTCGAGATTTCACCTAGTAAACTTAGGAGGCCTTGCATTCTCAAAAAGAGCTGCCACTCTGTGGAACCTGCTTTCATGTCCCAACTGTTTTGCCACCAATCTACTAAAATTTTGTAAACTTCTAAAAACTCATTTATTCACTGCATCGACCCACAGCCTTTGCTAATCGTCCCAGCACTAGGCCACCACAGGGTAATAGTGCAATTTACAAATTACAAAAACAATCAGTAAATCCACTCTTTGACTCTCTATCGATGGTCTGTGTAAGCTTCTTGAGCAGTCTAAGATGAACTCCCATATGCATTCCGATGACGCATACCTTGATAGACACAGCAGAAAAACATACCACAGAGCAAGATGCACATGACTTTGAGCTTGAAACACCCCACACTGGATGAAAGAAAGCTTCCTCTGCATGGAAGGAGAAAAAAACAGAGATTTCTTCCTTCATAGGCTAAGTATGTTCATTATGGCTTAAGCATTTATTGAGATGTATTAGGTGCTGGTCTCTGTCTTGGAAGTTCAGCAGTTGGCCTTGGTTGCTGGTGAGATGGCACTGGACACTGCTCAGTGTGTCCTAATTACCGCAAAATGGGCTGGTTGTACCACTCCGTGGGTACTAAGTGCTGCTCAGTAGGACTTTGGGTCTGCTCTGCATGCCCTGGCTCTCGTTTATTGAACCTTGGAGGCTGGTCAAGGTACCTTGGATAATCCATACACAGCAAACTTCCCTGGCACTAGCCTATCCCATGGAGCAGTAATGCTCCTCTCTCCAACATGCTCTCTTCTCTGTGAAATCACTGCCACAATGATGTTTCAGGAGAGGCATAGCTGGTGTAATGAACATAATTTCCAATTATTTCTATTCTCCATTTTATGCATCAATCACTAGGAGGTTTCTGAGTGCTGGACAAGGAACAGGAGGTAGGAACATAAGCAGACTCCAGGGATCCCAGGAACAGTTTACTCCTGTGTAATACTTGATTATTTTCCAGGGTTTGGAGACCTGTGGAGTGTCACTGGCATCTCTCTGAAGCTGTGGTCATTATAATGACTATTCATCACATTCCTCAGTGGAGTGTGCCACAGACAGGTCTGTTATCTCTTCTTAGAAAACCTTCCGCAGATGCAAGTGACTTTATGGCTATGCCCATCTAGTCAATGAATTGCTAACAATGAAATGTATTGCCACTTCTACATTAACATGCTCATCACTTGACCCTCGTGCCTCACCAATGGCATTCATTGTTTATTTATTTGTCCAGCACATTAGCTATCCAATAAGAGGTTTGGGTATAGGTGTATCTCTTTGAGTAGCTTACCTTTCTAAGCATTTGTCAACTAAATACCAAGAGCTTCAATCATTAACAAGTAATTTCTGTTGAAATCTTGGATGATCTTTGTAAATGAGCTGATTAATATAACTGATACAGAACTTAGTATGTAACTGGCAGGCCTCAGGTCCAATTCCTCTCGCTAGACAAAATGACTCCTAATAAGTTGGGTGATGAGAACACTTGTTATTTAGAGCTTTATGAGACCTCCAGAATGTGTAAAACAAATAATAATGTTATAAACAGAGAAAGTTCTGGTGTTGATTACAATGTTACTCTAAAATCTTACACTACAGGGAGTGCAGAATTATTAGGCAAATGAGTATTTTGACCACATCATCCTCTTTATGCATGTTGTCTTACTCCAAGCTGTATAGGCTCGAAAGCCTACTACCAATTAAGCATATTAGGTGATGTGCATCTCTGTAATGAGAAGGGGTGTGGTCTAATGACATCAACACCCTATATCAGGTGTGCATAATTATTAGGCAACTTCCTTTCCTTTGGCAAAATGGGTCAAAAGAAGGACTTGACAGGCTCAGAAAAGTCAAAAATAGTGAGATATCTTGCAGAGGGATGCAGCACTCTTAAAATTGCAAAGCTTCTGAAGCGTGATCACCGAACAATCAAGCGTTTCATTCAAAATAGTCAACAGGGTCGCAAGAAGCGTGTGGAAAAACCAAGGCGCAAAATAACTGCCCATGAACTGAGAAAAGTCAAGCGTGCAGCTGCCACGATGCCACTTGCCACCAGTTTGGCCATATTTCAGAGCTGCAACATCACTGGAGTGCCCAAAAGCACAAGGTGTGCAATACTCAGAGACATGGCCAAGGTAAGAAAGGCTGAAAGACGACCACCACTGAACAAGACACACAAGCTGAAACGTCAAGACTGGGCCAAGAAATATCTCAAGACTGATTTTTCTAAGGTTTTATGGACTGATGAAATGAGAGTGAGTCTTGATGGGCCAGATGGATGGGCCCGTGGCTGGATTGGTAAAGGGCAGAGAGCTCCAGTCCGACTCAGACACCAGCAAGGTGGAGGTGGAGTACTGGTTTGGGCTGGTATCATCAAAGATGAGCTTGTGGGGCCTTTTGGGGTTGAGGATGGAGTCAAGCTCAACTCCCAGTCCTACTGCCAGTTCCTGGAAGACACCTTCTTCAAGCAGTGGTACAGGAAGAAGCCTGCATCCTTCAAGAAAAACATGATTTTCATGCAGGACAATGCTCCATCACACGCGTCCAAGTACTCCACAGCGTGGCTGGCAAGAAAGGGTATAAAAGAAGGAAATCTAATGACATGGCCTCCTTGTTCACCTGATCTGAACCCCATTGAGAACCTGTGGTCCATCATCAAATGTGAGATTTACAAGGAGGGAAAACAGTACACCTCTCTGAACAGTGTCTGGGAGGCTGTGGTTGCTGCTGCACGCAATGTTGATGGTGAACAGATCAAAACACTGACAGAATCCATGGATGGCAGGCTTTTGAGTGTCCTTGCAAAGAAAGGTGGCTATATTGGTCACTGATTTGTTTTTGTTTTGTTTTTGAATGTCAGAAATGTATATTTGTGAATGTTGAGATGTTATATTGGTTTCACTGGTAATGATAAATAATTGAAATGGGTATATTTTTTTTTTTGTTAAGTTGCCTAATAATTATGCACAATTATACACTTCCAAAAATATTCAGTTTTGATATTAATGAGTTTTTTGGGTTCATTGAGAACATGGTTGTTGTTCAATAATAAAATTAATCCTCAAACATACAACTTGCCTAATAATTCTGCACTCCCTGTAGTTGTGTTTACCACATGCACCAAAGGGACTGCATTGGACTACTGACATCACCAAGACACTAGAGAGGCTGCCCGGAAGACTGATACGTCCATGACGTCAATGAGAAGGCCTTATACGAAAGACACCCCACATCATCAAAGAGTCTCCCCTGAATCATTGAAATAGCCATGCCACCAAGGCATAATCGTGTGCCCTGAACCCCTGTCCCATATTTTCTCAACTACCTCTGGAGCTATACTAGTAGCTACATTAAAGTAAACGACCAATTTCACGTGTGTGCGTGTGTGTGTGTCTTGGCACTTGTGCGCGTGTCTTTGTACTGTTTATCTGTCTGTGTTTCTGTGTCTGTGTCCATCCTCGAGGCCAGGGCCCGTCTTTTATTTTTATGTGTGTATATTAAGCGTGGCATGCTTCAGTTGGAAAGATGATTGATTTGGATTTTCACAGTTTTGAAGTCTCGGTGAAAACCATCCCACTAATTCACCACTAGCACGTGAGCACCTCTTGATACCACCGTGGCACATAGCAGGGTAAGTGCCGCTGAGGCATTAAGTGTTTGCTTCCGAGTGGCGTTCGAGGGCCCGGATCTGACAGCCGGACGAGCCTCGGTGAGTGAAGTGAGCTGAGCAGAGCAGTGCAGACAGGTCTACTGCTTGAACCCAATCAGGCGGGGGCAAGCGAGGGCAGCCATGTTATGTCTGATACGGAGTCATTGAGTGACAGTAGTAAGTACCCCTCCCTACCTTAGTTGAAGCATACCACTCCGTGCTGGTATACAGACAGTGGTCCAGTGGCATTTGTAAACATTACATCGCATAATTAAAATAGAAAATAACATCCGTTTTATCTATAAAGGCATAGGATTCCTTTGTGCTAAAGAAGTGTGTTTCCTTTGAATCACCGAGTTCTATAATTATCCCTTTTCACTCGGCATTTCTCTCAAAATAATTTGTAAGCTGGGAAATTGAACCAGAACCGAACAGCTTTCCCTACATCCATCCAGAGTTTAAAATACTTTGCGTGTTTTTACTATATAAAGAGATGTTTCTGTTTAAAAACAGCTGGCATGTGTGATCACTTCAAATGTGTTCACTCAAAAAGAAATCCTTGTGCAGCACAATATGGGAAAAACTCAAGAGAACGCGATTTAAGGCAGGGGAGGAATTATGAAGATAAAAACAGTTCAGTGACATGGCTGGCAGGAACATCAACATTTCATGTTTACTTTGCCTCGTGAGGAATGGTGGTGTCAGCGGGGAATGAGCAAGATGTCAGACGAAAACCAAAGAGAAGTTATCTGCATGTCCAGTAAATTTATTTCTAAATTAGGGGTATGTACAAAGCCAAGGAAACTGTGTCCCTTAGGCGGTAAAAGGAGACACTAATGCTGAAAACAAGTCAATATTGAAAATTAGTCTAGAATACAAAGCATTTAAAATGCAATTGGATATTTTTCAAGTATTTATGTAAACACTTTCAGCCACCAAGTCTTTGGTGCACAGAGCTAGGTCACATATCCGCATTTGGAATCAAAACACAGTGGAGAGAATGGCAGAGCTGCATCGATGTTACACAATAAATAACAAGTGCAATAAATGTAAACAAATCCCAAAGGAACTTTCAGCTCTCTGCTGTATAATTTATGGGAGATGGAAAGGGGTGGTAGTTAAAAGTAAATAGGTTACTTTTCACAGGACAATTTTCTCTCTTTGAAGATTATTCTTAATTTCAGTGGAAAATCAGGGATGCGCAACTTTGCATGATTTCTTTTTAAATTTAGGCAGCTTGGTTACTAAAGAATAATTCCCATTACCGCTCTAGACCGCACCTACCACTGCCATGAGGCAGCCACATTTCGTCCACAGCAAGTGAGAAATGGACATCCTGCAGGTGGGATCTAGACAGTGCAGTATGCAAAGCAACCTATCAGCAGCCATTACAGAATTTGCCTGCTGCCATGCAGAGCCAAGGTCAGCCCAGGGTGATAAAAGGGAAAGAAAGCCCTGGCTGTGCAACCCACAGCCTGAACCCGGAAGTCACATCCTTCTTGCGTGGGACTGCCGGCTGAAGAAATTCACACCTGAGTGTTGATCAACTTAACCCAATTTTGGAAGCAAAGTTAAAACTTTGTACACTTTTAAGTTAAACCCGGTTGTGAATGCAAGTCAAAAGAATGAAGGGCAGACACAGAGAAAACTTAACAGAAAATAAATAACTAGATTGACCAGGCCCAAAGAGAATCTGAACCAATGGGAGCAAATAAAATATAACTGCTACAAAACATAAGCAAATATAGTCAAATAAATCCCATCAATTTAAAAAAAGGGCAAAATTGGTACTGGCAGCCTCTTTAGAAATGTTCAGTTTCTGACAAAATGTCACAAAGAGTTCAAGAAGTCCTTAACAAAGGTAGTCCGAACAACTAAAAAAAAAATCTGTTGATGACTAACATGATTAAACAATACTACTGTTTACTCTTATTAAGACTATTACAAATGTATATTAAAATCTGAATCCTAACAGGAAATGGAGGCGATAAATCCTCACTATTATCTCGATCCCCATCACGGATCCTACTCTACCTCTCCAGGTCCCTGTCAGTGTCCTTGAATGGGCTTTGGTCTTGATGTCCTTGCAAAACAGAACCTGGTTTTAGTTACTAACTAATGTTTTCACTCATAGATTGCCTATCCTAACGACTCCGACTCCACGACCTTGTAATACCCCATCTGTCTTCTTTGTCTTGTATCCAGCATTGTCTCTATACCCTTAGATCCTCCCTGTGACATGAGCCATTTCCATTCTTTTCTTGCCCTTACTCCCCTCCAATGCACTGTTTCTCAACTATCTCACCTTCTTAAAAAACGCTTTTGAAAATCTCTTCCCCCTTCTAAAAGAAGCTCCACAACCCTACAGCGGATCCTGGCACATTTATCTTAGGCTATTAATAGACGCTTCGCAAAGAGTTGATGTAACCACTGTTCTTATGCACCACTTGCATGCAAATTCCTAATGAGATGCTATACTGTACTAGTTATCCTCGTTGGGATTACAAAATAAGTGAAGTGTTTTTTTTTCTTCATAAAAGGTACATCTGTAGTCAAATTGAATCCACCGGTTTCACACCCCAATTGACCGGAGTAAGGCATCTGAAGATGGATCCGTTCAGAATGGATCTAAAATGATTGGACACTCACAAGCATAAACATGTATAATCTGCCTACACCAACTAAGGCAAATATGTAGTTTGAAGCTGGTTATAAAAATCCAGAAGAATTGATTTTAGTGCTTTGCAAAATAAATCCTTCAGCTCCAGATAGGACTAGATTGAAAAAGACTGAAGCACCTGCACATTTGAGGGCCTAATTACACTGTGGATTACTTGTTAAATCACGAAAGCAGTTTAACTTGTTTAGTACCAATTAACCAGTCTTCGTGGCCACCTCTATCCATCTTCTTCCTGGGAAAGAGAAGTTTGTTGCCAGAATGGTGTCAGCTCACTGATTTGACGAGCTGTGTGACTCAGGAAGTGAGCAAGGTCTATTCCCTCGGCCTCTCAACCTATAAAGGATGTTTAGAAAATGCATTCCCTTGGCATACCTTTGATAGCTAATCTTTCTGGACTGTCGGATTTAAATGGCTCTAAAACTCGAACACAAGATAGCAAACTAAAATTACACCTTTTCCTGTGCTCATAGGCCCTGATTACGAGTTGCACTTTACTGGCAGGGTGCATATTCTGCACGTGTAATTACGTTTACCATGCAGTAACACCCCACCAGCATGATTCAATATTTATTATACCCCTTGGAATATGTATAGCTGTGTGGACATAGAATCACAGTGCAGTGTTCTGCAAGGTATTCCCTTTTCTCAGGAGGATAATGCACATGTTTGCTACCTTCTAAAAGTAGATGATAAATATGTGTTGAGCTTCTGTGTAAGGTGGGAGGGGGTGTAGGGAGAGTAGGCGAGTTAAAAGGAAATTTAGTTCTGTTAGGAAGGTGCATGGAATGCTCGCTTGTTGCCAGAGAAAAAGGCTAGGGTGCATGGGAGAAGAAGCTTGGCTGCTGTTGCGATCAAAGCCTCAAGTGATTTTACTTTCCAATATTACTGGCTGGTGAGGTGTACCTACACCTGGGAAAGCTGGAAGCAGGCACTTTGGGCGAGTCATAATCAGGTTGAGTAGTGGCTGACATGGGAAGACCTCACACCTGAGTTGTAATATGGTGCAGAGTGTGTTTTTAGGTGGTACACATTTTTTGTCTACTGGAAACTCTTAGACCCTAAGTGGGTCATACTGAGCATTTTGAGCCAAATAAATGGGCCAGTCATTGAGTGTAGGACATCTACAATGGAAATCATGAACCTAAGAAGAGCAGCGAGTGCACACTGTTTGAAGGATGATCTGATTTGAGTTCCTGAGATCACAAACAAGTTTAGGGAGAAGATTTGGACAAACTTGCTTTGCCTTATTAATTTCAAATGGAATGAAAGAGATAAACGAGTTCCCAGAACCCAGAAGAGATTGATAACATTCGGGGGATTCAGAGTGATCTGGAATGACTGTGAGCGCAGAGTGAAATGGGAAACCACTGGTACAAGGGACCTGCCAATATCAGTCAATCTCAGGTAAAGACGTTTGCAGGATCATATTACTAAATTTAGCACGCCTGTGATCAAAAAAGCAATCCGAACTAAATATGAAGAATAATTAATGGACCATACACATTCCCCTACACCAGGAAAGAGAATGCTACTGGCTGTCATCGTGTACATACGTGACTGAGAACGTGAATCACTATGTGTGTTCAGCGTCCCGCCAAACCAAGCATCCTTGAGGTGTGCATTGGGCTACTGGCCTGAAGCATGAAACCCCACTCATTTCCACGGGAGTTGTACACTTTCTTTAGGGGTAGTGCTTTTTCTATCGTACCTATGATATTGTTTTAGTTTTTAAAGAACTAAAGCCGCAAATCAAAAAGTGCTTCCTGTTCCAGTAGTCCTTGGAAGTGTTTTAGGTGTAACAACTTTTAAAGTGGCACAATATATTAAAGGCTAGACCTGTCCAGTTAAAAAGTATTTAGGAATGGGGACACTGTGCCACAATTTAAACATACACAGCAACAAAAGTGTGTACATTTCGAAGACTAGTTTAAATGTTTTTATTGAGATTAGATTTTGGGGCAAATCAGTTTATAGCACATAACATGTCAAAAACAATAATTTGTAAATGGACATTAGGAAGCTGAGCCCCCATTTGCTGCAATCATTTAATTATAACTCTGACTGACAGTGTCCCCAATAAAAAAAACACCCCTATGATAAACGTAAAAGGGCAGAGTCCGGTGGCACCGCAATTACTCATTTTTCATACAAGAATGTGAACCCATCTAATAAGACCTTGTCTTTTTAAGACTTTCCACAGATGGGCTTCTAGAGCATGGCAGTATCGATTTTGAAAGATCTTCATCTACAAGTTCCTATAGTTAAAGAACAATCGATATCTAACTTGTTCGTGCAAGCATCTTGATTACTGCTGAAGAGGTTACAGCAGAATATCAATTACAAAAATATTGTCTGATACAAATATTATGGCATAAATGTTGCTTACGGAAATATAACTCAATTTGATGTAGATTTTAAATCCAATGGATGACGCTCCTTTGGATGAAGATTTTAACCACATTAAGGTGACGTTCTTGTAAACGATAATTACGGTGACATTATTTTTGGCAGACAATATTTAAGACATACTATTCTGCTTTCATACCTGCTATACAGTACTGTATGCTATACAAAATAGCCTATATGCGATTATACATGTGGGGTGACAGTTTGGGCAACCATTGTATTCACTGCATAAAAACGTTTGTACAGACAAAGGTTCCTAAGAACAGAAACACCTCTGCTGATTTTGCATTTTTTTCTGATTAATTTGGGGTAAGATATATCTCAGTTAAATTAAAGGCATTTTAATTTTTTGATAGGAAGAATGAGCATTCGTGGATGGCCCACACCAGTCCCTTTTTATGGGCGAGCACAAAGTGCTCCTTCCATTCTGTAATCTCTCTTTGGACTTAAAACCACGCCCATGCTAGGTTAATCACTTACATTGGTTCGTGGGCTTGCCTTTTAAAATCCGCTTGCTTTCATTTGTGAAACGCATGCATACCTCATGCCTTTTCCGGTGTTTAGCCCACCTACACAGCACCGGTAAACTACTAAAAACATGCGAGGCTCGATGTTTTCAGCGAGGAGTCCGGACTACTTTATCTGTTTATTTTCCACGCAGCGCGATCGCGCTGCATTTTACATAGCGCGATCACGCTGCGTTTTTTTTGCTTTACAACACTAAGAGCTCTAACTCGAACAAATGCGAGACCCGTTGCATTGAAAATGCTAGTTCTTAACAGCGACTCGGAAAGCATTTGCTTGGAATGTAGGTGCATTTTTTTTTTTTGGCTACCAACCTGTCCTTTGTTCCACTAGTAATAATTCTCTTGGTGCGCTTGATTGAATTTAATTTATAGGACACATTTTGAGCTGCACCAGTCATTAATCACCTGGCTAAAAGATAACATGCTCTTTGGAGCAGATGGATGCAATATTTGGTTCCCTCTTTATCAGCGAGTTAAGTTATATGGGCATTGTTTGAAATAGGAAAAGCATCTTCTAATTAGCAAAATACCGTGCAGCGATAATAGAATTAAACGCTAATTGCCGAATTTATTCTACATCGTGCTGCACCATTTGCATTTAGAATTCGCTGTTGCTGTTGTGAGCAATTAACACTATGCCAACTCTGGCTGCCTAAAGGGGTAAGTCAGTTGGGTGGGGGTTGGGTGAGTGTGTGTGGTTGTCTGTCTGTCCCTCGGCAAGTATGTATGTCTGTCATTGTCCTTGATTTTTGTTACAGGCTTGAAGAAGCTGTTGAAAATGCACACACAGTTTAGCACAGTCAGCTGCACTGTCCTAGCAGCAGTAAATGCAAGGCTTTTAAAAGCTGATTTTAACACTGCCCTACTCGCTCCTGGGAAGTACTACTCTAAGAGGGGCGGAGCCATCACGATGAAGCCCACAAATACATTTCTCTGGAAGACTAACCTAAAACGTCACAACAGTAATATGTAAAAAAAAAAAAAGTCTCGACCATCCAGCATTGGCACTGTAGGTGATGCCATTAAGCTAAAGCCCTCCTGGCTTGGCCTGGCCCTACACCTGTGAAGAGTTTACAGCAGCATGACAGTGACACTGTCTCAGGGATGACTCGGCTGATAGATGGAATAGGACTTGACTGCATTCCCAGTCCCCTGGTTTTGGCTGTTTTGAAATCTCGCTTAGATTAAACCCATCATGTGGTCACCAGTCATGTGAGAGCTGTGAAGATGCAGGCATCCCGTTAAGACCCATATGATGCGCTACCTTTCTCAGACTCAAATTTATTTTGGCAAAAGAAAACAAGCATTTGCAATGCAATGGGTCTCACGTTTGCTTTAGTTGGAGCTATTAGCGTTGTGAAGTCCTAACTGGACTTTTCTTGCCATATAAATTGAAAATGAAAAGTAAAACAGTTGACCTAAGTAATTCAATTCAAAGCACCATGGCCGCCATAAGCGTGAGTGCGAAGGAGAGACACAAGGAGAAAAATAAGTTTTCTCACAGTCAAACATATTGACAAACGTGCAATTATCCATGTAACAGGGTCGGTTGCCAAGACGGTAAACAAACCGCCCCAAGGAGGGACAAATGTAAAGCATTTACCAATGATAACAAAGGATTTTTGAAAGGCAAGCCCACAAACAAGTGAAAGTGATGGGCGTGAGATGGGTTTGGTTAAAAGCCCACATAGGTACCAACTCGTTGGAAAAGCAGCGCTTGTGCGCTGCTATACTCAACCTAAACAAGCATTTGCAATGCAGTGGGTCTCGCATCGGCTCGAGTTAGAGCTATTAGCTTTGTAAACTCCTAACCCGACTTTTCCTGCCACATAAATTGAAAATTAAAAGTTAAACAGTTTCACGTAAGGGAGCCGATTCACAGTGCCATGGCCGCCATGAGCATCAGCGTGAAGAGACACACAAAAAGAAAAAAAGTTTGTTCGCAGTAAAACTAATCGGCAAAAGTGCAATTAGCCATGTAACAGGGCCGATGGCCAAGGCGGTAACAAAACCTCCCCAAGGAGGGACAGGTAAACCATTTACAAATGTCATCAAAGGATTTTTTGAAGGGCAAGCCCACGAATGAGTGGTAGTGATGGGCGTGAGGTGGGCGTTGTTAAAAGCCCAGATACATACCAACACGTCTGAAAAGCAGCGCTTGCGCACTGCAATGCTCGACCTAAAAAGCATGTCAGACACCTCCTGCTGGAACTGATTTCTCTTCCTACATAAGGAACATTTACTGCGAAAATATTTAAAATCACTTTTTGCAACTTTTCAATATAGAAACAAACACATTTATAGGCATTCACAAAGAAAAACTAATAAACATTCAATAAACTAGAAAATGAGCGTTGCCTTAAAGCAAAAACACAATTTGTCTTTCTGTAAGAAAAGTTACAGAGGTGACTTTCTAAGTATGTGACAGCCTTGTTGACTTTTCTGATAGTTTTCTTTTGTCACAATCAATCCGTTTAAATTCATATGAGAGGAGATGTCATCTAATAGCCAGAGCTGCCTTTTGGAACTGGCGAACTAGGGTGGAGTGCCAGTGTCTGTTCAACATCCTGTGATTCTGGGCAAATCACTTAATCTCTCTCTATCCTAAAACAAATTAACCTAACCTTGTGTAATTTCATCTAGTGCTCATATAAAGGGCCCAACCCTCTTAGAATGAGTTCACACCATATAAAATTGCAAAAAATAAAAAAAATAGATCAAAATAATTGCCATTTCGAAGCCAGCGCGCTAACTTGGTTAAGAAGGTTCACCAAGTGTCCAAACACTTTTGGTTCCTAAAAAGCGACAGTCAAAATTAAGGAATGCGGGAAGTTGTGTGTTTTAGTTACATCATATCTGGCTTCATATATCTGCTGTCTAGCTTGCCGTATATTTTCTAGCCTTGCTTGAGCGACCCAAAAATAAAGCATCCTTCTCTGTCCTCGAATGAAGATCTCACTCCAAGCGGTTATGTTCACTGGAAAGATACAGAGAGCGGCTAAAACGTTTCAGAAAAGGTGCCTAGCATGGGCTAATGGTAATCTAGTATAGTGAATGGTTATTAGTTGATTACCCAGAAGCAAGAGTCTTGACTGTACGTCTTATTTCTGTGTGTTTTGGGTATATATGTTGTATGTAACTAAAAAGGCTCCTGAGGATAATTTTCACAAACCTATTGGTTCGAAACAACTATTTAGGAAGAATCAAATTGAACTTTCTCTTGTTTATGCGTTTTGTATTAGTTAAAGTTTTAAAGAGTACCTCTAGTAAATTACATTCTTTATATGTTTTGATGGTTGGATCTTCTTTATCAACTGAAATTTTGTCACCCATCTCTTGTAGACCCTATCATCCCACTACTTTCATTCAAATTTTGACTTGCTATTTATAAATGACCAAAATGTGTACAAGATCACATAGCATAGGAGTAATGGAGACACCTAATTAACAAATGTATTTCTACCTTTCCCTGTTCTATCATAATAATGAAGTTACAATATAGTCCTGCACTTGTACCGGCTCCACAATATCTACCAACATATTGTCGAGGAAAGTAGATGTGGGTTTAGAGAAATAAATTTATATTTTCCCATGTATGCGTACATTGGTGATAACATGTAGCTGATGTTGTGTAGTCAATGTACACTCAAGTCAACATTCTTGACCTCATTCATTTGACCTTTTCATGTAAAAATTTTTGAATGTCACCGTGTAGTTTTTATATCCAACCCAAATTAGGGGACCATGACATTAAGTATTGTAAAACTAAGATCATCTCATCATCAATTCACACATTGGGTTTTATAGTTGATGCTGAGAGAGGCAGAGTTGTGAGATGTCAGTCTTATGCACAAAAGCCACCTGCCACCTGTCAGTCACTGAGCAAATTGGTAATCAATTCCCTAGACGAAACTACCAGGGCCACATGACCTAACACCAGTAGTCAATCAAAAAGCTTCTTTCAAAGGACCCAGACACATGTCCTATTAAAGAATATTAAATCTGGATGTCCTTTGAGTAACTGATTATGTGGGTAAGGAGATATTTTGCATTTCACCAAAACGTCTGTCATGTCATGTGAGATGGAATGTGTGATATCAGCAATGCATTGCAGGAATGTACGTTTCTTTGGGTCCCTGGTATTGGCATTGTTAATGAGTGAGTAAACTGTACCAAACATTTTAAAGCCTTATTTAAAAAAAACTATTGTATTTAAGTAACACTGTTATACCTGGTCATAAATGAACTAAAGTTTCATGAATGCATTTCATATTGTATAGTTTAATTGGCTTAGAAACTCAGAAGAACACACATTAACAACATACCATTGAGGTTCCTATTAACTTTAAGTAACTGGGCCTATTGGACAGAGATCTGCAGTCTGTGCTAAAGAGATACAGTCTTCAATGAGAATAACCTTGACTCATTTTTGGTAGCTTTGCTAGTGTGACATGGCAAACCAAGTAGCCGGAGTACAGGTGGTGTGCAAAACAAATCAACGTTACCTTAGGAAATAAAAACATTTGCAGTTACCATACCAAGGTTTTGTAAAGAATAAATATGCAATAAAACAATCAAGTAAAACAAATTAGAGGTTCAAAGTTTATGGCAGCAACAAAATGTATAACATAGAGAGACATTTAGGAGGGGAGCAAAATGGATCAACAACAAAATAGTTCCTTTGATGGACACATACCCCTTAACTAATTTGGTTTGAAAGGTGTCACATACAAAGCAAAAACACTGAACGGGCACAATAATATTGGGCCAGATTATGAGTCTGGTGGTCGGACCGCTTCAGCTGTGGCTGTCCGACTGCCACATTACAAGTGTGGCAATTGGACCACCAAAAGACCGTCGTCTCCGCTAGGATCTCTGAGCTGACGGGCTGACGACAGTCTTGGTTGTGATCAGCCGTGGTGGAGCTGAAGTCATAGCTGCCCTGCTGATTACAACCATGTTCTCCACCAGCCTTTTTATGCAGTTCAACCACCATAAAAAGGCTGGCAGAGTACAAGTACTAGGGGCTACAGTGGGGGGGGGGCGGGGGGCTGCACCATTGCAATGCACACTGTCTGCTTGGCAGATAGTGTGCATTCTGAGGGTGCTAGGTAGGCCCCCTGTGAAACGGCATTGGACTCAGCTCCATGTGGTTCCAAGTCCAATGCCACCGCATGTTTTTCACTGGGCTGATAGCCCAGTGGAAAACTCCTAATAGGGCAGGTGGGGAGACCACCAGCTCCACAGCAATCTCCTCACCACGGGTCTGGCGGTCGGATTTTCCAACTGCCAAACTAGTAATCAGGCCCATAGTCTTTCTGTAGTAAAAATGGCATAACTTTTTCCCTTTTAAAATGGAAGTGAACGGATGTATATATTTAATAAACCACAAAATGCTTAAAACGGCCTCCTGGATGCAGTAGCAAACTAATAATTTTCACAGTGATTTTGGAAGCTTTATTGCACACTGTTGTTCTGTTGTAATATGCCAGACATTCCAAATAATTTTCTTTCAGGAATTTTCACTACAGTTCTCTAGTGTGACTGTTCACTGTGTTTCAGCATAGCAACACAGTCCCAACAGAACCATCCACCTCACCAATACTGGGTGCAATCCACTTCACATTTTCACAACTCCCAGTTAACTTTACTCACAGCACCATTCAGAAGCGTATTACTAGCACACAAAGCCTTCTCCAAGCCAGAACTTCTAGCAGCACATCAAAGCACTACACCCAGCAGCTTAGATATGCGCTTGATTCAACAAGGGGGACTACGAGTCCCAGACTGCTTTTGGCCCCAGGAAGTGGCCATTTCCTGCACCAGCTGCCACTATTCACCTCGCTAGCAAGCGCTATAAAGCGCCAGGGGTACCCCGCAGTGCGGGACGTGCTCGATTCAACAAGGGGGACTACGAGTCCCAGATTGCTTTTGGCCGCCAGAGGCGGCCATTTCCTGCACCAGCTGGCCCTACTCACCTCACTAGCAAACGCTAGAACGCGCCAAGGGGACACCGCAGAGCAGGACGCACTTGATTCAACAAGGGGAACTACAAATCCCAGACTGCTTGTGGCCCCAGGAGGGGGCCATTCCCTGCACCAGCTGCCCCTACTCACCTCGATAGAAAGCGCTATAAAGCTCAAGGGGGACACCCCACCGCAGGACATGCGCAGGATGCGCCCGGGCCAAGAGCGGGCACGTCCACGCCCATTGGAGCCAGAAGGAGGCTGGGCTGGGCCACCCACCTAACACTTATCACCAAGTAGGCTTTGCTGGTGTTTTATCTTTTACTGCTGTATTACGGGATGTTTTTAACTTAGTCTGTGCCCCTGTTCCCACCAAACCTAATTAGGTTTGCCAACCACTGAGGATCCCCGGACTGATCAAGGGCTGACATTATGGTGAAGCGGAAGGCAAATGATGGCCCTCAGGGCACAGAGGGCACCAAAAAGAAGATTTTGTGACATTCAGCAAAGAACTGTACATTAGCAGAAATTGATGAACTAATTGAGGAAGTTGAAGGATTGCTTGTACATACTGATAAACACCCAGATAAGGCGACCAAAGGGCAGGGTCAGAAAAAGTTGATAAAAGAACACTCCTATAAGGGTATTAGACCGTTCCTCAAGCAATTTAACAATGAAAGGGCTATATTCCATAAGACCAATTTTAGCAAAACTACCACTCAGCTCTCCCCTGCACCCAAAATAACACCTATAGAACAACCTGATTTAGCCCAAAATATTCCCACTAAGGTTAAAGAAATATTACTAACTCCATCAATACCAAGCATAGATTGTTCAAGTAGATACAAGATACTGGGCACCCTAGCGATAGAACCCACTGGCTCAGGGATCCCAGTCACATCCAATACTACACCTATTCTAGGCAGTAACATCATAGGCGAACAACTACATTCCCTTAATGGTGAAATAGTAAGCCTCCAAAAGTGTATGGTGTGACGAGCAAAAGACTTACACACTAAATTGGATAAGCTCAATGTACTGACAGGGGTAATAAATAACACACTAGAAGAACTATATAAAAGATCAGACCCAGGCAGGGTTCAACACCCTATTGCCCTAAGACCACCCTCCCATGCGACTGCAATTGCTAGCACTAACGAACCTAGCCAGAAAAGAGCAGGAACGTTTCCACCTGGCTTTACGACTTATTAGGACAGCCAACATCAAGATCATTGTGCAAATTTAGTGCCTGATGCACTCTCAGATACCTTGAAGGCTATAGAGCAGGATCTCCAATTAGACAGCCTGCCACAAAGAGAGGAAGAACTCCAAATGCTATGCATGAGACGATACACAACATCTTTTGGATCAATGTCCCTAAACAAACAACTGATAAAAGGGAAAAGCAAGAAATGCATGTTACCAAAGCAATACATTGGGTAAGACACACGAAAGCCTGTAGGTCTGTTATTAGAAAATATATTGTTTCTGCCAATCGCCTAAATAACAACAGCATTTGTGACACAATTAGACTGGGGCTAAAGTCAAAACATCTAGTGGAAGGCATAATAGCCCTTGACCAAAGATTCCTGTCCACCACACCCTCCCAAATAACCCTCAAACTACATGACCCAAATGGGAAAGGCCCATCGTCAAATGCCACAAACTGTGCGTCCACATCTTCCCACCGGATAAATCCACCTTGGTCGGGCCAGGAAGCTGACCTGAACGAGATTGACTGACTAAAGGGAAATAGAAGGAAGTTAGTGCCCCTCATTAGGAGTATAGACCAGGAACGGGACCGCATAGAAGGGACAACCCTGGTAGGGTCCGCTGACACTCCTGAAAATACCAAGTGGGAACCCCAACTATGTGGGGGGGGGAATAACTAGGGAAGAACAGGCCACTGAGGATCTACTGCAAAGTCCTGAGAAAAACTTGCCATGGGGGGGATCAAATAAAACTACTGTCCTGGAACATAGCTGGACTAAGAGCTAAGCTGTCAGACCTAGAATGGGGATCCTTTATAGACCAGCATCATATAATACTGTTGCAGGAGACCTGGGCAACTGAACCATTACATAGATCTAGGTTCATAACATATAGCGTAGAAGATACTCCCTCATCATCAGGAAGGGCGTCAGGAGGCTTACTGGACTGGATCCGCTTGGACCTGTTCCCTGCGGTTAAAGTAATTCCAGCAGAGATCTATCAGGCCTTGAAATCAGAAATTCGACCTACTGTGAAACCAAAACTATAGCTATTGTAAATATTTACCTGAGATCCATACCGACCACCAACTTATCCCTCGTGGTGGATCAACTATCGAATTTGTTAGATAAATTCCAGGGGAATGCGCTGAAAATAATAGCAGGGAACTGTGATACCATAATAACAAAGGTGGAAATGGAAAGAAGGGAGATATATCCACCCTATATATCGGCAAGACCTAGCCCTCTCAAGGTTAGGGGGAACAAGCCATCATATGACGTCCTACAATTGGCTGATCTGATTTTCACAGCTTGAGCATAGTAAACGGCAACACCTATTCGGATTTCCCCCAACTTCAAACCTTTCAAAGGGGTTTAACAACAAGCAATATAGAGTACTTCTTTTTAGACCAGCTCCTTTGGCCATTCTTAATAGATATGGAAATTGTGTTAAAAATGGACAGTCACCACCACACTCTAAGTCTTAGGATGAGCCTGACCCCCTTTGAGAACCCAGACCTGAACCCGGTAACAAAAGTCGATATGCTTCAGACCTCCAACAACCTGAGGAATATAAAATGGCCAGCGATAATGAAGAACAAAATGGCTTTAACACATATTTATAACATCTTTGAGAATATGCTAACCAAGGTAATTACTGAGGGTGCAATTGCGGGAACTTTCCCCGATCTCCATACACATCTAATGGACCAACTGAGCAGGTTCTTTGTAAAAGAAGTTAAAAGAGCTGATAGCAAAGAAAAACAACTACCTGCTTAGTACACTAAAGAATGCAGACTTGCAAAGGCAGCTTACTGAGGGAGGGAGTACAGGAGCATATAAGAAATGCTAAAAAAACGACAAATATGTTCTACTTAAGGCTAGGAAAGCTTGGGCAACTGTGAAATGGGTAGAAATAGCAGATGCTCAACACGGGGGGATGAGAAAGCCGTCTGGAAGTTAGTTTCACAGGAAACCCACACAATTGACAACCATATGGAATTGGCTGTCCCACATGAGAAATGCGTTGCCCATTTTGAGAGTCTATATGCAGTCAAGGAGAAGAGAGTAATGGAAACTGCTGTGACATATGGTAAAAGCTTGGTTACCAACAGTAATGACTAAGCGCTAAGGGATAGTTCATTGGAGGGTATGGGAAGAGAGTTAGAGAGCTTTACTCTAGCTGAAACACATAATGCCATGTGTCAGGTCAAAAAGGAAAAGGCTCCTGGGGTAGATAGTGTTCCAGGTGACCTCTATATTTCCCAGTCTGAGGTCTGGGCTCTGTACTTCAACGCAATGAGCAATGCTATATTAAAGGGGGAGGGTATTCTGCCATCCTGACAAGAGGCAGTCATAATCCCAATATATAAAAAAGGTAATAGAGACAAACAATCTAACTACAGACCCATAAGCCTCATAGACACAAGGCAGAAAATATTCCGTAGGCAGGTGTTGATGAGGCTCCAGTCCTGGCTCAATGTTAATGCAATCGTTGAAGACGGCAATGTGGGCTTCAGGACAGGTGTCAGTACAGTGGACCAGATTTTCCACTTTGACATTATGTTGGAAATACATCACATTGAGGCGTGATCATCTATATATAGCCTTTTTAGATCTTCGAGCGGCTTTTGACCTGGTTCCAAGGGACAAACTCTGGGAGATACTAGAATCATATGGGACACCAATGGACCTTATATGGTTACTGAGAACATTACACAAGGTTACGTACGCCAGGGTTAGGTGGAACGGGGGGGAACCTTATGCCTAAAATCCCCATTAGTGGGGGAGTTAGACAAGAATGTGTCCTTGCCCCAACCTTGTTTAGTCTCCATTATAAACGGAGCAGTGAAGTGGTTATCAAAATGTAGACATGATGCACCTAAACTTGCAGGAGTACCCTTCCCAGTTCTCATGTTTGCAGATGATGCCCTCCTAATATCAAGAACGCCAATGGGCCTCCAGCAAGAGCTGGACTCCTTCAATTATTTCTGCATAGAAAGAGGCCTAGAGCTCAATCCGTCAAAGTTAAAGTTAATGGCTATAAACCAACACCAATCTTTTAAAGCCAATATGAAATTAGGCAAGGAAAGGCTGGAACAAGTTGAAAACTTAGACTACCTAGGAGTAAGGCTCCCCGAAAAAACAGGATGGAAACCCCAACTGGAGAAATGTAAGAACACAGTCTATTGCAGATCAATGGCCATAGCTATAAAAATATAAGGCATTAGATGGGGGTCCGGTATCACTTGCATTAAAAGTATATAAAGCTGTTGTTGCGACCGCCTCTATAAATGGGGCGGAAATATGGGCATATTTGAATACCAACTCGTTACAGCAAATGGAAAACACGTTTTTTAGGGACCTCTTTAATCTCCCACAAACTATACCACTTCTCCCCTTGAGGTATGATGTAGGCATCAATAACATTCAACAAATAATCTTCTTGAAACCCCTTCTATACTGGATTAGGGTCTGGTCAACTGGGGATCTTTCCCCATATAGGGCTTCCCTTGTAGAACTAGTAGCTCTTGATCCACAAACGTGAACACCTTGGTTAAAACATGTTAGAAACTTCAGTAAACTACTTAATATGGGCAAATTGTGGTAAGACCCAGGCTCAATCAGAAAAAGTGTTAGCCAGAAACTGAAAGAAGAATACTGGCAGGACATAACTACAAGAGCCTGTAATAATCAAAAGGAAGGAAGTACATTGGCTCTTTTCTTACTGCACAAATGCATACCACATTTTGAACCTTACCCAGACAGAATATTTCCTGCCCAGGCGAATCGGCTGTATGTTCTATTCAGATGTTGGGTGCTGCTATTGAGATCTTATACTGTAAAGTGGGATAAGGCCACAAGCATGTCTGCCCAGTGTTCCTATTGCTCTTACAAAAGTGAGACTGAAGCACACTTTTTCTTTTTTTGTCCACTGTATGAACAACCCCGGAAAAAATGGTTACTGCCCTTATGTAGAGCTATGGGTGCAACACCTTATTGGGAGATTATGAGGCTCATGAAAAATGAAACCCGAGAAGTAATTACATTTGCGGTTTCCAGGTTCATGGACTGGGTGTGGAAATTTAGATTAAAAATGGACAGTTCATCCTGCTCCCTGCAGAAGTGAATCCTGCAATGTCCAATGGCTTAGTTATTTAAATTATTGTACACACTTTGTAATCTATTGATATGTTTTAAAGTATATGGGCTCAAGTGAACCTTATTATATTTTAGCACTTTAAGATCTAAAAAGCTTGAGCCTACGTGTGTAGAAAAGTGTGAACTCATATACCTACAAGGTATAGAGGGCTGTGAGAATTGGAAGGTTTTATGAGAATGTTTCCCTTTTAGATCATAGTTGTTTAGACCAATCTTTTTTTAACTTGAAACTTATTGTTGCGTTTTAAAATGCAAGGGATCATAGACTGCATTATAATATAGCACTTAAGAACTATTGTCTCTTGAGCCTAGGAGACTAGCAGAGAGTAAACACATATACTTGCAAACAGAGGCCTGGGAATTAGAAGGCCTCAGGGGAATGCTTTAAAAGTATTACCATTAAGCCCAATGTCCATCTATGAAAATTACGATTATCTAATCTGTGAAAACCATTCATGTATTTAAAAAAAGGGACTATATGAATTTTAGCATACAGCACTTTCAAGATATATTGTCACTCGAGCCTATGAGTATAGTAGAGAGAGATTACACATAAACATAAAGAATAAATGGCCACAGAACTAGAAGGCTTTGTGAGAAAGATCTAAGATTATAGCTATCAAGACTATTGCACAAATTGTGGAAAACACTGCTGTGCTCCAAAGTGTATGGGAACATATGAATTGGAAGGTTCCCCGAATGTGCTATGAGTTATACAGTTCACTGTTTTAAATTGTTAATATATTAATTTTTTTATGATCTATTGCTTTTATCGTCTACGTCCGAAATAAAGTATTTATTTATTGATTGATTGATTGATTGACATCAAAGCCCTACACCCAGCAGAATAGATAACTAAGCAGACTTGAAGCAAACTGGGTCTCAGTAGCCCTGGGAATAAATTAAGTTGATTAATTACAAATCTGAGGCAAGTATGTTCTAGAAACAGAATTAAGTGGTCCGTCAAGAAAATTCCAATAATTTTCTGCACTTAAGCCTAGGTTCTTTAATTGTTTCTTTTCTTCAAGTGTTTAACATTGACAGGGTGGTCTGCAGCATGATTTTGTAAAAGAAAGTTCAGCTATGTCATTGGCCAAAGTATAACAAGTCCACACAAAAACAATTCTACCCTTGGCACTTCCCTTATTCCTACAATGTAATGTATGTCTTACAATATTTGGTTGCAGGCTGGCCAGATCCCACAGAAGACTTGTGGGTACGTCAGTATGGGTACATCACTATGGTGAAAGCTTCCTATACTGATATGTCTTCCAAGTAAGCTAGTTTTCCCACCTAGAACAAATGCATTTTATGGGCTGCTGTAAAAGGAACTAAGCATCCCTACTCTGATTACTTAGGGGCAAGACGTTCCCAGGAATACCTCTGCAATGAAGAGGGGTTTTTAAAGTGATTGTTAACACCTTTCTGCTAGAAAAGTTAACCTCATAATGACTCCAGTCCATATTCATGCCTTTTGCTCAGGAGAATCCAGTGAAGTGCCACTGAGAGCATTTTTCTCCAAAGCATATTAGCAACAGCCTTACTATAGCACAGAAGACTAATAACTATTCAATTCAGCCCTGAATGGAAAATGTAGAGTATCAAAGAAAATATCTTAGAGCAAACACGTAAATATGAAAATAAAATGAGTTTGAAAATTTGTCTATTACAGGAATTGAATATAAAGAATCTAGCTTCCATCTTTACATTGAGTAGGTTAATGCTTTAAAGAATTATTTGAGATTTGAGCAACACTGCTGTTATCTCACAGTCTACATTTTATGATCAGTTAAATCAAGGAAGCATACTTTCGAACGCAGGGAATGGTATAATCTAACTCCTACTTCTATAAATCGGCATATTTGTAAGTGGGCGTACTTTGGACACTTAATTTACATATGTCTTTTATTAAGTCTAATACATAATTTAGTGTCAACCTAATGTTTTTACCTGTTTTGAGGCCTAAAGGAGAAGGGGCATCATTTAAAGTGAATGCATTGTCATTTTAACACACAGCATACAGTGACTGAGCCGGTCTTGCTGGACTTATGCTGCAGCAGAGGTCCAAACTAAGAGATCTGTAAAGAAGAAACCTGTAAAATGTTGCCAGAACAGATGGAGTTTCTCTCACTACTTTTATTTTTAAACAAACACGGGTGCACAAAGGTCTGGCCTGGAGGTATCAAATATAGTTATGTATGTTCTAGCAATCCAAAGCCTACATGTGGGTTCTGATGAGGCTTTTTGCAATCTGAGATGTACCATTATTTTGCATTTTAATTGAAAAAACAATAAGGATCCATTCAAAGTATGGGCCTGGTTTAAGATATGGTGGGGCGTGCCCCTGCCCGTCAGGGTGTCAGAGGTCATAACCTCTATCACCTAGCAGACTTCTGTCTGCCATATCTAGAGATCACCGCTGGCCCTTCAGTGGTCACTGGGCCTTCACAGGAGTCCCCTTCACAGCAGCTCCTGTCACGGCACAAAAGGTTTGCTGAGTTAGTTTTTCAAAAAACAAAAAACGAATAATCGCTACACCATGGGAGTAACCTTTCAGGGTGTGTGGGTTATTATCTTTTTCTGTTTGTGACCACCAGGGTTTATCCTAAATCCAGTCTTACGTATTGTATGCTTTTGATTTATTGGAAAGAATCAGTGGAAAATGTGAAAAATTTGAACAGAGCTCTTCATCTCGAGTTTGTATGGTGAGCAATATTTAATATTTTCCTATCTTCTCACCAAGTATAGCAAAAGTTTAGAACTTTAGGTTATTTTTGGTGAAGATTAATTAATGTTAGCAGACTCCTTCTCCACCTGGCCACAGTTCAGGATACATGGCTGTCTTCAACATTATGTTTTGTACTAACACAAAAAGTAAATATTTGCAAATTGGGCTCAGAGATCAAAAGCAAATTAGGGAAGTAGAGCGAGGACATTTAATCATGGAGTTAAGGTCTTACTCATGTCAGTACTATGCAGGAACATAGCCTCAATGATTATGTAGTGAATAAGAGGGAGGTGCAGGCTTTCGTGAAAATGTGCATATTACAACACAGCTGAATGTTCTACCTTGTAAACAGGACATGTCAGTGCTATGCTCCTCAAACGTTCCAAAAAATGATGTCTCAATTCTCAATATCTGTAAAATGTAGCGTTGAACGAAAAAAAGAACAAGCTTAATACCTTTTAAAGGTACGGGGTAATGCTGACATGCTTTCTTTAGGTGCGTAAATAACGACCAGGTGTTACAGTGGCAAGAAAAAAAGAAGCCCATATTATTGTGTATCCATTGCAACAGCCATCTACCAGCAGAGTACAATCCCAGCAACCACATGGTACAGAATGTGAAGGCAGCACAATCTATGAGTTCCATGTGCCTACATATAACTTCAAAATGTTTGTGTCCCACACACAACCTGATGTCCCCTCATTGCATATAAAATGTCAAAACATAGTCAAGTGTACATTAGACTTCCTGATCCAAGATAGCCTCACCACTCCACACCCCCATCTGCCATGCCCTGTTTGAGTTAATTGTTTATTCTGATGCCACTCCTGTAGAGGTGTCTTCTTCTCGGTGTCAGAGTGAGGTACTCCTTAAATACCTCCCAAACAGCCTTCTGCATCAACTTTACAGTTTAGGCACTCATTATTGGCACAAAAGTATTCATCAAAGCATTTATTCTCCATATTAGTCTCCTGCATATATCTAGCTTATTAGTGTGTACTGTGATGCATTATCCAACTACTTACCACAGTTGTCTTCTGCTTTTGGTTGTCGCTAATACTCACTGTGCATTGCTTGATACTACAAGTGACTTGTTTGAAATGGGGTCTCTAGTTGGCAGTCAGTTTGCACCCTGTCCAAGTAGTGACCCTCACTCTAGTCAGGACAAGGGAGTCACACACCTAATACAACCCCTGCTAACCCTCTTGGTAGCTTGGCACAAGCAGTCAGGCTTATCTCCGAGGCAATGTGTTAAGTATTTGTACCCACTCACAGTAACACAGTGAAAACACTACAAATAGACACCACAGCAGTTTAGAAAAATAGTCAATATTTATTGACGTAAAACAAGATCCAAAACGACAAAAACCCAAAATGTACAAGCAAAGATATGAATTTTCAAAGGTTAAATCTCAATAAGAGCATGTAGAAATACAATAGTTCCAACTGGTGCTATCACAACGTCATGGCGGAGTTGTTCCCAACAGTCTGACGCCCCTCACAAGGGAGTGTGGCGCTGGTCACGGAGTCACACAGACCCCAGATACAGTACCTTAGAAATGAGGCAGCATCAAAGACGTGGTACGGAGTCGGGGAGGTGATGCATCGCTGGAGCCGGTGCTGCATCGGTTCTGTACTACTGAGCTTAAGGTGAGGTGTTGGTTGCTTACTGCTACTCATGGGAGGTGAGGTGTCAGATCCTTACGGAGGCAAGGAGGCGTAAGCGGCGAGGCATCAGTTCCTTACAATCCGGCAGGGTTGATGAGTCTAGCAGGTCAAGATGCAATGGGGCGACCTTGGGGAGTTGTGGTCACTACACGGGGCCACAGGCGGTGCAGCAGAATCGGGTGTCACGGATGTCGGTGACATGGCACTCAGGACTCACAATGTTGTGGGACTTCAGCGGTGGCATCGGGCCTGCAATGTTGGTCACGGTCTTCACACTTCAGCGGAGACCACGGCTTCAGGTGCAGGCAGCGGCATGGCGCCAGTTCTGGAGTCATCCAGTGTCAATGTGCCTGGTTCTTCTTGTTTTATGCCAGACTTTACTCCCAAGGTCCCAGGAACTGGAGTAGGAACCTCTTGACAACTCAGGGTCCTCAGCAAAAGATCCCCGGGGCTGGCAGGTGAAATCTTTAATGTCCCTGAGAATTCTTAACAGGAGGCAATCTCAGTCCAAGCCCTTGGAGAACCTTCTCAAGCAGGATACACAGAAAAGTCCACTCTTTGTCCTCTTCAAAGCAGAAGCAGCAACTGTACCCAGCAAAGTACACACTGCAAAAGGGCAGTACTCCTCCTCACAACTCTTCTCCTTGACAGAGTCTCCTCTTGATCCAGAAGTGTTCTAAAAGTCTGGGGTTTGGGGTCCAATAGTTATGCTCATTTCTACCTTTGAAGTAGGCGAAATTCAAAGGAAAGTCTTTGCAGTGCACAAGACCCTGCCTTTCCTGCCCTGGTCCCATGCACACTTTAGGGGGTTGGAAACTGCAATGTGTAAGGTCAGGCAGAGCCCTTTTCAGGTGCAAGTGTCAGCACCTCCCACCACTGTAGCCCAGGAAAAACCCATCATAATATGTAGGACACACCTCAGCTCCCTTGTGTGACTGTCTAGAGTGAATTCACAAATAGCCTAACTGTCATCCTGACCCAGATGTGTATTCTATAACCAGGCAGAGGCACAGAATTGTTAAGAAAGAAAATAGCCAATTCTAAAAGTGGCATTTTCAAACACATCAGTCAAAAACCTCCTTCACTAAATATGTATTTTTAAATTGTCAGTTCAGAAACCCCAAACCTCTATCTACTCCCATTGGGAAATTGCACCTAAAAGATATTTCAAAGCAATCCCAGTGTTAACCCATGGGAGAGATGGGCCTTGCAATAGTGAAAAACGAATTTAGTAGTATTTCATTCTTAGGACATGTAAAACACACCAGTACATGTCCTACCTTTTAAATACATTGCACCCTGCCCATGGACCTGCCTTGGGCCTACGTTAGGAGTGACTTACATGTACTAAATGGGAAGATTTGGGCCTGGCAAGTGGGTGCACTGGCCCGGTCGACATGGCAGTGCAAAACTGCACAGACACTGCAGTGGTAGGTCTGAGGCATATTTACACGGCTACTCATGTGGGTGGCACAATCAGTACTACAAATCCACTAGTAACATTTCATTTACAGGCCCTGTGCACACATGGTGCACTATACTAGGGACTTACTAGTAAATCAAGTATACCAATCATGGATAACGAATCATAATCACAATTTACACTGGAAACACTTGTACTTTAGCACTGGTCAGCAGTGCCAAAGTGCCCAGACTACCAAAACCAGCAAAAACGAAATCCAGCACGCAGTCAAAAATTCAGGAGGCAGAGGCAAAAAGACAGGGGAGACCACGCCAAGGATGCCAGGTCTAACATGGCTTTTGCACATTGTTGTTGGAATTGTAAGCAATGAATTCAAACCAATGCCTTCATGCTATAGCACAAAAATAATGAGAATGGCAATGTAAATGCACATGTTTTATTTGTTCATTTAATTATTTAAGCAGTTTTATGAAGCATGCATGTCGACAGACTGGCCACTTCAAGATCTTAAAATATGAAAGGAAGAGTGCTTATACGGTTCAAACCTGTGCTGATGTATTACACGAGGGAAAACACTGTGATTAAAAAAACATTATAAACATCTACACCCTGAAAAGGCTAACACTCCCAACCGCTAAACTTTTGTTTGATGTAAAAATTTCAATCTGCCAGATATGAATGAAAAAGTATATCACCAGTGAACAATGACCGTGCGCTTTTGTTTCCTAGCTCAGGCTCTCACATTCCCATGGATATTTCAAATATTCTTTCCATATCAAGAAGGGCTGAGTGGGTATTATCCTCACGGTGCTATAATGAGCTGTAATAAAGCTGCAGTGTTCGATGCTAATTTTGACCTACTAAGGTGACCAGTTGATACTGTTCTGTAATTAGTGCGTGATATCCTTCGGTGCTTTTCTAAAATTACTTTAGGTCATATCCCTGACTAAATTATTGCTGCTGTATGTCCCATTACATTTAATTTGCCACTTTATGAGTACAAGGAAGTTGGGTATTATAAGGACAGGTTGAACTTGTTGAAAAAGATTGAGCATTCCTTTGACAGATCTGAGACCCGCTGCAAATCGCACATTAAACTATTTCATAGCAAAGCAGTATCACAACATTGGAACGTTTGGAGCCTCCATTTAAGCCACCTAAGCCTTGTAAGGCTCGAACTGCTGCTTTTTAATGTTAAACACAGAAGGACACTCTACGAGTAGCGCCATGGCACCGAACTTGGGGGGACCCGCCACCTGCCTCTGGCTGGCAAATAGT